>NC_048271.2:14665000-15290000 GCF_005286985.2 Setaria viridis | reverse complement strand
ATCGGCCTATTTGAACAGAGGTTTTTCTTGCTTCTTCGCTCTCAAGGCGACGCCCCCCTGCATCGGCTATACAAACACGAGTAAATAGGAATTGGCCACAAGGACCCGACACGCTATATTGTCGGCTAGGCGTCTACCCATATGCTAGGATAGTATCTCTTTAAGTATCTTCCATTTAAAGCCCTTGTAAACTCTTCTCCTTCAACGGTCTCCAATATGTACGCATTTCCTGGTGCACACCGACATATCCTATACGGTCCTTCCCAAGTAGGCGACCATTTGTCGTATTTAGGATCTTTAGACCCTATCGGCAGGATCAATTTCCATACCAAGTCTCCTTGGGAAAACTGCTTGACCTTGACCTTCTTGTCGTACCATCTAGCGACTCTTTTCTTATTTTCCTCAATACTGATCAAGGCCCTCAATCGTTGACTCGCCAAATCCTCCAACTCTCCTTTCATGAGCATAGAATAGTCATCGGCCGTCAACTAATCTTGAAGTGACGTGCGCCTAGACCCAGTTCTCAACTCCCAAGGTAGCACTGCCTCATGCCCATACACAATTGATAAGGAGACACCTTTGTAGCGTCGTGGCAAGCCATCCTGTAGGCCCACAAAGACTCACTCAAAGTTGCGTGCCACCACCTTGGTTTTCCTCTATCTTCCTTTTAATCAACTTGATTATCCCCTTGTTGGACGATTCAGCCTAGCCATTGGCCTGAGCATAATACGGAGAAGAATTTAGCAACCTGATCCCCATGTCAGCAGTGAACTCCTCAAACTCTCCTGAAGTAAACATCGTTCCCTGATCAGTTGTGATATTCTGAGGAATACCAAACCGATAGATAATATGTTCCTTTAGGAATTCAATCATGTTGGCCGACGTCACGGTTTTGAGAGGAATCGCCTTCACCCATTTGGTGAAATAATCTGTAGCCACCAATATAAACATATGCCCTTTGCTTAATGGAGGATAAATCTGTCTGATGAGCTCAATTCTCCAACCTCTGAACGGCCACGGCTTTATTATTGGGTTCATAGCCGAAGCCAGTGCTCGTTGCACGTTGCCGAATCTTTGACAATCCTGACATCCCTTATAATATTTAAAGCAATCTTCGAGTATCGTTGGCCAATAATAACCATTGTTTCGAATCATCCACTTCATCTTGTAGGCCGATTGATGGGGCCCACATACACCTTCATGAATTTCTCCCATCAGAGTCTTTGCTTCCTCTACTCCAAGGCATTTGAGCAAAACTCCATCAACTGTCCGATAAAACAAATCATCTTCAAGCAGTACGTATTTCGTAGCCTGAAAACGTATTCGTCGGTCGACTTTCTTGGATGGATCCTTTAAGTAATCGGCGATCTCCTTCCTCCAGTCATCGGCCCCAAGCTCTAGGGCCATAGCACCTTGAATGGGCCGATACCCGGAAGCATGCTAGGCAAGCTTATTAGCTTCTTCATTGTAATCCCTGGGAATATGCTCAATAATTGCGGACTTAAACTCTTTTAGTAGCTGGAGGCAATCCTCATAATAAATTCTCAAAATATCATCCTCACATTCAGATTTCCCAGATAATTGGTCCACAATGAGCATGGAATCCCCAAAAATTTTCACCACGTCAGCTTTGACTTCTCTCAACAATTGGATGCCTTTTAGAACAGCCTGATACTCCGCTTGATTATTAGTGGTGGATGCCTCAATCGGCAAAGAGAAATCATAACTTGTCCCCCGAGGCAATATGAGGATGATGCCGATTCCTAACCTGGCCCCACATGAAGACCCATCGAAGTATAGTGTCCATGGAGCTGGCTTGACAACAACAATTTCCAATCCACAGTGCTGGGCTACGAAATCGGCCATTACTTGACCCTTGATAGCCTTGGCCAATTTGTATCTCAGGTCGAATTTCGAGAGGGCCAGAATCCACTTTCCAATTCTTCTTTTCAAGATCGGCAACGATAACATATATTTGACAACGTCATCCTTGCATACGACTACGCATTCTGCCGATAACAGGTAGTGCCTGAGCTTGGTACAAGAAAAATATAGGCAAAGGCACAACCGCTCCACTGGAGGGTATCTGGTTTCCGCGTCCAAGAGTCTTCTGCTAACGTAATAAATCACGCTTTCCTTTCCCTCGAACTCCTGGACCAGTGCAGAGCCGATAGCTGGCTCGTCGGCCGATAGGTACAGTTTGAATGGTTTATCAGCCTGTAGAGGAACCAATACCGGAGGGGAAACCATGTACTGTTTGATGTCATCCAATGCTTTCTGCTGCTCTACACCCCAAATGAATTCTTGGTCGGGCTTTAATTTCAACAATGGGGTGAAAGCTTGAATACGCCCAGATAGATTCGATATGAACCTCCGAATAAAGTTGACCTTGCCGATCAAGGATTGTAGCTCAGTCTTGTTCTGTGGGGCCACGACTTTGTTGATAGCAGCTATAATTTTCCGGTTGATCTCGATGCCTCGCTCGTGAACCATGAAGCCCAAAAATTGACCAGCCGAAACACCGAAGGCACACTTATTTGGATTCATCTTCAAACCATGCTTCCTTGTGCACTCCAATACCTTGCGCAAATCGCCAAAATGCTCCTGATGCCCCTTGGACTTGACGATGACATCATCAATGTAGATCTCCACTAGAGCGCCAATAAGTTTATGGAATATATAATTCATGGCCCGTTGATATGTTGCTCTAGCGTTTTTCAATCCGAAAGTCATAACCACCCACTCGAACAAACCGAGATGGCCTGGACATCTGAAGGCCATTTTTGAGATATTTTCTTCTGCCATTAATATTTGATTATACTCGGCATTACCATCTATGAAGCTGATAACTTTGTGTCCCGCGGCCGCATCTATTAAAACGACAGCCGTCAGCATCAGGTACCCGTCCATTGACGTAGCTAGATTAAGATTCCTGAAGTCAATACACACGCGTAGCTTTCCATTCTTCTTGTATACAGGCACAATATTAGAAATCCACTCGGCATAGCAACATTGCCGAATAAATCCTGCTTCAATCAATCTTGTAATCTTAGCCTTTATATCAGGTAGAATTTTAGGATTACAACATCGCGCTGGCTACTGATATGGCCGATACCCTAGTTTTATAGGCAACCGGTGTTCAACAATGGACCGGTCTAAACCAGACATCTCATGATACTCCCAAGCAAAGCAATCTTTAAATTCCCTCAACAAACTTGTTAACTCACGCTTGTACTCTGGGTCTGGTCTAGCACTAATATACGTTAGCCTTGGCTTGCTGCTGTCTCCAAGGTCCACCATCTCCAACGAATCGGCCGACGTAAACTCGTGCCCAAGCTTCCTATCTTCTCGAACGAACTGATCCATTTAATTTGATTCTTTAGAGCCGACTGCTTGGATCGGCTGTAGATTGAAATTGGACATCTTCAAGAAGTCAGTGTCCCAAGTTCTGCCAGATATGAATCTCATGTGCTCGCAGCTCCACTGTTGCGCGTCGGCTGTGGCAACGCTATAGGCAGAATCGGCGGTGACTACTTCGATGGTGTTGCCGACCCACTGAATGAGGCATTGGTGCATTGTAGATAGGATGCAGCAGTTCACGTGGATCCAATCCCGCCCGAGCAACATATTGTAGGACCCTTTGCCATTAATAACAAAGAAAGTGGTGGGTAGGGTCTTACTTCCGATCATGAGGTCGACACAGAGTGTTCCTCGGGCCAGAGATACGTTGCCCTCAAAATCTTTGAGCATCATGTCTATCTTGATTAAATCTTCTTCTCCTTTGCCCAGCTTGCGGAACATGGCATACGGCATGATGTTCAAGGCAGCGCCTCCATCCACCAACAGCTTGGCGACCGGTCGCCCGTTGACGTGTCCTTTGAGGAACAGATCCTTGAGATGCTGGTATTTTTCATCTTCGGGTTTCTCAAATGTGGTGGTCATTGGCTCCAAAGCCAGTTGTGCCATCTTCTCTTCTATTTCTGTCGTGTCGTCACGGTCAACGGGGGCCATGAACTCCATCGGCAAGATGAACACCATGTTGACGTCAGCTGCCAAATCCTGATTGTTGTCTTCTTCGTCAGCTTTCCTTCTGGGGTGCCAAACTCGAGATCTTCCCTCTCTCTTGTCCACCGCTTGCCTTTGTTCCTCTTCTTGCTGCTCCCATTATCGTAAACGTTGGACCCTCCTTTTTTGGGATTTAGTCAAGCCGTCTGGGCACCATCTGGGGTTTATTGGTTTGCTAGGCGGTTTTGCACGCTCCCAGTCTAGCTCCCGCCCCAGAGAATTTTCGTCTGAGACCCTTGCGTCGGCCATCTCCCGCAGCCGATCATGTGTGCTGGTTCTGCCCCTAAGCCGATTATGCTGGTCTACTCTGCCCCCCAGCCAATCACGCACTGAAACGCGCCAATCTCCTTGCTCGTGCCTATTTCTGCTGATCGGCTCTAGTTCTCGATCTCTGGAACGTGATCTCTTGAATGGGCGACTGCTACGATATTGACCGTTGCACTCAGGGCAGTTATCGGCCGATGGTAATCTGAGGTTATTTTCCTAGCAGTGAATGAAGAAAGGGCATCTCTAGTGATCCTTGTGTCGGCGCTTCATCTCATCGTGGCGTCTCATGTCCTCCCGCTGCCTCTAGTATTTGCTGAGCAAGTCCCGGGACGTGATGGGCCGACGTGGTCTTTCTGAGCCCTCGCCATTGGTTTCCATCCAGCCTTTACCTTTAACGTCTTTGGCGGAGGCTTGGTTTCTAGGGTCCATTGCACCGCTCCTTCTGGCCGATTCTGATGTCAGCACTTTGGTTTGGAGCGCATCCCTTCCTACATCGACCATGTTAGTAGGGAAAGGGTGCTGGTCAATCTTCATCGGCTTTGTTGGCTTCACCGGGACCTCGAATTTCAATCTCCCTTGTTCGATCGCTAACTGTATCTATTGATGGAAGATTTTGCACTCATTGGTGTCGTGAGATGTGGCGTTGTGCCACTTGCAATATTTCAGCTTTTTGAGCTGCTCGGCCGACGGAATCATGTGGTAAGGTGAGAGCTTGATCTGTCCCTCCTGAAGCAGCAAGTCAAAGATGTTGTCAGCCTCTGATGTGTCGAAGCCAAATGTCTCTGGTTCCTTTTTACCGAATGGGCACGATATCGGCTTTTTCCCTTTTACCCACTCTGCCAGGCCAATTTCTGGTTCTTCTTCCTATTCGGATCCCTCTATTTACGCCACCTTCTTCAAAAAATTTCTTTGTTGGTCAAAGGGGCGCATCTCCTGGCTGGACAGCTGGTGAATGATCTGGCTCAAGCTCTCGAACTCCTGGGAAGCGTACTTCTCTTTGATGTGCAGCAGGAGTTGTTGGAAAGCGATATCGGTCAAGACTAGGGTATAACACTTATTCCTGACCTCCCTGAACCTCTATATGTAGCTGGCTACTGACTCGTCGCTTCTTTACTTGAGGCTGGTTAGATCTGAGAGTTTCATCTCGTGGACCCCCACATAGAAGTACTTATAGAATTGCTTTTCCAAATCGGCCCAAGTAACAATGGAGTTGGGTGGAAGTGTAGTAAACCATTGAAAGGCTAATCCGGATAGGGACGACGAGAATAGGTGCACCCTCAGTGCATCTTGCATAGCAGCCTCTCCGCACTGGATGATAAATCTATTAACGTGCTCGACTGTCGACGTGTCATCCATGCTTGAGAACTTGGTGAAGTCGGGGACCTTGTATCGATGAGGGAACGGCAAAAGGTTGTAAGCAAGCGGGTACGGCATCTTCTATGTGTAAGTCTGTACCTTTGGTTTTAACCCAAACTGATCTTGAATTATGTCCACTATCCTTGCAGTCCAGTCCACCTGTTGTTGATGCTGTTGTTGCTGATGTACGACCGGCTGAGGACTCAGCACGTGCGGTTGGACTTGCGGTACCATGATTGTGTGATAGACTAGTGCATGCTGTAGATCCTACAACTGGGCTGTCGGTTGAGGAGCCGATGGCTGCTGTCGCATAGGATCAACTTGATGTAGTGCATCTACCGCCTCATCGTACAATATTATCGGTGTCGCAGTTCTGAGTGGCTCTGGAGCGCCTGCCCCCCTGCCGATTTCTGAAGGAGTTTGCTAGTATTGGGGGGCTGTTGGGCGAGAGGCTGATGGAAAAGATGCATGTACTGGAGATCTCCCGTAACTAGTGAACGGATCCAGATCGGCGAGAGTTGTTGTTGCTCCCCACGGCGCCGAGTTTGAAAACGGCGGTTGTGCTGGGGGAATTGGTGTAGGATAAAACAACGCTTGTGATTGATAGAGCGCCGCACCATTATATCCCAGGGGCATCGAAGTATTGTACCCTCCACTTTGCATCTGCATTGGCTGAGGAACTGACTGAGACGTATTTGGCACCATTGAGAAGCCTCTGATTGGAGCCATGATGGGAGGAGCATAAGCTGGTCCCTGATACCCCTGAGCCATGCCGTTGACCATGGAGTTGACGACGGCGTTGTACACCATGTTGGTCATCACCTTGGACTGGTCGATCATAGCCTGATAAACAGACTGCTGGATCATCTCAGACATCTTCCCTGAGTCCTCGGCGACGGTGATATGGTGGAAAGTTGGAAGATGAGCCTTTCTGATGGTCTCCCCACTTCTGGTATGACTAAAGAATTGTAGGCAAGTCTTCCTGTATTCTTCTAAAGCCCTTGCCACCTCCTCCTTCAGGTCGTCCGTGAGAGCTGCTTCAGTGACTTTGATGACGTTATCTTCAGAGATCTCAACAGCCTTCGACATATTGGATCTTGTTTCGGTCCCACCGGGCGTGCCAAAAGTGTGTTGGCGCTGAAAATCGGTCGATGGCCGTCAGCGTCGGACACACGACCTGGGAGAATCTGCTTAACTCCTGTTTGGGTTACTACCCTGGTGCGGTTTGTGTGACGTGCTAGTCAATCTGACCTGTTGATTGATGATGAAAGAAAAGTATTAAATTCCAGGGGTTTCGATCGGCTAAAGTTCCGATCTGTCTTGAAAAGCGTATCAGCGAATCGGCCGATTTACTGCGTAAGTGACCGGCTATAAGGCCGCCGATGACCACGTAGCGATTGTAAAGACACTACTAGAGCAATCTAAATAACTCTATAGAGCAACACTTGAAATAGATCTAATCGACTATATGATAAATAAAAATAATAACAAAAAAGCCGACAATTCGTATCTCAAGCTGGATAACTGGTGATAAAACTAAAACAATAGATAAAACCTATAATTCTAGTTAATATCGATAACTGGTGAATAAATGTAAACGAAATAACAGCGATGCGCCCGAAGTTAAAGCTTAGATATTACTCGATAAGCGGAACTTGCAAATTGACTGGAGATCGTGTCGATGCAGCCCTGCCAACTCGTACGAACTCGTGAAAAGAAAAGATTTTAGCGAAGTCACCAACATGAAAGTAAAGTACGAGGAAAAAGTAGATTTGTTGAATTGATTGATGTGTTGTTGTTTACAAGCCTTACGAGGCAGCTATTTATACCCTGTTACAACCGATTTCCTAACCGACTAGGATCTATCTCTAATTTTAAAAGATAACAAATATTTACAAACACAACTCATATCGGAGTTGGCTACTATTTTTCCACTAGCCAATCTCTTTCTTCAACATTATCACCCTGGCCCACCTTAGGCCCAAACCTACCGAACCACTTTGAGTCCCAATCGGCCAGCCTCCATTAATTCTTTCTGCCAATCGGCCTAACACTGTAGCTTTAATTGGCCGATTCTCAATTGTAGCTTCCTGTTCACCGTATCGGCCGCTCCCTTCTCCTTTGACGCCGATTCAAAACATGTGTCAAAATCCAGCATCAACAACTTGAGACTCTTGTGATCCGTATAGATATTACAATGAGTCCCCATAAGATAATGTCTCCACATTTTCAAAGCATGAACGACTGCTGCTAATTCGAGATCATGAGTAGGATAATTCAGCTCATGTGGCCGTAGCGCTCGCGAGGCATAGGCAATAACTCAATTGTCTTGCATAACAACACATCCAAGTCCAGTGCCAGAGGCATCGCAATAAACGTTGAACGGCTTAGTGGTGTCTGGCTAAGCTAAAACCGGTGCCGAGGTCAGCAATTGCCTCAATGTGTGGAAAGCCTCTTCACATTTGTTGTTCCACATGAACTTAACTCCTTTCTTCAACAATTCAGTCATTGGCTTAGCTATTTTCGAGAAGTCAGGAATGAACCGACGGTAATAGCCTGCTAAACCGAGAAAACTTTGAATTTGATGAACTGAAGTGGGCGGCTTCCAGTCTATCACCTTTTGAACTTTGCTTGGGTCTATTGCTATGCCGTCGTTGGATATGGTGTGTCCCAAGAATTTAACACTATCCAGCCAGAACTCGTACTTTGAGAATTTGGCATACAGTTTGTGATCCCTTAAGCGTTGGAGAACAGTGTGAAGGTGCTCTACATGTTCTTCCTCATTCTTCGAGTATACCAGGATATCATCGATGAATACCACAAAAAATTTGTCAAGTTTGGGCATAAACACCGAATTCATGAGATACATGAAATAAGCCAGCACATTAGTAAGCCCAAATGACATGACTAGGTACTCGTAGAGTCCATACGTGTAGAGAAAGCAGTCTTCGGAATATCGCACGGTCGGATCTTGATTTGATGGTAGCCGGAATGAAGATCGATTTTGGAAAATACTCGGGCTCCAGCTGATCGAATAAAACATCAATGCGGGGTAATGGGTACTTATTCTTTATCGTCACCGCATTGAGAGGTCGGTAGTCCACACACATATGCAGACTCTCGTCCTTCTTTTTCAGAAACAATGCTGGACAGCCCCAAGGTGATGTACTTGGGCAAATGAAACCTTTTTCCAGCAACACATGTAACTGAGTTTTCAATTATGCTAGCTCTGCGGGTGGCATCCGATACGGTCTCTTGGAAATGGGTGAGGTGCCTGGTTGCAACTCAATAGCAAACTCGATATCCCAATCTGGCGGCATACCAGGCAAATCATCTGAGAACACATCCGGATATTCACACACCACTGGAATGTCCTCCAATCGGGCTTCAGTCACGGGATAGGCACAAGAATTTTTGCACTCGCGGTGGGGTAAGTGTATGATTGAGCTACCATATTTGGGTGAATTTATATGGACTGCTCTGGCAGAGATGTCTAGTGCCACTCGGTGCCGAGTCATCCAATCCATGCCCAAGATAATATCTATCCCCTCTAAACCAAGGATAAGTAGGTCTTCCTTAAGAAGGGTTCTTCCTAACTTGATAGGTACATGGCGGGTCAATTGGTATGAGGATACTTTCCCACCCGGGGTAGAAATTATATATGCCCCTTTTGTGTGATAGAAACCTAACCCACACTTAGCACTGGTTCTAGTCCCGATGAAACTATGGGATGCTCCCAAATCAAATAGAATAAGGACGGGTTGGTTATGGATAGAGAAGGCACTCGTCATCACTGGTGCGCCTTCCGAAAGTTCGGCAAGGGTGGTGAAGTTCAACCTGCCCTATCGGACCTGCACCTTGGGCTTCTTCCCTTTGTGGCCAATCACATTTCTCTGGCCAGGCCGTTGATTCTTGTTAAGGGGCAGTCCTTGGCAAAGTGTCCCGTATTCCCGCAGGTGAAACAACGGTTTCCAGTGGCAGGGCGCGGTGGCATTGGAAGAGTAGGCTGGGGCCCTTGTGGCTGGAATCCAGGGAAACGAGGTGCTGCCTGCGGTGAGGGTCGAGCAACCCATCTCCCAGGTTGTGCGGGCCTGCGAGACGCCTGTGGGGGAACCATTCTGTATGTCTGAGCAGGCGGGCTGGGTGTCAGCATTGGAGCCTTTCGCTTCATGTCAGCCTTGAGGGCCTTTATGCAATCTTCCTGAGAAATTGCCAGGTTCACCAGCTCATTGAAGGAATCCACTTTGATGGGATTTAGACTTTTCTTGAGCTGAAGACTCAAGCCCCTGCGGAAATGGTCTCTCTTCTTCTATCGGAGTCCGCATGATAGCCTGCGTAGCGACACAGGTCATTGAAAGCCTGCGCATATTGCAGGACCTCGCGGCTTCCCTGGATGAGAGCTAGGAACTCATTGAGCTTGCGCTCCAGGAGACCCTCAGGGATATGATGGCCCCTGAACGCCGTCTTGAACTCCTCCCAGCCGACGACGTGGTCGGCCGGCTACATGGCGTGGTAATGATCCCACCATAGGAGGGCAGAACCACGCAGCTGCTGCGCGGTGAACTGAGCCTTGTTCTCGTTCATCTTTCTATTAGTCACATAATCCCAAAAGCTTGCTTAATCACAAGAAAAATTATGTGCTGAATCTTTAGTGCTGGTCTTACCGATAGTGCGAAAAGCAACCATCATATCTTTTATTGAGTAGGTGCATATCTCTTCTTCGAAGTATACGAGGTTCTCTTCCTTATTCAAGGGTTAGGACACGTCGTACATAACCTCTTTTATTTTACGCTTGTTGACCGAAAAGGAAGGAAAGGGGGTCGTTTAACCAATTTAGCAAGTTGCTGTCCGGGCTGATTTTCAGCCAGCTGAACGGCGGGGTTTTAGTTCTAACGTGAGTTTGACAAATCCAAAGGAGCTGAAATTTTATGAGCAGTTAGAACACAAGTTTCCACACAACTTTGGTATTCAAACCTTGGATAAAAAATGAGTGGAGACAGGGTTAAAACTGAGGAGAAATAGCCACTGAATTTCGGCTATATTTTTCAAACGTTAAAACTAATCCCTTCGCAAAGGCAAGTCCGTACATGGAATTAGTTTTTTTTAACACCCGGATACTCCACTCAAGCTAACATATTTCATCACTAGCCCAAAATATAGGTTGCCGAGGAGTACAACAAAAGAAACTGCTCACAACATGTCGATACATCTAAAAGTCGTCAAGGTTGCCTACGGAGGCAAAGCTAAGTGCAGGAGAGTGAGCGTCGCCAACTCGGGGCTACAGGGCGGCCTCCTCAAAGTCCATACTCGAAAAGCCGTCAATCTCCTTGAGCTCATTCTCCTCCTGAGCCATAGGCTCATCCTGCTGCACCTCTAAGGCGTGGATAGCATTAAGCTCAGCGTGGTGCTCCTATAGGTGCTCATTGGCATCTGCCAGTTCCATGTTCACATCATAGAACTGATCAGCCAACAACTCCATACCATGCTCCATATCCACTATCTCCTCCTCTAAATCAGAAATCTGGGTCTACATATCAGCAATCTGGATATCCTTCAGCACCAACTCAAGCGACAAATCCACCATAACATTCTGCATGGTGGTGAGAGCAACCTGATTGGCCACTGCCATCCCAATAATGGTGGTCATAGACCTACTCTGCATCTCAATCATCCGATAGAACACATTCATGCAGTAGGCTGAAACAAAAATCGTACACTGTGGGTCCAAAACACCTAGTAAGTCCATGTGCTCCATGCGGTCCAACCAATCCGCATCTCTCCTATCCCTGGCAGGAAACAACCCAATCGGGTCCAATACAATCTCAAGGGGGTGCTTCCTGCAAAACTGTGTCAGCGCCTGCAAAGCTGTAAACTCCCACATGTCCTGCAACGTGTGTTCCTTAGCCACAACCTCCAAAAGTGGCCACTGGGGCTGGTCAGTGGGTGGGGGCACCTTCACGTGCACGCAGCTCTGGGGAATCCCGTGATCCTGGTACGCGCGTCCCGCGTAAACAGGCAGTGACGGGTACCCTAACGAGCGTAGGGTGTCCCACAGTATGGCTGAAAAACCCTCATCGTGGAGGCACGTCGAGTGTGTGGTGCCATCCACACCAACCGCAACGTATACAGGGTCAGCCATTTGTAACAAAAGGACAAGTGAGAAATGGAATCAATACTCGGAAATCAAAACAGATTTCTGGCAAATTAGAGGAAAGCTCATAACTCAGCAAGTAATTATCCAAAATTCCTCAAATTTTACCAGAATGTTCTAAAGGTAGTGTGTGACAAGTTTGGTATTCAAAGGTAGAGCTAAAACAAAACCTAACAGGGTGATAAGCTTAGGTTCCTACTAAGTGGTACATGCTGGAATTTTTAAGACTGAGCTGAAGTAAACTGAGCATAACTCCAAAACCAGAGACCTAGTGAAGCTGAAATTTTACCACCAAGTTCTTCATTAAGTTTTTAGAAACTTTGATTAATGTATGCCTATCAGAAAAAGTCCTTAAAGTTGTCGAAAAAGTAAAACTCCAACTGGTGTACACTTAGTGTTGTCAGGCAACCAGGGGGTCACAAATCTGATCATAACTTTCCACCTAGGGGGTTAAATTTTATGAAAATTTTACAGTGCCTCATTTAGGATATTTAACACAACTTTCTTATACAAAGTTTCTGAAGTTACCATTTGGAACAACCTGAAAGATTTTTAACAAGATTTGCATTGTGGAAAAAGGACAGCTAGAAAATTCTTATCGTGGTGCACTTCTTTTAAGACATACACGAGATCGAATTTCATTCTTTTAGGTTGTAATTTTTATTTCATAATGCATGCACATCCTAGTCATCCTCACAACCAAAAAAATCGCCAAAAAGCTTTGGACTTATGTAGTTAGTGCTGGTGGCAAGGCAACAATATGGCTCTCACTATAATAACTAGTCGAGTTGCTAAACATCGCTTCGTACACAAACATGGTTAGTGTACCTGCAGAAAATCACATCACATCTTGAACCTTTCGTGCCAGCACCCACGAAAGCGTCCACAACCATTACCGTTCACTATAAAAATAGCACCCATGTGTTTAACGCTGCATGGACAGCGCAACAACCGTGATGATAGACTTGTTGGAATCGAATTACTATCACCCTTCGCATACTCGCGATGCGGAACTTTGCACACGTATGATAAACATGGCGACAAGTGCTGGAAGTTAGTATAAATAACCAATAGTTACTAGCCACCTTTAATGACCCAAAAATTCCCCTAGGGCTTCTCGTACTAAACTCATCCTTAACGAACTTACGAATTTTTCAACTATTTTCTTGCAAATTTTATTCATAAAAGGTGTTTTAAGGTCTGTTGCTCTCCGTACCATGCTTCAAGCTCTTATGCCAGCTGTGGCAGAACCGCCCTAAATTAACCTGACTAAAATGCACTTAAGTCGCCTGACACGCGATCATGCACTTTAACCAAGTCAACTTGGTCGTCTGTCGGATTTCAACCGATAAACCACTTACTCAGGATCGAGAAGCATTGCTCACATGAAGGTGAGTAGCACAGAGATTAAAACATTCCCATCATGTTAACATAATTCAATAATTTATTACAAAGATGAAGTAAAACAGGCGGAAGCTAAACGTCGATACACAATATCATGACGAAGCCGATCATGACATCAATGATCCCTGCCCTCACCGTCCGAGGAGGGATCTCACTCGAATGTCCAGCTCAAAGGGAGCTGGGTAGGCCAAGTGGTGCCAGCAACCACACTATCGACATTACCTAAAAAGTTAAGCCACAACAAGGCTGAGCAACTAATACTCAGCAAGACTGACCCGACAGGTGATAACTACTTTCACCAACTTCTAGACATGCAAGGCTTTTTGGCTTTGGGTTTGTTTTGCTAAAAGCGTCTATAGTTGGTCCTTACTTTCAATATTTTAGCTCAAGTTCTAAGTTCATTAAACAGTCTAGATTAGCAACTTATACTAAGCAAGCATAGTTTCCCAAACAATTAAAGAACAAACATCAAGATTAAATGTCCTCATGTTCCATCTTTACTCAGTGCATAATAGCAATCAAGTAGTCCCAAACTGTGAGAGGTAGACGAATCGATTCGAATTTATTAACCATGCATGGCGAACCTAATCTCACGATATCCGTGCACCACGAAGGGTTGCTTCATTTATCAGCCGTCCCCATCGAACCCTTAGGCACGTGTCAGGTCCAACTTCCTTTGGCATGCAATGCTCCATAGTCCCGTCCTCTGCCGTACTATGACCGCACTTGCACCCACATGATGCACCATGGGAACGACGTTCCAAGGACAGCCAGTAGGTATGTCACGCCCCAGTTCACTCAGGTACTAGGCTTCCCTATCCCATACTAGGTATGAGATTAGTACTTTCAAACACTTGATCACGAACGTCAACACGTTTCGACCTTAGTAAGTTCATTGCTAGACAGACGGGGCAAACCACCACATCAGAACCACTCCCGGTCCCATCCGTCATCCTTATAGTTGTAGAAAGAGTAATCACACAACTCCTATAACTCGCGAGTGAAAGACAATCACTTGACTTTTACCGAGTCCTATTTAGCATTGCAACTACTCGACTTCAAATACTAGTGTTCAGAGCAAGGTACTAAGTTCATGCATCTACAGTTTCAATCAACTCCTACAAACGTAAATGCACAATCATAAGCATCAACATATTGCATAATTTTAAACAAGGAAACATGCACCGGGCTTGCCTTCAGGAAAAGTTAGCGGTTCCTCGGGGTCTTGATCTAGCTCGAGCTCAACTTCAACGTGATGTAGCTCCACGACGGTTTCCTCTTCCAACATAGGGTGGAGCTCATAGGTCCCATCGGCGATATTAGCTTTCTACACGACATGCACATGCAAGAGGTTAGATTTATCCATGCTTTTACACGAACGATGCAAGGCATGACTTATTGCTAGAAAGAAAGTCGTACTTAGGCCACATTCACCTAAACAAAGTTTTAACTTCCATTTACATCATAAAGTAGGGTGGGGTGTGGTTAAACTCGAGGTTGACTTCGATGGCGATTGTGTACATATATAGATTCTTACAACTTAGAGTTGCATAAGCAAGGTAGGGTCATTTTGGGGTTGTTCAAGTGCATTCGGAGAGTTATTCACTTCTGAATGTTTTTTTATCTCTTCCAAAATTACCTATTTAGCTTATTAGGATTCATATTTCTTTTATTCCTTTAAACCGATTTCTTAGCCAAAAAGTGGTTCCTCAAGCAAATAGCAACAAAAGGCATTGAGAAAAAATTACAGTACCTTACTTAAGTCATTCTAAGTTACTGTAAAATTTTTGGAGCCATTGGATTACCACAAAAAGAATTAAACGTATTTTATCACCAAGGGTAGCATGCACTTAACTAATTTTATCTCAAAACCTACAGCGATTTTGAGGGTGAAATTTTAACAGTAGGTTGAAGGGGTGTTACAGAGACTTTAGTGAATTTTCATGATTTTTGGAGAAGACATCTATTTTCTATATTTATCTCCTATTCATCATGTTCTAAAAGGAAGGGTAGGTTTCTTTCTGATTCTGACCACAACCTATATTTTTTATACAAACTACACCTCAAAACTAAGCTACTCTAAGTGGTTTCACATTTTTGTCAGCTCTGGATTAAAAATTATGCAAAAAGGAAGATTTAACCCTAGATTTCAAATATGAGGTTAAAACAGTGACCTTAAGTTCTACTCCAGGGCCCTAAGTATTTTTCTGAGATTCTACTCACTGAAACATACACCACAAAAATGGATTTATCTATTTAGCATTTTTCTATGATTTATAGTGATTTAAAAGGCCTAAGCAAGAAATAAAACTATAGGATATTATTTACAATAGTAACATGGGCAAACTTATTTTTTTCAAGAAATACATAGTTCACTGAGTTCAACAAAAGTGGTTTGGCATTTTTCTAATTTTTCTATGATTTACTGGGCATTTCCAAAGTTTAAACCATTTTCTACCGATTTAAAACAATAAACCGAAAACAACTTACAAACTAACCCTTGGGTCTATGGTTTAATTACATAGGGGTCCCTAGTTCTTGCGCTAATGCCCCTGGAAAAAGGTAAACGATACAGACAGGTCCTCACAGCGGTCGGAGGAGGACTTCACCCGATTCCAGCGAGGTGAGGCTTGGGCCAGGGCAACAAGTGACCGGGGAAGAGCGCGGGCTCACCTAGGGTCAATTGGCGGCGGTTAGGCCAGCGGAGCAGGCTCGGCGGCGGCGGAATGGCTTGGGGACGAAAGCGGCTTTGGCGGCGGGGTCCAGACGATGTTCCGACGGCGGCGGGGCTCCGGGAGGGCAACAAGTTGCTCGGGGACGTGCGCGGCGGTGCGGCGGAGCGAGCGGTGGTGTCAGTGAGGTGCGGGGTGGCGCGGAGGTTGGGGCTCCATGGGAGACCCATGCGGCGGCGCTGGAAAAACAGGGGAGCAGCGGAGCTTTGTGGGTGCGGGGAGCTACGCATGTGGCTCATCGCCTCCTTTTATAGGGCTGGGGAGGTGCGGAGGGCAAGGGCAGAGCCAACGCTGGCGGCGGACATGGCTGGAGGTGAGTGGGGGAGGAGAACGGGGTGGCACCATTGGCTGGTGGCTCCCACTGGCGGAAGAAGGGCGTGGGCGCACGTGAGGATCTAACGGCGATTGGGCGGGAGAGATATGAGGGGTGCGTGATCTTCTTTGTCGGGCAGAGCGATAGGGCCAGCGGGGGTTGTCCTGTCGCCGTCGAGCAGCGGATTGGGGAGGTGGAGCTCGGCCATCGAGCAGCCATGGCGTGGCGGAGGGAAGCGGCAGAGGCGCGACGCGACATTGGGCGTGGGAGATGCTCGGGCAGAGGGAGGATAGGGTCAAGCGGTCATAGGGTGTCCCGGAGAGCGAGTTGTCCCATCGTGGCCGTCGGTTGGTCGTCGGTGAGCTTGCCGGTGGGTGAGAGCCACGAGGTGGGCGGCGCTTGGGCGAACATGCCGGGCGCGTCCCGGGCGCGCGCTGAGCGGGGCGCTCTTTGGGGCAGCCAAAAAGGCCAATTTTGGCCAAACTTTTCAAAGGAACTCGTGAAACTCCAAAAGTAAAACTTGTAGACCTGACATTCAGCTACAAACTTTACAAAAGGAGTTTTCTTGGAAATGAGATGAATTTGAAACTATGGAGTTGCCAAGTTTGGTAGAACGCTGGCTTCCGGGGACTTAGGCAGATTTCGGTTTTTGTTGTTTTTCAGCATTTTGGCCAACTTTGGCTCAGGTTTTGAATAGCTTCCCGTTTGAATCAGGTCAAGGTGTAAAAGAAAGAAACGTTCTTAGGTCTTAGGACTCCAACTTCTATTAATGATTTTTCTTGATTTTAGTTCAGGTGTTTGGAGGAAAAGGCTCGCCAAGATGCGCGCTCTGGATGTTTTCCAAACTTAGCCCTGGAATGCCAAGAAGGCTCAGTTGACTGTTTTACACGGCTTTGACCAAGTTTTTGAGTAGGTTCGGTTGCGATTTGGACCTGGGTCAGTGAAACAAAGTTGGAACACACTCAAGGGACTAAAACTTCTATTAAAGGTCTGGCTTGAGGTTAGATATAGAATTATGAGATAACAGGTTGCAAAGTTGAGGAAAAACTTGAATTCTGGGACTTAGTTTATTTGTAGGGTTTTAATATACTCCTGGTTTGATTCTTGTTTTTGACCATCTCCCACTCCGAATTAGCCAAAGTGTTATTAACAAAAGTTTTTTGAAATTAAAATTTTTACATCTCTTATTTGAGCAAAATTTCAAGTTTGTATATAAAAACTCAAGTTTTATATTTAACTCCAAAAAAAGCTTTTTAGGGGCAATTTGGACCTTTCACCTCTTTTACACCTAATTAAGGCAGATTTGTTACACGGGGCACCATCCCGACCATCTCCGATGAGGCCGAAGCATCATCCCGACCATCTCCGATGAGGGGAATCGAACAGGAGCAGCAAAATTGAGCGGGGTATAGCAAAATCGAGTCGAGATAGGAAGAAATTGTGCTAGGACGTGGGAAATAGAGTGGAATTGGCAAAAATTACCATGGGCAGGAAGACCACCGGAGGCGAGCGGCATAGCTAGGAGCCCCGATGGCAGGCCACGGCGCACGACCATGGCGCGCAGGGGTGGCGTCGCCACAGGGGGCAAGTGGTAGTAGCGGCGCATCTTAGGGAAGGGACGGCGCGTGCGCCATGGCAACGGTGGCAAAGCCCCGGCCGGCAGGAGCCCCGCTGCTCAAATGTGTGAGGGTAGCGAGGTCTGGTGAGCAGGGGCCGCGTGGCCGACGCGGGCAGGAGGTAGCGACGTCGACGGGCGGGGTGGCGTTGCCGCGACCAGCGTGGCGCCGGCGGGTGGGGGTAGCGCGGTCCAGCGAGCAGGGTCATGCCGCCGCAGGGGGTGGCGAGGTTCGGCGAGCATAGGCATGGGCGTGGCCGATGTGGGTGGGGCCGGCGAGGCCCGACAGGCAAGGGTGGCATGGCCGCGTCTGGTTGGGGCAGCGCAGTCAGTGTTGAGAAGCGCGGCACCAGCAACCGAGGGAGGAAACGGAGACCATGAGCAGAAAGGAATCAGAAACAAACCGGTGTGTTGTGTAACGAGTGGCAAAGGTGGGTAAATAACCCCAACTCTATGAGGAAGTCTGAGACTGATGTTTTTGAGCACCCCCTGGGGTACTCCAGGAAAAATGTGGATCTGACCCCTAGCTCCACGTTTTTTGTGGAGCTGGTGTTGGTGGAGCTAGACATGTTTGGCTGCGAGTTTTTTGAAGTTGGTGAAGTGAAGCTAATTTTTCTGAAGTGGAGTGCTACCAACCACCCTATCTGCAGCTGTGCGGGCTTAACATGATGGCCGCTTCACAACAAGGTCCCATAACGAAATTAGAAATCGGCCCAGAACGAAGTTGTATCAACCATTTCTAAAGTCAGAACATTGGAGCCTGAACTTCATCACTGCGGCCCAATAGCAAAGTCGAAAATAGAATTTTTTATTTTTATATTATTTTTTTCGATTTTGCAGAAATATATAGTTGGCTAAAAAAATTGCAAATCTAGGCAATTGACGCTGGCTGAGGTGGTGGTAAGGCCCTCCCGCCCAACGGTCAGCAGGCGTCGTAACTGCCGCGCGCGAGTCGAGGCGTCGTCGCCACCCCACGCAGCGGTAAGGCCCTTCCACCGCCTGGGCCGGCGACACTCGCCTCCTATAAACCCCACCCGTGATGTTTGCTGCTTACGAGGGCTAGAGACGGCTGCAGGAGGTTCCTCAGTGCCGTCAGCTGCCGTGGCGGGCACGAGGACGTCTTCCTTCCACCACGACCTCCGTACCCCCGTGCATCCACTCTAGCTCCTACTCAGCAGGCTGGTACGTCCTCTCACCCGCCCGTTCGTCCGCCAGCAGTCGGGACGTCCTACGTCATACCACCACCACCGTCTTGGCATGCCATAGCAGGTCCGTCCACCATTCCGTAGATGCAATCCGCATGGTCCTCTTGTCCATCTTCAGCTGCACCGGAGATACGACTAGCAAGTGCGTGATGCATACATTTTTTATACTCCAATTTAAGAACGCAACAAAACTAACAAAACCGTTTCCTTTGTGATTATAACAGGCTACGCAGACCAGGGATGACTTTCGGAGGACTCGCACGACAAGGCAGCGAGGTCCAGCGGCCAGGCTTGGTTCGATGACCTTTTCAGAGTGGACTCCGACCTGCTCAGTCCCTCCCAGCTGGCAGACGCCCTGCAGGGTCCTACACAAGGTGCGACCCAGTACCTCGGGACACCACAGGGTCCTACACAGGGCTTGATCCAGTACCTCGCGACACCACCTGCGGAGGGAGCGGGAGGACGTCCGACTCGGGACGTTCACCCGTCGGAGCCCTGGACGTATGACCGGCATCAGACCAGAGCAGCGCAGCGGGCAGTGAGGTGTGGTCGTGGTGCCGGCGAGCCTCGTTTCAAGCGAGGACGCATTTAGTGCGTAGGGCGACTTGTTATTTTTTATCATTTGTAGGATTATGATGTGTACAATTATCTTTATGTGCAAGGACTGCTCTATCTAGATAAGAAGTTAAATGCTTTTCATTGTTCGCGTGCGTTCACTATACAAATCTAAACATTTCCTAATTAAGAATTAAAAGCACACAATTAAAATAATCGATCACTACGAATGAAAATTGTGCGGCAAATAACGGAGTACATGACCTAAGCACAACACAATGAAAGGTCCAACAGTACACAATATTATCCATGAATAAACCATGGACACACAACAAAAGGTCCAACCGCACACAACGAAGTACTAGCCAATAATAGAGCCTACTGAGTACAATGAGGCCACTTTCCCTTCCTCAGATCATCGGGGTTCTCCTCGATCACTGCTTTCGCTCGGCGTGCATGCTCAAGCTTCCTCTCCCTCTTCTCCCTCTCCGCAACAAGACGCCTCCATTCCTCCTCTTCCTTGTGCTCCTTCTCTGCAGCCTCCTCTCTGAGCCTCTTCTCCATCCTCTCCTTGTTCTTTGCTGCCCAACGCAACATGTACTGCATCTCCTCTTGTCCTCAGGCTTGATCTTAGTGTCAATCAACTGCTCAAAATCACAGAGCGGTGGAGGGGTCTACAACAAATGTAATTATTACAAAACAAAAAAAATCATGCAAGATGTCATATGACACAAAATAATTACTTCACCACATCAATTTCTCACCATCTTGTTAATGCGGAGCTGATGAAGTGTAGACTCAAACGCAAAATTGGAACACATCCAATACCTCTGCCTATACGTGTCCTCTTCATCGGACTTGGCTACCTTGTGTAACACCCAGTGTTAATGACAACTTAAGTATGACATTAAGAAGCTAATGGTGAAATTTGGATTAGAGGAAGGTAAATTAAGCCAAAACCGAATTTGAGCCGAATTCGACTAAATTTGCAATTTGGAGTTTCAAATTTGGATAAATTTGGCAAAGATGTGAAATCGAGTCTTGAGAGTATTCAGAACTCAAAGGAATGAATCTTGAAGTCTAAATCAAGTCATAAATCTCTCAGAAATACAATCGAAAATGGAATCAATGAAGTTACTATGCATCGTCCGAAAACGCGCAAATCTGAAAACAATATTGAGTATGCAACTTTGAAGCCAATTTCTGGAGAATTTTTATTGTAA
Organism: Setaria viridis; assembly: GCF_005286985.2. Classification (NCBI taxonomy): domain Eukaryota; kingdom Viridiplantae; phylum Streptophyta; class Magnoliopsida; order Poales; family Poaceae; genus Setaria; species Setaria viridis. The sequence goes on along the minus strand of NC_048271.2, from coordinate 15,269,114 downwards.
GTAAGAAGATGTTTTTGGACATTAGTGAAATATGGAATATGAAGAAGGAAAATGAAATATTGTTGGCTAGAGAAAGTGGAACGTTTGAATTTAAAGTGAAGCCAGCAAATAAGCAGATTTCAGCCTTCTCGCCGAAATAATCCTAAGTCTGAAAAAAAACAGCACTGATTAGCAATGTTTGGAGTAGATTTCAGAAAATTCCAGTGTAAAAGTTATATGGGTTCTTGTGCAAAATGGAATCTTTGTTAGTTGTAGAACAAGGATAGGCAAGGGTCAGGCTGCATGGAACAAGTTTGCCTAATTTAAATCAAGCTCAAATAGGTATAAATGGCCCTGCACCATACCTGACGAAACTGAATCATCGAGGTTCAGTTACAGGAGATTCTGGCCGAACTTTGAGCTTCAAAATCTCGGTCTTAGAGTGCTCATTTCGGTTGGAGGCCAATCTATCAAATAGAGTACTTGGATTACTCTACAATTTTACTTAAAAGAGTTTTACGAGCTGAGATAGAAAAATTTGAGTAATTGAGGCCTGAACATGTCGGTTGGGAGGAGATAAAGGAGAGCAGAAAGAGCAGACACGGCAGGAGCCGTGCCGCAGCGCGGCGCCTCTACCCACTGGCTAGCGCGATGGCCCCATCCGCACCACGCACACCTGCAAGTCACCGAGGTGGCCTCCATGCACGCGGTGAACGCTTGAATATCTACCGCTCCCGCCCTCATCCGTTTACCTTGCCGCTATTTCACCACCACAAAATAGAGCTCGACCGAGGTGCCATCACCGGTCGATTCCACCGCGTCGCCGCACCTCTCCTCGATTCCTTCTGCCCGAATCCCCGCTAGCATTCGCCGACACCCCACACCCCTCCGTTTCCCAGCTCCCCGCCGGCGAGCCTCGAGTCGCCGCCGTTCCTGTCCGCCCGCCGCCACCACTGCTCCTCCGGTGAGCTCTCCACGCCGCCCCTCCTCCGCTTTTGTGTTCGGGTCTAGAGGCTTATCTAGGTCGCATAGGGGCCTTAGGGTGTGCCGATGGCCGTTCTTGTGCCGCCACCGGGCCTTGCGCCGACCGGCCAAGGCCATGGCCGCTGCCGCCCGTGGAGGGCCCATCTTAGGCCACCTCCAAGGGGGCTGCTACCTCCCGTGAGTGCGCCCAGGCCTGGGGGTGCTCCCCGACGTAGCCCCGTCGCCGGCGAGGCTGCCGCTGGCCTTGCCCGCCCCAGCGCCCTGTTGTGACGTCGGGGAGGAAGGCCTAGCCGGCTAGCCCACGTGTCTGTGAGAGTAGTGTAAGGGAGGGCCGGTAGAAAAAGATTTCTAGGGGGGTTTTCGGATAAGGTTTGGAGTTTTCGATTTTAAAAATAAATTTAATAACTGTTGCACCATTTAATTCACTAAAATTTCTAGAAGTACCCAAAAATAGTGAAATAAATTTTGCTAGGTTTGTTTTAATATTCTTTATAAATTAAAATTGTTAAAACTTATATATGTATAGAAAGATTTTGGGTGTTTATTTAGTGCCTTTTATTAAAGGTATTAAATAAATACTTAATAATTCCAAAATACATAAAATATGAACTAATGCTTTTCTAATTACAAATTAATCATAATCTATAGTAATTAGGAGTTTAAGATTAGAAAATAATTATGATGCTTTTTCAAAAATAAAACAAAAGGCTTACATTTTTAAATAAAAGATAAAGATTAAGTATTTCTTTAATGCTTTTCCTTAAAATATTTAAGTAAATGCTTAAGCTTTATAAATAAATAAAATTCTGAATAATGTTTTGATTAATTCCAAACAAATGTTAATCTATAGTTTTGCGTTTTCTTTTACATTAGAAATTAATTCAAATGCTTTTCAAAAATAAAAAGAAAAGCCTAAGACGGGATAAATAAAGGAGGTTTAAATCATGGGTTAGTCGTTATGGGTAGAGTTTTGTTGGCTTGCAACTTTATCATGAAGTTAAGTTGTCTAAGTCATTGTTGGCTTGCAACTTTATCATGAAGGAAGTTGTATAGTCTTGTGCTTAAAAAGTTGCATCTCTGACTCATGCATGCACTTTATCGTAGACACTGAAGCTCCAAAAGTGGAATTTCTGGAAATTTCTGAAGAACCTCCGGAGTTTGAGAAAATTATTGAGTTGATCCCATATGAAGCCGGACCATTGGACCACACTAACCTTTTTACAGATCAAGGCAAGCCCCGGTGCATTTAAGCCTATCTATTTTGGGGAATTATTATTTCATATGTCCAACTATTGGTTATTTCTTTATGAATGCATTAAGTCTAGGAGTTGATTGAAAACTTACTTTTATGCATAATCCAACCTTGTTATTAAGGACGTCTTTGCTACCTATTCCAAATAATTAGTAAGTATCCCATGCTTAGCAAAGCATAGTCACGCTACCATTATCCTTTCTGAGTACCTATGGTACTCAGCAACTTAAGGTAACATTGTAATACATATATATATCAAGGAAATGACCTATTTTGGAAGATAGTGGACGGAAACTTGGATGGAATCAAGAAAGGAGTCTTTGAGTTCTGTAGTTCCATCTACTCGGTTAATTTGATTAAGGACCGATCGTTGTTTTAACCAGTGATCAAGTGATATTACCTGGTTACTTACTGCCATATGGGAACCAGCAAGCCCGGTAGGTTAGTTGGCTCTCTAATCGGAAATATTTTGTACCCGTGCTTGGCATGCAGTGGAAGGGCAGGGGCGTAGCCTGAAACTCACATTGGAGATCAGGCCAGACGTGCGGTCCCGTGTGGGGGTGCGTCCCTGGGTTTGAGTAGTCATATTTCCGATCGTTGGATACAGCTAATCGAAAGGTCGTTATGTGCAACCCGGACAGTTGTACATAGCTGGTGGTCGGGTATCTCCTGCAGGATGTAAAACGGTCCGGATCGCCGCAATTCTCGGATATGAATGCACTTGATCATTGCTTGAGCATCGTAGTATAACAAAGAGAAGGGAACCGTTTGCTTTGAATAAATATGTTGTATGACTCAGTTCCATCTGGTTGCTAAAATATTTTTCATCATCTAGACTGGTCAGGTAATGAACTCAAACTAAAGTAAAAGATAAAACTAAGGTTTCACTTATAGTAAGCTCTTTCTGCAAAATGTGAGTCAACCAATACACCATAAAGCTATCATACAGTGTACAGGAAGTATTTATATTGATTAGACGGGTCAGACTTGCTGAGTACTTTGTACTCAGAGGATCCTTTGTTGTTGTTTTCAGAAACCCAGCAGGGACCCACCGAGGAGGAAGCTCCGAAGAACTAGGGTATCTTATGAGTCTCATGATACCCCAGATTAAACTTAGATGTTTAATTACTTGCCCCGAACTGGTTTATATTTTAAACTCTTAGCAATGGTTTAACTTGCGCCACTAAGTTTCTTTCAACCTATGGTTTGTAATAAATCGTACCCCTAGTATGTATGTAAAAATGTAATATTTGTTGATGCTATCCCATCGTTGAAGCGATCCTGATATATGGCTATGGAACACACCGTGGAGGTTTTCAAGGAGTTCTGTGAACAGAAGCCTTGACGGACTACCGGACTTACACTATTTTAAGTGCGTTTTGGGTAATTGCTGTTCTGACAACAATTAGGCGCACTTAAGCCAGTTTAAGTTGGGCGGTTCCGCCACACCTTGCAAGGATCGCCGCAAAAGCACATGGGCACTGGAACACCACTAGGCAGAGGCAAAGGATTGAAGGCATTTCCGGTCAACCGAACACCACTCCACCTTTACCATTTTCGTTGTAAGAACCGGAAGCAACTAAGATTAAATCATACGACTACCGGTTAACGTAATAACGTGCACTGAGATTACCTTAGTTTTCCAGCTTTTCCATGCCTTGGCATCCTACGGTTGTATAATAAAAATATTAAAATTTCATGAAACTATACTACTAAATACTTCTAGATCTAAATACTAAACTATGAACTAAAAACCGAATCTACTATACTAACTAAGCTACATTTTTAACATCTAAAAGCACACAACATATCTGTACATCTAAATAGTAAACTACGAACTAAATACTGTACATCTAAATAGTAAACTACGAACTAAATACCGAATCTACTGTACAAACTAAGCTAGATTTTTAGCATCTAAAAGCACAAGATATTTTTAGATCTACTATACTACGACATTGAAAAACTTACCTGATGACTAGGAGGCTTCTTCCCCTTCTTTCCTCTCTTTCTTCCTTCCTTCCCTTCCTTGTCTCCCTCTCTGGTTCTCCTCTCAAAAATAATAGGTCTGAATCAGGAGAGTTGGGAGGCTTGAGGCCTGGCTGCGGGGGGTTTTGTAGGGGGAACCCCCGCCAGCCCTGGCGGCGGTAAGCACCCCTACCGCCCGCGCGCTGGTCGTACCGCGGCGGTGCAGGAGGCCAGGTCCTTACCGCCGGCCCAGGTGACGGTAGGGACTTATCGCCGGCCCAGCCGGCGGTAATGACATGTGCCGGCGGGTCAACGTCTTACCGCTGGCTGGGGTGGTTGTGCGGCTTTATCGCCGGCCCCGCCGGCGGCAATAGCCTAGATTTACAATTTTTTAGCCGACTATATATTTCTGCAAAATTGAAAAAAATATAAAAATAAAAAAATTCTCGAAAATAGGCCCAGAACGAAGTTGCACCAATCATCGACCATGGCTGAAGTAATAAATTGGACGCATGGGCTTCATTGTTGCAGCCCAGTAGCAATGTTTCCTTGGGCTACTTTAGCGGAACGATGGCCGGAAATTGGATGAAGTTAGAATAATCTCTTCGGCTCACAGTAATCCATTGATAGGTGAAAACGAAGTCACGTGGTGCAGCATTGCTGCTCAACATTAGACATACGATCCTGCGAAATAGAACAGTATACTTTCACCAAGAAAGAATATTGAATTCTCCCAAATGCACGAAAACCAGACATTGGTAAAAGGGTGCGGCGACATGCTTGCACGAAATAAATAATATTGCTAAAAAGGTGAATCAAATGGCCTCTTCTACAGAGAAGTGCGATAAAAAATTGACGAAGTTAAACTATTGAAGTGGGGAGTAGTCTCTAGGTGGACGAAGTCAAAATGTAGTCCATATTTTGTAAACGAAGACCATGCAAGGCCTCAAACTCACCATAAATTGCAGATGGAAAATTTCTACCTAACATGCGTTATAGGATTATTTTTTACTATGAAATGAAGTTACCTATGGTCTACTTAGATTTTTTATGTATTGAAATTGGGATTGAAAAGGTTATTCACCCTAACAAAAATGAATGATGAACCCGCAACCATATAAAGTATCCTCGGTCAAAGAATAATCAACATCTGTGATATACTATTCACTTTCGAAAATTACCCCCATGGTAAACTGTACGCATGCATAAAAACACTTTTAAAGGATGGATTTTCCAATATCACTCGTAAAGGAAATGCACATGTAGATTCTTCGTCATATTAACGAGAAAGATTTTTTGTTGCATTTAAATCAATGAAATTTTTTAACTTAGAGGGGTAATGAACCCGTGCCATACAAGTTAAACATGTTACGTGCCGCTGAATCTTTTGGTCAACGAAACAGAGCTGGAGATGAAGCTACATGCAGCCAAAATTGATGAGTAAAAACGAAGTCAAAACTTATGGACTTCACAGTTAAGAGAGCTGACACGCACACTATAAACACTGCCAGGTATGAAAAATATAAACTAGAGCGAAGTCATTTTGTCGTGCTGTCTCAGCTTGAGCATTGGCTGGCAATTTTGCAATTTTTTTATCCGACTATATATTTCTGCAAAATTGAAAAAAATATAAAAATAAAAAAATTCCCAAACGAAGTTGCCGCTAGAGGACTTCGCAGATGTTGAGCTTGGGCCCAGACCAATGAAACGAAAACCATGTGATTGTCTATTTTGACAAGCTCCAAAGGTGTCAATAATTATACAGATACCAACATTAGGATTTCGTAATATCTGCAAAATTTGATGAGCAGGTACAAACATATATATTTGTAGAAAGTATGCAATAAACAAACATTTCAGAAAGACTAAAATAGTTAATGCCTTATGAGAGCAGGTAACACGTGCTAAATTCACTTAAAAAGGAGAAGTAAAGGCACCGGATACAAGCATATATTTTAGTATTATTTAGTCAAGTGCACCCGCGAAATATTTATAACTTACGGGAACCGACGTTACGGCATGGAAGCTGATGCTTTTAATAATTGACTTATGCTAGGGAATTAGTTTACTCTACAAGGGAGAGGAAACCCAACAAAGCAAATATGATGTTCATGTGTGAAGAATAAAATTCTGTGCTCTTGCTTTAGAAAAAAAGGAACGATGCAGTTGGGCCGGCCTGGTGCCCGAAGTTGGGCGGGCTGAACGAGAGGCTAGCAGTCTCTTGAGACCGGTGCTGAACAATCACTTCGCGTGACCCAGCTGATGCCGTCGCGCGCGAATGAGCGCTAGCGAAGTAGTTGTCGTGTCCGCCGAACGAGCGAGCGGAGTTGGGCCGGAGCTGAACGCGCACGCCACGGCAGAAGTTGGCCGCGGTGAACCTGGAGCAGATCACCCTTCGAAGTGAAATATCTCCGAGAAATGAAATCTTTGAATCTTGATAAACGAAGTAAAATCTTGAATCTCACCTTTTAAAGAAAAATCTTGAATCTTGGAGAAACGAAGTAAAATCTTGAATCTTGAATTCAGCCACACTGACGAAGCGAACCAAAGTCAGAAAACCTTCATCCGAAGTTATTATTTCTCTCTTTTTAAATCATTATTTTATTTTTCCGAACCAAACATGGCGCCAACTGCTGGGGATTTGACCCCGCCAAATAGGAGAGAAGAGAGCAAATGGAGGAGAAGTGGAGTCATAACTTGGAGAGAGAAGTGTGGGAGTGTTTAAAGAGTGAGTCTCCTCCTCAATACCCCTTGGACCATTTATAATTTTATATAGAGGAGGATGGGGGTGGCAATTAGCCCCCAAACCCCCGGTGGATACAGAATTTACAACTAGACTTCCGACATTTACATGAGCCTTTACATGGGCCGAAAGGTGGGGATGCCATGCGAAACTATTTTCCCCAACACCCTTGTTATAGGCTGCATGAGGAATTTGACCATTTGCATAATGTGTGCTTCAGATTAACTGAACCCATTTTATCGTAGAACTTATGGAGATGCTTCATTAGCAAGGCTTCATTTTGCTTCTTTAGGTCTATGACTCCTTCCCTCCCTTATTCTTTGGTGTTGAAACTTTTGTCCAGGCTACTAGTGGTTTTCCTTTGGCATTAATATCAGTACCCTTCCATGAATAATGCTTTCTTACTCGGTCAAAACTATCAATAACTGCTGCATGTAACTTAAGTGTACACATTGGGTATGTTAGCAAGGGCGTAATTACAGAGTTCACTAGAGTGAGCCTTCCTGCCATTGAGAGCCAAGTAGCTGTTGCAGTGATTCTTCTCTCAACCTTGTTCATCAGAGGAGCGTGATCTTCAACTCTTGGTTTTGTGGTTCCCATGGGTAGACCAAGCTGTTATAGTACAACAAAGTTGCCTGCTCTTGGTAAAATTTTCTTAGTTCCAACTGACAGAGTTCAACAAAGAGGTCTTTAATTTGTTTAGTAAATGTTCAGAGTTGACAATTAACCTTGGCATGGGCTCAGTAAGTCGGCATATATGGGTATTGCACTGTTCTTGGCATTGGTCCAACTGTCTTGATGCATGTACTGTTAGCTAGGAATAGTTTTATAACTTTGACTCATCCATTAATCCTTGCTTCTTTATCAGTCTAACAGATTACTGCCCCTGCTACTTTATTTTAGCAAAGTTGGTGTATGGTATGCTGATTCTAGAGATCTATACCTCCAGAAAGTGCAGGTTAGGTTTTCTACTTTATTTTATTTTTTTGAGCGAAATACAGTAGGGGAAACCCCTAGTGTGGTATTTATTATATAGATTAAAAAAACAGAGTTTAAAAAAAACTAGAAAGAGAAAATTCACATTAGGCTGTTTAGCCAAACAGAAACACTGTGACTAAGAGGGGGTTTTAATCTGTGCACGTGAAGCTTTACTGTCTGTACAAAGCAGCTTTTCCAAGACTCAAAGAGGCCTGACTTCCTCTGAAGATCTGTGCATTTCGTTGTTTCCATATTTTCCATGCTGAAATAGCGAAGACTTCCATGAAGAATTGATGCTGACATTCCATCCTAGCCTTTTGGATTAAGTCAAAGAATCTGATTGCGTGATCCCAAGAAATGCCGACAAAGTTCCAACATCTGGTGCTGAACGGACATTTGTTTTCTATTTTATTGCCTTAATATACATTGATACTATAAAGAAGCTTTCAACAGGGAAGAATGTTACTCAAATGCATGTTAGGACCTCACCCTCTTAAGTTCCCCATTTATGTAGAGAGTAACAAATAAGGAAAGCAGGGTAGAGGACATATGAGTGTTGTTGGAGGTCAATTACTATTTTGGGCATTGGGTCAAATCTGCTAAGCATCTTTCTACTTTCTCTCTTTCACTTCCATGTGTGATTAGAAAAAGGTTAATAGACTTTGCACTTTGGATGCCTGATCTGATGCATAACTCTGAATTCCCAATGGTTGCTCCGTCTGGTCCACGCTCTCCGCGACCTTGCCGTCCGAATAGGCTCCACCACCCACCTCCCTCCCTTCAGCCCTCGACGCAGCTCCAATAGCCACCAACGTGCAGAATTTATATGTACAACTTATCATGATATACATAACTTATATGTATAACATTTTATCATAACTTTTGAGAGAATGCTGTTAAAAAAAAATTATGCACATACTTTTTGAGAGAATGTACATCCATACAATATTTACTTGGTATAAATCAATTTGAAAAGAAAAAAAAGAAAAAACACGGGGCGGCGCATGCGCATGGGCGGGGTTCCACGTGGGACCCATGGCCCGGGTGCGGCAACTCAGCAGCGGGCACCGTGAGTGGTGTGGGTCCCGGCCAGCAGCCCGTCGCGTGCTCGAAAGCGCGATAGCGCGCGGGCGCTAGATCAAGGGCCTGTTTGGATACAGGCTCATAAAGTTTAGTACCCGTCACATCGGATGTTTGGATACTAATTAGGAGTATTAAATATAGTCTAATTATAAAACTAATTACACAGATGGAGTCTAATTCGCGAGACGGATCTATTAAGCCTAATTAGTCCATGATTTGACAATGTGGTGCTACAGTAACCATTGCTAATGATGGATTAATTAGGCTTAATAGATTCGTCTCGCGAATTAGTACAGGAGTTCTGCAATTAGTTTTAGGGGGTGTTTGGATACGAGGTGTTAAACTTTAACAGTGTCACATCGGATGTTCGGATGCTAATTAGGAGAACTAAACATGAGCTAATTATAAAACTAATTGCAGAACCCTGTGCTAATTCGCGAGACGAATCTATTAAGCCTAATTAATCCATCATTAGCAATTGGTTACTGTAGCACCACATTGTCAAATCATGGACTAATTAGGCTTAATAGATTCGTCTCGGGAGTTACACTCCATCTGTGCAATTAGTTTTGTAATTAGCCTATGTTTAATACTACTAATTAGTATCCAAACATCCGATGTGACAGGTGTTAAACTTTAACACATGGTTGCCAAACAGGCCCTTATAATTAGCTCATATTTAGTCCTCCTAATTAGCGTCCGAACATTCGATGTGACCCCTCCTAAAGTTTAGTACCCCGCATTCGACATGACCCCTCCTAAAATTTAGTACCCCGCATTCGATATGACCCCTACTAAAATTTAGCACCCCACATCCAAACACCCTCTAATATTACGATCCTTCTGCCCGTTGAAGTAGGGAGTACCGAGCACGTCGCGGAATCTCTGGCAATCTCCAGCATCCAGCTCCTCTCGTGTCCTTCTCTGTCCCTGGATTTTACGTACACACCAAGGCTCCAGCGGACGAGCACTGCTCCAACTCAAGTCAACACGCCACGACAGCTCAGTGCATAATTTCATTGTATAGTTACCTAACTGTGCTAAATTAGTATAATGAGATAAAACTTCTCTATTATTTGATGGAACTCCATCTATTAATTACCTTACTAGGTTAGCAATTTTACTAATGTGATATTAAATTTAATAGCACGAAACTCTCGTGAATGGGCCTCAGTCGCCAGTCGCCAATCGCCTCCCTGACGGCTGCAATGCGCCTTGTCCCGAGGCAGTGTCCCGTCAGAGGCAGCCGCCTCTACTCTACGGCTATCCCCTCCTACCTCTTTTTGGCCCTCTCGCAGTCGCAGTCTCCCGGCTATCAATCGCTCCCTCCACTGTCCGTGTGCCCCGTGCCTTAGTGCCCGGTGCCGCTTTGCGGCTGTGCCTCAGCTGCCCCAGCGGCCCAGCCCAGGGACCTCCTCTCCTGCTCCAGCCCAGACAAAACAAATGGGAATTGCTAATAAATGACACTCGAGTGTTTCTTTCCCTCTCGACTCGATTTTTTATTAGCCTATGGAAAATCACAAAAAGTCTTGACACAGTTCTTAACTTCTTACAAACAACGAAGCACTAGCAAATAAAATGATACAAAAACTAAAATGTCAAAACAACAGGAGGGGACCTGTAGTCCTGTACTACTCTCGTTAACATGTAGCTTCCCTAATGTTTCGTTCGTCAATCAATCGGGTAAAAAGAAATGACCACTAGAGTTCGGCGCCAGGGATGTTTCATATCAATCAACAGACGTTTCCTACAAAATCATAACACCAAATGGCACTCCATTCCGATCTATCAGCGATCAAGATGCCCCGCCACAAGTCAGAGTGCTCCAAAATTGCAATGACCAGCAGCGAGGTGCTCATGACGCGCAACAATAGATTGGAATCTAATAAGCTTCCCCCGCGTTATCGCATCACAGATTCTTTCACGTACCATTGATCACCAGTACTGCAAAAACACGTGCAGAATTCAGAGTTATATCAAGCTTCCGAGTAACAGAAGAAGACATGAGAAAACTGACTAGCACAGCAGTAAGACTCACAAGTATTTCAGACAGATGTTAAGGAAGCGAGCATGTTGCTGGCTCTGAGATATGGTAACAGAACCTTCAATGTTCTGGTCTTTGTTCAATTCTATAGGTTCAAATAAGTACAACAGGGTCTGCCCAAAACAAAATAGCAGTCTATGGTGAACATTGCGGTCCTTTGGAAATATTAAACCAACCATATAAATATATACTGAAACAGAAAAGGCTGTCACTGCAGAAAACATCACCTGCTGCCAGTGGGTAGGGGCATCCTCTGGTGCAGTTGAGAGAACAACGGAGACATCTGGTTTTTTCTTTTTACTGCTCGGGCTAGCATTTTGGGTGTTCCCACCCAAGGATTGGTTTGCTTGCTTCCTGGATTTCTGACGAACTGGTCCGTTGAACTCAACATCGAACCAAAATGCAAAACCATGTAACGGAGCTAAAGAGGCAGTAAACAAGAATGGAGAGTAAGATTAGCACACTTTCCTACACATGAAAGAAACACAATTTTGACAATTATCAACTACACAAAATCAACAAAACTTCCAATGACCATTCGCTAAAAGGTTAAAGGTAATGTAACGGACAGATTGATTTAGGAAAGCAGCTGACATCAGAAAAAGACCAACCAAACAATAAAACTCTAGATGGTGGTTTAGACTTTAGATCATGACAGGGTAGCAAAAGTGTGCTTGTTCCCTTGAGGAGGTAACATGTGATATATGAGACTTAATTATACATATATCAGAGCAAACATCACAATGTATCAAACTAACGTGTAAAAATGTGAATATTGTATCCCTGTAACCATGGGAGAATCTGGCAGGCCAATAGTTAATCAGCCACTTTAGTACATCCATTTCAAATTGTAAGATGTTTTGTTTTAAGTCAAACTTCTCTAACTTTGACCAAGTTTATAGAAAGATATATTAGCATCCATAATAGAAATAAATGCACTATCACTGCATATTTCATGGTGGATTTAATGGAACTAATTTGATGTTGTCGATGTTGGTGCTTTTTTCTACAACTTGGTCAAAGGGAGGGAGTCCTCAAACCAGGTCGATTATATCCATGGTAGGCTGTAGCTGTAAATCATAGGTTGATTTAGTGTCAATACAATATAAGGCACAAACATGGACCAATGCTAGTTTCTCTCAATTGCCCTTCTTTATTCCATTCTATCACAAGCATTATTAATTTATTAAACCATCAAAGAACTTGATAGAGGGGCAGTCTAGTTATTTCCTTTGCTTATTCAAACTACCTCTTATAAAATGGATCAGAGGGAGTACATTTAATCAATCCACTCAGAAGCAAGGAAAAAGGACTGCTTTGACCAAAATTGACTAGAATCAGCCAAACAATCTATTAATGTAGGCTCATGTGACCAGCTGGCTACCAAAAGGCTGACGCTGCTAAGCATTATAACCTTGCTGTTGTAAACCATAAATAAAATCCTGATTGTAAGAATCCAAGTTACGCTTCACTCATTAGCCTTATGAGTAGTTACAATCAAGATATCGCATTGGCTTATATAAGTAGTACCTTTCAACGGGAGCACAAAAAAACCTCAAACCTCTCATATAGGCACAAAGTATGGTTATGGATTTATGACAAATTGACATATCGTTTGGTGGAATTTATTGGTCAAATCATCAGCCAAGACAAATAGTTGTTAAATCTAAAGTCACGGACCCTTTTGTCTTTTTGCCATGTATAAAAGAAGGAACTAGTACAGCTTACCTTGCAACATTGATGTAAATTTAAATGCAGCGGTAATGGTTTCAAGTTCCTGAGCTTGTATGGTATAACAGTCCACTTGTGACACCTGCTCCAGGAACCCAAGTACTTCAGACAAAAAGATAAGCTCATTTTACACTTGGAGAGCAATTAAAGGCAGGATTAAGTCAACACGTATTATATGCTGAGGTGTAAGAGTGATCTGTTCATAAAGTGTAAGGCAAGCAGATAAGAATACACACATCTGCTAGAAAAATGTATAATTGGGACTCACCACTGTTGGCCACGTCAATACATTCTCTCCACTAATTGTCTCAACGGATGGCTCCATGAATGCACATTGTTTTGCAAGAGGCATCATAGAGGACACTGAAAACAAGTAAAGAAAAAAGAAGTAAAGTTCGCATAGTTAAACAGTTATATAACTTGAGAGAGACTGTGACAATGCAACTCACTTTTTATACCATATACATCCCGCCAGAAGTAAACGCCATCCTGATATCGCTGAGAATTTGTTATAGGTGCCATATAAAGCTTCAACAAAAAATATGTCTTGTATGTCAGCTAAAATTGTTCAGGCCAACTTCAACTACACAGTTGCTAGATAATTGTCTTGAATCCATACCGATGCATGTGATGGAAGAATAAGACCTCCTGGCTTAAGCCATTTATCCCTAGCAAAAATTACACTTCCCAGCATACTCTGCACCAACAAGACTAGATTGAAAACTCGACATACCAGCGTAAAGTGACCACGGAATTAGCCCCGTTGTCCAGACTATACAGATATTGAAAGATACCTCATATAGAAGCATGTATCCCATCCATTCAGATATGATTACATCAACTTTTTCTTCAATAATTACATCCTGGAATTGAATATTCAAATATCCATATTGTGTAACACATTGAAGGCCTCGAAGTAAATTTTAAAGATAATGACAAATGAAAAGCTCAGAGTAGTTTATGGCTATGATCTCAGAAGCATGAGAAAATTCAAACTTTACATTTAAGGTACAATAAAGGTCTGGGTATACGCAAATTGAGACAAAATAGCTAAGTTTAGATAGAAATAAATACCTCAATTCGGCCATGCAAAACCACTACTTTATCAGATAACTCATTCTCTCTCACAATCTCCATAGCCTAGTTTAAAAGAAATTAAGAATTAACAATATAATTTATAGAAGCTAATACCAAAATCCAGAAAAGTAAAACTACAGACAGGTATCAGCAGAAATGGAAATGGCATTTTTAAGGATAAGGACAAAAATTGTATTGAAAAAAACAATCGACCATGGGGAGAAGATGTCCCCTGGCTGCCTTAAGACAGGACAGTATAGAACCCTTTAGGGAGGTACTCAGGTGACCTGCAAGCACCCCAATTTGAGCCCACATGGGAGGGACTCTCAACTGGAGGCTCTATCAACCAGGCTATTGCTCGGTTCTCCATGTGTACTTCACTGAAAATATCGGAAGGGTGGCGCATCCTTGGATGGCACTCTTCCTACTGGGACCAACATGAAATGCTTAAAAGCAGCTACCATAAGCACTGATATTTTTAGTTATAAGTTGTTATGTAGGCACAAAGGAGGGCTGGGAGGATGGACCTTTCCAATACAAGGTTTATTCTCCAATTTGACAACGTAAATTAATATATCTGTGCAGCAAAAAATTACTCTATCTCAGCAAAGTACGATAGGAGATTGGCAATCTCAACTGAAAGGAAAAGAGGGGGCATGGGGTGAGAAGTCTACCTGTATTGCAATATCACTAGCATCGACGGCGTAAACCTGACAACATAATAAACTTAGTCAAGGAGATGAATTATAAATGAATAAAAAACTAGAAAAAAATCTATATTAGGAAATAAAGTACCACATTTAAACAACTGAAGAACAATTTACGGCGCACAAGCAAAAAAGAACCCGCATTACACTACAAACTACTACATGTGTTCTTAAAAAAAGAAGGACCAAATTTCAATGCAACAAATAGAAAGCTTCATCAACAAACAAAAAGAGTAAAGATGAATGCTGCTAGTATTGGTATGTAAATAGTACTAAAGATGCTCTTGTACAGGCCAAATGGTCAATACATTCAAACAACTTTATATCTTACTTAAATGAGAAAAAACACAATTTCTCAAGCCAAATATCTAACTGTTGCTCTCGCAGGTCATTCAAGAATGAAGTAAATTATGTCAAAGTTCAACAAATTTAATTGCCATAAAACAAAGTGACAGGACTTGACAGAACACTAAGTATACGGAGGATGTTTTGTTTCCCGAAACAGTAGCAGTGGAAAGCAACAACAATTTTGCCCTGTTGAATAAAATAAAAATAATTTCAGGACATTTCCTTATATGCCACTGGAACTCTGCCAATCTAGGATATGCCATCGATTCGGATCAATGACATGTGAACCCAGGGATCATATTTCAGACACAGGCGATGACATATCTGGGACTTATAACACTTCCTAGTGATATGTGATGGTATATAAGGGAAAATACTGTCTTTGCCACTGGATTCTCCTACTGAGATGCAGCTCATCCCACCT
This sequence comes from Setaria viridis, assembly GCF_005286985.2. NCBI lineage: Eukaryota > Viridiplantae > Streptophyta > Magnoliopsida > Poales > Poaceae > Setaria > Setaria viridis. Next base: position 15,253,796 of record NC_048271.2, on the reverse strand, counting down.
GTCAGTGATACAGAGAGTGCTAACGTAATGTGACATCAAGAACTATAATCTTGAATTCTTAGGCATATGGTTTTCAAATAAAGAGTAATGACACAAATAACTGGATCCAATTCAATATCATACAGATGACCAATACCTACCTACTAAGTATCATTGCACCACTATCCAAAAAAATATATCAATTCACCAAGGTAGTGATTCTTAAGGAATGAAGTTTTACATGGATGGGATGGTGCAGGCGCAAAAGCAACAGATATAAGGGATGCAACAAACAACTATAGAGTAACTAGAGATACAAAGAAAGCCCATGAGTTATCCTGATTGCAAATACCATCAGCAATACATAAGTGCCCAGTTAATAACTAATATCAAATTACCCGACTGGCGCCAGCTTTAGCACAAAATATAGAAAGAACGCCAGTGCCACAGCCCACATCCAAAACAACCTGAAAATTACCATTTAAACAGATACACAAGAGTTAATGAACGGGACATATAGCTATATGCCTATATCACATACAGTATTGACCCAAGAGTATCATTTGGCCCAGAAAACATATAAATTCCTAGAATACTCTTACCTTGCCTGAAATTAGATCTTGGTGATGCATAATAGCATTTCTATAAGTAATAGTTCTCACATGATCCTGCAATCATCAACCTAAAAAATCAGTACTAAATTAGAAAAAATGATGACATATACCATTAGCGTATGTTTCCATCTCTGTATGCCATTTTTTTCAGAACTGAATAATCTATAGACATTTTAAATCACCAATACAACGTAAATCACAAAGAGGAACACAAAGACTGAGTATGGGTAAGGAGAACTGGAGAAGCAACATTTCACATTAGTCTTTATATGAAAGATAAGCATAGCAAAAGTTACATTCAACGCCAGAAATACTAGCTACAGTCAATGTTATACTCATTAAGCTCACATCACCATTAGTTCACCGATGACGATCCCACGAATTCCGATCCACAAATTGTCGCACGTGCTAAACGAAACAGAACCCTAACCCCACCGACGCATCAGGCAACACATCCGCCCAATTGCCCACCAGGACGAAGCTAAAAACGAGGGTACAGAGTGCGGTGTAGAACCTTGAGCATCTCCTCGTGCACGCCGATGTGGGAGTAGGCCTTGAAGTAGGCCACATCGTAGTCGGTGCACGGCGGGGCGGCGGGATGCGATTGCACCCCCGAAGCCAACTGTCCCTGCAGAGGCCGCATGCCGCCGCCGCCGCCGCCTACTCCGCCGCGCCGGGGCCTGCGCGGCCGCGGCAGGTGGCCGTTGCCGTCAGCACCGCCGCCGAACATGAGGGGGGAAAGGTGTTTCAGAGTTGTGCGGCGTCGCGACGGTACTGACTGACTGGACACTGGGTGTGTCCGTGGGTTGAGCCCACCCATCTGCTCCAAGGCCTATGGGCTTCCAAGAGCCCGTCGTAATGGTTAGGCCCACGTAGACCCTTCCTCTCCAAGAGGAAGCTTTTGCCTCTGGAAATCAAATGCAGAGGAGGAAGCGGCAAGCCGAGAGCCTGCCGGTGCCGGCCGTTATATATCCATCATCGTCTTCCTCTGCGCTCCGCCCCTCCCCCTCAAAATCCTTCTCTCCCGTAGGTTCCTTCCTTTGAACAAGAACGCGCTCGACCGGTAGTTTGCCACCGTCCTTCGGAGTTCGGACTCAGGAAAGGCGCTCTCGCCATGGAGGAACCCACCAATAAGCGGAAAGGCGATGAGGCGGAGCAGCAAGGCGCGGCGACAAAGAAATGCCGGGCTTCTGACGCCAAGCCCGAGGTCTTCTCCTGCATGGATGCTGCCTTGGTGCGCGGAGGTGAGTGCCGAAGAAGGGTTCGGTTGCCGGGTTTCTTGGCTTCTTGCGGCCCTGAGCGGTAGGGATGTCGACGCCGCGTCAAGAAGCATCGATATCTTGTTTACTGGTGTTCTTGATTTCCCTTGAGTTTTGTCCTGTTTTCGATTCCCCCAAGAATCTCTTCTTCTTGTTGTCGATTGTTCTTGGTTCCTTGCGGAGTTCTGAATACCGATGCGATTGTTCGTTCTTGATGCATAGAGTTCTTGATTTCAATCCTTGCTTGCGTTTGCAGGTGCCTCAAACCTGAAGAGGTGGAGAGATGGGGAACAGAAGGAATTGATCGGAGGCGCGTATCATCATGACTCCATCATGCTCCGCGCAGGTGAGTAGGAAAATCGAGTAGGCGTTCTTGATTCTTTAGCTCGTGCAGAGAGCAGAACATGTTTCTTTATTTTGGTGGTTGTAACTTTCTGACGTTTTTCTTCCTTAAGCAGACGGTAGCAGCAGCGGGGGGGACGGGGGACAACCATCGGCGCCGGAGCAGCAACGGCAGGGCGGGTGCGCGATCACGCAGCCAGCGCTGCCGACGGCAATCAACGCCGCCAGGTGCGGCGGGATCGTCTCCGTTCACGACCCAGGTTAGTGCCGGTCCGATCCCCCAGCTCCTCCTCCCTCCCGAGTAACGAAGCATGCGCTCCAGATGATTGGGAAATTTGGTCTTAAACGACTCCAGAGCTGCTGGGTTGGGTTGGCAATAGCAGCTGCGTACACTGACGAGTGGGTTGTGCTTACCATGATTTAGATTTTAGGCTCTGTTTGTTTCACTTAAATAAAACGGGTAGTTTGGTAAAATGACAGATTTAAGTAACTCCTGAAGAGCTCATAGGATTACCATGATCTGAGGGTTACATTGTATAATCTAGGCATGGTTCGTAAAATGAGTCTTTGGCCCATAATTTGTCATACAACTATAATATTTATAGCAATAGAATTATAAGCATAAGAGAGTATTTTGATATTTAAATCCAACCTGTTAGATAACTATTGGTCAATTGGAAAAACTATGAGGTTTAAGTCTTGAAATGCATAGGTGTTTCATATTGTAAAATAAATTGAGGGAGCACTGCAATAAGAATTGCTGTTTCTTTTCCTTCCAGACCCAGAAGCGCATGAGGTACTGGTGGTCGTACCGCCGCGCTTCGGAGTCCAGCCCATCGTGAGCTTCCACGAGTTTGCCCGTAGTCTCAGGCAGGCCCTATTTGGGCCGTCGACTTCGGCCGATGGGCAGGACAGTTTGTGGGCCGACATCAATGAGCCGTGCATCTCATGCACTGGCTACTTCACGGCCGGCTACGATGAGGAAGCGGTGGGGCCTCCGGTGGAGTTTGCGGTCGTGCACCTACGACGAAGGTACCACTCCTACATGGCGGGGCACCGGGCTGGGCTAATCAGCGTTGCACACGAGCAGCCTCCTGCCGAAGGCCACCGGGTCGCAAGGTTCGGGGAGGAGATCGACGGCCGCCCCCGCCTTAACACGCTCAACAGGCACCAAACCAACCGCGGTAAGTTGGCAGCACCGAAAACCTTTATTAATTAACTTCAAATACTGTTGGATTGAAAGAAGTTAGGGGTGTTGGGGAACACCGTGCTAAACTTTAGCATCTGTCACATCGGATGTTTGGATACTGATTAGGAGTATTAAATATAATCTAATTACAAAACTAATTACACAAATGGAGTCTAATTCGAGAGACGAATCTATCAAGCCTAATTGGTCCATGATTTGATAATGTGGTGCTACAGTAACCATTTGCTAATGATGGATTAATTAGCCTTAATAGATTCGTCTCGCGAATTAGACTCCATCTGTACAATTAGTTTTATAATTAGCTCATATTTAATTCTTCTAATTAGCATCCGAACATCCGATGTAATCCTGCTAAATTTAGCACTTCGTATCAAACTCCAACTTAGTGGATTCTTGCACGTACGGGTCGATTTCATTTGATGGAAGTATATGGTTGCAGCTTGTATCAGGGCCGCGGTTCACCGGCTGCTGCTACCGCCACGTCCATATGAGGACTACCACCCGCACCCGGCATGCATCCGGTGCGGAGATCCAGCAGACTGGGCAACCTCGTGCTGCTCCATGATTTTGTGCGCCTACTGCCTGCCGCGGGAGCTGGTGATGAGTCACCTCAGACGATTCTGTACCTGCAAGGCCCGGGAGGAGGGGGGGCTTGCTCTTCGCCCGCTTCGCCGTCCGAGGGACACGGGCACGCACGAACCAGAATCACGATGGGCCTTGACGAGACAGCTACTAGTCCAGGTCGAGGAAGAGGAGGACGACCGGAGCTTTCCCAGGGATATCTTCCTATTTCGCACCTTCACTTCATTGGAGGACCTGGAGGGCTTGACGCCTCCGAGACGGCATACGGACCTGTACCACATGAGGATGGACGGGACCCTCAGGCGTGTCTGTATCATCAGAGGTGCAGAACTACCCTTCCTATGGTAGAGGCTTTATGAGCGGAGGGTCTTGATTGCTTTTTGACGCTGTATGTGTATCATAGTAGTATAATGAAACTCTAGCTACTTTCTCCCGTAAAAATTAGCTAGTTTTACTGCTCATTATCCACTGTTTACTGTTTTTATTCCGTTCGTACCTGCCCGTTTTAGTACTCAGCGTCGCACTGCCGTAGCTCATCCCGTTCCTGCGAATCGGGTCGCCGGCGTTGGTGCCACCGTCCTCCCACCAACAGAATCTCGCAAGCAGCCCGTCTGCCCGCCATGGCATGGCACCAGCATGCGCAGCTTTGTGGAGCAACCGGCCACCGTGGCTCCCTAGCCTCGAGCGTAACCTCCCTAGCTAGCTAGCTCCGGTCTCCATATATAGTCCATAGCTTTAGCGAGAGGAGAGAGATGAGGGAACAATGGGATAGAGCTACGAGATGAGAATGACTGGATGAACAACGAAGGATAAAGATACAGTGCTATGTAAAAAAAAAAACTCATGAACCGTAGGCTCACACAAGATGGCAAACCAGACCATCTACGTGCAGCTGGTTAAAATAATAATGTTAACTAATATGCCATTAAAAGCTAATATGTTTTATCGCTTGCCTGTGTTTCTTATTCACGTTACTGAAGTTTCCTATGTTCCAAACACATCTTTCAGTCAATTCATGCATTTTTCCAATGCTCTGTTTTGCTACTACACCTTCATCCAATTTCTATATTTTGTTCTATTCCTCTATTTTCAATTCTTTCGTTCCAAACATGTCCTTAAATTTTTGAACTTGTTTTCGTACATTTGCCCGTATACGAGCGACGGGCGGAAAGCCGGGAGGTGCATGGGATCGCACGGCCGGGGCGTTTCTCCAAAATTCGGAACTGACTCGTGCTCGGACAACGAAACCTGAGTTCGATTCCGTTACGACTAATCCTTGCTTGTATAAAGTCGACAGGTCGAGCCGCACTAGCATTACATCCAGACGTAGCACCGGTTAATTTAGCCAAGACGTACACACGAACGTTCACCATGGACGCCGCGGATATCTCTAAGAGGATCAAGGTCGAGGGCGCCTCAGGCGGCTGTCCACTGCCGGAGGAAATCGTCGAAGACATCCTCTCCCGCCTGCCGGCCAGATCGCTCTGCCGGTTCCGATGCGTGTCCCGGTCCTTCGACGCCGTGATCTCGTCACGCGCGTTCCAGGACACCCACTACCAGCGGAACAGCGGCGACCGCCGGCTCTTCGTCAGGCCGCCGGGGGTTCAGGAGCCCTTCTACGCTTGGCATCCCTGCACAGGCGCCGGCGGCCCGGCCGAAACGATCATGAGCCCCCGTCGCCTGCCGCAGGGCTCAACCTTCCCGGTCTCCAAGTCCTGCCGCGGCCTCGTCCTCCTCAAGAACACCGAACACTGCACGCACCACGTGTGGAACCCTTCCACCGGTGAGATCCTGACCCTGCCCGACAAGGAACCCCTCAGGGCGCGCTGTCTGTTCGTGTCCTACGGCCTGTGCTACTGCCCGGCCACCCAGCGCCACAAGGTAGTGCGGCTATATAATGGCCCCTGGGGCAGCATTTTCGACGGGTATGGAGCTAAGCCTGCCACGATCTGTGAGGTTTTCACGCTCAACGAGTCCGCGTACTGGAGGCCTGCCGCCACGGAACCGCCCCCGTGCCATCCTCGGGAGAATTATCGGCAACTCGGCGTGTTCTGCGACGGCAACCTTCACTTCCTCGACCAGTGCGGTGGGATCACCGTATTCAACGTCGAAGATGAGACCTTTGGCACGTTGGATCCCCCTCCGGTGCTGCAACGCTGGTCCAACTTCCAGCTGACGGAGCTGGGAGGCAGTTTATGCATTTACAGCATCGTTGAGGAACAATGGAGGAGTTATCGTGAGTGTAAACACATCGTCGACGTATGGCTGCTAAAAGACTACACGGCAGCTGCAAAGTGGGAGAGGCTCTGTTGCATTGACTGCGGGGACGCGCCTGAACAAGTTGAGCGTCAAGTAATGCTGAAGTCATCTTGGATCGCGCCACTAGACATGTACTACGATGGTAGCAACCAGAGGAAGATTGTGTTTGGCACAGAACATTGCAACGTGTTCATCGTTGACCCTAACAATGGCACAACCAAGCTTGCATTCACATTGGCCATCGGCGGCCGCGGCCGACGCCCCTCCATGGGTTTCTTTGAGGAAAGCCTTGCACGAGTGGGCACCTTGAGCGAGAACACAGCCTTCGCGTCGCCGTGGATGCGGGCTTGGTCGGAGGTCCTCTCGCGGCTCCCCGCACTTGCAGATGATGTGTGGAGCCTGAATCAAGTGTGCAGGGGCTGGCGTGCCATCATCAAGAGCGAACACTTCGTGGCGGCGCATCTACGCCGCGCAAACCCGAGCGGCAAAAGCCTACAGATGGTGTTCTTCAGTGATGCTGGTATGCCCTACGCTTTCGAGCCTGTGGGAAAATACATCGACTCACCAGGAATAATGCCGCCCCTAGTAGACTCTCGCTGTACAATCATTTGTTCCAAACCTTGCCATGGGCTCAATCTATTGAGCTTGGCCTACTCCGATTTTGTGTGCAATCCAGCCACACGTTATTTCAAGGCCCTACCACCTGACGACGACATTAGGCACTGTAAAGGACTTTCCTTCTCATGCGACTGCCTCGATTCTCAATATTTGGACGTCAACCGCAGTGTAGATGCCGCAATGTTCACTGGTCGTCTGGGCCTAGGGTACGAGCAAGAGTCATCAAGGCATGTCTTGGTTCGATTGGCATACACGGAGAAAAATCTGACAACGCGAGACTACAAAATGGTGTGCCACATGAAGTACCTCGAAGACATAATCTGGGACGAGGTAGACCCTCCTCCAAGACCGATAGCCAATATGCTTCCCGCCCATGTGAACGGCAAACTTTATTGGATGGTGGAGACGGAACTTGGGCAAAGTTCTTCAGGACTTGAAATGATCGAGCTCGATGTTAGCAAGCGTAAATTTGAGGTCTTGAAAGGCCCACCGTGTGGCCGTGACAGCGGTGAACACATGTCCATAAATGAGCTAGAAGAGATGGTCTGCGTGATATGCTCGAACCGGACCGTGGGCATCATCAGGATATGGGCGATGGAAGACACTGGAATGTGGTCGGCCAAGTACGATATACAACTTGAGAGGTTCTCGCCAGAGTACTCACCGGAGACGACGATGCCGCTAGCCGTAGATCCCAAGGATGGGAGAATCTTGCTCAGCACGGGAAGGACGTTGGGTTACTACAACCCCAAGACAGCGGAATTGGAGACGATTTACCATCTAGGGAAGCATACCGAAGGAATGAAGTTCGTTCCCGCTTTGTTCCAAGAAAGCTTGGTTAATCCATGTCATTATTCGGTTTAGCCGGTCAAATCCTAAGTTCCCCTTAGGTGGTTTAGCCTAATAGCGTAGTTGACACCTTAGCTGATGATGGGCCCATAGCTCACTACGTAATTCATTGTCGACTTGTCCGTCATTCGACACTACGTAATTCATTGTCGACTTGTCCGTCATTCGAATAATGTGACGAATAATTTTGAGATGCAGTTTTTTCCTTCATTTTCATTTGACATGGACAATACTCGAGCACGAGCGAATCTCTATCCTAGTCCTAGTATTAAAGTCAGAAATATTTCTTCTGTCCTTCCCGTCATGTAATTTTATAAAATGAGTCTCTCACTTTTTTCTTGGATCAACCCGCGGTCCTATCCTCACCCATCTCTATTTTTCAAGAAAAGAAACCTTATTCATCCAAAAAAATCGTGGTTCACCATCCTTTCCGTCGTCCGCACCACCGCTTCACATGCGGAAACCAAGGGGCCGGCGGAGAGCAGCTAGACATGGTACAATAAGGCTGGAGGCTAGGGCACAGAGGTGTGGAGGCCTCCCCCACACCACTTCCTAGAGCGCAGGCAGCTGTCCACGTGCCAGCCTCAATTCCTGCACACGCACCCACACCACATCGGGTCCGGTGCCAGCACCTTCTATCTCACGCCCCGGCGGGTTGTGGCCTGCGGTGGCTGTAACTGCCTTGACGAGAGGCATGTGGAGATCGGACATGGTGGACGCAAGCCCCGTGCCTCCAGCTAGATCCGTGGCGAAAGCCCCTGCGCACCAGCCGTCGGCAGCTCCACCGATGTTTAGCAAGGGGATCGCACACTTGCTACATGGATTCCGCCACATGCATGCAGCTGCGGGACAAAGGACAAGGAATACAACAACAAGCCGGTAGAATAACACCGATGTCCAAATAAAAAGCTAAACGGTAGGTGAATGACTGCTTAGCATTTAGCGTTTAGGATAACATTAACAGCAGTGGATATTGGATTTAAAGGATGTGAGAGTTGGATCCTAGTGGATGAATAGGATGAATAGGATGAAGGAGGAGGGAACCGCATTTCACCTACTCTGTTGTCATTTCCACTATTGCTATTGCGTCCAGGCATTGGAGTTAGCTCGCACTGGACTCTTTAGGAGGTGGCTGAGGAGAGAGTTGAAGTAGTTATAAGGCCGTCGCATGCTGCAAGCCAGCATACAGGGAACAAGTTGTGGCATATACTATATAATAATATCAACTCCAATATATTCATCTTCCCCACCTTATAGGAAAACCCCCTTTCACAATTTCACAATTTTGAGGACAAGTGCTGCAGCAGATCCCTTTCCCCTTTCCCCTTTCTATTTTATCTCAACTATGAACCCCATTTGTTAGTGGAACAATTTCTTTTCTTCTTCTTCTCCTTCCTATCTCTTTCTTCCTTCTGTCACGCACGGGAAACAGGCGCCACCAGGCTAGCATGGTCGGGGAGTGTTGCAGTCCTACCGGTGGCTGCTAGGGGCGGAGGGGTAGCGGTTGACGGCGGACAGGGCACCCGTCGGAGCTAGCTAGGCGCGAGCGGGAGCCATGCCACACGGATGGGCGTTCACGAGAGCAGGTGGTGCGTGGGAGTGAATGGCGGGGGCAGGGAATGGCGCCATGGAGTGGCGCGTCTTAGCAGCTGCGCAGAACCGGGATGGGGGCGGGTGGGTGGGTGACAAACGGAGGCGCATCGGTGAGCACCGAGCACGAAGGAAAATCAAGCGGCTAGAAAATCTTGTGGAACGTAGATCGTGCGGTTGGAGAGAGAAGAAAGGAAAGGGTAGAGTGGACAGTTCCCCTTTCTAAAGGGGAGAGGGTGGGGAATAAAAAAGATTGAGAAAAAATAAAAGGAGGATGGGGAATGGAAAAAGGATATATAGCATAGGTTACAGCTATGCTGCATTTAGGAAACTGCGGGCAGTCTCGACGAGCAAGGAGTACCGTTACTTGTCTGCCTGCAGCATGGCTTTATAATTATTTCAACTCCCTCGTCAAGATGGATCTGGTGGAGAAAGATGCCAATTGCCAATGCAAGAACTGGCACGAGAAGGAAACGGTGCCATCGGAGCCCTTCTTTGTGGCTAGGCCGGGAGCAACGGAAGAAAATGAGTAGATGGTGGTCAATTTAAAATACACTACTCCCTCTATTTCAAATTATAAATCGTTTTGATTTTTCTAGATTCAATGACCTACGATTTGTAACAGAGGGAGTATATGGATTGTTCAAATGAGTTCTAACTTGATGACTATTTACGCATATGTTTTCGGTAATGCTAAGACACAAGCATCCGGACGGGGAAGAAAAATCGGACACTCCAACATATGTTGCAATAGTTAAGCCTCGATGTTGCAACTGTTGTTTTTGCATGTTTAACAGTGAATATTGCATGAAACATAGTGTTCATGTTGCGACGGGAATTTTCTATTCCAGAAGTGAACGACATATATTTATTTTTTTTCAATGTTGCAACTATATATTTTTAATGTTGCAGATGTTGTATATTGATGTTACAACGGAGTGTCCGATGGAAAATTTATATCCGGGCGCTGCTGGGCGCCAGCAGCGCCGACATGTTTTTGGGCATGCGAAACTTATTAACGGATAAAAAATGCTACATGATGCTAATTAGTTTTATTTCGAACTAAACCCTCGGATGGAACTGCAAGGAGCAATGCGCAGCTTTAACCTGTCTGTGAATCCGACGCTGTTTGTCCTCCAATTTCTCCTGGAAGTGAGATACGAACTGGGAGCCCGGCAACTGCACACGTGCAGACCGGGGGACCAATCCGTCTCCCGTTCCGGCTTCCATATGCTGGTAGGCTAGTACATTCTCCCCCTTGATCTCATCATTTACTTTTAACTTTACACTTTTCGCTTTTATTCGTTTCATTGTAGATTAATATGTAGAGCATACCTCATCGTCACAGCTTAATCGCCGATAGAATCAACAGCTACAACACACCTCTCTATTTTGAAACAATTCTGTTTCTTTTGAGCCTTTTACAATCCAGGAATCATAGGCTTTCCCTTAAACCCATGCCGGCTAAGTGTTCTCTGAACACATTGGGTGGTAAGCCTTTCGTGAGCGGATCCGCAAGCATATCTTTTGTTCTTATATGCTCGAGACTTATAGTGTGATCCTGGATTCTGTCTTTCACAACATAAAACTTTATCTCAATGGTTTTGGAAGCATTGCTTGATTTGTTGTTGTGAGCATAGAATACTGCTGGCTCATTGTCGCAGGTAATCTTTAGTGGTCCGTGAATACAGTCAACCACTCTCAATCCGAGTATAAATTTCTTTAGCCACATCGCCTGCCCCGTGGCCTCATGACATGCTATGAATTCTGCATGCATTGTTGATGACGCGGTTACTTTCTGTTTTGAGCTTCTCCACGAGATAGCTCCTCCTGCGAGAGTGAACACGTATCCAGACGTGGATTTTCTATCATCTTTGTCTCCCGCAAAATCTACATCTGAATACCCTTTTATCTCTAGGGAATCAGATCTCTTATATGTAAGCTGTTGGAGGTATGCCCTAGAGGCAATCATAGAGATGATGATATTCCATTTGTATCCATGATTTGTATATTGTGTTCATTGAATATCCATTAAAGGCTACTTGAATTGATTTGCAATTATGTGAATTGTATGTGAAACTCTTTACTTGTATGGTTATTCTAAAGTTGTCCCTAGTCGGAGTTCATGTGAGGACACACATGAATATTAGACTAGCACATGTATTAGTTGATGACTATGTTTCACAAGTCATGGACATGGAGATGTTGAACTAATAATGTGGACACATGTGGAGACATGTGTTAGGACTGACCCAACATGAGAAGTAGTTCTCTCTTTAAACAACATATACGCTTTGTCCTTAGACCTGAGATTGTCGCATGTATTCTAGATATGGATCGACCTACTTAGGGGCTATCAAACGCTACGCTGTAACAGGGTAGTTATAAAGGTAGCTTTCGGGTTTGTCAAGAAACATGCTATGAGACATGGTCAATCAAGATGGGATTTGCCCCTCTCTGATTGAGAGTGATATCTCTGGGCCCCTCGAGTGATCGGATCCGAAAATGCATGGCCATGCTACGTACGGTTAAGAGTTAACCTACAAAGGGATTCCGAATCACAGGATCGAGAAAGAGCGGTCGGCTTGAAGCTAGACCAAATATCGTGAGGCAAAGGGAATAGCATGTATATTATGTTGTGATGGTTCGTCTGATATGATCTTCGTGTGCGCATAGGAGTTGGCACGTCTTGCTAGAGGTCGCTACCGACTATTGGGCCGAGTAGGAGTACTCGGGCCATGTCTATACGTATCCGAACCCATAGGGTCACACACTTAAGGGGCTGGAAGCCCAATTCGGATCTGATCCGAGTTGGATTAGGTTTAGGAGTACTAATGGGCCTCGGATCCAGAGGCCCGTCAGGAACCCCTATAAATAGAGAGGTGGGGGCGCCCTAGGGTTTACACCTTTTTGGCGAAACACTTCTGCCGCGCCTCCCACGCCCTCGCCTGTTGCAACTCGCGGATCTAGCAATCCGGCTTGCGACGCTTCCTCCCTGCACGTGTGGATACCTTGGAGGTGTTGCACCTGCAGCACTTGGACGAGCCACCGACGAGCCACCGACGAGCCACGACGAGCCGACGACGAGCCGCGGTACCGGAGGCGATCTTGCTGTGCACGTGGACGAGCTGCTGAGGAGCTGCTGGACGTGATCGACTACGTACGACTACGTGATCGTCTTCACTGCACCGACGCATATCTACATCTTCCGCACCAGTAGTGCGTCGAGTGGTAATCCCGTGATCCTTATACGGCAGTTCTTCCTGGTTATACGCGGTAGAAATTTTGATTTGCGCTAGCGTAGCCTACCTCGTATCCCAACATAAGCATGAGTTCTCTTGTGCCTTGCGCGTAGCGTAATGCTTTCTTTACCATCTTCCAGTGTTCTACACCTGGATTACTTTGATATCTACCAAGAACCCCGATGACAAAAGCTAAGTCAGGGCGAGTGCACACTTGAGCATACTGTAAGCTTTCGACAGCTGAAGCATATGGAACCGCTTTCATTTGATCGATCTCGTACTGGTTCCTGGGACATTGAAAATTTCCAAAACTGTCGCCCTTGACTATGGGAGCAGGTGTGGCCTTACTCACATGCATATTATACTTCTTTAGAATCTTTTCTAAATATGCCCTTTGCGATAATCCAAGAACCCCATTCTTTCTATCTCGGTGAATTTTTATGCCCAAAACATATGATGCTTCACCGAGATCCTTCATATCGAAGTTTGAGGACAAAAACTTCTTTGTCTCTTGCAGTAGACTGATATCACTGCTCGCAAGTAGGATATCATCCACATACAGAATAAGGAAAATATATTTCCCATTTTTGAACTTTGCATAGACACAATTGTCCTCTATATTCTCTTGAAACCCAAATTTCTTGATTATATCATTAAACTTTAGATACCACTGTCTAGAGGCTTGCTTTAATCCGTAAATGGATTTCTTTAGACGACATCCCATATTCTCTTTGCCTTCCATGATAAAACCTTTAGGTTGTTTCATGTAGACATTTTCTTCTAAATCCCTATTTAGAAATACCGTCTTTACATCCATCTGATGTAACTCTAAGTCAAAATGTGCAACCAGTGCCATTATGATTCTGAAGGAGTCTTTACATGAGACAGGAGAAAAAGTCTCATTGTAATCTATTCCCTCTCTTTGTGTAAAGCCTTTTGCCATAAGTCTCGCCTTATACCTTTCTATATTCCCTTTGGAGTCACGTTTAGTCTTGTAGACCCATTTACAGCCTACTATTTTGGCTCCTTTAGGAATTTCTTCAAGTTCCCAAACTTTGTTGGAACTCATCGATTTCATCTCATCTTCCATGGCCTCCAGCCACTTTAATGAGTGAACACTTTTCATGGCTTCCTCATATGAAGTGGGATCACCTTCTATATGAACTTCTTCTGTATTATAAACTTTATAGTCATCAGAAATAGCTGATCTTCTGACTCTTTGAGACCTTCTAGGCCCCTCACTTTCGGGCACATTCTGTGCCTCTGCTTGTGGCACATCATCCAGAGATGGCTGCTGCAACTCTTCCTCGTGTGTGATGATGGGTTCAATTGGCTCCTGAAGGACAGGTTCCAAAACTTCACTCATCGTTTCCACGGGTGGAATCACAGCAGGTGTCTGCACCACAATATCAGGGACTGTAGCAGGTGCTTGCACCACAACCTCAGGAACTATCGGTGCGGGAACAACAGGTAGTGAGAAGAATGGTTCCTGAATCATCGGATTAGGTGCATACACCCGCTTCTCCTCAAGATCAATCTCTCGAGCCACCATGATCCCCCTCACCATCTCATCCTCTAAGAAAATGGAGTGTCTCGTTTCTACAAACTTTGTATATCTGTCTGGACAATAGAAACGAAAACCTTTTGATTTTTTCAGATAGCCAATGAAGTAGCAGCTAACTGTTTTGGGATCTAGCTTCCCAATATTCGGGTTAAATACTTTGGCCTCAGCTGGGCTCCCCCACACACGCAGGTGGTTTAGTGAGGGTACTCTTCCTATCCATAGTTCATACGGTGTTTTGGGCACCGACTTACTTGGCACTCTATTTAGAATGTTAATGGCGGTTTTCAACACCTCCCTCTACAGTCCCAATGGTAAGGTGGAATAACTCATCATGCTGCGCACCATAACCATCAGTGTATGGTTACGCCTCTCAGCTATTCCATTTTGCTGAGGCTCGCCCGGCATCGAATATTGGGCTACTATGCCATTTTCCTGCAAAAACCTTGCAAAAGGTCCACGAACTTGGCCAAATGGGGTATGTCGACCATAGTACTCCCCCCCCACGGTCGGATCTTACTATTTTAATTCTTTTGTTATGTTGATTTTCAACTTCAGCTTTAAATATCTTAAATTTATCCAGCGCTTCTGATCTTTCTTTAATTGGATAAATGTAACCATAACGGGAGTAATCGTCTGTGAATGTTATGAACGAGTCATAGCCATCCACGCTTTTCACAGGAAATGGTCCACAAATATCAGTGTGGATTATGTCTAAAACTCCTGTGCTACGTTTAGCGCCTTTTTTAATTTGCTTTACAAACTTTCCTTTCATGCAATCAACGCATTGTTCTAAGTCTGAGAACTCTTATTGAGGAAGAATTTCATTCGTAACTAGTCTTTCTATTCTCCCCCTCGAAATATGGCCTAAATGACAGTGCCATAATTTCAACGATGTTTCATGAGTTCTCTTTCTTTTCTTTGTTTCTTGATCTGACGAGGATACATTCATATTCACATCACACACAGAATTTACTTTTTCATGCAGTGATAATAAATACAACTCATTGTGAAGGATGGCAACACCAACACATGCATTATCAAACCAAATGGCACACTTTCCATTTCCAAAATGACATTCATATCCATCATGGTCCATACGTGAAATGCTAATCAAGTTTCTGTGTAACGAAGGAACATAAAGTACATCTCTAAGTACAAGCATGAAACCATCAACTAGCTCTAGAGAGACATCGCCAACAGCTTCAACATCTGCTTGGACTCCCTTTGCGACTTCAACGCATCTTTCGCTTCTTTGCGTAGTCCTCGTCAAACGGAATCCCTGTAAAGAATTTGCAACATGAACAGTTGCACCTGAGTCAATCCACCAAGTAGATTTCGAATACTGTGTATACAAGGATTCATTTACAAAGGATATAGTGTTCTGACCTCTTTTTGCCATTATCGACTTTAACCAGTCGGAACATTCTTTCTTGTAATGTCCCTTTTTCTTGCAGTGTAGACACTGATCTTTTTCTACTGTGAGAGGCTTTTGGTGATGCTGCTGCATAGGAGCCTTTACTCGTGCCTTGAAAGAGGAGTTAGCATTCTTTTTCCTGTTGTCCTTCACATAGTGCAATGAACCACCATATGAGGATCTAATTCTATCCTCTTCCTGCACGCACATGGCTATCATTTTTTCCATGTCCCACTGTTCTGGCTACATGTTATAATTGACAACAAAAGTGTCAAACTCTTTTGGCAGGGAAGCGAAAACCAAATGAATAATGTGCCCAGACTTGAGCTCAAGATCTATTGGCTTCAACTGTGCTGCCAAGTTATACATCCTCAAGATGTGATCTCTTATGCCAGTCCCTCCTCCATTGTACCTCTCTGTGGCCAGCTGCTTGAACAACTGGGTAGCATATATCTTTGAGGAATCAGTGAACTGATTCCTTATCTTCTCGAGGTACTCTGCGACGGAGTCGCACTCTGTGATCGAGCCTAAAATTGCAGGCTCAATCGTATTCTTTAACAAAGCCATACATTTCTTGTTGGCAGTGGTCCACTGTTTGTTTTCAAGGGTATATGCCAACTCTAGTGGAGCATAGTCCCTTTCCTTTTGCTGCCATGCAGCATCATCATCACCTTCAGCCCTCACTGGCTTCTCTGGAGCTTTTGGCCGCGGTGTAGACAGCACCCAGTCAACTTCTCCACAAACGAAGGAGAATTCAATCTTCTTCCTCCACTCTGTATGGTTGTTTCCTTTCAGAATGGGTATCTCTTTCGGACAAGCCATTAAGTTGAATGATCCTGAAACTTGCAATCCAAGGTGAGATCATAACAACAATTGCATGATTTATTTCCAACGTTGGTCAAAAAATAAAACATACAACTGTTTATGCAATTTAAAACTATATCACCGTTGGGCAGAAATAGAAATAAAAGCATCAAAACTTTTTAAATCATGATACAGTTATTAACAACATTGGTCAGAAAATAACAACACCATAATCTATCTTTTAAAGAAGAAATTAACTTTATCATGCTCTCATAAATTTAATTATCTCGGTGGTTCAAATTAAATTTAAATAGAGCAATAAATTTGACTTTTGCAGCGGAAACTGTGAAATAAATCTATTTTCAGAAGCAAAATCACTGTATAAACTTTATTAATCTCTAATACAAATTATCCCGTTGGTTCAAATTAGATTAGAGACCAAAACTATGCAAAAAACATCAATTAAATGCTTCTGGAAATAGAAAAAAAACTAATTTTCAAGCGTTACTGTGCAAAACTCTATTTTCGGCCTAACAGCGAAAAACGGCCCACAACCCATTCCCGCACTCGGCCCGCTCGCACGGCCTGCTGGCCTTTGGCCCAGCAGCCGCGGTTCGCTCGGCCCATCGCAGCCTTGAGGCCCGGTCGGCTCTATTCGTTCACTCGCAGGCCGCAGCCTGGGCCTGGGCCGCCACAACGGCCTGCTCTTCTTACCCGCCCGGGCCAAATCTGGCCCGGACGATCTCGTCCGTCCGTAAAATCCGACGGTCCAGCAGCACTTTCGGCGGATCAAAATCTCCGACGGCCGGCTCCCCCGAAAACCCTAGCTCAGTCTGTTCTTTCCCCCGCGAGATCCCACCGTAGCGGCGGCTGCGGCGGGGCTATCTCTCCCGCGCCCGGCGATGGCCGGCGGCGGCGGTTGAGGGATGGCCCCGCCGGCGCACGACCGCGGCAGCCCCCCTCTCTCTCTTTTGCTTGCTTTCCCTCCCCCTCTCCCTCGGAGCCTACTCCGAGATCCAGGAGGTGGCCATGGCGACCATGGAAGAGGGCCGCGCGCCACCGCGGGTCCCCTCGCCGGCGCGCGCGTCCACCGCGAGGTTGGCCGCCGTCGAGCGGTCCTTTGGTGGTGCTATTGTGTAATACCTACCATTTTTAGTCATCAAAGTGACTCTGAAGAAATGGAAGCAATTCATGAAGAAAAGAAGAAGAAATTGGCCAAAAATCAAATTCGGGTCAAATTTAACCGAAATTTGAATTTTGAATTTGAAATTCAGAAAAATTTGGCAAAAATATGGAATGGAGGTGTAAGGATGATTAGAAATTAAAGATCAAGATTTGGGACAAGATTTGGTTCTAAATACCTCAAGAAAATCAAAGAGAGAAATTGAAAATCAAAGTTACTGTTCCCTGTCCGACAACAGGAGTTTCAGAAAAACAGCACAAAGTTCATTTTTGAAAATTAGATTCTGTTGAATTTTTCAAATAAGTGGATCCAAACAACTATACCATATTAAAGTGTGGACTTTGGACAAGAATCTTCAAGTGTTGTTTATCAGGAAAAGTAGAGGGAACCATTTCAAATGGAAGCTCAAAGTCGGCACCTTGTCACGGTAAACTGCACCTCTGAATTTATCTAAGTTTGAAACAGCACTATATGGCCAAGTTTGGAGCCGATTTCAGAAAACTGTAGAACAAAAGGTGCAAGTATTTATGGGCAAAATGGAAACTTTGAAGGTTGTAGAACACAATTGGGAATTAGTTGGACAGAGAGGAAGGGATTTAGATCACTAAAACCATTTTTAAAGTCGGGTAAGTGACTCTGTTCAAGACTGACGAACTGAACTTTGAATTTAAGTGATTCAGTTATAGAAGAAAGGGAATTCGAAATTCCACTGCTAGGATGTTTATCCCGGGTAGAAACTTAAATAAAAGTTGAAGGACTCAAGTTTATCTACAACTTTGTTTAAGTGACTTGTGAACCGTTGGATTTGGAATCAGCCGTGGTGGAGCTCTGAATATCGGGCGTCAGAAAATAAGAAAGGGGAGGGGCGACAGAGCAGGCAGGACGTGTCGTCGTCGGTGCGTCTGCCGCTGTCCAGCTCAAGATAGCTAGGCCACCTCCTTACCACGCAAGCCTACGAGTAGACCATGGTGGCATCCATGCGCGCGGTGAAAACCTTGAATAACTACCGCTCCCGCGCCGCCCGTTTTACCGCTGCTCTTTTTCACCGCCGCCGCTCCTCTGTCCAAGCCACCGCCGCCGGGTAAAATTCCCCCACCACACCGCCGCTCTCGTCGATTCCCTCCGTCTACACCTCCATACATACCCCACCAACAACCCTAGCCACTTGTTGCCCAGCTTCTCCGTCGGCGTGCCAGAAACCGCCGTAGTTTCTGTCCGCCGTCGCCGCACCTCCTGCTCACGGTGAGCACCTCCTTGCGCTTGCTCTCTTTCTTCTTGGGTAGTCGTAGGCGGGTCCTTGGGATGCTAGGAGGCTGTAGAGGGAGTCGTCGGGGTGGGTTGCGCCGTCGTCGTGCTTGACCACGACCGGCCGTAGGCGCCGCCGCCCGCCGCCGTGGAGGGAGTGGCTTCGGCCACCTCCCGGGGAGCTGTCACCGCGCGCGGGTGCGTGAGGGCACAGAGACGCTTCCCCGGCCTAGCCCCGTCGCTGGAAGGGCGCCGGCCGGCGAGCCGCGCCGCCCCCCCTGTCGCGCCGGTTTTTGGCGGGAGGAAGAAGAAGGCACTGGAGCCGGACCCGCGCGTCAGTGGAGAGAAGAGGAGGAGAGGAAGCAGGCCGGCCGGGCGCGGGCATCAGTTGGGCTGGCGCTCCGGAGACCCAAGGAGCCGGTGTTGGTCGGCCGTTGGAGAAAGAAGCCGGAGGCCCAGAAATCCAGCAGGCCAGCGTGCGGGAAAAAGAGAAAAAGAAAAATGGGCCGTTGGGCCGTCACCGGTGAAAAGAGAAGAGGAGGAGAAAAGAATCGGCCCAGTAGGGCCCGGCCAAGGAGAAATAGGCCGGCGGGTAGGATGAATAGGAGAAAGGGTGGGTCCGCGCCACGGGCCCAGTGCAAGAGAGAGGGGGTAGAAGAAGGTCGCGTGAGAAAAGTTACCGGGGGTGTTTTTCGGGAAAATTTAGATTTCCTTTATAGAATAATTAGTTTAAATCCGAATCTCACCATTTAAATCACAGAAATTTATAGGAGTGTCCAAAATTAGTGAAACCAATTTTGTTAGGCTTGTTTTATTTTCCTTTATGCATTAAAATTTTTATACCCTAGAAAAATAATAAAAAAATTTGGGTATTTATTTAATGCCTTTCTTTTAAGTAATTAAATAAATACTTAATCTTTATTAAATGCATAAAATATGTAATAACATTTTCATAACTACAAATTATTATTAACTCATAGGAAATTAGGTTTTCAAGATTAGAAAATAATTGTAACATTTTCTAAAAATAAAAGAAAAGGCCCTAAGTAAGGATAATTAAGGAAATAAAAATTTTGGGCTAATCTTTCGGGTTTTTGTGTGTTGGCTTGCAACTTCATCATGATAAATTGTATAGTCCTTGTTGGCTTGCAACTTTATCATGAAGGAAAGTTGTATAGTCTTATATTCAAAAAGTTGCATTCCTAACCCCTGCATATGTTGTGTTATAGACACCGAAGCACCAGAAGGAGATTTTCCGGAATATTTAGAAGGATCTCCGGAGTTTGAGGAAATCTTTGAATTAGTCCCCTGCGAGGCCAACCCTTCGGACAGTGCTAACTTTTTTAGGGAACAAGGCAAGCCCCGGTGCATTATACCTATTATTTTGAAGTCAATATTTCATGTGTCCATTATTTAGCTATTTGCTATATGTATGCACTAAGTCTAGGAGTTGCTTGAAACCCATTCTTGTGCATTATCATACCTTGTTTTAAGGACATCTTTGCCACTTGTTCAAACCTTTAGTAGATAACCCAAGTCTAGAATTGCCTAGTGCTTAAATGCTTGGTTTACCAAGCTTAAGGAAAATTTTTGAGCCATACATGTTATTTATGGAAAGATGACTTGGAAATTGAGAAGCGGACAGAAGCTAAGGATGTAATTCTGTCTGCTAGATTAATTTGGTTAAGACCCGATTCGTTGTCTTAACCTTTGATCAAGTGAAAAGCATTTGATCACTTACTGGGTATGGGACCAATAAAGCCCAGTAGGTTAGTAAACCCTCTGATTGGGAATACTTCGTACCCGCGCTTGACGTGCTGGAGATTGGCATGGGCGTAGCCTGAAACTCACATGGTGATCGGGCCAGACGTGGGGTCCCATGTGGGGGTGCGTCCCTGGGTCCGGGTAGTCTTATTCCCAATCATTGGATTTGCTAATCGAAATGTCGTTACGTATGACCTGGACAGTCGTATATAACTGGTGATCAGGGTACTCTCCTGCAGGATGTAATATGATCCGGATCGCCGCAATTCTCGGTTATGAATGCACTTGATCACTGTTGAGCATCGTAGCATGAATTCATGAATGACATATCTTTCTGATAATGATTGGTGTATGACTTAATACCTTGTTGTTCGCAATTAATCTTTTATCATCACCTAGAATGGTTAGGAAAAAAACTTAACCCAAGTAAAAGATAAAACTAAGGTCTCACTTGTAGTAAGCTTTTTGGCAAAAATATATCGGCCAAGTACACCGAAAAAGCTATCATGTACTTCCAAGAAAAACTATTATATTAGTTAGTCGGGTAAGACTTGCTGAGTACCCCGTACTCAGGGTTATCCCTTGTGGCTATCTTTTCAGAAGCACCGCAGGAGTCCACCGAGGAGGAAGCCCCAAAATCCTAGGGTATTGTTACGAGTCTCACAATACCCCTAGAAGAAGTCTCATAATGCTCATCTCCATCCGAACCGTTTATGTTATAAGTCCTAGAACTCTGTCTAACACTGTACTGTTAAGTTTGCTTCAAACTATGTCTTGTATTAACTCGTACCTCGTGTATGTATGTAAAAATGTAATATTTGTTGATGTTATCCCATCGCGGATACAATCCTGATGTATGGCTATGAGACACGACGTGGATCTTTCGAGGGGTCCTAGGGACACTCGACGGACGACCGGACTTATACTGTTTTAAGTGCGATTCGCATAATTGCTGCGTCGGCAACAATTAGGCGCATTTAAACCAGTTTAAGTTGGACGGTTCCGCCACATGTTGCGCCCCCCGAGCCCCGAGCGGATGCTCCGGCGGCTCGGGTGGATCTTTTCCCCGGCGAGCCCGTGGCTCGGCCGGCCTTTGCCGCTCGCCGTCGGTGGACATGCGGCGGTGAGGACGGCGGCAGGTAAGCCTCCCCGCGTCCCTCTTTTCTTTAGATCTAGGGTTAGGGTTAGGGTTTTACTTTTTCTGTTTCTTTTTGGATCTACTTCTTTTTCCCCATCTAGAAAAGCTTCTAGTGAGGTGTCTGATGCCATTGTTAGATGCGTGCCTAGGATCTCTAGATGCATATCTAGTCGGGATCATAATCATCATGAAGAACTTAGTGTTTCTGGTGTGTACCGAGAGCGAGAGCGAGAGAGAGAGATAGGAATACCTTCACCCCTAGGGGTGGTAGCAGCAGAGCTGCTGGCCATCTCACGTTCGCGTGGGGAAGTCTGCGCAAGGCAGCGACGCGCAGTGCCGAGTCGAGTCGCCGGCGAGGTGGCGGTGGTGCTTCCCACCGCTACTGCGCAAGACCTAGATCGGTAGGTGTGTCGGTGGGGCGGCTGGCTACAGCGAACCTCGTGAGCCGAGCCGTGGCCACCACCCTATTTATATAGCGCAGCGCGACAGGGGCCCACCACCCAATGCTAGGGTGGGCGCCCCCGATCAGGGCGCGGATCAGGGTCCCGATGGCCCTTTGAGCCCAATGGGGAGGAGATCAATCTAACAGTTAACCCTCACATTCAGAAATCACAATCACAGACGATAGCATCATAACCCTGCATGAACTCAGTACTGCTCAAACCAGAATCTGGAAGATATGATTTCTGTCAAAATAGAGGACACAAATAAGTCAAATTAATTTCGCAGCCTCGCGTTGTTAGGTATGGATTATAACCAACTGCATTATCCACTGCTACATCACAAAAACGTCAGAAGCCAAAAAAAAAACACATCAGAAAGTGGCATTACTGCACAGACGTAGCACCTGCTTAATCTGCTCTGAAAAGCTGAGAGAACCATCAGAGAAAACGTGATGTTCAGAGACCCCATCAATGACAAAGTGAATTCAGCTGTGCAATCACAAGGAAATTAGCCGATCAGATATCACAATCACACACACATAACATCACAAGCAGAGTGCAGAAGACCAACCCGATGATGATTTATGCAGAAACAGAGAATCCAAAGAGATCTCTGCATTATCCAAAACCATGTTACATCGCAAATGTACTAACTCTGACAGAAGCCTAAAAAACCATCAGCAAGAAGCAATTACTGCAGAATCGGAACCACTGCCTAATCAGTAACAAAAACAACAGAAACCCATCAGAAAAAACGCAATCGTTCTGAGAGAATCGAAGGGGAGCAGCCCCCTACGGGACGAAGTTGCACACCGAGCGAAAAATGCCGTCAGACCTGCAGGCGTCGCACACGCAGATATGCCACCGTGGTTGATCCTTCGTCGGCACCGGATAGTACCGGCAGGCCGAGCACTTGAGGTCCTCGTCGTTGGGGTCGGGGTCGGGTCCGGTCCGGGCTGGTCGGCGGGGGGAACTGGATGCCCGAATTGGGCGGCGTACCCTCCGGGCGCCTCACCGAGCTGCCCCACCGGGCGGATGCCGACCGCGGGCTGTTTCTGGAGCTGCAGCACGCTGGCACCGACGGGCGGAGGAGGCTGGTGGTGGGGTCGAGGAGGAGGAATGCCCAGGACGGCCGGTGCGGCGGGGCGCACTGGATGCCCGAGTAGGGCGGCGTACCCTCCGGGCGCCTCACCGAGCTGCCCCACCGGGCGGATGGCGACCGCGGGCTGGTTCTGGAGCTGCTGCACGCCGGCACCGACGGGCGGAGGAGGCTGATGGTGGGGTTGAGGAGGAGGGAGGCCCAGGACGACCGGTGCGGCGGTGTGGAGCGTCAACCGGTGAGGCTGATGGTGGGGTTGAGGAGGAGGGAGGCCCAGGGCGTCCTGGTCGGGGTTCCCTGCAGCGAAACCAAGAGACAAGAGCTTGAAAACCTCAAGAACAGGGAAGCAAGCTAAGAAACAACGCGGGCTCAGGTTTTCTCGGGCACACACCTGCTCCTGACCCGGACGCGCCCGAGAAGCGGTTGCCGTCCCATGTCCGCAGCGCCCTCAGCGAACGAGCGAACGACGACACCATGTCCTCGTTCTCGGACACCTCCTTCCCCTTGCCCTTGTCGCGCTTGCGGTCCTGGTCGCCATCTCGCCCCCTTCCCTCGAACGCTCGAGCCGCTGCGGCGGGGGTCGAACTCGTACTCCTCCCCTGCTTTGTCCGATCCGAAGACTTCCTCTTCTTGTCAAGACCCGAGACTACGCGGTGGTGTTCAAGCACGAGAACGAGAAGGAATGGGGGAGAGGCGCTGCGATGACGACGAGGTAGACGAGGTTTTATAGAAGGCCAGCACCGGGCATGGCTCGCCGTTTTGCGGCTTGGCGGTTGGCGCTGCGGCGACTCCAGATTCCAGAAGCCAAATCGGATTTGGGGAGTCTCGGATTTGGGGGAAGGAAGGAGGAGATGACCACACGGAAAGCTGGGCCGCGCGAAACATTTGATGGGCCACAACCACAAGGGAGCCCGTCAAGCAACTTATTTGTTGCTTATTTATTCATGGCCTTTTCTCATTGTTAAGGCTTTAGTTTTGAGCCTACTAGCCTAACACAAATTTTCATATGACTTTTTTTTCTTGAATTAGTATTTTATAAACATGTAGGTCCCCTTTCAAGAATATTTTCAGAATTAACCCACAGCTCATTAACGGCGTATCTTGCTCTATGGTATAATGGCTTGGCATCAATTCCATCATTGCCACTAACACACGACCTCGGTATTGATCACAGCAATTTCGGCGCTGAGATGCGGATTGATATCCTAAATTGGTTCGAATTCTAGAACTAAAATGTTTAACCTAGCAGGAAAAACTCAACATGATCATCACAAAAAATATTTTCATGTAATTACTTGTAAAGCAATATATATTCTTGGGAAATGTTTAATATATTCACATGGATTTAATAAAAAAACTCACATTAAACAATGGAATTCCGACTAAATGAAAAGAAACATGAGAATATCCACATTCAAAACTGGTTGGTTCTAGGGTTTTAGAAATAAGATATTCCATGGCCATCTTGCCATACAAACTTCAATGAGAACGTATCCAATGCTATAAGCCCTTTACGATGTTACCATGCTAGAAAATCTGGTAGCACCTCAACTGATGCATGAAAAGTTCATCTAAAAATGCCGATGGGTACAGCATGCAATCCTTTATCATCATGTTAAGTTTGAGGCTGAACAAAAAATTGTGTAAGTATAAATAAAAAAGAGAAACCAACACTTGAATAGTTACGGTTACGCGTGCACTGTTCATGTCTGATCAGCAACCCACAAGTGTTCATAACCTGATTTCTCCTTTTCAATTCACCTTGCGCAAGTTTTATTCAATCTCAAATTTTATGTCATGGTGGATGTTTGCACTATCCGTACATATTTTTAGATGAGTTTTTAGTGAACCTGATGTATTCCTCACATGAGGTTGTGAGCTTCATGTTGGTGTGCTACGTAGGTATGGCTATATAACCACTATCCCCAAAGTTTAAGTGGCAGATGCTAACGAATGTGATACACTGATACGTACAGAGTACAGCGAAGCAGCCGCTTGCATTGGATGCTCATACTCCATCCAAGAACAAGGATATCTGCCAAAGATATTCAGAAAAGAAGCTGAGTTGAGGAACGCACAAGAAGTTTCTGTCTTAATTCATGTATGCGCAAAGAAGATTGTAAAAGATACTCAGTATGCTTAATTCATGTATGTTCGTATAAATAATGGACAAATTCCTGAAGAACATTCCTTTCGATCTATTAGTTTTTCATAATTTCAATTGAAAAGCCTCTGTCAAATCCCTTCCTGGCAACACACGCACTGGTTCTCGAATCTTGAGAGGGCCAATAATTCTTAAAATAGTTCTTGAATCTTGAGAGGGCCTACATGTTTAGAAAATATTCAAGAAAAAAAGGCATACTGAATGTTTTTGTGTCGGGCTAGTGCGCTCAAAACTAAGAAGACCCTGACTGTGAGAGAAGGCCATGTTGCTAAACGGGCTGGCCCATCGGTCAAACACGTTTCGCTTGGCCAGCTTCCCCCCAAATCGGTTTCCCTTGCACGCAGCGCCAAGCCGCAAACGGCAATCCCCGGCCTTCTATAAAGCCTCGTCGTCTACCTCGTCTCGCAGCGGCGCCTCTCCCCCCTCCCCATTCCTTCTCGTTCTCGCCCTTTCTCGAACAGTTGTGCCTGCCGTTCGTCTCAAGCAGAGGAAGTCTTGGGAGAAGGTGTTGGCGCCCCTTCGGCTCGATCCCTCGGTGAGAGGATCAGAGTCCCGAGGGTGGCGTGATGGGCGACCGGGACGGGGACCGGGACCGCAAGCGCAAGGGCAAGATGCCCGCGTACGAGGACGATCCCAATCCCTACAAGAGGGCGAGGTTGTTTGCGGGGCGACGCGGTGGCGGGGACGGCAGCAGCAGTTCAGCGGGGGCGCCCGGGGCATGGCGCATCCCACGAGCAGGAGCAGGTGCGTGCCCGAGAAAACCCGATCGAGCCCGCCTTGTTTCATGCTTCCCTGTTCTTGCGGTTTTGAAGCTATCTTGTCTCTTGGTTCCGCTGCAGGGAACCCCGGCCAGGACGCCCCGGGCTCCGCACCGGTCGTCAACCTGCCGCACGGCCACCAGCAACCCGGAGGGAGCAGCTTCCGTGACGGCCACGGCTTTCAGTTGCAGGCGCCGGCCTCGGAGAACTTGCCGCCAACCGCTCCTCGGCAACTTCCCCCTCCTCAATTGGCCGTGCAGCAACTGATCCAGCAGTACCAGGCGATGCAAGCCACCAACCGCCGCCCGATGGGACAGCAGCATGGCGGTGCGCTCGGCGGGAGCAGCTTCAACTTCAATCACGGCCACGGCCTTCAGTTGCAGGCGCCGGCCTCGGGGGACTTGCCGCTTCAGCTTCAGCCCAGGGGCGATGCCTGCGTGTGCCCAGTGTGCCAGAACTCGCGTGATCTCCCTTGCAGTAGGTGCCTGCTGGAGCGGGATCCTCGGCAACTTCACCGTCCTCAACTGGCCGTGCAGCAACTGCTCCAGCAGTTCGAGGCGATGCGAGCCACCAACCGCCCGACGGGGCAGCAGCATGGCGGTGCGCTCGGCGGGAGCAGCTTCGGCTTCAACCACGGTCACGGCGTTCATCAGTTGCAGGCGCTGGCCTTGCGGAGCTTGCTGCTTGTGCTTCAGTCCAGGGGTTCTCTTCAACAAGCCCCTCAATACCAGCAAATCCGAGGTGGGTGCCCAAGAAACTCGACGCGCGCCTTGTTCTTGCTCCCCTCTCCTTGCGCCGTTCTGAATTTCTCGTTCGTTTCTTGGTTTGCTGCAGAGAACTCCCGCCAGCTGGTGTTTTGGCTGCGGCGTCAAGTACAGCTGGATCGGTTGTATCTAGAGGCTATGCGGCAACAGCTCCAGAACTGGCGTCCCGTCCACCAGCAGCCACCGCAGGCGCCCATCCCCGAGGTTGGAAAATGCCCGATTTGCGATTGCGATGGCGTGGGGCTGGTGTCGTATCACCCGTGGCGGCATGTCTGCCCGTGCGATCCCTGCAACTTCGCCTACCGCTGCGAGGTGTGCGAACCTGAGCAGGCGACCGTCCCGGCGACCTCAGGCCCTCCTCCTCCTCCTCAACCCCACCATCAGCATCCCCCTCGGCCTCAACAGCACCCGCAACCTCCTCCGCCCGTCGGTGCCGGCGCGCAGCAGCTCCAGAACCAGCCCGCGGTGGGACAGCTCGGTGAGGCGCCCGGAGGGTACGCGGCCCAAGTCGGGCATCCAGTGCGCCCCGCCGCACCGGCCGTCCTGGGCATTCCTCCTCCTCGACCCCACCACCAGCCTCCTCCGCCCGTCGGTGCCAGCGTGCTGCAGCTCCAGAACCAGCCCGCGGTCGGCATCCGCCCGGTGGGGCAGCTCGGTGAGGCGCCCGGAGGGTACGCGGCCCAAGTCGGGCATCCAGTGGCCCCCGCCGAATCCGCCCCCTGCTGGGGCTGCGGTCTGTTTCTGGCGCCGGTGAACCCTCAACCATCGAGGCATGTCTGCCTGTGCTATGCCTGCCGCTATGTCTTCCGCATCACGTGTAGTACGTGCGCCGGCTACATTATTTAGGGCCCTTCGATTCTGTGAGAACGATCGCGTCTTCTCTGATGGGTTTATGCAGTTTTTGGATCTGATTAGGCAGTGGTTACATTTCTGGATTATTGGCTCTTTCTGATGGTTTTTAGGCTTCTCTGTCAGAGTTAGCATTTTTGCGATGTAATGGTGTTTTGGATAATGCAGGGATTAGGTGATTTTGATCCATGCAATTGTCTCTTTCGATTCATTGTTTTCGCATAAATCATCACCGGCCAATGCTGGTCTGAAAAGTGTCGTTTACTACACTCTGCCTGTGATGCTGTACATGTGTGTGATTATGATCTCCGATCAGCTAATTTTTTTGTGATTGCATAGCTGAATTCACTTGTCACTGATGATTCTCTGAACATTGTGTTTTCTCCGATGGTAACTCTGATCTTTTCAGAACAGATTAAGCAGTTGCTACATCTGTGCAGTTATGCCAGTTTCTGATGTGTTTTTTTTGGCTTCTAACAGAGTTTTTAGAGTTCCGCTTTAAACAGAGTTATAAGACGTTTTGTAATGTAGCAGTGGATAATGCTATTGGTTTTAATCCATACAACTAATAATGCAATGCTGTGAGATTAATCGACTCATTTGTGTCCTCTATTTTGGCAGCAATCATATCTTCCAGATGCTGGTTGGAGGAGTACTGGTTCATGCAGGGTCTTGATGCTATTGTATCTGTGATTGTGATTTCTGAATGTGCGGGTTAACTTCCTGCAAGCTTTTGATGCTATATGTGGGTGATTGTGATTTCTGAATGCAGGGGGTTAAATTCCCTTTGATTGTACTGCACATGCTGTTCAGTTATCTTACTGTCTGTTTTGCTACTGAATAGAGCAC
Source organism: Setaria viridis (assembly GCF_005286985.2). Taxonomy (NCBI): domain Eukaryota; kingdom Viridiplantae; phylum Streptophyta; class Magnoliopsida; order Poales; family Poaceae; genus Setaria; species Setaria viridis. The sequence continues at coordinate 15,225,214 of NC_048271.2, read as the reverse complement.
ACTGATGCTATTAGTAATTTTGGGGTACTGTAACAGCATGACTGCATAAGTGATATTTTTATTGTCTGGCAGTTCAATGGTTTGAGAAGGAAACATTGGAAAAGAGAAACATAATTACCATAATAGCAATTTTATGTCAGTGTGTTTGTATTTGGCTGTGGTTGATGCTCTGATGGTTCACTGAGCTTTTCAGGACTTCGGACAGGACTGTAGCATTTCTCTGATGGTTCACCGTTTTCACATAAATCATCATTGGCCAATGCTAGTATCAAAAGTATCATTTACTGCACTCTGTCTGTGATGCTATATGTGTGTGTGAGTGTGATTGTGAATTTGTGATATCTGATCAGCAAATTTCCTTGTGACTGAGTTCACAAACTGTCAGGCTGTCACTGAAAAGAGAAGCACAATTATGATATTTGTTACTCCCTCCATCCCAAATTACTATTCGTTTTGGTTTTTTTAGATACATACTTTTTGATATGCACCTAGATATAGTAAAAGTGATGTATCTAGAAAAACCAAAACGAATAGTAATTTGGGATGGAGGGAGTACAATAAATATGTCACTGGAACAACTGATATTCGTTTCTATTCCTGAAGGTGAGTTTTGGGCGTTTTGAATTGGAGGTGAAGTCTCATATTCTCATCTCATGTCCCCTCAACGTTGTTTCGAAGCTGCAAGGCGGTGGCTGTGGACTGTGGTGCCACAGCAGCTCCTGCTCATCAGCGTGCACTAACAAATTGTGATGCTGCGAGATTAGTTGACTCATCTGTGCCCTCTTTTTTGACATAAATCATATCTTTTTTCTTTTTCTTTTTTTGATAAAATCACAGAAATCATATCTTACAGATGTGTTTGACTGTGATTTCTGAATGCCGAGGGTTTTTTCCCCCTTCGATTGCACTGCATATGGTTTCCAGTTATAGCATTGTCTTTCTCCACTGAATAAGAGGGATAATTTCCTTTGGTTGTACTGCATATGGTTTCCAACTTATAACATTGTCTGTTTTTCCACTGAAAAGAGGAGCACAGTGGTAACAATGTCTAAAAAAGAGGAGCACACTGATGTTAATTGTCACTTTGTGATACTGCAACAGCACAAGTGATATTTTGGCTGTTTGGCAGTTCGATCGTTTGAGAAGACAGACTCTGAGAAAAGAGAAACACAATTGTTTTCAGAGTTACAGGGATGATAAGAGAAACGCAATTATCATCATGGCAATTTTATGTCAGTGTAATAGTACTTGGCTGCGGTTGGTTGCCTCGAGGTGAAAGCGTACGTTCGTACACAGGCCGGCCGATCACAAATTCCTGATGAAATTTCGCCCTTTTCAGTGAAACGTTTCGACCTTTTCAGTGAAACGTTTTCGATCAGAAAGAGCCCAGCTCCAGCTCCTCATCGGCGGATGTGCATTGCGCTCCTCCCAATCCCAACTCCTAGCTGGTCGCTCGGGGTGCGCGCTCGCCGGACGGCATGCGCCGCCGTTCCCTGGCATCGTTGCCTTCCCCGGCGGCCACTCCATGATCTGAGCTTATCATAGAATGCTGCAAGATTCGCTTGTTCTGAATATACGCCATAATAAGCAACTGCATGAATATCCCAAACATACCCTTTTATTATTCTTGTGGGCAAACTTTTTAATTTTTTCCACTAATAATATAAAAAAAGAGCACATAGGACGCCAACTGGATGATTACTGGAATCGCTCGCAGCGAAGCGCCAAGCCGCCAACAGCCAAACCGTAAACGGCATGCCCAGCGCCGGCCTTGTATATAGCCTCGTCTCGCAACGTCGGGCCGGTGCCTCTCCCCATTCCCATCCCTTCCGCACGGGCGCTTGCCAGAACCAGCGCCGCCTCGTCGAGAAGCAGGCGAGGTGTTCGACCCATTGCTCGGGCCCCGCCGGCTCGGTCGTTCGGCAAGAGGCGCTCGCGGGCAGCCGGGATGGGCGATCGCAAGGGCAAGCGGAAGGGGCACGAGATCAACGGGTCGGCGCACGAAAGCACCGTGAGCGCGGCGGCGAGGGCGTATGGCGGCGGCGAGGACGGCGGCGGCTCCGAGGGCGCGTCCGGGGCCCTGCCAATCCAAGGTGAGTGCCCATGAAACTCGACGCGCGCCGTGATCTCGCTTCTCTATTCCTGCGCGGTTTTGGAGCTCTGGCTCATCCTCGTCTTGGTTTGCTTGATGCAGACAACCCCGGGCAGAACGCCCCGCGCTCCGCACCGGTCGCCGACGAGCCGCGCTGCCGCCCGACGGGACGGCAGCCCGGCGTCGGGATAGGAGGCAGCACTCCCCGTCCCCGTCACGACCTCCAGCTCCAGGGGCGAGCGCAGGGCTCGGGAAACAGGCCGCCTACGCCCATGGTGTGCCCGGACTGCCACCACTCCGTCTTCTCCAACAACACCATCTGCGTGCACTGCGCCTGCGAGGCCGCCCGGAAGGTCATGGTGGGCCCGCGTCCACCCACTCCACCTCTTCAACGCCAGCAACGTCCTCCTCACGGCCTTCAGGGGCGATGGTCGCCGGCGAACCTGGAGTTCGTCGCCGACCGCCCGACGGGACAGCAGCGCGGCGGGCCGCCCGGAGGACCGCCCGCGATCGAGAACTCACGTCCCGGCCTTCTGGGGCCGCCGCAGGAAAATCCAGTGCCCCGCGCCAGCGAGTCCCTCTCCACGCGGCGGCGGGGAACCCTCGAGAAGCAGCCCAAGCCCATCCCCAAGACCAAGACGTACGTGTGCCCGGCGTGCCATGTCAATATCTGCAGCTCCAACCGCGTCGTATGCCAGCCCTGCGCCACCGCGTGGGCGGCCGTCCCGGCGACCTCGCGCCCTCCTGAACCCCACGATCAGCGCCCCCCTCGGCCACAACAACAACAGCAACCTCCTCCGCCCGTCGATGCCAGCGCGCAGAAGCAGCAGCAGCAGCAGCAGCTCCAGCAAATGGCGGAACTAGCCGCCGACATCTGGCCGGTGGGGGAGCGCGGAGGTGGGTCCGCCGCCCAACTCGGGCATCCCGGCCTCCAGCGGGCACCGCAGGAACATCAGGTGCCCCGCGCCGACAAGCCCGTCGGATTCCACTACAACCCCGTCGTGCTCGGCCCCGGCCCCGACCCCGAGGACGGCTGGTGCCCGTCTTGCCGTTTCTATCCGGCGCGGACGGTGCTTCAACCACAGCGGCATGACTGCGTGTGCTATACTTGCCTCTACGTCGACCGCATGGTGTGCCCGGTGTGCGCCTCCGCGTAGGCGGTCGGCTGGCAAGGTGGCTGCTACAGTTCTTCAAAACCCGCTCGTCGGAAAGCCCCTTCGACTCTGTGGGAATTATTGCTTTTTCTCTGATGGGTTTCTGAACATTGAACAGTCATTACGTCTGTTTGTGAAGTAATTGACCCTTTCTGATGGTGTTTTTAGGCTCCTGTCAGAGTTAGTTAGGTGATTTTGATACATGTATAATCTTTTCATGTGGATTATCTGATTTCACATCAGCCATCATCGGGCAATGCTGATCTGAAAAGTATCGTTTATTGCAGTCTGTACTGACTTCTGATTGTTTAATTTCCTTGTGATTGTATAGCTGAATTCACTCCTTGTCACTGAAAACGGAAGCAAATTGTGATGCTTGCCACGCTCTGTCACTGGAATCTGGAACTGCACAGCTGATATCTTTTCACAGATTAAGCAGTCATTATATTTGTTCAGTAATTGACTCTTCCTGATGGTCTTTTATAGGCTTCTATCAGAGTTAGTACGTTTTTGATGTAGTCACATTTTGAAAAATGCAGGGGTTAAGTGATTTTGTTACGTGTAATTGGCTTGTTTGGATCCTCTATTTTCAAACAAATCATCATCCGCCAATGCTGGTTTTCTGCACTTTTGTGTGAATGTGATTTCGGATTGGCTATAATTTCCCTTTGTGATTGCATAGGTGAATTCACTTCCTGACACTGAAAAGAGAAGCACAGTTGTGATATTACCCATGTTATGTCTCTGCAACTGCGCAGCTGATATGCAACTGGTATTTGTTTCGTTACCTGAAATGTGATTTTGGTTCTTTTGAATTGGAGCTCAGGAGGTTCTGTACTCTCATCTCATGTCCCCTCTCTGACTGAATTTAGGAAAGGAAATGTATGTTCGTATACAAATCTCGGCTTCGAATCCCTGAACATTTTTTTCTCTTTATGGAACTAATTCAACTGACAAGCCTCCTACAGTAGTCTTCCTCAATCCTTCTCATCCAGATGCTAGTTGCATTCCTATCAGTGTCACTCATCTGAACGTCCTGACGCCTCCTGCTTGGCGCAAGATTACTGCTAGGTGGTGGCGTGGTGCCACAGCAGCTCCTGGTCATTAGCACGCACTCAGTCCCGGATGCCCTTCGCTGCTGTTCCTTCTTTGTTAGGAACATCAAGTCTGAAGAAGTGCAGTTTCAGTAAGTTCAGAGAAGCCTGTTTTCGGATTGTGAACAGAACTTAGTTGCCTTTTTTTTATAACAACTTAGTTGACTTTTAAAGTAAAACTCTGTCCCTTCTGTGCACATTCTAAAGTTCCCTCAGGGCTGAGGCCCTTCGAGTGTATCAAGAGAATAGTCTTTTCTCTAATAGACACACCAATAGTTCTCTGATAAGCATTGAGCAAACTTGTTGAATGCTTCTATAGTTACCATCCGTGTCACTGAAAATTGGGTGTGTTTCCTTCCCACATGTTGCATGTGTTGAGTATAATGCTGAACCTGAATGTGAAATGGAAGTTACCCCTTTGTGTGTGATGCTGAGCCTGAAAGTGAAACAAGGTTAATGCAAACTGCAAATCCTTTCCCTGCAGTTACTTATCAAGATACACATTATTACTGTACTCAAACAGTATCGGTCTGTCAGATGGGCCTCAAGTGCGTGTCTCGTTGTCTTCAGACAAGAAACGTATGTTTTTTTTTTGAAAGATCATCAGACAAGAAACTTTTGTGTTAAAAACCAATCGCTGAAGAAATCAGACAGGTTCAGATTTGAAAATGAGAGTGCAAGCCTACAGAAAACTAAGAATACAATGACTGGATAATGTACAGAAAAGGTTTCATTTGCATATAAACCATAACTAATTGTGAATGTCACTGGAATAAGAAAAAATACTTTCCTTGTCATACATAGAATTTCAAGATCACCACAAAAGGACCGGACTAACAGAAAAAGTCCAGATGGCCTAGCATACTATTTCGTACTAAGGATTATACAACATACCACTGCATATGACTACTAGAATCAGTACTTATAGTTACTAATTGATTCCCATTCACCACTAGCTTTCCCATAAGCACATGTCTAGTATTAAGGGATTAGAACATTCCTCCAAGAAATTTCCTCAGAAGCACATGGCCAACTCGTCTTGCATACAGCCATCCTCATCACAAGCCCACAACTCCTTCAAAACCGCAGGGCAAGTCTTAGCCACAAGCTCAAGTAAGTCCTCGTCGTCGTTTGCCATGACTGCTTGGAGTACAGGAGGATCTTCAAGGAACTCAATGCAAGCGTCCCTGAGCAAACGGCAGTGGTGTTGTACAGCAAGTCTCAGCATCTTTGCAATCGTGTCCTCGTTTATATCCGTGCACAACAGTTTCTCCTCGCAGATCAGCTTGAGATCCTGCATGCCGAACCTGTCCGCCGCTACCAGCAGGTGCTCAGCCATCATAGGCTCTTCTGCCCCAGTCATCTCCGGCAACGAATCTGTGTATACGAAGTGTAGCAGGCTCTCGAACACCTGAGGAAGCATATCATCGATCCGTATGCACTCTCCTGCCACTCTCGTCACGCTATTGAGCTCCGCCTCAAAGACCGGCGACCTTGCCGCAAGAACACTCCTGTGGGCGCTGAACACCTCGTCGCCGACTTGGAACATGACGTCGGCGTCCGAGAAGTCATGCTGCGGCGTTGCCCTGTCCACGAAGACTTCCCACAAGATAGCGAAGCAGCCGTTAAGGAGATGCCCTGACGTCTCCAAAAACTTCTTCCGACTTCAGAGCACTCCCTTAATTCCGTGTACACGGAGTGACCTGGCACTGGTTCTTCCGCGGCCAGGTCAAGCAGGGTGAACCTAGACCATACCTTGACGGGCTCGGAGACTCTGCTGTCAAGGGCGACGAAGATTGATATGTAATCTTCGCAGGAGGAGGAGACGCCATTGGGGTAGTAGTGGATGCGCCAGGAGCAACCTCCAGCTTTGAAGGGGGGAGATGTGATCCGCTGGCCATTGGGGTGCAGCTGCTTTATTTGCCAGTAGTGATCGAGGTCGAGAAGGTAGCTGGTCATCACCGCGTCCCCGACGTTGGCGGAGGTGAAATCCGGCGCCGGCATGGCGGCGAGGGTTTTGAGTTTTCACAAGATTCGACGGAAATCACAGATCGCCCACGAGTTCTGAGCTCTGACACTAGAGTCAGGCGTTTGGGGATGGTATGTGGAGCAAAACCGGGGCGGGCCCAAACCTTCTATACAGCGCCGGGCCTTCTTGGAATCTTGGATAGTCGGGTACTGATCGAAGTCGGCTCGGAGGAGACTCGGAGTCGGCGGAGTACTCCGAGTCCACTGCTCGGAGACGTCCAGCAACGTCCTCCTCACGGCCTTCAGGGGCGATGGTCGCCGGCATACCTGCGTTGGTCGTCAACCGCCCGATGGGACAGCAGCAAGGCGGGGCGCCCGGAGGACCGCCCGCGATCGAGAACTCGCGTCCCGGCCTTCTGGGGCCCGCCGCAGGCGCATCCAGTGCCCCACGCCGGCGAGCCCCTCTCCACGCGGCGGTGGGGAACACTCGTGAAGCAGCCAGTGCCCATCCCCGCGAGCCGCAGGTGCCCGGCGTGCAGTGTCAACATCTGCAGCTTCAACGACGCCGTGGGCCAGCCCTGCGCCACCGCGCAGGCGGCGGTCCAGGGGACCTCGCGCCCTCCCCAACCCCACGATCAGCGCCCCCCTCGGCCTCAACAACACCAGAAACTTCCTCCGCCCGTCGGTGCCGGCGCGCACCAGCAGCAGTAGCTCCGGCACATGGGCAACGGCCGGGTGTGGAGGCTGCAGAGCGCCGACCCTGGTGCCGTGGCAACTCCTGTTCTCGGGCTCATGCCGATCGGGGCACCCGGACGGATAGGATCAAGTCTGAAGAAGTGCGATTTCTGAAGAAGTTCAGTTCCTGTAACGTTCAGAGAAGCGCCAAGACGAAGTAGCCGTTCCTGTGAACTTTTTGCCCTTTGCGCATTGTGTGCAGGAACGCTTCTGAAGAACCCGTTCATCATGCATCCGATGGCTACCATTTAATCCCGTTCCCCATTGCACCTGATACTGTTCTTTTGGTGGTTTTAGGCCTGTTTTCCTATTGAGTAGACTTTTAAAGTAAAACTCATTACTAAGCCTTCAAGGGTCCACATCGGTTCAGGCAGCATCTTGTGTGTTCTGCAGTTTCTGAATTTCTTTGTTGTTCTTGAATGGAGTACGGGGCATCTGATGCAAGCGGCTGCGTCACTGTGCATATCACAACCGTTACCAGCTAGCTCAAATGTAACATAATCTAATTATAAAAAGTAACGAATCCCATTACAATTGACACTGTAATCGAATTCCTTATTTAAATAATATCTATTACCCCTCCTCCTCCACCGTAATCAGATACAACGCCCACAACGCAATCTAATTACGTTACCATAGTGCAATCAAATAAAGAGGGTAATCATGATTCCTTTTACGTTTACATTACCTTAGCACAAATCAAATACTAGGGACAATGGCTATTTGCATTGAGCTTTGATTGCAAACTTATACTAATGCAGTTGCAATTTTGTTGCCAATTTTCAGCAAAAAGTACAAATATACTAGCAGCTGAACTTTTACCATGAATAGCATGCATAGAAATGTTAAGATTTGGTACGTTTTCAGTAGTGGCCTAGTCGGTTGATCATTTTCAGTCTATAAAGCATCCTCCACATTTTCGACAAGAATCGCAGAGAAAATCCGCTTGCCTATTTTATCATGGATTAGAATTAGCTAAACAATCTCTGAGTAAATTCCTTGTGGCCCATAAGTCAGCTGTAGCTCCTCCGCATTTGGCCCAGGTCTCCCATTCCCCAAATCCGGTTTCGCTTCTGGAAGCACACGCCGTTCCAACCGCCACGCCGCAACGGCAAGCCCAGAGAGCCTTCTATATATCCTCGTCTTCCTCGTTGCAGCGCCTCTCTACCCCCTTGAACTCCTTCTCGCCCTCCCGCTTCCTTACCGTGCTTCCTTGAGCACAGCGCAACCGCCTCGGCGAGAGAAGCAAAGGAGGCGCTCGACCGATTCTTCTGCCCCGCCCCCGTCGGCTCCGTCGTTCGGCAAGAGGCGCGTTCGCGGAGCCGGGATGGAAGATCGCAAGGGCAAGGGTATCATGGAGTACAAGAACAACGATTGGGATCGGCCGCCCGAAAGTGCCCGGAGGACGGCGATTAGGGAGGTGGCGTGGGTGCCGGCGCCATATGGCCGCGAGGACGGCAGCAACCGCTCCGCGGGCGCGTTCGGGGCCCTGCAAATCCGAGGTGCGTGGGTGCCCAAGAAAATCGACGCGCGCAGCGCCTTGTTCTTGCTCCCCCTCTTCTTCTTGCGCGCGCCGTTCTGAATTTCTCGTTCGTTTCTTGGTTCGCTGCAGAGAACCCCGGCCAGAACGCCCCGCGCTCCGCCCCGGTCGCCAACGAGCCGCGGGGCCGCCCGACGGGGCAGCAGCCCGGCGTCGTTCTCGGAGCCGGAGGGAGCATTCCCGGTCACGGCCTCCAGCTCCAGGGGCAAGCGCCGCGGGGCTCCGGAATCAGGCCGCCTCCGCCCATGGTGTGCCCGGTGTGCCGCTACTCCTTCTTCTTCGACAACACCATCTGCGTGTACTGCGCCTGCGCTGCGGCCGCCGCCGCCGAGAACGCCTCGACGGGACACCAGGGCGGCGAGGCGCCCGCCTTCCAGAACTTGAGTCCCGGCCTTCAGCGGCCGCCGCAGGCGCACTGGGGCCCCCTCCCCGTCCCCGACGACCGAAGGTGCCCGGCTTGCTGTTTCTTTCCGGGGCGGATTGCGGATCGGCCTTGGCGGCATGTCTGCCGGTGCGATGTCTGCCGCTTCTTCTTCGCCAGGGTGTGCCTGGTATGCGTCTTTCAGCACGCGGCCGTCGTCCCAGAGAGGACGGGCCTTCCTCCTCAACCTCACCACCAGCACCCCCTCGGCCTCAACAACACCCGCAACCTCCTCCACCCGTCGGTGCCGGCGTGTAGCAGCAGCAGCAGCTCTGGCACATGGCAGAACAAGCTGCCGCCAGCCGCCCGTCGGAGAGCGCGGTGGGGCGCCCGGAGGGTCCGCCGTCGCTCAACGCGGGCATCACGGCCTTCGGCCACCACAGCAGGCGCGTCCAGTGCTCCCCGCCGACCAGCCCGCGGGAGTCCATTGCCAAGCCCGTGCACGAGGACGGCCGGTGCCCGACTTGCCTCTACACACGGGCGCCGACGGTGTTCCAGCCACGGACGCATGTCTGCGTGTGCGATACCTGCATCAACGTCGACGCCGTCGTGTGCCCGGTGTGCGCCAACTTCTAGGCCGGCTCATCGCAAAGGCCCCTTCGATTCTGTGTGAACGATTGCGTCATCCCTGATGGGTTCCTCTGCTCTTTTTTTTGGAACAGTAAGCAGTCATTACGTTTGTGCAGTAATCGCCTCTGTCTGATCGGTGTTTTTTTAGGCGTCTGTCAGAGTTTGTAAGTCTTGCGATGTAGTAGTAGCTTTTTGGATAATGCAGCAGTTAGGCGATTACGGTACATGTAATTCAGTAATTTTCTCGTTTGGATTCTCTGTTTTCACAAAGATCATCACCGGCCAATGCTGGTCTGAAAAGTATCGCTTACTGAGTCTACTGTCTGACTGTGATTCCAGAATTGGTTAATTTCCCTTCGATTGCATAGCTGAATTCACTTCTTGCCGCTGAAAAGAGAAGCAAATTGTGATGCTTGCCATGCTGTCGGTGCTGATAGCCTGATATGTAAGTATGTAACTGATATTTGTTTTGTTGCCTGAACCTGAAGGTGTCAGAGGAAATGTATGTTTAGAACTTCTGATCTCGAAATCGTGAAGAATTTCCCTCCTCATAAGCGAAATTCAACTGACAAGCCTCGTCGAGTAGAAGCGATCGCACACCCCCGCCTCTGCGGCGCCTAGCTCAGTAGCTCGGCGAGGGGCTCAAGATGCCGTGCCACGTGTTGCCGGCTCGCCTGAGATACGGCAGAAGCTCGCGTTCCAGGCGTGCGCTAGCTGCGACATCAACCTGGAGGACATGTGGAGACACGGCGCGACACGGGACGAGCCCGTCGAGAACGCCGCGGCGTGCTCTGAGGCGGCCGGCGCGCGGCGACCGCGGACGGCGTGGGTGACCCGCGCGGACTTGGACGAGCGAGGAAAGGTGGGAAGGGAAGGGCCCCTTTTGCGATTGCGCTCATCGATCTCGGCCGGTCAAGTCCGATCCAATGGTCAATACAGAACCTAGGGGTGGACGTTACGGTATTTGATTTACCGTCCACCCCTGGGTGCTCCGCCGCCCACCAGGCGCCGCCATCGTCGACGGCAAGTCGGCAACCCCGCCGTCGTGAGCTCCGCCACGTGATGAAGCGCAGAGGCATGTGGCCCGCGATGCCGCCGATCTACTTCCGCCGGCATGGCCTCGTGCTCCTAGCACGGCTTCTCCGGCCCGGACGGTGGAGTGATCCGACGGCTTCTCCAGGCGTCCGTGGCGAGAAGGTCCATCATCATCAGAGCGCGCTGCACCTCACCATCGGCGTCGAACCGCGCCATCGCGACGGCGTCCACCTCACAGACGAACTCTATTGGCCGCGCTGTCTGTGTCTCCCAGGAGATCCGGAACACGTCATGCACCAGCCTGGGCCCTGGGGGCCTCTCACCGAGGTGCTTTCCCTCGACCTCCTCCACTTCTTTGACGCGGGTGGATCCCGCCGAGGTGTCGCGACGCTCGAGTCCGATCCGACGGTGGGGAGGGGCCCAGGGGTGGGACCCTGGGGTCTCGGCTTCGGCTCCCCGGCGCGCTCGCCTCGCTGCGCTGGCGATCCCACCGGCGACAGAAGACGCTTTTGTGGCCTTCGCCGATAGCTTCCCGACACTTTTTTAGGGTGTTCTGCTGCACAGGATCTCGGATGCGCTCGCCGCCGGCTTGTGTTCCCGTGGACGTCGGCTCGGCCTTGTGTCGCGCCTTGTTTTGTGCTGCTGTACACCGAACTGGCGCGCGCGTCGGGCGCAAGGCGCCGCGCACGTCGTGCTCCTTTATTCTTGCCGCAGCAGGACAAGCTAGCGCCGCCCACGCCCTCCGTTCTCCAAGCTGTGGTTTAGCACACGCACTTTGGTAGTGTGTGACCCAACAATTCCAATGGAGATGGCGCCCATGATCCTTCTTTGTCAGGAACATCAAGTCTGGTTTCTGAAGAAGTGCAGTTAGAATTGAAGTTACAACAAGTTCAGAGAAGCGCCAAGACGAATTCGCATTTCTGTGAACTTCTTGTTGCGTCGTGCGCAGGAACCCCTTTTCAATAACCATCCATCATGCATCTGACGGCTACCATTTAATTTCCTTTCCTATAGCACCTAATACTGTCCTTTTGGTGGCTTAAGACTGTTTTCGTATTGTAAACAGCAGTTAAAGCTCTGTATTAAGCATAAAAAGCTATCGATGGGATCTGCTCCGGTATCGGTTCAGAATTCTCTCTCAATCCAAGTATCGAACACCAGATTGGTGCAGGTAGCAACTTATTGCGTGCTCTTTAGTTTCTCTGAATTTCTTTGTAATTGTCAGATATCCTTGTTCTTGACATTCTTGACATATAACAACGAACCTCGACGTAGCAATCGGGCCCGTCGGCCTGTCAACCGACTGGATGTGTGATTGGGCTGTGGTTGTTGAATATGATTTCAATTGGTGTTTTATAGGTCCTTTTCATTAACACATGAGGCAGTCTTTCAAAAAAAGAAAAACACACACAAAAGGCACCTTGAGCCCCATCTATCCCACCGCTGCTGTAGCTTGTACATACTGCCCTGGAGGGCTGGAGCTGGAGGAAAAGATCCCACACCAGCACCGCCCTTTCCTCCAAGGCCGCCGCACCCGCACGGAACCTACGACGGCGCACACCTCACGGGCGGAGGACTTGCCAGCCCCTCCGCCTCAACGCCATTCAGAGGCGTGCCAAAGGGGCGAGATCAACATATTGGCGTGATGGCACTTCATTTGCAATTGCGCATGGGTAAGTTATAAAGCTCCCCTTCGAAAGGCAAAATTTGCTATGCATATTAATGCTACCTATATGTACTAACATACTTAACAGGTTAGTTTGATAGAGCTAAACTTCCTACGGCGCGCATGCACAACTCACAAAATACACGTGGAGAACATAAAAAAAAGGAAACAGGATGAAGCAGGATACAACATCGCAAGGAATTGCACAAATCTGAAATGTCCTAAGCTGTTCGAATCAGGACGAAGCAAACCACTGGAAACACATTCTCGGGTCAATACCTGTTTTGTGATCACAAGAATAGGAACCCGTAAATGGAACAGATTTCGGCTGAGATTAATGTGGAATTCTGGAAACGTGTAACAAGACTAGTGTTTACCTCAATGAGTCGTGCATCCAACATAAGAATTGGGTCAGCATCAGTCATCATCCTCATCCTCCTGGTTATAACCGTGGTTGATCTTTTGAGCCCGGTACATGTCCGCGACCTGCAAAATTTGGATACGGTCAGTATCGAGACACTATAAAACATCGAACCATTGAAAATAACATGCAACGGAAAACTTACTTGCTCAGATGTGGTCGCCTGTTCTGGGCTTTTATCATCACGTAATCGCAACAAACGAGGAAATCTTAAGGAGATACCCTAGTTCAATCAATTTAACTTTTAGTCTTCCCATGTATCACGATCTAGAAAGGGAGGAATGACAATGCCAAAAGGAAAAATACCAACCTTGTTTGGATCAACTATACCGTTAGCAGCACGATGCACAGGACTTATGCTCAGATCTGCAGCTTTAACCTCCCACACCTGAGAAAAAGCCAGAAAATTAAATCGACCGGCTTGACCCCTTCCATTGTGATTGCAACCAACCAATCTTCAGGACTCACATGAAAGGCGTATATAACAGCAACCATTCAAGGGCTACTTTTAAATGAGCAGAAATCAGATGGGTTCAGATTTGAAAGCATATACAAAGTCTCCAAAGAAACCAAAGAATAAAGTGAATGAAATGAAAATGAATTATCAAGGTTTAATGTTCACATTACCTCTGACGGCTCAAACCATACATCAGGGTCCATTGTGTCAGCAAATCTGTAGTATGCCTGTACAAATGAAAGCATTACTATGGAGGACAACAGAACACGATAACACAACAATCAATAAGAAATTGTCATTTAACAGCACGCTGAAGCCTGAAGGAATGCATCACCTTAGGCTTTTCTATCACTTTACTTCGAAGGCTTGAAGAACGTTCTTCGAGCTGTTGCTCAGAAAATCCAGTACCTAAATGCATCAGGATGTAAAGCATGAAGAGATGTCAAAGTAGCAGCTTAGGTTTTTTAATGAAAACAAAAAAGAATCTACCTATGTTGCATATTGTTTGATATTCTTCATTCTGCTCATCATAGCATGCCAGGAGGAATGATCCAAAGACACCTAATGAGAACACAAAAGGGGCAGAAACATGCATTAGCAGCAGAGAAAAATTAAGGCAATTGAGCTTTGTAAAATTGCTAATTGAACAGACAGGCGTAGGAAGCAAATAGAAACATTCAAATTTACTTTGTTTTTATCAGTAAGTATGCAAGATGGAATGAACCATCTACCTGTCCGTTTTCCTCTCCCATAAAAGGCAGCAATCGGTACCAAGTCCAAAGAGTCTCCAATACTGCCCAAAAGAAAAGGAAGACGCCACTCTTAAAACATAATTAGCAATAGTTTATTTATAAATCTCTACTGAAATACAGCTCACATGGACCCAGATATTAAAGTATGCTAGATAAAATCAAATAAATGATGCTTAAAGCTTGTTTTGGACCCTAGCATATAAGAGATAAATAAATATAGAAATCCTGCCCACTACGATTTTCTTGATTTTCATGCTATGCAACAGAGAGTAAATCAGTATCGCATGCAATGCGCTAACCTATCCATGTAGTCCTTCTTCAGTTTCAACCAATTGTTTGATCGCTTCGCTGGCTCATATGTAGCGTCTTTATCCAATGTCTTGATGATCAACCCTTCACAACTTCAGAAACTGAAAACTTAGTGGAAGGTAAAGATCTTGGCCAAAAACAAAAGGAAAAAAGAAATCTCTACAACAGAATACTTCAGAATTTATACATCAATAAATTACGATAAAAGGACAGCAGAATGGTAGTTTAAAAGAATATGTATGTTGCCTAAAATCACTAGAATTAACAGTTAAAATTTCCCTGCACAGAAAAGTTGCTTCAATGGAGTGATGTATACATGCTACAGCTAACATAGTATAATCATCATCTTATTTTCACAGTCCCAAGGTGGATACAGGTCTTTATTTCCTCTCACAACAATAGAATTAATGGTCCATGTGTGATACTCAAGAGTTTCCAGGCAAAGCAAACAGCCAGTATAGCATAAGTTATGCTATAAATAAATTTAAAGAGAAGAAAAACATTGTTGTTGGATATGCCTAGAATTAGCCACAGAGCACACTGAACTAGTAAAGTGAAATTGGAGAACACTTAAAAATTGCTGCCAATGAATCGTTTGGGGGGCAAAATGGACGAAAATGATTAGCCCATGAAGCGAACGCGCAAACGCCCACAATCTTCTGTTTCAGCAATCCCAAAGAAAATGTCTGAGGGCTAAAGGAATTACTATATGATTACTTACTTCAAGACCAAGGGAATGACTATGAAGGAAAACCTTTTTAACCTATTATTCTTTAAATTGCTCCTATATGAACACCCCCCCCCCCCCCCCCAAAAAAATAAATAAATAAATAAAATAAAAATAAATCAATGCTTCAATAAAATACTGCAAATCAAGTGTTTTGTTTATCTTGCCCCATTGTTCTATTGCACACACAACTTATAACCAACCCATTGAATTGGTAGAAGATATATTAATAAACTGGCCAATATGATTGCAAATCAAGTGTTTTGTTTATCTTGCCCCATTGTACTATTGCGCACACAACTTATAACCAACCCATTGAATTGGTAGAAGATGTATTAATAAACTGGCCAATATGATTGCAAATCAAGTGTTTTGTTTATCTTGCCCCATTGTACTATTGCGCACACAACTTATAACCAACCCATTGAATTGGTAGAAGATGTATTAATAAACTGGCCAATGTGATTTAGAAATTTCAGTTACCTGGAGTTGACAGCTGTGTCAAGAAATTTCTGTATCTCCTCCAGGTCATTTGATGTAATTGCAGTTGCCAATTGAAAAACACCTGGTACTTCCTCGAAAGAGTTGTAAAGATGCTGGCATGCATTCAATGGAAAGGAATAATTAGATCTCTAGAGAAAGAATAATGGTGTGTTTTGTATTATTCAACACCACAAATTTTGTATTTAACAGCTTCGGAGTAGAGTACTCTGTCAGTTTTCTGAAGATACATGTGTGCCAGACATATTCAGGAAAAAATAATAAAAGTTACTCCCTCCGTCCCAAATTATGGGTCTTTTTGGCTATTATAGGTTCATAGCTTTTGCTATGCATCTAGACATAATGTATATCTAGGTAGGACTGGGCATAATTACAAAAGGACCAAAAACCGAACCGAAATGACCGAAAACTGAACCAAAATAACCGAAACCAAGAATTTCGGTCATTAGTTCGGTCCCAGGTATGAGATAACCGAAGTTTAGTCGGTTAGTTCGGTTCTAGGTCTCGGTTAACCGAAAAAACCAAACAAACCGAAGTACTTGAATGAGGCCCATTATAGAATGCAGCCCGGCCCAATACTGAAACTCCCATACATATAAACCCTTCCCACTACCCTAACCCTAGGTCCTCATCTCCCCTCCTCCCTCCCTCCCTCCCTCAATCTGGCGGCGCACGACCCCCTCCCCTCCTCCCTCCCTCCCTCCCTCAAATCCAGCGACGCACAGCCTCTCCCTGACCCTCCTCCCTCCCTCCCCCGTCCTTGAAGCCCGGGGGCGACGCAGATCCAGTGTCGGTGCCTCCGCTCGTTCCTCGAAGATCCGGCCGCGTCGGTGCCTGGTCGCGTCGCTCCTTCCTCGGAGATCCGGCCTCCTGCGGCACGACTCGTCCTCCGGCATATGCTCCTGCGACCGCTATTCTGCTCCTGCAACCTAGTTTCTTGCGTATGTGTCTTGTGCATATTGGATGTAATTTCTTGGTCGGATGAACTGGTGTACTCCGTGAGGCATTGATGGATTGTTTTTGTGCATATTGGATGCTCCTAGGACAATGTGTATATGCTATTTTATTTGGTTTGGACCTTCATCTCCGCAATGCTACATCTATTTTATTTGGATTGGACCTTTATCTCCACAAAAAAAATGCAGAAGGCAACGCTGCATCTCTATTTTTTTTCTTCAATCCGTTCGCTAGTACTCTGTTAGCTCAGTTAGTTCGGTCAGAACCGAAGACCTAACCGAACTAACCGAGACCGAAGTGCTCAGTTCTGAGAAATTTTAGTAACCGATCAGTTGCCGTTTTTACATAACCGAATTTTGTGAAAGACTGAAGAACCGATCGGTTCGGTTCGGTCTAACCGAATGCCCACCCCTATATCTAGGTGCATCGCAAAATCTATGAATCTAGTCTAGAAAAGCCAAAACGACCTATAATTTGGGATGGAGACTCTGCTAGGCTGGCTCAAAATTTCCAATTGAATCATTGTTGAAATTGACTGCAAACATGGGATAGCACAAATAATGCACTCGGTAGCAGAGTGAAAATGATACTACACATTAAGAGTCTACATGACTTGTACAGTACCTCTCGACGAATTTTGAGTTGTTCCTGGAGGAGAGGTTTCCCATTCATGTAAAGAATATCAAAGCCAAAAGTACAGACAGAAACTTTGATGTCATTTACGGTAACACCTTTGCGGGCCCTTGTGCTAAGTATCTGCAGCAAAGGAGAAACAATCACTGACCCTTACAAGTCACAACTAGCAATAGCAAATACACAAATGTAAACAGAACAAGGTTGCAAAAGCAAAGGCATTAGTTTACAACATAAAACAGGTTTAGTTTACTGCATATAGTGTTGTATGCGTAGATATTTCTGTGATGGTCAATTTGAAAGTAATCTAACTGGAAATTAAGAGATAATGAAATACATACCTGAAAAGGCAAAATTTTCTTTTTTTCACGATCGTAGGCAACAATTTCACAGTCCAAGACAAATGATTTAACTGTAGGCTTTCGGAATCTGCGTTGAGATGCTAAATGATAAGATGGATGGCAACTAAAAGTGCAGGAGAAAAAACACAAATCTGGGTAGATAATTCTTGAGCCAGTAACCAGATTTGCTTAAAAAAAGGTGGTATAAGTGGGCGCATAAATGACAGAAACAGAAGAAAATGGTTTCAGCTTTAAGGAAACATCCAAAATTAACTCAATATAACCAAGATATATAGGAATCCATGATTGGCAATGCCAGGTAAAAAAATTGCCATAGGCTACAGAAGTCTGCCTAAAAAGCTCAAAAGAACAAAGGTGGGCAAAGCAAATCTGAGGTGTCTTACATTCACAAGGCGATGAAATTAATCCCAATCAGACCTCAAAAAGTTATCACTATACCATGTGGGAACTTAGAAAACCACTCAGATATATATGAACTGATGAAAAAGTTATACCATGACCATTGGATCTGCATGGTGTTTCAAGCACTAGGAAAGTACTATATGCCTATATCTAGAATTGCACCGTTTTTTGTGCCTTTTCAGCTCAAGTACAATGGTGAGTGAAAAATATGAAGTATACCTAGAAACTGCATCAACAACATCTGGATACTTTCCGGTGTTTCTTTCAGCATTCCGACTATAAATCTCTACCGAACCATCCTCCATGCAATGTATCTAAATTCCAAATAATAAAGTGTTAACTAAGAAGAACATGGGTCGAATTATAAAAAGGCTAAACATCCATGAGAGTTGATAGTACCTGAGCCCTTTCACCATCATACTTGTACTCACAAGTGTACTCAAGCCCCTGAAACTTGTCAATGATCTCCGAGACAGATTTTGTTGCTTTTGCTAACATAGGACCAACAGGTACACCTATGGAAAATTTGCATGTCTCTGGAAGCTTCCAAACTCCAGCTTCAAGTAGTGCTGGGACAATTTTATCGTAGATTGGAAGAACTGAATATACTTGTTTAATTATTTTTGCAGCCTTCAAGAACAAAGAATATACAACAAAATCAGTAACTGTCCATTCACAGTTGGCACTCATGCAAATCCTTTGATACAATTTTAGGAATAAAAGGTGTTGATCATGCACATCAAATCAACAATCCTCCACATATAAGCAACAAAAACTTAGATATCTTGATATAGGTTTAGTATTTTGCACAAGATTAACTATCTGATGCCCCTATAGGAGGATCAAAAAACCCTGGAAGTCACAAAACTTTGTTAATTCCAATAACAAGGTGGCAATAATATATTACTACAATGGTTATTCAAAATAGCCACCCCCAAACATTTGCATTCTTGAAATTTTCTATGAATGATTTCAAACAGGACTAGAATTAATGATATTGAAGAAGCACATGTAGAACCTTGTGAGTCATACATTGTATAGTACTGCTGCAGGGCTGATTAAGAAAAAACAAAGAGCTCATGTGAAGGCATTGAAAGAATTGCAACGCCAATCCTATCAAATCAAATATAGGGCTTATGTAAATAAAAGCCTGAAACAGTGCGGTCACCTCTTCGAAAGGTGATTGAACTTCTGGTGGTGAAGATTTTTTGTCAGAATATACGGCAGCTTGCCCAAGAGCCATTTGGACAGTTTTCTCTGCCAGGCCGATCCTCATTTTTGACTGCAACAAGTAACATTTTCAGGAAGATATTGAACACACACCATGTGAAGTACACTGAGTATTCCACAATTTACCTGAAGAAGACGTGTAATGTATTGAGGTTCACAGTCAGTCGCAGCAACAAGAAGTCCCTTGATATGGTTTCTTTTTTTATCTTGGCTGTCTTTGCCTGACTCCTGGATAACAGAATACTTGTTAAATGATTTTTTAACTGAAACTGCGTGCTAATGCATTATTGCACCAAATTATCAACTCTGGCAATCTATAATCACAGGCTAACTACACATTATGAATTACTTAAGCTAGTGTATATTTCATTATCACCCATCTTCCCAATAAAGAGTTCAATTTCATGTTGAAAATATCAAGTCTTGCAGGTTTGGTTAAAGTATTCAGCATGAGAAAAGCGAGAAATGATATATAACCTTTGCAATTGTCCGAAAAGTGCTAAGCACCCGAGATATTGTCAGTGGTTTTGGCTTAAACATCATCTTCTGCGATGACCTGCTTGCTTTCGCCACAAGCCCCAAATCACCCAATTCCTACAATCACCAAGAGGAACAGCAAATAAGTTTATGCCTCCAATTCTTAGCAGCTGAACCGATAGACATACATTCACCCAACTTCGTTACCTTAAGGTCCTTCTTAACATGCTCCTCTTTGCGTCCGTATGCTTCTGCAAGTGCACGGATGACTGATGCATCCCCAATTCCGAGCTCAATCCCCTCATGAGGAGGCGCAATCCGATTGGCTGAGAGGTACACCGTTGCAAGGAGATCATCCGGTGTCGTCGCCATCACTGTCCGGAACACATTTGATAGGATTTCAGTAATGACAATCCGGCCACTCTCGTTGGAGATGAGATCAAGTGCCCGAGCCAGAAACAGGAATGGCACGGGCTCACCAGGCTTCCAATAGGCAGCAGCCATCGGGTCAAACTCACTGCCTTTCTTCTTGAGCTCTAGGGTGGTATTCTTCTCTTCAGACTTTGGGGAATCTGTGGGTTTGGCATTCTTCAGTGAAGCGGGCTGCTTCTTCTCCTCGGGTTGAGAAGCTTGGCCTTTAGCCTTGGTCGGTGAGGGTGACCTCTTCTTCTTCCCATCCGTCTGCGAGACAGTGTCGGATTTGGCCGCTAGGGTTTTGGACCTCTTCGGAGAGGGGGAATTCTCCTTCGCTCCATCCAATTGCGCGGCCGCAGCTGGACCCTTGGACTTCGCCGGCGACGTGGACCTCTTCTTCTCGCCAGCCGCCCCATCAGCCGGCGATTTGGGGGACTTCGCAGGGGACGACGCCCGCTTGGACCTCACCGGCGACGGCGGCTTCTCCGCCACCGCCGCGGCCTCCGCCGGCTCGGCCTCCGCGCCGTCGGCCTGCGCCCGGGGCTTCTTCGGTGACGGCGCCGCCTTCTTCGCCTTGCTGGCTGCGGCCCGCGCGTTCCCCATCAGCACGTCCGCCACCGTGCGCTTCCCCCCGGCGCCGCCACCGGAGGCCGACATTCCCGCCGCCGCTGGTGCGGGTACCGCGCCGGCCCGCTTCGCCCTGGCCGCCGGCGGCTTCTTCTCCCCGGATTCGGCTTCGGCGGCGACCGCGGCCGCCCGGCGGCGGGGAGCGGCGGCGGATGCCGAGGAGGAGGAGGCGGCGAAGAGGCGGGGGCGGAGGGAGAAGGAGAGGAGGGAGGGAGGCGGGGCGAGGGCTAGGGTTTTAGGCGAGGGGAGCGGGTGGCATCGGAGGAGGAGCGTGGAGGTGGTGGTGGAGGTGGCTCGGAGGAACATGAGAACAGGGGAGGGTTTTAGCCCAGGCCAGCCGGGGCGGGCGGGCTGGGTTGGAGGCGGGCGGGCGGGACCCGCCGGAGGGGAAGGGGCTCGCGCGGGAGTCGAATTGGTCGGA
The DNA here is from genome assembly GCF_005286985.2 of Setaria viridis. NCBI lineage: Eukaryota > Viridiplantae > Streptophyta > Magnoliopsida > Poales > Poaceae > Setaria > Setaria viridis. The sequence continues at coordinate 15,204,249 of NC_048271.2, read as the reverse complement.
GCTTCGCGGACCGCGGGAGCCCTGGATTTTGCTTTCTCCTACACGTGCTGGAAGGAGGAGGGAAGAAAACTGGAGTATATAGGTAATTTTGGAAAAATTGCCTCCATTGCCGACGTGATAGTTAAAAACGATTTCATCCTGATGCTTTGCTTACCCGGAAGCCAACAAAAAAATGAGCTAGAATTGATTATTACTAGTCCTCTTTTACAAGAAACATTACGTTAGCACAAGCCTTTCACCTATTATTATTTTTTATAAGCGTTTCTCTAATATCAATATAATGATATCAACTTAAAGTGAAAAAAATATATTAATAGGGAAATTATTGGTTACGGTACAAGCATATCCTAACTAAACGAAATAAGCGTTGTAACTTTCAGTTTCAAACAGATTGAATAGTTATGGATTTGGGATTTAAATGTTTGAGGCACTTTAGTACCAGGGCTCTACAGAAAAGAGTGTTTTCAGGATCAGCTAATGAATTGTGATGGCATGTCGCTCTTTTTTTTTCTCCTAGGCCCGAAACTCCCAGCGAATGGCCATTCTAGTTTATTTTGTCAACTTTTTAGGTTGATTCAAAATATTTATAACTTGCATCCCTTGGTGCAGGGGTGAGGGATCGATAAGGGTGTTATTTCAAATATGGATGGTCGGTCACGAAAATTAACTTGTAGATAAGTAATAAATCCCGGTTAAAATACTGTCCAAAGTTATTACATCACTAAAATAACAATGAGTGATATTGTAGTATTGGCAGTGTCACAACTTTTGGATCGTAGTTTTGCAAATGAATTTCAACATGATGCTATGGTGGCAATTTTCCTATTTTATTTATATTCATGGGAAGGATATAGTCGCCACGTCCACGTGACATGCGAGATGTGCCGAGTTATAATCTCGAAAGCAAACTCATAGAACTACGGATATGTTCGAATTCACACAAAATCTCTCGGTGCTAATTCACGGAAGGCAAAATGGTAATTAAGTAGCGCCAAATAGCCCCATCACTTGTGACTCGTGCATAACGGGTTGTATCGCGGTAATCCCTTCGTTTCAAATTATTATTCATTTTAGATTTTATAGATTCATCATTTTTTTATGCACTATAGAGATCTCCTTTCAGAAATCCCACTGATTACATGTATTAGTCCCTGAATCAGTAGGCTAATACAATTATCATTATGGTTCAATATTTTAAGCAATAAAAGACGTACAATTTAATAAGATTTCACCTTAACGCAGCGATGAGAAAAGCAAGCGACCATCCACTAGCAAGATAGTTTGAAACACCCGGAGGCCTAAACCTAGGGCTAAGTACACTTATTATTGGCACTCAGCAAGTTCCAACATTTACTAAGTAATTATATGCATTTCAGGATGTGAACAAGGAAGGAGGTTTATGGGTATAATCCTAAGCCTAAAGCATCTCTCACATGCAATGTGAATTATAAATGTGAGAATTTGGAAAGGACCCTCGTTATTCCATATTTTAGAAGTTGTGGTCCTGGAGGGGGGAAAACTATCTCCCCAACCAGTCCTCAAATTTTATACTTGATTCCAGTCCATCGATCTTCCTCCAGTATTTTCACCACACTAATCCCCTTTCCCAAATAGTTTCAAGAGTAATCATTGGAGGCTTTAACTTAGTGGGCTCGTGACTAAGAGTCTCGGCTATCCGAATAGATTATACTCTGCGTAGAGGTGTACACTTTCCCCATACGTTCGGCAGCCCATACCTAGTACTCAGGCAGTACTAGCCTACGAGATCCATACCCGCCGGTGTCTATTTCTAGATAATATTCCCTAGGTCCATCCATGGATAAACTGGGGTCTCAACAGGGTCCACTAACATCCGCCTTGCAAATCCTATCCCGGGAAATGTGCACAATAAATCAACAAGGCCTCCGGCCCTCTCAACAGTCAACCCATGCCGACTGGACCTGGAACTATGTGGAGGTCCTGTTCCAGTATACCCGTTGCCCACCTTGCCCCTTGGAATGGATTACTAGGTTCAACTAGCGGAGTTTAAACCAAGGCCTCACATAAACAGGCACTCCTGAAGGTTGTACCTTTTTTGCACGTATGGCTGTACGATTCACAAGAAAGACTTACCCGATGAACCAATCCTTATATGACCGGAGTAAGCTTTGGGACGGAGTACCCTCCACTGAGGTCGTCCCCTTATTCCCAAGTCCAAACACACCCTAGGGGTTGTTATTACTATTATTCCATCTTCTAACTCACACTTCCCCAAAGAGAAAACCTCTCCTAAGCTTTTTATAAAAATGATATTGTTGGCGCTAGAAATCGGTCAAACGAATCCCAGCGACCGACACACGACCCGGGAGAATCTGCTTAGCTCCTGTTCGGGTGAATGCCCTGGTGCGGTTCGCGCGGCGTGCCAGCCAATCTGACCTGTTGATTGGCAAGGAAGAACACGTGTCAAATTCAGAAACTACGATCGGCTAAGTTTCCGATCGAGAGAAGCTTATCGGCAAATCGGCCGATTTACTATGACAATGAAATCGGCTATAAGACAGCACGATCTCCGTAGCCTTGTAGACAAAAAGAATACTAAAGTAAATCGGTACAAAGCTTGAGATAACAGCACTAGGAAAAGATCTAATCGGCAACGGATGGATCTGACAACAAAGAGAAATGAAAGCCGATACTACCGATTCCTAGCGGGATAACTGGTGATAAAAACTAGGAAAATGGGTAAAAACCTATTAATCTAGTTAATATCGATAACTGATGAATAAATCTAAACGAAACAACAGCGATGCGCCGGAAGTTAAAGCTTAGATATTACTCGATAGGCGGAACTTACAGAATCGGCCGGAGATCAAGATGATGCAGCCCTGCCAACCCGCACGAACTCGTGAGAAGAAAAAGTGATGACGAAGTCGCCTGCTCGAAAGTAAGTACGAAGAAGAAAGTAACTTGTTGTATTGATTGATTGTTGTGTCTACAGATTTACAAAAGTAGCTATTTATAGCCCCGTACAAATAATTTTCTTAACCGACTAGAACTCTATCTCTAATTCAAACAGAAAACAAATATCTACAAGCACAATCCGTGCTAAACTAGCTACCCCACGCTTCGTGGGCTGACCTCCACCTTATCCTTCCATCTTTCCAAGCCCATACAGGCCCAACTTAGTCCATCTTCCTGATCGGCCGATTTCTTATCGGCAAAGGATTGCCGATTGGGAATCTGACGCATTCACCCTGAAGTGAAGCAAAAGCTGCCGGCCGATTCCGCATTATAGCACCATTTGACCGATTCCCAACCGTACTTCTTCGACTTCCTTTCTCTTCGGCGCCGATTCTACTGATGACGAAATCCGGCGTCAACACATGCCCCCCAGTTTCGGAGTAAAACACAGTCTTTTACTTCGAAATTCTTTATAACCTCCCCTCCGAAACGGCCGCAGTGAAAATATCCTTCCGTTTCGCGGTCTCCCGGCTGATCATTGCAATTTTTGAAACGGGCGCCCACGACAGCCACTGCCCCGAAAAACTCGACGCGCCGGCGCGGTGAAAATTCCATCTTTACCCTTTCTTCAGGCACCCTATAAATAACATTTTACCGCAGCTCATCTTCAAGCTCACGTCTCTTTGTCCAACGCACGCACATCCTTCTTTCTTCAATCCTCCCTTGCCATCGAAGTCGTCCAGTTCCAACTCCTGTCACTTCTTCCCCTTTCCTTTTAATGGCGACTCCTTCCGGCGATTCCCCCGCACGCGATGCTCCAGGGATAGTGCCTCCGGTGGTGGTAGCGACGGCCGTCACTTCTTCCGCAGATGAAAGAGCTTCATCAGAAATCCCAATGGCGGTCCCCATCACGGCCCCGTCATCTGCGTCTGCGTCGGCGACCACGCCGATTACTCAGAACTTTATCCCGGAGGTAAGTACCGAATCCTTCCCTTATCGGCAATATTTTAGATCTACTCCTTACTTTCCTATGCCCCTTCTCCTTTTTAGGCGGTTAGAGATAGAATCACTATTCACCTCACGGGCAGTCCTGGCCTTGTTTGCCTTGGTCCCATGGGAGACCCAGATCCAGCGATTCTTATAGATTTGGAAACTGATCGGATCCCTTTCAAACGGTCCGATATGAACTTAGATCAATGGGCAAGCACCTTTAGATCCTGGCCGAATGAAACCCCAGGTTGGAGGGAATGGTACCAACGAGTGGCCGCGTCAAGGAGCGTCTCGTGGGATGAGCTCAAAATCGGCCAATGTATCAACCTCTCCCTGTCTCAAATGGAGAAAAACGAGCCGTTAGTGATGGCGGCCTCCTATTTTTGGTCTGACGCACTTAATGCGTTCTTATTTGGACACGGTCCTATGACCCCCACTCTGGCGGATGTGGTCCTTTTGACCGGCCTGGACATATCCTCCCCTGACACACCTTTCCAACTTCTGACCGTACCATCGCATCGGCTGGACACAAGGGGAATCGGCGGCTGGAAGGGCTTTATCAGTAGTAACAAGAAGACCGGTACTGTTGATAACAGGGAGCACACCGCTTTCCTGATGATGTGGCTAGAAAAACACCTTTTCTGTGGAAGAGCCGCCGGCCCAACAACCAACACCCAATCTTTAGCCGAGGCACTGTCCAAAGGAAACCACATTCCTCTCGGGAAACATCTTCTGGGTGCTGTGTAGCACATGGTCCATCAAATCGGCACAAAACTTTCCAAGGGAGAACCAATCGGCAACCCAGGTGGGCCTTGGTGGTTCGTCAATCTATGGTTGAACCTTTATAGAACAGGATCACCCGGCAGCCAGTGGACCACATGATGTTTCCCAATATTGAATCGGCGGAAGACCCTACCGAGCGTCGCCGATGCATGTCTTATGGCGAAGCAGCGTCAGCTTTTCCAGGTTGTGCGTATTCCGCTACAAAAGTAGCCGAGTACTTTCGGTGCTTCTATAATGGATTCAATGAGGACGCAACTATCTGGTTTCCATACCAGCGAGACATCCCAGTCTTCGAGCTCCCCTCCTGCTTCGATTCGACTTCTTGCCGGTTTGATGAAGATCTTTATGAAGAATTGATCAAACCAGGACTCTTACCGGCCAACTTCTTTTCGGGGAAAGATGCCCCTACATATGAGTTCTACAACCCATCTACTGCTGCACGGCAATTCGGCATGGGTCAATTGCCGATACGGGTGTATTTTGCTGGCCGAATTAAGTTCAGAGAAGCGCTTAAAACTGGCCTGGATTATTGTCGGCTGCGAGACCGAATTCCGGACTCCAGTACGATTAATTTGAATGACTGGCTATTGTGTCCATTTGCCATCCAACCGTTCAAACTTTGGTGGGCCGAATGGAAGCAATTTTTATTCTGCAACTCAGCATCGGCATACTGCAACCTTCTAGATCCGGCCAACATTGATCCCAACGCCGAGGTATTTCTGATTCTAATTACCGATTTTATTCTTTTCAACATAATTGAGCACTAATGATTTCATTGTTTCTTTAGGCCGAGAATCAAACCCCTCCAACGCACAGCCGCAGCGGTCGGCTAATGGGGAGCCATCCGTACACCACTTATCCTCTTATCGGCCACGACGCTCCGTCAGTTGACATGATTGCTGGCCGATCGAAGAAGGTTCATAAGAAAGTCGTCAAGAAAACCAGTCGCCGAGTCCGGGCTCGTACGGCGTCGGCGGATCCTCCTGTGCTTGTATCGGCAGAAATCTTAACTGCATCGCCCCAGGCCACACAAATTGCCGATACTCAAGCCATTACACAAGCCGGGGCGGCTGCCGCCTCACTATTGTTGGAAGCTTTACAAGTGAGTTCAAGCTTTACCGTTTCCGATTGTTATTTTGATATTAACTCTTTCTAACTTTGTATCTCTTAGAGTTCCTCCATGGAAATACCACAGTCGGCGACGACTCGACAGAACACCAACGCGCCCCTGCCCTCATCCATTGAGGTACGGAACTTATCTTACGGACTCTCTTCGGGCATTTGCATAATATATTTAACCGATTCCTCGACGCAGACCATCGGCACACCGAGCGTTTCTCGACAACCGATTTCTTCTCAGGGAGCCGGCCCGAGCGCCGTGCCGATTGTTGTGGAGTCCTCTTCATCGGATGAACCTACGGTACAGGCCACTGAGCAAGACACAACGGCTTTACAAGCGCAGCATGAAGAAATTCGTTTCAAAACGGTAAATTCTTAAACCAGCTTTCAACCAGCCGATTTGCTCTGTTCCTCTGCCGATTCACCCTTTTTCTTTATTTTCTCAGGAACAAGACTCCCCCAACAACAGCCTTTTCTCCTTCGCGGTCGCTCTCTCTGATGATGAGGAAACCTCATCCCGTCAAGTCGCCTTGAGCTCCGTTCCTGACGACGTCCGGGCTAAACTCACCAACATCCGATCCCTCCTTCAAGGGGACATCGGCTGACTGGTAGAAGATGCTTCGCCGATTCGACAGCTCTTTAGTGACGTCAGCGGACGAGTACCAGAGGAGGCGGAAGAGGCCTTGGCCCCGGCGGCCTTTATTGAGTCCATGAGGATTCCAGTTTTTAGGGCCCTTCGTCATATGGCTGATCGTGCGAAACTGGCCAAGACCCGTGAAGATGAAAATGCTTTTAAGCATCAGGCTCAAGAAGCGAATCGACGAATCCATGTCCTGGAAGATTCACGGCCGGCGATCATTAGTGAAATAGATCGCCTCAAACGACGGAGGGCGGACCTTGCCAAAGAGATGGAGCAAGTGACCAAGGCAATCAGCGCTGAAGAGAACAAACTTCAAGAGTTACCCTCGGCTATTGCTGATTTGACACGGGAGAGGCAGCGTTTTGCTCAGGAGGCTCTGAGACTCCACCGCATCGCATCGGAGGTCCCTGGATCGGCAGAAGAAGACCAACGGGTTCTTGACTCTACCGATCAGATCCGGCGTCGGGCCATCACGGCTATCGATACCCTTTTGGGGTAATCTGTAAAACACTGACTGTTTTTGTACGAACATTTACTGCCTTCTTTGACCGACCCTTCGCAACGCCCTCTATTTACTGCCTTCCTTATTACCGATGGGACGTGGCCTCATCAGATTTCCACGCATTTCCCCCATAAATATCGACCTCGGCGCTTACCCCCGATAGCATCGATCTAGCTCCTCTTTCACCGTTCCTCTTCCTCTCATCGGCACAACTGTTTCGCCATGGCCTCATCATCGTCTTCTTCTGTCAACCAGGTGACACTCCGCCCTCTCCTCTTAGATCTTAGAAAAAAAATGCGCCACCTTATTCCTTCTTTTGTTTCAGCCCCAACGCCTTGGTCCGGAGCTCGTGCGCGCCATCGAGTGCATCCACTCTGAAGACCCTTTGACCCCGGAGGACAAGGCTCTGATTCTGGCCCATCAAGAGGAACTCCAAGACCACATTACTGCAGATGCTCATGTAGTCTTGGATGCCATGGTGAACGAAAGCCGTCGCCGATCTCTAGTCATGAGGGGTCGTCGCCATGACGTTCCCGGAGATGACATCACTTCGACAACCTGCACGATCTTGGACTTCTTGGAAAGGAACGGCGGCCCGCGGCCTCCCACCGATAGGGTCCGTCTGCTTCCTCGGAACCCGCGGCCTCCCACCGATGGGGTCCGTCTGCTTCCTCGGCCCGTCATCCTGGCGGCGGCGGAGGCCTCGCGCCTTCGTGCTTTGGAGCGGAATGGGGGATCATCTCATAAGAAGGATAATTAGTTTGTTTTTTTGTAATTTTTTGTTCTAAGGGCGACTTAATGTTTTGTCGGCCATGTAATCTGTCGCCCGTACCGAATGAATGTAATCGGCCGTTCCGGTCGACTTTGTGTGCGTCTCAAAACCGAATCGTATCGGTCATGTATGATCGTGTTGATTCCTTAGGCACCGACCCATATACTTGGGTAATATCTTTTTAAATACCTCCCATTCAGAGCTCTAGTGAATTCTTCTCCTTCTATTGTTTCCAAGATATAGGCATTCCCTGGAGCGCATCTGCCGATTTTATACGGCCCTTCCCAGGTAGGAGACCATTTGCCGAATTTAGGATCTTTCGACCCGATCGGTAGTACCAACTTCCATACCAAATCTCCGGGGGAGAACTGCTTGACTTTGACCTTTTTATCGTACTACCTGGCCACTCTCTTTTTATTTTCTTCGATACTTATCAGAGCCCTTAGTCGTTGGCCGGCCAAATCATCAAGTTCTTCCTTCATCAGAGATGAGTAGTCATTGGCCGACAACTGGTCCTGAAGTGAAATGCGCCTTGATCCTGCCCTTGACTCCCATGGCAGTACTGCATCGTGACCGTATACCAACTGATAGGGAGATAATTTGGTAGCCCCATGACAGGCCATTCTGTATGCCCACAGGGCTTCGGTCAAACATAGGTGCCACTTCTTCGGGTATTCTTCAATCTTCCTTTTGATCAACTTGATTATTCCTTTGTTGGAAGATTCTGCTTGACCATTGGCTTGAGCGTAATACGGAGAAGAATTTAACAATTTGATGCCCATATCGGTCGTAAATTCCTCAAATTCCCCCGATGTGAACATTGTTCCTTGATCGGTTGTTATAGTTTGAGGGATACCGAATCGGTAAACGATATGATCCCTTACGAAATCGGCCATGATAGCCGAAGTCACAGTCCTTAGTGGGATTGCCTCCACCCATTTGGTGAAGTAATCAGTAGCAACCAGAATAAACTTGTGCCCCTTGCTCGATGGAGGATAAATTTGGCCGATAAGGTCTATTCCCCACCCTCTGAACGGCCATGGTTTGATGATGGGATTCATGGCCGACGCGGGTGCACGTTGGACATTTCCAAACTTTTGACACTCCTGACAACCCTTATAATATTTGAAACAGTCCTCGAGGATTGTAGGCCAATAGTACCCGTTGTTTCTGATCATCCACTTCATCTTATGTGCTGATTGGTGAGCCCCGCACACCCCTTCATGGATTTCTCCCATTAGAGTCTTGGCTTCTTCTGTCCCCAGGCATTTAAGAAGAACACCGTCGATCGTTCGGTAGAACAGATCCTCTTCGAGCAATACGTACTTGGTAGCGTGAAAGCGCACTTGTCGCTCGACCTTTTTAGACGGATCCTTCAGGTAATCGGCAATTTCTTTACGCCAATCGTCAGCTGCAAGCTCTAAGGCCATGGCGCCCGGAATCAGCCGATACCCAGATGCATGTTGAGCGAGTTTGTTTGCTTTCCTCATTGCGGTCTCTTGGGACGTGCTCGATTACTGCCGATCTGAATTCTTTTAAAAGCTGTAAGCAATCTTCGTGATGAATTCGTAATATGTCATCTTTGCACTCAGCCCTTCCGGTTAGTTGATCCACAATTAGCATCGAGTCTCCGAAGACCTCAACAGAATCGGCCTTGACTTCTCTCAATAATCGTAAGCATTTTAATACAGCTCTGTACTCCGCTTGATTGTTTGTGGCGGCGGTTTCTATCGGCAGAGAAAAATCATATCTTACCCCCCGAGGCGATATGAGAACGATGCCGATTCCTGATCCGACTCCGCATGATGACCCATCAAAAAATAACTGCCAAGGCGCTAGTTCCACGAAGGCGATCTCCAGCCCACAGTGCTGGGCGACGAAATCGGCCATGACTTGACCCTTGACGGCTTTTGCCGGTTCGTACCGTAGGTCAAATTCCGATAAAGCTAAAATCCATTTACCGATTCGCCCTTTCAATATCGGCAGTGACAGCATGTATTTCACTACATCATCTTTGCATACGACTATACATTCTGCCGACAGTAGATAGTATCTGAGTTTGGTGCACGAGAAGTAAAGACACAAACACAAACGCTCCACTGGAGGATATCTTGTTTCGGCATCCAGGAGTCTTCTACTAACGTAATAAATTACCCGTTCTTTGCCTTCAAACTCTTGGACTAGAGCCGACCCAATAGCTTTTTCATCGGCTGATAAATATAGTTTAAACGGCTTACCCGTTTGAGGGGGAACCAGGACTGGGGGTGAGACCAAGTATCGCTTGATGTCTTCTAACGCCTTGCGCTGTTCTTCTCCCCATATAAATTCCTGGTCTGGCTTCAACTTCAGAAGTGGTGTGAACGCCTGAATCCGTCCAGATAGATTAGATATAAATCTTCTGATGAAGTTTACCTTGCCGATTAGAGACTGTAGCTCAGTTTTGTTCTGTGGAGCGACGACTTTGTTGATGGCCGCTATGGTCTTCTGATTGACTTCTATACCTCGTTCGTGCACCATGAATCCTAAGAACTGTCCGGCGGAGACGCCGAAAGCGCATTTGTTGGGATTCATCTTAAGACCATGCTTTTTGGTACACTCTAGCACCCTTCGCAAATCGGCTAGGTGTTCCTCGTGGCTTTTGGACTTGACCACAACGTCATCGATGTAGATCTCCACCAGGAGGCCAATGAGTTTGTGAAAAATGTAATTCATGGCTCTCTGATATGTAGCACCAGCATTCTTCAAGCCGAAAGTCATCACCACCCACTCGAATAGACCAAGATGGCCTGGACATCTGAAAGCCGTTTTGGGTATGTCCTCTTCGGCCATAAGTATTTGATTGTATCCGGCGTTTCCATCCATGAAGCTAATAATTTTGTGCCCTGCGGCAGCGTCGATCAGCACATCGGCCGTAGGCATGGGGTAACCATCCATCGGTGTGGCCTGATTAAGATTTCTGAAATCAACGCAAACGCGCAGCTTCCCGTTTTTCTTGTACACCGGTACGATATTAGAAATCCACTCGGCATAACGACATTGCCGAATAAATTTTGATTCAATTAGCCGAGTTATTTCAGCTTTTATGTCTGGTAAAATTTTAGGATTGCATCGCCGTGCGGGTTGTTGGTACGGCCGATACCCTGGCTTTATGGGTAGCCGATGTTCAACAATAGATCGATCTAATCCGGGCATCTCGTGATACTCCCAAGCAAAACAATCCTTGAATTCTCTTAATAAATTTGTCAATTTACACTTATACTCTGGATCTAAATTTGCACTAATAAAAGTCGGCCTTGGTTTGGTCCCGTCACCTAAGTCTATCATCTCTAATGAATCGGCCGACGTGAATCCGTGTCCCAGCTTCCCGTCTTCTCGGGCGAACTGATCCATCTATTGCGCTTCTTCGGAGCCGACTGCTCGGATCGGCTGTAGGCCAAAATCGGTGACCTTCAGGAAATCGGTTTCCCACACCCTACCTGATATGCATCTGACGGTTTCGTAGCTCCATTGCTGTGCGTCGGCTGCTGCGATGCTGTACGCGGAGTCGGCTTTGACCACCTCGATGTTATCGCCGACCCATTGTACAAGGCATTGATGCATAGTTGACGGGATGCAGCAGTTTGCGTGTATCCAGTCTCGGCCAAGAAGCATATTATAGGACCCTTTGCCATTAATGACGAAAAACGTGGTAGGAAGGGTCTTACTGCCGATGGTGAGGTCGACGCAGAGGGCACCGTGAGCGTTTGACACCTTGCCTTCGAAGTCCTTGAGCATCATGTCCGTCCTGGTTAAGTCGTCGTCGCTCTTTCCCAACTTTCGGAGTACGGCATACGGCATGATATTGACGGCAGCTCCCCCGTCGACCATCAATCTAGTGAGGGGGCGACCGTCAACATGCCCTTTAAGGAACAACGCCTTCATATGTTGTCGTTCGTCGTCTTCGGGCTTTTCGAACGTGGCCATCATTGGTTCTAAAGCCAACCGTGCTGTTTGTTCCTCTATCGCCGACACATCCTGTTGATCGGCAGGGGTCATGAACTCCATCGGCAATATGAAAACCATACCGATTTCGGCTGCCGATTCATCACCCGCCGACTCATCGTTGCCCTTGTCGTTTCTTTTGGGGCGCCACACCCGAGGCCTCTCTTCCTTCTTGTCCATCGCGCCCTCTTCCTCTTGCTGTTCCCATTGGCGGAGGCGTTGGATTCTCCGTTTTTGTGATTTGGTTAAACCGTCGGGGCACCATCTGGGGTTTATTGGCCTCCCTTCTTTCCCGGCGCGTTCCCACTCCGGTTCGCGTCCTAACGGGTTTTCGTCCGTTACCCAAGCATCGGCCATGTCTTCGAGCCGGCTGTGAACGCTGGCTTTGTTATTTGATTGATCGTGTCGATCGGTCCTGCCCCCCTGCCTATTATGGCTTCTACCTTCTGACCGATCATATCGGTCACTTCTGCCCCCCAGCCGATCACGCATGGAAGGGCGCTGATCATCTGGGTTGCGCCAATTCCTGCTGATCGGTTCTGGCCTTCCATCTCTAGAGCGAGACCTGGTGAACGGCCGATTGCCTCGATAGGGACCGTTGCACTCCGGGCAAGTATCGGCCGATGGTAGCCTGAGGTTATTTTCCCAACAATGGATGAAGAATGGGCATCTCCAGTGCTCCTCGTGCCGACGCATCGCTTCCTCTCGGGACCTCGAACGTTCATGTTGGCGTTGGTACTTTTGGAGCAGGAACTGGGAAGTAATGCGTGGTCCTTCTGACTCACCATCATCGACCTCCATCCGTCGCTTTCCCTTGATGTCTTCAGACGTAACTTGATTTCTAGGATCGACAGCGCCACTCTTTTTGGCCGACTCGGACGTCAGCACTTTTGTTTGGAGAGAACTCTTCCCCGTGTCAGCCATGTTGGTAGGAAAAGGGTGTTGGTCGATTTTCATTGGTTTGACCGGTTTTGCCGGCACTTCAAATTTGAGTCTGCCCTGCTCAATGGCCGACTGTATTTGTTGCCTGAAGATTTTGCACTCGTTGGTATCATGTGATGTGGCATTGTGCCACTTGCAATACTTCATCTTCTTCAATTGTTCGGCAGAGGGTATTGTATGGTAAGGCGAGAGTTTAATCTGCCCTTCCTGGAGTAGAAGATCGAAGATTTTGTCAGCTTTAGTTGTGTCGAAACCGAATGCTTCTGGTTCCTTCTTGCCGAACGGGCATGATATCGGCTTCTTCCCTTTAATCCACTCTGCAAGTCCAATTTCGGCATCTTCCTCATCCTCTAATTCTTCCAGGAATGCCACTTTCTTCTGGAAATTCCTTCTTGGATCGAATGGACGCACCTCCTGCCCGGACAATCGGTGGACAATCTGGCTCAGGCTCTCGAACTCTTGTGAAGCATATTTTTCTTTAATGTGTGGCAGCAGGCCTTGGAAAGCTATATCGGCCAACTGCGCATCGGTTAGAGCCAAGGAGTAGCATTTATTCCTGATTTCCCGAAACCTTTGTATATACGAGGGTATCGGCTCATCACTTCTTTGCCGGAGGCTAGTCAAATCGGACAGCTTCATTTCATGGACCCCATCATAGAAGTACTTGTGGAACTGCCTTTCTAGATCGGCCCATGTGATAATTGAGTTTGGTGGCAAAGTTGTGAACCACTGGAAGGCCGATCCAGACAAGGATGACGAGAACAACCGCACCCGCAGGGCATCTTGCGTAGCTGCCTCCCCACATTGAATGATGAATCTATTCACATGTTCCACGGTAGAGGTGTCATCCATCCCCGAAAATTTGGTAAAATCAGGAACTTTGTACCGATGAGGGAACGGCAACAAGTCGTATGTAGATGGGTATGGTGTTCTGTAGGTATAAGTTTGTACTTTCGGCTTCAAGCCGAATTGTTCTTGCATTACCTCTGCAATCTGTGCCGACCAATCTGGTTGTTGCTGGGGAACAGTTGGCTGCGGTATCGGCACGTGCTGATAAATCGGAGGCTGAATAAAAGGGGGTTGATGAAAAGGTGGTATCTGAGTATAAGCTGGTGGTGCAGTAAAAGACGGCTGCTTGTATGAACCACTTGTTTCATCATATAGCATGAGCTCTGACGTCTTGTTGACCTCTGGAGCGATAGGCTGGTATGGTGGTATGATCGGCCGAGTAGCCGCCTGGGAGGGTGTCTGGAACGGAGGATTTCCTTGACTGACCGACTGATTCAAACCGGTCGTTTTTAAGGGTGCCCCCCAGGGTAAGGGGATGACTGGAGGGAGTGGTGCAGAGGACGGTTGGATGGAGCCGTATCCCAAAGGAGTTGATGACGTAGAAGCACCGGATCCTCCGACAGAGGATTGGATCGGCTGTGAAGCCTGATAAGCCTGATTTGGTGGAATCGGCTGAAAATACGTAGGTCCCCTGTACCCTTGAGGTATACCTCCGGCGAAGGAGTTGACAACAGCATTGTGCACCATGTTTGAGAGTACCGGGGATTGGTTGATGAAGGCGTGATGAAGAGATTGTTCAATCATATCGGACATTTTATCCGAATCTTCAGAAATTGTGATCTGGCGGGGAGTAGGGAAAGGAGACTTTTTAACAGTTTCCCCGCTCCTGGAACGACTGAAGGATTTCAAGCAAGTTTTCCGGACTTGCTCTAAATACTTATTCAGATCTTCCTTTTGGTCATCCTTCAGATCTGCTTCCGTCACTTCGATGACGTTATCTTCGGAGACTTCAGCAGCTTTCGACATGACGGCGGTTGTGTTGGTCCCACCGGGCGTGCCAAAAGTGTGTTGGCGCTAGAAATCGGTCAAACGAATCCCAGCGACCGACACACGACCCGGGAGAATCTGCTTAGCTCCTGTTCGGGTGAATGCCCTGGTGCGGTTCGCGCGGCGTGCCAGCCAATCTGACCTGTTGATTGGCAAGGAAGAACACGTGTCAAATTCAGAAACTACGATCGGCTAAGTTTCCGATCGAGAGAAGCTTATCGGCAAATCGGCCGATTTACTATGACAATGAAATCGGCTATAAGACAGCACGATCTCCGTAGCCTTGTAGACAAAAAGAATACTAAAGTAAATCGGTACAAAGCTTGAGATAACAGCACTAGGAAAAGATCTAATCGGCAACGGATGGATCTGACAACAAAGAGAAATGAAAGCCGATACTACCGATTCCTAGCGGGATAACTGGTGATAAAAACTAGGAAAACGGGTAAAAACCTATTAATCTAGTTAATATCGATAACTGATGAATAAATCTAAACGAAACAACAGCGATGCGCCGGAAGTTAAAGCTTAGATATTACTCGATAGGCGGAACTTACAGAATCGGCCGGAGATCAAGATGATGCAGCCCTGCCAACCCGTACGAACTCGTGAGAAGAAAAAGTGATGGCGAAGTCGCCTGCTCGAAAGTAAGTACGAAGAAGAAAGTAACTTGTTGTATTGATTGATTGTTGTGTCTACAGATTTACAAAAGTAGCTATTTATAGCCCCGTACAAATAATTTTCTTAACCGACTAGAACTCTATCTCTAATTCAAACAGAAAACAAATATCTACAAGCACAATCCGTGCTAAACTAGCTACCCCACGCTTCGTGGGCTGACCTCCACCTTATCCTTCCATCTTTCCAAGCCCATACAGGCCCAACTTAGTCCATCTTCCTGATCGGCCAATTTCTTATCGGCAAAGGATTGCCGATTGGGAATCTGACGCATTCACCCTGAAGTGAAGCAAAAGCTGCCGGCCGATTCCGCATTATAGCACCATTTGACCGATTCCCAACCGTACTTCTTCGACTTCCTTTCTCTTCGGCGCCGATTCTACTGATGACGAAATCCGGCGTCAACAGATATATTATGTGAAGGAGTTAGGTTCTCTCCATAGAGAATCCAACAGGTGTTATCCTTATATACGGGGCGCGACTCGACTTGCCTAGCATATCTAATATAGGGTGATTTAGGGAATATATAGTTTGCCTAGGATGAATATGGCATGTCGCCTTTTAGTAAAAAAGGTTAATCTAGAAAGCACGCATTCTTTAAAGAAATATCCTAAAAATGATGCAGTCCATATTAGGTTGGCAGTATTATTAACTCTCACACTCAATAGGATAAAACATGAGCTAAGAGTTGAGACTTTCCTTCATTGAAAATCCTTAATGTCTCCTGCGGTGACCAGGTCCTTGCTTCATGCCTTATGGATCCTCGGCTTCGGTGCAGAGCCTGGTTGTACTACCGGCTACACAAAAGCGCATAAAATAACAATCAATAAAACAATACACCAATCAATTTCTAAGGAATGAAAAGAAAGGCAAATAATAAGTATTCTGGGAATTTACCTTATAATTAAGGGTGAATTCCTGGTAATTAATTATTTAGAAACAGATTTCTAAATAATTAATGGGTCATGTGGCTGAATTTTCTAGGAGGAATCCCAGGAAATTAATGGTTAATTTCCTACGGGTTTATAGGGTTTTGGTCGAGCGGCACAACGGTTAGGTTTGGACGATAATTGGAATTTGGGTCGGGCGGCATTACGGCTAGGTTTGGTTGATACTTAGGGTTTTAGTCGGGTAGTATAACGGCTAGGTTCGGATGGTACTTGAGGTTTTGGACGAGCGGCATAACAGCTATGCCTGGACGATATTCAAGGTTTGGTTTGGGCAGCTGTCGGTGTCAAGAATCATGGGTCGAGACTACTGGCTTAGTAAATTTGTTTTCTCTGCGCGTTAGGCTCGGATGGTTGTACGGGAGGACACGAGGATTAGACTGGTTCGGGCAAGAATAGCCCCACGTCCAGTGTGGGTGGCTGCTCGTGTTACTCGTACCAAGTTTGCAGTAGGGGCTACAAACAGGCGAGAGAGGGAAGCTGGTTCCCAAGTCTCTGTGAGTGTTTGCCGATGCTCAAAGTGTCTTGAGCGCTAGGGTTCTACGAGAGTTGTTGTGTGCGTTCAGTGTTGTTCCGTTGTTCGAGCCTCTCACTCCCTCGGGCCCCCTGGTCCCCTTTTATAGTGTAAGGAGGACACAGGGGTTACAAAATGAGTCGGGAGTAAGAAAGGTAAAAAGGTAAAACAAGAAAGTGGGAGGAGCTACTGGAGACATCGTCTCCCTTTCTTGTCTCCGCGTCTTGTCGGTACTGCTACTGGGAAAGGGCGGTTGCCGTTAGGTCCCATCGATGATTCGACAGTCGGCCACTGTAGCCGAGCAAGTTGGTGGTGACGACCGGCCACTGTAGCCGTGTAAGTGGCAGGAGGCAGCCAACCACTATAGCCATGTGTTCTGACAGGGCGGTGCGGTGGATGGGCACTTCTCGCCAGGCTGCGCAGGAAACCAGGCAGTTTGCCCTCCTTCGTTAGACGGTATGGGCGATGAGTACCCTATGACAGGTGTCACAGAGGGATAAGGCGGTTCAGCCGTAGCCCTGTATTGCCGTCGTAGCACGGTGCAGTCTGACATCTCGACAAGTCACGTCGAGTAATGCGGGCGCCTCTCCACATGTTAGAACCATATCCTGGAGCGTGCGCGTCCCATCGGTTATGTTTTGGTGAGCTCAGGGGGACCCACAAGGCTTGTGCTTCCGTGTGGCGGTTTGCACATTCCTTCGGGCGAGGCGGAGCCCTGTTTTGAGGGGTCAGGCACGTCCGACCCCTTGCGCTCGGGGTCAGGCGAGGTAGAAGTCTGCTTCGAGGGGTCGGGTGCTTCCGACCCCTTGCGCTCGGGGTCGGGCGAGGCGGAACTCTGCTTCAAGGGGTTGGGTGCGTCCGACCCCTTGCAGTCGGGGTCGGGCGAGGTGGAACTCTCTCGGACAAGATGAGATGAGGCCTCGGGGGGTCGGGCGCATCCGACCCCGTGCCCTTGGGGTCCGGCAAGATTGAGCGAAGTACCTCCGGGGTGTATTTAGTCAGTGGGAATTTACGGGTGCCGAGGGTGGGCCCTGGCTCTTACGACCGTTGATTAGGGAACGTAAGGAGGTCATTAATATTCCTCCTCGAGAGCAGCATAACGGCTGTGTGGTGGAATGGACTAGAGGCTTGGATAGATCCTTAATGGTTGGGGATTACTATGGGGTTATTGAATGAGCCAAGGGCTAAGGTAAACGAGACTTGCGTGACAGTACTCGTCACCCGAGGCTTAGCCTTACAGCAGGTGGAGCTAGCCAAGTTTCCTTTTCCTAGGATATGAGTAGAACTTGAGAGATTGTACAATGAACAATCTGTCTCAGTGCGGTGACAGATGTTGTTGGCAAGATCAAGTGGAATGGAAGCAAGAGAGCTTGCTTGATGGACTCTCTTCGACCACTGAGGTGGAGCAGGGCAAGATCAGGCAAAATGGAAGTGGATGCTACAGAGCTTGCACATCAGACATCCTGACCCGGTGCTAGGGGATAGACACGCGGCATCAGGCGGAGTTGGGTAAGGTCAAGGGATCGAAAATCGAGATCAGAGCTTGTTCGACAAACTCGCTTCAGCCACTAAGGCGGAGCTCGAGCAAGATGACCAGGGAAATAGGTTTAGATGGCTAGGTGGGATTTTTAGGAACTTTTGAGTAAGTTATGGAAGAAGACCGGTTGATACGCAAATTCTTGTGTACACAAAAACAAAATTTCAATTAAGGGAAGGGTAGGATAATAGGAATAGGATATTTTTGAGATTAACATTAAGAAAGGAGCGCACGGTTGGGTTCCTAGGATTTTATAGAATTTTTGGCTAGTTTTTGGGAATTTTTGGAGATGTGGAAGGGCTTTAAGTCATGTTTGGGGCACACATGGTTGGGTGTGCGTAGCAATTTTGGGACGCTGGTGCAGGGACGCCCAGTGCACTGTTTCGTGCACCGCGCTCGTGGGTCGGTGGACCATGTTGCTTATGAGTAAGCATTCCATGTAGACCGGATGTAGGGACGCAGGGTGGAGGACTTAACGGGATGCGGGGTGACGGCAGTGGGGGTGGGCCCGCGTGGAAGGGAGAGAAAGAGGGACGGAGGGAGACGGCAGGGCATGGTGCATACCGGTTCGTGCCGGCGAGGGATGACGGAGGAGGGGTGGCGCCTATCAGAGGTAGGGCTTTCAGTGTGCCCGGCACACGATGCCACCCAGGGAGAGGGAAACGAGGGATGGGAGCAGCGTGGCCGCGGGGAGGGGAAAGCTTGGGCTCGGCCGGCGGTGTGAGGGGAGAAGAGCAAGGGCGAGCCGCCTTTTATAGGCGTGGGGGATACCGGTGGTCGCGCCACGTCGCTGGAGGAACGGATGAGGATGGCAACTTTCTTGGCGGCGAAGGAAGGGAAAGGGGCATGTTCCGCCGGGGTGGATGAGGATGGCTGCTGCGGTGCGGTGCTCTACATGGTGAGGGGGAGAAGGAGGGAGGTACTGCGGCGTGCGGTGGCAGGGCAGATGGGCAAAGAGATGGGCGATGGGGTGAGGTGGCCTGTGGCCAGAGGGCGTCGGCGTGGTTTTGTTCGTGGGAGAGGAATGGTGGCAGCGGGTGAGGTGGCCGAGCATGGGGATGGCGGAGCAGCGAGGTAGCAGGGTGGTAGAGGAGAGAGGGGAGGACAGAGGGGATAGAGGAAGAGAGGGAGGATGGATTACGTAGGGGCTAAGGTGATGAGGGGAGGTGCTCCTGGTGGCGTCACGGAGTGGCGGAGCAGGGCAGCGTGCGGCGGCGGCGGCATGGGAATTCCTCCCCGCCAGCGGCGGCGCTGACGAGCATGGAGGAGAGGGAGAGGGCGCTGGGCTAGCGGTGTGGTGGGCTGGCCGATGCTGGGCTGCGTGCGGGTGTGTTGGGCCGGAGAAGGGAGCTGGGCCTCACAGTGGGGTGGAAAATGAGGAGGCGAGCCGAAAGAAGTAACAAGTTGAATAGGAGGTTGTTGGCCTGCGAGTCATTAGAAGTGTTTTCCATTTGTTTAAAGATGATTTGAACTCAAATTTGAAATACATCTCAAATTTGAATAAAGTTTAAAGTGCGGGTTTGGGTTAGTTCTAGAAGGGGACTTTTTAAAAGGGTTTTGGGTTTGATGTCTAGGTTTGGAAAAATGATTTGAATAGAATTAATGTTTAATTTTAATGAGTATTAGCTCTAGGATTTTGGGATAAGGAGTTTTATAGAAATATTATTTCTAAAGTTTTGGAGATAAAGATTTATCGAGAAACGTTTCTCAGGCTGAAAGAAAAGAGTTTTCTAGAACACCCAAATGCAACACTCATGCTATTGTTTTATGCAAGGATAGGATTAGGTTGTAATTAAAGAAAAATTTTAAAAGATCCATATTTTTAATGCTCTAAAAATAGGGATGTTTCATGCACCTAGATATATGTGATGTCTAGATACCTAGAACAAAAAGTCAAAACGAATTGTAATTTGGGACGAAGGGAGTAGTAAGCAGAATGGGATTTGTACGAGTTATGATAATGATTGTCGGATTTAGCCTGGCAGTCCACCAGGGGGTTACCCAAGTAGTTGATTTGTAGGCAGAGGGGATTGCGAGATCAATAACTCAAAGGTGATCATGAGCACACGAGGATTTAGACAGGTTCAGGCCTCGGGAGAGTAATACCCTACGTCCTGTATTCTGATTTGTATTGTTTTGCGCTGGTGCGTGGAATATTTGGGCTGCCCTCGGGAGGCGCCCTTGGTCGTCTTATATAGCATGATGACCTAGGGTTTACAAGTTAGTTTGAATCTAATCTATTTGGTAGTTACATGGAAGGTAATCTGAGTCGAATTACAATACGTATCCCGCAATATCTAGACCGATTCGAATCGCCCGACCTCTTTGACTTGTGCTCCAAGTATCTTCACGTCCTTAGCCCGCATGTTCTGGTCGGGTGGGCCCACTTGCCAGGACCGGCCAGTATCCAAGTCGGTGGGAACCCATGGGTACCGATATCCCTCAAGCCCCTGAGCGATGTGTAGGCGAACATGAACC
The DNA here is from genome assembly GCF_005286985.2 of Setaria viridis. Taxonomy (NCBI): domain Eukaryota; kingdom Viridiplantae; phylum Streptophyta; class Magnoliopsida; order Poales; family Poaceae; genus Setaria; species Setaria viridis. Next base: position 15,183,593 of record NC_048271.2, on the reverse strand, counting down.
TGAGGTCATCGCATCGAAGCTTGGAATGTGGTCGACTGAAGTTACAATGGCGTCATAGTGACGGAGAGGCTGCATAGTGCTCAAAAAAGAAAAGAAAATTCTAGCGAACGTAGAACCATACGCGCAGAGCAAAATCGAGTGCCGAGTTTATGGATGTCGGGCATCTAGCAGGTCAAAGCGAAGGACATGGAGGGCGCCACAAGACGCACTTCATAGGAGTAGCCCCTGAGCATTGAAGCGATTAGTATAATTGGTCCAACGATCAATGAAGAAAAATTGATCTCAGAAGCAAGTCCTAGTGCCCAAGCACAAGGATAGACGAAGCCACGGAGGCTCGCCGACCAAAAGTAAGTGGAGGCACGCCGAGAAAAAAATGTAACGGAAAACCCCCGGACTCCGGCCAGCGCGTGCGCCACAGTAATGGAAAACCCGCATATTTTGTTTGGTGCGTGCGCCGCAATAACGGATAGCCTGCAGATTCCATCGCTAGGTTATGCCGAGTCACCTCCCGTAGAAGCACGCCGAGTCACCTCCCACCCCGAGCCAAAGGGGTCGGCCGAGCGATGGGTGGCACACCGACTTGTCTGCGGCACCAGACCCCGTGCCCAGGAGCCGGACGAGTCATGGAAGCATGCCGATTCACCTTCCGCCCCGAGCCAAAGAGATCGGCCAGGCGACGGGAGGCACGCTGAGTCATCTACGGCACCCAGCCCCCGAGCCTAGGAGCCGGACGAGTCGTAGAAGCACGTCGAGTCACCTCCCACCCCGAGCCAAAGAGGTCGGCCGGGCGACGGTGTGATGACCCTTGTTGAAATCAACCGAGTTAATCCTAATCCGAGTCTCTTATCCCTCTGTCTCGGCTCCCCTGAGCTTAAGCGCTCCACCTCCGGTCCTAGTCCCGACCCCTGAGAACCCAACCAACCCCGTCGGTTCCTTCTGAGTTCCCCAAGGCAGTGCTCCTTTCAATCTTGGAGCTGTGGGACAACCGAGACTGACCGGTGGACCCGCAAATCTTTTCCCCAGATCTCCCAAGCAAACGCACTCGAGCGGCCTGCACCGCTTCAGAGCTTCTCCGCCGCGTGGCTAAATCCCTCCGACGCCCGCCGCTTCGCCCAGTCGCCAGCCGCGAGAGGATGGATTCCCGTGCCCTCCTCCCCAATCGCAGCGGAAGCCCCTCTACAACTCTTTCTACAGCACCTCGTCTCGCTCGCGCCCTCGCCGGCCGCGCCTTGGTGCTCCGTCGCCACTGTGGCAGAGCTTTGCCGCCTGCTGCGTCAAACCGGCTCACGGCTCGCGCCCATCATCTCACCGGATCCCCGGCTGCAAGGCCTGATGCCTTCCAGCTTTTCCGCCGCCTGTCCACAGTCGCGCCGCCCACGAACTCGCTATGCGACGATTCCTCCATCGCCAACCCCTACTTTGGCAGCGTCAGCTCCCTTCTCTCGCCCCCCAGTGCCGTGCGCCGGCAATGCCACTGTATCGTGCTCGACTACGACGCCGTTCGCCCTATCTTTTCGCCTGTTGCAACCTTGCTTGCAGCGCCTTTCTCCCTGTCACACCAATCACATACACCGCTCGACGACGCCCGCCTCCGCCAAAATCTCAGCCCCGGCAAAACCACGCCTGCGCCGCTTTGTCTCCAGTGCCCAATGGCCGAAGACGCTATCTCCGAAGTCCTGTTCCGCCACCCATCGCCGCTCAATCGCCGCCATGGCAGCGCACTCCCTCCTCCTATTCCGGTCTTCGTGCCACTCGAAATCTCTCTCTTTCGCGCCGCTATAAAAAGGGAACACCAGAGTTCCACCGGAGTTCCTTCGCCTTTGCTGTTTCGCCGCCCCTACTCTGAGAGCACCTGAGCACTCTCGTTGAAATCTCGAAAGTTTCCCCTTTCCTCCGCGCTGTGCTAGAGCTTCCTTGTTGCTCACAAGAAGCTCCGCCGCCGCCGGAGCACCGCCGGACATCGCCTCCGCCTAAGCCCTAGTGCTTAAGACCTTCCGCCCAAGTCTGCTCCTTCCCGACCCCAAAGCTTCACCTATAAACCGAAGGTAAGCTGGCGACCCCTCGCCGGTTCGCCCGACCCTATCTGTTCGCCCGACCCTATCTGTTCGCCCGACCCCTTTCCGTCTCGCCCGACCCTGTCTGTCCGCCGACCCTTATCCGCCTCGCCCAAGGACTCGGTTGTATCCTTTTCCTTGACCCGAGGGTATCTGTGTAAGATTTCGGGGACTTCTCTGTGATAGATCTGAGGACCCCAAACATAATTATCCCTTAAGGTTTAAGGGTCAGATCATAAGTTTCTTCCAATCCCACCCTTGGTGTTGTTCTCTATCCACTGAAGCTTGAACCCCCCACTTTTTCCGTAGCTTTGCTACAAGTTTCTAGGCTAAGACTTGCAAGTGTTGCTATTGAAATAACCGTCTAAACACTAACTTCTGCATTGCATTCGTGTAGAGTTTTATCTCACTGACGGCGTCTATGAGCTACACCCGGTGCCAGAAGACGGAGCTGTAGCTGAGCTACCAGTCCTAGAAGCCGAAGCCACCCCAGCTGAAGACCAGTCCTCCTCCCCTCCGCTTGAAGGCAAGCCCCGGAGCATGAACCCCAAAATTTTTGTCCCAAAGTTGCGCTTGCCTTCTTTCTCATGTTTGTGCATTTACGTATAGGAGTTGTTTGCAACCTTAGATGCATGACATAGGTCCTTTGATCTGAACACTAGTTTGTTGGGTCGAGTAGTTGCTATGCTTAAATAGGAAACGGTAAAATTCGAGTGATTTCCTGTCACTCGCGAGTTATAGGAGTTGGTTGTTTCTTCTTCTATTACAATTATAAGGACGATGGACGGGGCAGGGTTTTGGTTAACTCTTTTGGTGGTCGGCTGATCGCCCCGTCTGTCTATGGAATCTGTTAAGGCCCGACAGTGTTAGTGTTCGTGATCAAGTGTTTGAAAGTACTAATCTCATACCTAGTATGGGATGGGAAAGCCTAGTACCTGATTGAACTAGGGCGTGGCTTATACCCCTGCTGTCCCTGGAACGAGGTTCCCATGGTGCATCATGTGGGTGCAAGTGCGGTCACAGTACGGTAGAGGCCGGGACTGTGGAGCATTGCATGCCAAGGGAGGTTTGGACCTGACACGTGCCTGGGAATTGATAGGGACGGCCGACACAGGAAGCGACCCTTGTGGTGTGTGGATGTCGTGAGATTAGGTTCGCCATGCATGGTTAAGAAACTCGAATCGATTCGTCTACCTCTCACAGTTTGAGATTACTTGATCGCTATGCTACACTAAGTAATGAAAGAGTCTGATGATGACATGGTCTTGTTGATGAGCTTATATTCATAAAGATGGACTTATGTTTGCTTAGAGTAAGATGCAAATGTAGACTGGTTAATGAACTTAGAACCTGAGCTAAAATATCGAAAGTAAGGACCTACTGTAATCGCTTTTGGCAATACAAACCCCTCAGCCAAAGAGCCTTGCATGTCTAGACGAGGTGGAGTAGTCCTCCACTGGTCGGTTAAGTCTTGTTGAGCTTAGCAGCTCAGCCTTGTTTGTGGCTCTCTTTCAGGTGAAGTTGAAGCTCCTGAGTTTGCTCCTGTTGGCTATTGGCCGCCCCAGCTCCCTCTGGGTTGGACGGTCGAGTGGGATCCCTCCTCGGACGGCGGGGAATGGGATCATTGATGTCCTGGCTGGCCTCACCAGGGACGTCCGACCCCGACGAGTAGCTTCCGCTTGTTTTACCTTCTGTTTGTTTTCCTCAGAACTTGTTAAACTCTGATTTACAACCAAGTGTGTAACAACTTGTTAATCTAATGGTGGACCTATTGTATTCTCTAGAACCACTCACCTTCGTGTGGGTCATGCTAACTCGGTCCTGTTAAGTGGTTAAATCGGATGAAATTCGACGGCACCTTGAGTTGACTCGATTAAGGCATGAGTGTCGCGTCTTAAGCAATGTAACTGTGCTTTAGTTGAGTTAATCCGAGGTGGTTCTGCCACAGACGGGAGGCACGTCGAGTCGTCTGCGGTGCCCAGCCCCCAAGCCTGGGGGCCAGACGAGTCGTGGAAGCACGTCGAGTCGTCTCCCACCTCGAGCCAGAGAGATCGCCGTGCGGTAGGAGGCACGCCGAGTAGTTTTTGAGCTGTAAAAGGACAATACAAACATTATGTAGCATAGTGTAGATCATTTAATAATTGAACAACTTGGAAGTTTAATTTGTTGTAGAAGAAAATTCTTGCACATCCTGCTCTTGTAGGTCGTGTAATTTCCCCGAGTAGTTGGCCTGTTACATTAAAACACCTGGCCCTACTGACCACTGCTCATGGAGAGGATGGCTTATGTCAGGCTATAGCATTAGGGCTGACCCGATGCTCGCATATAGGAGACGTGCAGGATGAGTCAAGGTTTCATGGATTAAGGCGTGTGCTACCCAAGTACTTTAGCAACCGTAAAGAGAAGACGTACAAGACATGAAGGAGATTACAAAGTAGTCAGAACTTTGCAAAAAAGCGAGAGTGTACACTGGGCACTTGTAGGTTGCAGTCCTGACTACCCGTGTAGTGGACGGACCAAGCTGTATGAGTAATCGGGGGTGTGACCAAGGTGGTTGGCGGAAGTCATTGAGACATAGGAGAGCCGAGGAGGTTGACGAAAGTCACGGGGACATGGAGGAGCCTGTAAGTGCATTTGGCCCCCTAAGTGGGTTTTGGTGTGGATGACTAGCATAGTTCGGGGACTAACACAATTATTAAGTGATTAATAGGTACTAAGTTCAAAAGAATGCAAAGGTGTATGAAAAGACTCTCAAAGAGGCCCTATTGCAAGGCTAAGATGGCGTTAAGCTCAAAATAAGTCTCTGTTTGTTATTTCTCATTTTGAATTTGAGTTTAGAAATGCCGTACTATAAAGGGGGATGCAAATGGATAAATTGAAGATGCTAAGGTGCCCTATTGAGATGCTAACTAACCTTTTGAGAGACACAAATCTCCCACGTACACAACCTTTACCTCAGCATTTCTGTGCTTGTCGGAAGTTCCAACGGTGTGTCGAAAGTTCCGACAGATATCGGAAGTATCCAGATAATCCTGACAAAGGTCCTCTATGCGTCTAGCTCAAAAGTGTCGGAAGTTCCAATACTCCATCGGAAGTTCCGATAACTGTGGGGTGTTTGTGGAAATTCCCTACAGGGGTCCTCTGCTTGCCTAAGCTAACTCTGTCGGAAGTTCCGACAGGTACATAACCTATCTATAGCGGCTAGTTTTGGGGGATGGGTATAAATACCCCCTCAACCCCCCCTCCCGCATTCAGAGTTGCTGACCTAACTCGAGCCAAAACACTCCCATAGCATTGACTACTCTATCTCCTCACCCCTTTGAGCCCAATCCTTGAGTTCTTCAGCTAGGGTTTGGGTGAGAGTGAGATTGAGTGTGTGAGGGACTTGAGGGTTGAGTGGGAAGTTCAAGAAGTTCATCTCAAGAGCACCTCAAGCATCCTTGGCGTCGATTCACGTTTTTTACTCTTAAAGCTCGCTTCTAGACGGCTAGGTGTCACCCGTTTGAGCGCCCTCTTTGTGTGGTGCGCCCGAAAATGTTTGTATCACCCATCCTTCGTGGATTCAGAGTAAGTGACTCAATCTTCCTTTGTGGTTGATTGAGGGAGGTAAAAGGGTTAGTGAGGACCCGGCTCTTTGTGAGCTCCTCAACGGAGATGTAGCTCTCTTAGTGAGAGTGAACTCCAGTAACAAATTCTTGTCTCGCGTGCTTATTGTGTTCTTCGTTCTAAGTCTTGCCTAAAAGCTTGTTTTTAGCTGATCTATACATTTAAGTTGTTCCTTACATATATATCACATGGAGTAGCATCTATGCTCCATTTACTATCTTTTGATTCAAATAGTTTTGGCAGAATCAGGTTGCATTTTGAATTTCGTTCAGGTCACTTTATCCTATCGGAAGTTCCGATCCAGTACCGGAAGTTTCGGCATTGCGTCAGAAGTTCCGACAGATCTAATATCGCTACGAGTTTTTCAGGAAAATTTGAAGTGAGCCTATTCACCCCCTCCCTCTAAGCATCATAAGATCCTTTCAATTGGTATCAGAGCCTAATCCCTTGATTAGGGCTTAACCGCTAAGGGATCAAGGATGTCTCATAGTGGGGATTGTGCCGCCACCACTGCGGCCGCCGCCGCCGCCGTCGTTGGAACAACGACAAGTCATGGTGGTGGCTACGTCGACCCATTTAGCCAATTCCAAAGGAGTCGACCGCTATCCGTTCATATCGCAAGCTCAAGCGATGACTCAAGCTCATGCAACGAGATTGAGGGGGAGGACTTGAATGCCAAGAAGAGAAGAAAAGAAAAGGTGAAAGCCAAGATCGAAAAGAGAGCAAACAAGTTGATGAAGAAGAGGATCAAAGAAGAAAGCGAGAAACATCCCTTCTTCGGATATTACCAAGTTCCTCCTAACTACCTTCCTCCTTCCTCTCAATATCCTTCCTCGCAATTTCAATCCGTTCACTTGGGGAAACCCCCATATTTTGATGGGACGGATTATCCCAAGTGGGCTTATGACATGAAAATGCAGCTCTACGGGTTTCACCCTTCTATTTGGAAAGTTGTGGTTGTAGGTGTGACGCCGTCCAAGAATGGAATACCAATGGCCGAACAAGCTCAAGACTAGTTTTGTAATGCTCAAGCCGTAAGAGTCATCACCAGCTCATTGTGTGCGCAAGAGTTCAACAAAGTTTGGTCCGTTGAAATTTCCAATATCATTTGGGACACACTCAAAGAAGCTCATGAAGGAACCGACCAAGTGAGAGAAGGGAAGATGGATTTGATTCATGGAGAATTAGAGCTTTTCATCATGCTTGAAGAAGAAATCATGACTCAAATATTCGATAGACTAATGCTTCTTGTATCGAACATTAGAACTCTTGGGAGCATGGATTGGGATGATCACAAGGTTACAAAAAAGATGCTTAGAGCGTCCACCCCAAGGAATCCAACACTTGTCACTATGATTAGAAGAGATCCAAGCTTCAAGATGAAAACTCCCAATCTACTCCTTGGTGAGATTTTGCATCAAGAGTTGAGAGAGATGTGGCAAAATCACTTAGTATGAGGATGAACAAGAGCTTAGCCCTCAATGCTAGCTCTAACACTATGAGTGAATGAAGCCCGAAGGCTCTCAAGGCAAAGAAGGAAGACTCAAGCGAAGAAGGAAGCATCGATGAAGAGACCGTATTTTCTATTAGGAACTATAAGAAATTCTTGAAGAAAAAGGCTTTCAAGAAGAGTGGGATGATAGGAAGAATTCCTCACAAAGGAGATGCTATAAGTGCAAGGAAGTCGGTCACTTCATTGCCAATTGCCCGCACAGGAAAAAGAAGGAAATGGAGGAGAAGAGGTTCAAGGACAAGAGCAAAGACTATAAGAAGAAGTATCAAGGTCAAGCACATGTTGGTCAAGAGCGATGAAGAAGATAACAAAGAAGGTATGTCAACAGTAGCCATACTCAACCCCACTACACTAACAAAACTCTTTAACAACATCCTGACAATGAATATGATGCTCCTTTTTGTCTCATGGCAAAGGGGACTAAGGTATTAAACACCACATCCTCTTCATCCATCTCCTCATCTATCTCTAGCAATGCTCAAAATGAACTAGATGGTGAGGAAGAAAAACTTAAGGCTAGTATGATAAAAGAGTTTGGTAAGAAAGGCTACAAGGAAATTGAAAAGCTATTGGAAAAATTGGAGAAAAAGAAAGAGTCTCTCAATAGGCAAGAAGACTTGCTCATCCTTGGAAAGGAGAGAAACCTTGCCTTAGAGAAGTCTCTAGCCGAAGAAAAGACTAAGGGTGAAAAATTAGCTATTGACTTGTCTGTAGCTAATGATTAATATGAGAGGATGTCAAAGGAGCTTGCTTTAGCAAATGAATCTCTAGCTTCCCTAAAGGCCACTCATAGTGAACTTCAAGAAAACTTCTCACACTTGATGGTCAAACACAAAAACCTTGAAGTTAACTATAGTGCTCTTTGGGAAAATTCCAAAGTCAATCCCAAGGCAAATCTTGACTCCAAGACCTCCACTAGTGAAGGTTGCTCAAGATGTTACAAGTTTGATATGAATGCTTGTGTTGCTAACATTGCTAAGCTAGAATTGAAGCTTCAATCAAGGCTAGAGATGTTCAAATAAAGAGGTTGAACATGCTAGTGCAACAAGGGTATGAAGGCAACACCAAGCCCGAGCCTAAGATCAAGTATAAGGATGGGAGACATTCTAGGTATATGGACGGGCTTGGACATTACAAGGGAAGCAAGGTAAATGATTGCAAGGTGGTAAATGGTAAGGAAGTCATCAAGTTCAACAAGGGTGCAAATCTTGATGACTTGATGGGCATAGCACATGGAAAGACCAAGACAAGCACAACTCAAGTCAAGCTAATGGCCAATGTAACCACCAAGGTAAGTGTCATGGAAAAGTCCATGACTAGGTCAAAGGGTAAGGTGGTTGCATATGAGCCTTCATCCAACTACACCACCGACTACATGGTAACAATGGACCACAATGGTAAAATAGTGGTTAAATATGTTGGTGCCTACACTAAAAAGGCTATCTTTAGGAGTATGTGGGTTCCAAAAATTTATCCTTCTAACCAACAAGGACCCAAATCTTTTTGGGTACCTAAATTCCATGCTTAACTTGTTTTGTAGGCCTACTCCTCCGGTGGAACTTCATGGTTGCTTGATAGTAGATGTTCAAATCATATGACCAGGAAGAAGGAAAGGTTTTTCATCCCTGGAGCATTATGATACACCCAAAGAAAGCATTGTCTATGGAGACAATAGTAAAGGGGATGTAATTGGAATGGGTAACATTGCTATCTCAAATAACAACTCTCTTTTTAATGTTTATTTAGCTGAATCCTTGGGATACAATTTGTTGTCCCTCTCACAACTTTGTGAGAAGGGCTACAATTGTCTCTTTACTAATGAGGGTGTGACCATCTTTAAAAGGGAGGATTCCTCTATTGCTTTTACGAGTCGTTTGAAGGGCAAGCTTTATCTTGTTGATTTCACAACGAATAAATTTGAGCCTAAGACTTCTTTAGTGGCAAAAACTAACTTGGGTTGGCTTTGGCATCGCCGACTAGCCCATGTTGGGATGAGGAACCTTGCCAAACTTCAAAAAGGCGATCACATCCTAGGACTAACAAATGTTGTCTTTGAGAAAGATAGGATATGTAGCGTATGCCAAGTCGAAAAACAAGTTGGTGCTCCACATCCTGCCAAGAACATCATGACGACATCAAGACCATTGAAGCTTTTACACATGGACTTGTTTGGACCCATCGCTTACATAAGCATTGGCGGTAACAAATATGGTATTGTTATTGTTGATGACTTTTCCCGTTTCACTTGGGTATTCTTTTTGCAAGATAAAAGTGAAGCCCAAGGAATCATCAAAAAATTCATTAGAAGAGCTCAAAATGAATATGCATTGAAGATAAAGAAGATAAGAAGTGACAATGGCTTGGAATTCCGCAACACAAAGGTCGAAGAATTTCTTGATGAAGAAGGAATCAAGCATGAGTTTTCCGCTCCATACACACCTCAACAAAATGGTATCATGGAGAGGAAGAATCGAACATTGATCGAAGCCGCAAGAACCATGCTTGATGAGTACAAGACCCCGGACATCTTTTGGGCTGAAGCAATCAACACCGTTTGCCATGCCATCAACCGCCTCTACCTTCACAAGTACTTGGGCAAGACTCCCTACGAAATAATCACCGGTAACAAGCCCAAGGTGCATTACTTTAAAGTTTTTGTGAGTAAATGTTTCATTCTTAACAAGAAATTCAAAAGTTCAAAGTTTGCACCAAAGGTTGTTGAAGGCTTTTTACTTGGTTACGGTACTAACGAACACGCTTATCGTGTTTTCAACAAAACCACCGGTTGCGTTGAGATCACGGTAGATGTGACCTGTGATGAATCCAATGGCTCTCAAGAAGATTAAGTTGAGAAAGACCTTGTAGATGATGAAGAACGACCAAGCCAATCAATCATGAGGATGAGATTAGGTGAAGTGAGGCCACGTGAAGTTGAAGCTCAATCTCCGGAAGAGAATATCAATAATGATCCATTATCATCAACAACAGTTGAACCACCAAGCTCTCAACAAACCCAAGATCAAGGTCAAGATCATGGTGACGATCAAGATCATGGCATTGATCAAGGGGAAGAACAAGGTAATCAATCTCAAGAAGACAATCCATAAGTGGAAGACGATGATGATGATGGATCTATTCAACGACAATCACAAGTGCTCTTTCCTAGAGTTCATCAAAGCGTTCAACGGGATCACCCCATTGACAACATCATTGGCAACTTTTTGTGAATGTTACTCTTTTGTTTCCTCTTTGGAGCCTTTAAAGGTAGAAGAGGCACTTGAAGACCTAGATTGGGTAATAGCCATGCAAGAGGAACTAAACAACTTCATAAGAAATGAGGTATGGGAGTTGGTGGAAAGACCGAAGCAAAACGTGATTGGCACCAAGTGGGTCTTCTATAATAAGCAAGATGAACACGGTGTGGTCACAAGGAACAAAGCAAGGTTAGTTGCAAAAGGTTTCACCCAAATTGAAGAGTTGGATTTTGGTGAAACCTATGCATCCATAGCTAGGCTTGAGGCAATTCGTATATTACTTTCCTATTCTACTCACCTTGAATTCAAGCTATATCAAATAGATGTGAAGAGTGCATTTTTGAACGATCCCCTATCCGAGTTGGTGTATGTTGAACAACCACCGAGCTTTGAAGATCCAAAGTTTCCAAACCATGTGTACAAGCTCTATAAGGCGCTCTATGGGCTTAAGCAAGCACCTAGAGCATGGTATGAATGCCTTAAAGATTTTCTTCTCAAGAACGACTTTGTGATGGGCAAATCCGATTCTACTCTCTTTATTCACAAAGTTGGTAAAGATATATTTGTTTGCTAAATATATGTCGATGCCATTATATTTGGTTCTACTAATGAAAAGTTTTGTGAAGAATTTGGTAGTATGATGACCAAAAGGTTTGAGATGTCCATAATGGGTGAATTGAAGTTCTTCCTTGGATTTCAAATCAAGCAAATGAAGGAAGGGACATTCATATGTCAAACCAAGTATACAAGGGATATGCTCAAGAAGTTTGACATGGCCGACGCTAAACCCATCAAGACACCAATGGTGCTAAATGGGCATCTCGATCTCAATGAAGAAGGAAAGCCGGTCGATCAAAAGGTATATCATTCCATGATTGGCTCTCTTCTTTACCTTTGTGCATCTAGGCCCGATAATGCTTAGTGTGTGCATGCGTGCAAGATTTCAAGCCAATCCTAAGGAATGTCATCTAATGGCCATTAAGAGAATCTTTAGGTATTTAGTTTACACTCTTAACCTTGGCTTACGGTATCCTAAGGGCTCCACTTTCGATTTACTTAGCTACTCTGATTCGGATTATGCCGGTTGCAAATTAGATTGAAAGAGTACCACTGGGACTTGCCAATTTCTTGGAAGGTCTTTGGTGTCATGGAGCTCAAAGGAGCAAAATTCAGTTGCTTTATCCACTGCTGAGGCCGAATATGTGGCCGCCGGTGCATGTTGTGCCCAACTTTTATGGATGAAGCAAATGTTGAGTGACTTCGGTTGTGAGTTTAGTAAGATTCCACTCTTGTGTGACAACGAGAGTGCTATTAAGCTAGCTAACAATCCAGTGCAATACTCTCAAACAAAGCACATAGATATTAGACATCACTTCTTGAGGGATCATGAGGCTAAGGGAGATATTGCTTTACGTCATGTAAGCACCAAGAGGAAACTTGCCGATATCTTCACTAAGCCTCTAGATGAGCAAATGTTTTGTGCTTTGAGGAATGAACTAAAAATCTTGGATTCTCGTGGACCTATTGCACACACACTTGATTGTTGCCTAGATAGGAAAATAAATTTATTTATGTTGCATTTTATTTCAAAACATGGTTTTTGGTCCTTGGATCAAATCTTGGCTCAAGTGATCATTGTAATGTAATATTGTTTGTTGGTTGATCACTATTGAGTTAAGATGTCTTACATGTTCATAAACCATCTATCGAGATATCTCAATCGAAATCCATCTCAAAATCTATCTTTTTGGAGCCTTTTTGCACCTGTTGGAACTTCTGACACTGTGTCAGAACTTCCGATACCCCTCGGAAGTTTCCGAGAAGTCCCAACAGGTACTCTCTGCTGGATCTCTTTTATCCTGTCAGAACTTCCGATACCCCTCGGAAGTTTCTGGGAAGTCCTGACGGGGTTCCTCTGTTGATCAGCTCTTCTCCTGTCGGATCTTCCGATGAGGCATCAAAACTTCCGACAGGCCTCGTGGGTTTATATACCCCTGCATCGGCCCCCTAACCCTAACGGCTCTTTTCTTCTAAACCGACGCCATCCTCTCTCCTCCTCTCCACCCCTTGGGAGATTTCGAGTTTGGACCATCAAAAGCTCAAGGGATCATCTTCTTTGGATTCTCACTTATCGGAACCTCCGATCCACCCTTTGTATGCTCCGATCCGCGCGGGAGTTCATCAAGGTAACTCATTTCAAATCCCCACCACCTGATCTCTCAATGCCCTAGGAGTTAGAGGTTCATCTGTTAAGGACAGTCTCTAGGATGATCATAGACCCTTTACCTGCAATATCAAACTTCTTGGATGGATAGATTTCAAATCCCATGGATTTAGGTTGAAATCGGGCTCTATCAAAACTTCCGATAGAGTATCGAAACTTCCGATGTGTCAGAAGTTCCGACACTGTCTCAGAAGTTCCAATAAGTGTTTGTTGTTTCGACATCTCAGTCCAAGTGCATCCTTTCTAATCCATCAATCACTCCTTCTCTTTGTCCTGTCAGATGGTTCGCGAACGCAGAAGCAAAAGGCAAGAAGATCGTCCTGAAATCCAATCAAATTCCTCCACCGAGTCTGATGATGACGTACCAATAGCTCTAAGAGGTGGAAAGAGAAAGGCTATTCCCAAGGTGCCTACCCAAGCTTGAGGAAGGGGGAAGCGTAGTGCTGTTGCAAGTTCTAGCCAAGCGCCTCCCCCTCGTAGAAAAAATGCATCTGCTCCGGGAGCTCATTTGGACGATAATGAATATATCAATTTGGATGCTCTCCAGTCAGTCATTCTTAGGGTAAAGAAGCCTACTCATCATGAAAGGACCCGGATACACCCCCTTCGCCCTGTGGACTATATGAAAGGGAGGCATAATGTGCGAGTTTTGAGGTATGATGACCCCTCTAAGTATCAGAAGGAATTTTGTGGGGATGTGCGCTTTTAGCTCGCTTTCATGCGGATTGGTATAAGTCCATAATTCTTAGCAAGTCACATCTCACCACGGAGATGAAATCTATGGATTGGGACTATTTCTTTGATGCGGACTTGCCGGTTGTTGGTCAAGTCAATGATGCTTGCAATAATAAGTTTCTTCGCAAAATCATGAAAGATTGGAATGAAGAGGTTGTGACTCAATTCTATGCTACTCTTTATATTAACAGGCCCAACAAAGTTATGCATTGGACTCTTCAAGGGAAGCCATTGTCTGTCTCATGTGAGCACTTTGCACACATTCTTGGCTATGGAGGACCCTATCTCAATGGTCCAACGATTCATGATGAGAATGTGTTAGAGGATGGAGAAATGGCATTTATGTATGATATTGCATATGGACCTATTGAGCATGGCACTACAAAGGAGATGATACCGTATTATCGCCTGTTGAATCAGCTGTTTCGATACACCCTTTGTCCCAAAGGTGGAGACTCGGATAATATTTCAAATATGTCCAAGAATATACTTGCATGGATGCATCCGAGCAAAGAAGACTTCAATGTCTTTGATTTTATTTGGGAGGAAGTCATTATCTGCTCTCATTTTCCAAGAAAGAGTTATCACTATACCCCGTACATTTTTGCTATGATCAAAGAAGTGACACACTTGGACATCTTGACTGACAAAGCTCATCCGATCTATAGGCCAAAGAAGGGTCAACTTGAGAGGCTCTTGAGGATTGGTTCCCATGCTGTTCGCCTTCCGCCTCCAAGCTCATCTCAAGGACCTCCGGCTTCTTCTCAAGGACCCTCACATGTTCACGGACCTTCTTCTTCACATGGTCCTTCCTTGGAGCCCTCATCGTCTAGGCCATCCACTTCTAGGATTCCTTCTCGTGCCCCTAAGAAGAAAGGTATTCTAAGCTTCATCTCACAAGGCTTATTTGCGTGCTTCAATGTCGCAAAGCACAATGCAGATGGAATATATGCCCATAATAAACACATGGATGAAGAGCTCTTGAAGATAGAGAAGAGGCAAAAGGAGCTCATGGCTAAAAGTGATCTTCCACATTCTTCGGTTTGTGCTCCTCTTGACTTCCCTCCACCGCCAGTGTTCTATAATTCTCGGGAGGAGTTTGGGCAGCCCTCGGTCTTCTTTGGGGCTTCCCAAGGTGGAATGAAGGAAGAAGATTTTGGTGGATGGGAGGAGTCTAGTGAGGAGGAAGAGGAAGAAATTCCCGAAGCCAACACTCCCGAAGATTAAGATGACACTGATGGAGATGAGGGAGACGCCGACGAGTGAAGGCCCATGGAAGGGCCTCCCCATTTTGGCGCTTGATGCCAAAGGGGGAGTGACGCTCACCATGGATGGATGTTATCTTAGCTTGTCTTTATCTTATCTAGTGGCTTGTGGACTTGTAAGGCAATTTATGTGTGTGGTGTAATGGTTGGTGTGCCAAGTGAACTTTTCAATTTGTAAGACTCATTTGCTATGCTAGTGTGGCTTAAGACTCTTATTTGCTTGTGATGAGTTGTTTATGACTTGTGTGGTGTAATGTTCTTTCTTACTTTTGTAGAAGTGCCCCATCTTGTCATATGCATCACGTTGATATTCTTGACACACTCTTGCACCCCACATTTGCAAGGATATAGGGGGAGCCCACTCAATTATTGCATTTAGCATTTGAGGCCATTTATATTCTCATGCACATATTAAGGGGGAGCTCATCTATATAGTTGCTTTTGAAGCATTTATATCTTTCTTGTGAGTCCTAATTGTGTTGTCATCAATCACCATAAAGGGGGAGATTCTAAGTGCATTTGGCCCCCTAAGTAGGTTTTGGTGTTCATGACTAGCATAGTTAGGGGACTAACACAATTATTAAGTGATTCACAGGTTCTAAGTTCAAAAGAATGCAAAGGTGTATGAAAAGACTCTCAAAGAGCCCTTATTGCAAGGCTAAGATAGCGTTAAGCTCAAAAGAAGTTTCTCTTTGTTATTTCTAATTTTAAATTTGAGTTTAGGAACGCTGTACTATAAAGGGGGATGCAAATGGATAGCTTCAAGATGCTAAGGTGCTCTATTGAGATGCTAACTAACCTTTTGAGAGACACAAATCTCCCATGTACACAACCTTTACCTTAGCATTTTTGTGCCAGTCGGAAGTTCCAACGGTGTGTCGGAAGTTCCGACAGATATCGGAAGTATCCAGATAATCCTGACAGAGGTCCTCTGTGTGTCTAACTCAAAAGTGTCGGAAGTTCTGATACTCCATCGGAAGTTCCGATAAGTGTCGGGTGTTTGTGGAAACTCCCTATAGGGGTCTCTACTCACCTGAGCTAACTCTATCAGAAGTTCTGACCCTGTATCGGAAGTTCCGACAGGTACATAACCTGTCTATAACAACTAGTTTTGGGGGGATGGGTATAAATACCCCCTTAGCACCCCCCATTCAGAGTTGCTGACCTAACTCGAGCCAAAACACTCCCATAGCATTGAATACTCCCTCTCCTCCCCAATCCTTGAGTTCTTGAGCTAGGGTTTGGGTGAAAGTGAAATTGAGAGTGTGAGGGACTTGAGGGTTGAGTGGGAAGTTCAAGAAGTTCATCTCAAGAGCACCTCAATCATCCTCGGCGTCAATTTGCGTTTGTTACTCTTGAAACTCGCTTCTAGACGGCTAGGCGTCACCCGTTTGAGCGCCCTCTTTGTGTGGTGCGCCCGCGAACGTTTGTATCACCCATCCTTCGTGGATTCAGAGTAAGTGACTCAATCTTCCTTTGTGGTTGATTGAGGGAGGTAAAAGGGTTAGTGAGGACCCGGCTCTTTGTGAGCTCCTCAATGGAGATGTAGCTCTCTTAGTGAGAGTGAACTCCGGTAACAAATCCTTGTCTCACGTGCTTATTGTGTTCTTTGTTCTAAGTCTTTCCTAGAAACTCGTTTTTAGTCGATCTATGCATTTAAGTTGTTCCTTGCATATATATCACCTGGAGTAGCATCTACGCTTCATTTAATATCTTTTGATTCAAATAGTTTGTGGCAGGACACCTCGGATTAACTTAGCTAAAGCACAGTTAAGTCGCCTAACCTGTGAATCTCATGCTTTAATCAAGTTAACTCGACGATCCGTCGGATTTCATCCGATTAAACCACTTAGACAGGACCGAGTTAGCATAGCTCACACGAAGGTGAGTGGTTGCAGAGAATACAACAGATCAAATAATTAGCAACGATTCATTACACACTGGTTCAAAATCAGAGTTTTACAAGGTTCAAAAGCAACGAAAGATAAAATATAGCGGAAGCTAGCGCCGAGGTCGGATGTCCCTGGTGAGGCCAAACAGGACATCAGTGATCCCGCTCCTCGCCGTCCGAGGAGGGATCCCACTCGACCGCCCACCCAGGAGGAAGCTGGGATGGCCAAGTGCCAACAGCAGCAAACTCAGAAGCTTCAACCTCACCTGAAAAGAGATGCCACAAGCAAGGCTGAGCTGCTCAGCTCAACAAGACTTAACCGACTAGTGGGACAAACTACTCCACCACTTCTAGACATGCAAGGCTCTTTGGCTGAGGAGTTTTGTTTGCCAAAAGCAACTATAGTAGGTCCTTACTTTCAATGTTTTAGCTCCGGTTCTAAGTTCATTAACCAGCCTACTTTTGCAACTCATGCTAATCAAACACAGATCCAAACATAATGTGCATAAAGCTCAACATCAAGTTCATAACATCATCATATTCCATCTTTACTTAGTGTAGCATAGCGATCAAGCAGTCTCAAACTGTGAGAGGCAGACGAATCGATTCGAGTTCCTTAACCATGCATGGCGAACCTAACCTCACGACATCTGCGCACCACCGAGGGTCGCTTCCTGTGTCGGCCGTCCCCATCAATTCCTTGACCCGTGTCGGGCCTACCTCTCTTGGTGCAAGGTTCCACAGACCCGGCCTCTGCCATTCCGTGACCACACTTGCCACCACATGCGGCCGCAGGGGAAACTCTGTTCCAGAGACAGTGGATCGAACCGCTCACATCCAGGTTCAATCAGGTACTAGGCTTCCCCATCCCATAATGGGTATGAGATTAGTACTTTCAAACACTTGATCACGAACACCACCACTATCGGACCTTAAATGGATTCAAGTAAACAGACGGGGCGATCAACCGACCACCAAAAGAGTTCACCAAGCCCTGCCCTGTCCATCGTCCTTATAGTTGTAACCAGAAGGAGAACAACCAACTCCTATAACTCGCGAGTGATAGGAAATCACTCGACTTCTACCCAGCCCTATTAAGCATTGCAACTACTCGGACTTAACAGACTAGTGTTCAGATCAAGGGAACTAAGTCATACATCTATGGTTTCAAACAACTCCTATAACATAAATGCACATACATATGAAGGAAGGCATGTGCAAGTTTATAAAATTTGGGTTCATGCTCCGGGGCTTGCCTTCGAGCGGGGTGGAGGCAAACTGGTCTTCTGCGGGTTCTACTTCAGCTCCTGCGGTCTGCGGCTCAGCTACTGCTCCGTCTTCTAGCGCCGAATGCAGTTCGTAGGTGCCGTCCGCGAGATTTAACTCTACACAGAAATGCAATGCAGGGCTAAACATTTAGATGGTTATCTCAACAACACTTGCACATTTTAGCTCAGACACTTGTAGCAAAGCTACAGGAAAGGTGGAGGAGTCCAACTTCAGTTGGTGGAGAACAGGATAGAAAGGTCAGATTGGGAGAAACTTATGATCTGACCCTTAGACTTAAGGAATAACTGTACCGGGGTCCTCAGACTTAATACAGAGAAGTCCCTGAAATTTACACAGATACCCTCGGGTCAAAGAAAAAGATTTAGCCGAGCCCTCGGGTGAGGCGGATAAGGGTCGGCGAAACAGACAGGGTCGGGCGAGACGAAAAAAAAGGGGTCGGACGAACCGGGAAGGGGGTCAGCAGCTTACCTTTAGGTCTACTGGTGAAGTCTTGGGGTTGGAAAGGAACAGACTTAGGCGGAAGGACTAAGGCTCTAAGGTTTGGGCGGCGGCGAGGTTCGACGGTGCTCCGACGGTGACGGTGCTTCTTGTGGACAATAAGCAAGCTCTATCACCATACGGAGGAACAGGCGGCTGGTGGGTTGGGGAGAAGCGGGTTTGAGCGAAGAGGGGAACTTTCTCAAGAGCTTAAGCGGCAGTGCTCAAGTGCGAGCAGAGTATGGTGCGGCGAAGCAGCGATGGCGAAGGAAACTCCGGTAGGGGCTCTGGCACTCCCTTTTATAGCTACGCGGAAGAGAGAGAGTTTGAGCAGCGCGAAGATCAGGAAAAAAAAGGATGGAGTGCTCTGCCTTGGCGGCGATTGAGCGGCGATGGGCGGCGAAGCAGAGCTTTGGGGATAAGTTCTTTGGTCATTGGGCACTGGAGACAAAGCTGGCGCAGGCGCGGTTTTGCCGGGATTAGAGTTGGCGAAGGCGAGCAGGGTTTGGTCGTGTCAAGCCACGGATTGTGGGCGGTGACTTGACTGGCATGTGACAGGAAGGAAGGCACTACAAGCGAGGTCGCAGCAGGCGAGGTGACAGGGCGAGCGGCGGCGCGAGCGAGCGCAGAACAGCGGCTTGCCGGGGCACATTACTGGCCAGGCGGAAAAGGAGCTGTCTCTGCCGGAACCGTGGTTGGCGAGGGCGGTATCATCGTGGAGCGCGTGCGCGGGCGGCGCGACTGTGGAGAGGCGGAAAAGCTGGAAGGCATCGGGGCGCGGGGCCGGGGATCCGGGCGAGGTGATGGGTGCGGGATGCGAGGCGGTCTGGCGCGGCAGCGGCAAAACCTCTACCACGGCGGTGACAGGACGCCTTGGCGCGGCCGGCGAGGGTGCGAGCGAGATGAGGCAAGGCAGAAAGGGCCGCAGGGGCTTTCGCACGCGATTGGAAGGGAGGCGCGCTAATCCATCTTGTCGCAGTCTGTGACTGGGCGAGGCAGCGCACGTCAAAGAAGTTGAGCCACGCGGCGGGGAAGCTCTGAAGCGGGGCGCACGCTGCTCTAGCGTGTTTGACTCGAGGGATCTGTGGGATCTGGTTGTGGGTCCACCATCCAGTCTCTGGCTCTCCCTCAGCTCTAAGATTTTGGAGGAACATTGTCTTTTGGACTTAGAGAAGAGTTGCCGTTTGCCGGTTGGTGCGGTTTTAGGGGTCGGACCGGTGGAAACTGCAGATTGGGATTAGCCTTGGGATTAACTCGGCTGATTAACCAAGGTCATTACATAGTTTTGGTAGAATCAGGTTGCATTTTGATTTCGTTCAGGTCACTTTATCCTGTTGGAAGTTTCGATCTAGTACCGGAAGCTCCGATCCATCGGAAATTCCGGCACTGCGTTGGAAGTTCCGACATATCTAATACTGCTGCGAGTTTTTCAGGAAAATTCGAAGTGAGCCTATTCAACCCCCTCTAGGCATCACAAGATCCTTTCAGAGCTGAGCCGTATGTAGATATACGGAAGCCGTAAAATATTTAAATAAAAATAAGACTTAGCTTGATTCGTGGCTGAGTTAAAGAGTCGGCATCGTACCTGAACGAGTAGCCATTAGTGAATAGCTGTTGACGAAGCTGATGTTGGGTCCAGATGGTCGAAGTGGTCAGCGGTGCTGGCTATAGGAGCAGCAGTGCGTCGTGCAGTAGTCACGGCCATAAGATGTACGGATCAGCGCTGCCTGGTAGCGCCCGCCGAGGTGAGGATGACCTCCGTGGCTCCAACGCCTGCTCCTCCCAATGCTTGATATAGTGAACCATCATTGATGGCCTTCGGTGACCATAAAAAAAATAATGATGTAAACTAGATCGGCTATGGAATAGTAGATAGAATAGAATCTTCTTGCTTGTTGATACGTGTTGCACGTGTGTGCTGATCCATGCTAGGGCTGCGCACGCCAGCATTGATCAAGGCGTGCCAACGCGTGCAGATGATGTGCCGAGAAGTCCCGTCGATAGCGCGCGAGCAACCTCGAGGCCCCGACGATCGAATTCGAGTGGGTCTGGATCAGGAAGACGAAGCCCGTGCATAAACCCACGCAGATCGGAAACACAAATCAATCTATAATTGGCTACCGAAGGACCAAATCAATCTGATTTCGAAAAATAAGAACGAGTCACCCGATCAGGTTGGAGGATGTGGGTGGGTGGGCGCTTGCGAGGAAATCCTTCATGCTCTCGGGGAAGATGACACAGGGTGAGATGCCATCGAGCTCACTGGGGAGGATCTCACAATCACCCATACCTAGCGTGCCAACTGTCGGATTTAGTAGCCTGACAGTTCAATAGGGGTTACCCAAGTGGTTGATTTGTAGACAGAGGGGATTGCGAGATCAAGAACTTGAAGATGATCACGAGAATACGAGGATTTAGACATATTTAGGTCTCCAGAGAGTAATACCCTACATCCTGTATTCTGATTTGTATTGCTTTGCGCTGGTGTGTGGAATAGTTGGGGTGCTCTGGGAGGCGTCTTTGACCGCCTTATACAGGCTGACGACCTAGGGTTTACAAGTCAGTTTGAATCTAATCTACTTGGTAGTTACATGGAAGGTAATCTGAGTCGGATTACAATACGTATCCCGCAATATTCAGACCGATTTGAATCGCCCAGCCTCCTTGACTTGTGCTCTAAGTATCTTCACGTCCATGGCCCGCACATTCTGGTTGGGCGGGTCCACTTACCAGGATCGGTAAGTATCTTGGTCGGTGGGAACCCATGGGGTACCCATATCCCTTAATTTGAGGTGATGATAGCAGCGTACGCATGAACACCGCTCCTGCGTCATTCACGCCCTTTTGCTTGGAGTGTCACGGTCGAACGGCCGACCTTCTCACAGATTCTAGCGCTTGGTATTAACGTCGCGCCGTATAACACTAGCGATACCATCAAATCAAAAACCATGGTTTTTACAACGCACTTGTCCTGGCATAGTGGCATGGACTATCGAGCGTACCGAAAGAGTATCGTACTTGTCGAAAAAAAAGAAAAGATTCGTATCGCAGGCCTCAAAGACAAGAGCCACGATTGGCACGCGCGGACTGTGGACTCGTACGGGCACACTATCCCTCTCGCACGCGCCTATTTAAACCACACCCAAGCCACATAGCTGAAACACACCCACACATACGCGAAGCAGGAGCACACAGCAATGGCGAGCACCAAGCTTGCGTTCCTGGCCGCCGTCGTCCTGTTGCTGCTGTCGCCGCCGCGCGCCGTGGCCCGGCACCACCACCACGAGCCGGAGGACCCGTGCCGCGACGGCGACGGCGCCTCGGGCCTGCTGCGGCACAAGGACCCCCGCTGCTCGTCCCCGGCGGTGTCGTCGCCCAAGCGCGGCGGCACCCGCGCGGTGATGACGGTGGACGGGTTCGAGAAGGGGGAGGACGGTGGCAGCCCGGCGGCGTGCGACGGGCACTTCCACAGCAACCGCGACATGATCGTGGCGCTGTCCACGGGGTGGTTCGCCGGCGGGCGGCGGTGCCACAGGCCGATCCGCATCACGAGCGTCCGCACGGGGCGCTCCGTGGTGGCCCGGGTCGTGGACGAGTGCGACTCCAGGCACGGGTGCAGGAACAACGTCGTCGACACGTCCAGGGCCGTCTGGGACGCGCTCGGCCTCGACACCGACGTCGGCGTCGTCCCGGTCACCTGGTCCGACGCCTGATCGAAGGCCGTCGTCAAGCGGTTTATGTGTGTGGCCTGGTTTGATTCCATTGATTTATTTTTAGCACCCATCACATCGAATGTTTAGATACTAATTAAGAGCATTAAATGTAGACTATTTACAAAACTCATTATATAAGTGGAGGCTAAACGGCGAGACGAATCTATTAAGCCTAATTAGTTCATGATTTGACAATGTGTTGCTACAGTAAACATTTGCTAATGATGGATTAATTAGGCTTAATAGACTTGTCTCGCCGTTTAGCCTCCACTTATGTAATGGGTTTTGTAAATAGTCTACGTTTAATACTTCTAATTAATATCTAAATATTCGATGTGACACGTCCTAAAAATAAGTAAAGGGAACCAAACGCCCCCTGAGTCGCTGCTGTCGAGGCAGAGTTGTAGAGTGGAAGAACAAAACTTGTTGCACGGTTCCCTGCGATTTCATCCTGCAATGGTAAGCTGTTGCTGTCAGTCCCAATTTGGAAACGTTGGTCTGTTGAGTCAGTGGCATGGCAATGTTGTGTTCGTCACGCCTCACGCGATTAGGGATGTGGGATTTGCTTAGGGGGTGTTTGTTAAATTTTAGCACCTATCGTATTGGAGGTTTGGATACTAATTACGAATATTAAATATAGTCTAATTACAAAACTAATTGCACAGATGGAGTTTAATTCGCGGGACGAATCTATTAAGCCTAATTAGTACACGACAATATGGTGCTACGGTAACCATTTGTTAATGATGGATTAATTAGCCTTAATAGATTCGTCTCGCGAATTAGACTCCATGTGTGCAATTAGTTTTATAATTAAGTTCATGTTTAATCCTCCTAACTAGTATCCGAACATCCGACGTGATCTTACTAAAGTTTAGCACCTCGTATCCAAACACCCCATTACTATACCAACCAAATAGATGAAGTTGACAGTGAAACCGGCCAATAATGCAACCACATTAACTCCACCGATAAGCTCGCGCCTGAAAGAACGGGGCAGGTCGTTGAACTGGACTGCGTTTGGTTTACTCGATAGCTCAGTAGACGCAAGTTGGGGGTGTTTGGGAGGAGGAGGCTAAACTTTAGCCCCGTCACATCGGATGTTCGGATACTAATTAGGAAGATTAAATATAAGCTAATTACAAAACTAATTGCAGAACCCCTAGGCTAAATCGCGAGACGAATCTATTAAGCCTAATTAATCCATCATTAGTGAATGATTACTGTAGCACCACATTGTTAAATCATGAACTAATTAGGCTTAATAGATTCATCTCGCGATTTAGCCTAGGGGTTGTGTAATTAGTTTTGTAATTAGTCTAGGTTTAATACTCCTAATTAGTGTCCAAACATTCGATGTGATGGGGGCTAAAATTTAACCTCCTCCTCCTTTAAACGCTTCTGCATGAAATGTAGACGTAGAATATATAGTTGCATACTTGCATTTAACTACCACGGTACATTGTACTCTCTCCTCCATTCCGAATACATGAGCTTATAATAAGTTAATAAACTAATTAGATTGTGATAAACGTATTTAAAAATGGGGAGAATACTTTTTAGAAATATATAAAGGGGGAGTTCCGGATCATGTTCTTCCATTTTTTTTAAAAAAAAATTCAGGGCCTGCATTGCCAGGCACCTTGGGACCAAACTCTTCTGAGATGTTGTTTAAATTTGAATAAAACTCAACACTTGTACTCCGCTAATATGTATAACATGTCACTGCATTGCCAGGCACATTGGGACCAAACTATTCTGAGATGTTGTTTAAATTTGAACTAAAACTCAACACTTGTACTCCCCTAATATGTATAACATGTCACATAAAACATATGATATATCGGAGTAATACTAACATAACTTTGTGCTAGAAAAAAAATATTTTTAGAAAGGGGCTGTCTATGTGTCACTTGAGCGTTCTGTGGGCTGGACACTCGATTTTCTTAGCCGTTGTTTTTCCATCCAAAGCCATGGTGTTTCTTCTTCATCTATCCGTTCTGCTCCTTCAACCTCATAGCAGATCGAATTCTCCTTTGCTCTTGCTGCCTTGCCCACACCCTGACCTTGCGTGCCCCTCCCTTGCCGCAACGGGGTAGGGTCTCACCGGAGAGCTGCTGGCAAGGATCTCCGACAAGACCCTACCCCGTCTGCGGCAGCCTCCTCGCAGCCCCTCCGGCTGCGGCTTCCTACCACCACCATGGTCGTTATCATCACCCCCGTCCCGACCCTACCCGCCGGATGTCCTCCACCATCCCGCCGGCGGCGTCACCGCTGCCTTGCCTCACCACCCCACGCCCACCGCCGCCGCCGGGCTGGCCTGTCGCCGCCGGTCCTCTCCTCTAAGCCCGTCGGAAACAGATGAACCCCCAACCCCAAACCCAATCCCTAACCCCCAACCACGCCGGAGTTCCGCTGGAGACGAGGAAGACGCTCGTCTCGAACAATGCAGGCAGCACGGCTTGACGGGAGAAAATCGAGTGCTCAGCCTCCTTAAAACACCTCAAGTGCAGTTTAGATTTTCCCCTTTAGAAATAAAGTGGGTCTTTATGATTTCACGAAAGGAGACAGTATATAAGTAGGACAAGTGTGATGTAAGATGTAACTGATGTTACTAGAGAAACACACGCGAACCAATTCGTTCTGCACCTCGTGAAAGTGTCTTATTCTGCCTGTCCATCACCAAGCAGACAGTCTAGCAACTAGAGCTAACGAACTACGGCATCACTCCCCGACCACGGCGACGCCATTTCTAGCCCGCCCCTCGCCGCGCGGCGGCCGACTCTGGTGAAGGCGTTCTGGCGTGGGACCACGTGACGGGGAACTCGCCGACGACGCCGGTGTCGAGCCCGAGCGCCCTCCACACGCCGCGGGCGACGAGTCCACGATGTTGCTGCGGCACCCGCGGCGGGAGTCACACTCGTCCACCACCCGTGCCTCCACGGTGGTCCTGCCGCACCGGCGCCCGTGCGCGAACCACGCCGTGGACAGCGCCACGACCGACGGAGCTCCCTGTCACCTGCTGAAGTGCCCGTCGCACGCCGACGGGCCGCGCCGCTCTCGCCGCGCCGGAAGCCGTTCACCGTCGTCATCACAGCGGGGGTGCCGCTGCGTCGTGATGACGGCGACAGGTGGTGGCTGCCCGGCGGGCGGCGGGGCCTGCAGGTTGAGGTCTACTGCGTCATTGGCGGCGCCCATGTCGAACGGAGCCGGCTTACCGTGCCGCCGGGCAGCGGCGCACGAGACCTGAAACAGGGCAAGGATGGCGATGGTTACCGCAATCTTAGCGCTCGCCATTGCTACGCTCGATCGAGGTGGGCGCTCGAGGTGCCTTTGTGATAGCGATGCTAGCTTTTTTGTATGCCACGGGCACGGCACGCGTCAGCTTCGATGTTACCAGGCGCGCGCGGTAATACCTGTGCAAGTGCAAGAACAAGCCGCCGGTCTGAATCGGGAAAGCTCCAGATGTTCCGGTGGTTGTGCGACGCTTCATCATCCACCCATTAGCTGATCAATCGATGCTGGCAAGCTATCACGTCCAAACGTGTGACACCTCTGAATCGGATATAACAGAGTATGATGAGAGAGTTGCGTTATAACTTTCGCCAAGTTTTTTTTAGTTAATTGTATCCGTGCCATTATAACTTTCACATTTTTAAGCTACACCATTAGTGTTCGTGATATAGGAATCATACCATTACATTGAACCGTGCCATTTTCTACGCTCTCGGATCGTCTTTGGTCATCCAGTTGCATATCCACTCTTGTCCCGTTCAAGGTCATTCGCACTGTTCCTACTGCATGGTCCTGAAGCTGGATGCCTAATATAGGAGCTATATATACGATTTTGTGGGCACATCTCCTACATTTCCCCCGTGCTTTTGGCTGCAGGACCATGAACCTGGCTACAGGGCTCCATATTTTTGCTTTATCTACTTATATATGCATCGCTTTATTTATCAATTCTCACACTAAGGGGGTGTTTGGGAACACCCTGTTAAAGTTTAACACCTGTCACATCGGATGTTTGGATGCTAATTAGGAGTATTAAACATAGGCTAATTACAAAACTAATTGCACAGATGGAGTATAATTCGCGAGACGAATCTATTAAGCCTAATTAGTCCATGATTTGACAATGTGGTGCTACAGTAACCATTTGCTAATGATGGATTAATTAGGCTTAATAGATTCGTCTCACGAATTAGCACAGGGTTCTGCAATTAGTTTTATAATTAGCTCATGTTTAGTCCTCCTAATTAGCATCCGAACATCCAATGTGACACTGTTAAAGTTTAGCACATCGTATCCAAACACCCCCTAAATTTGCATTGGTAATGACATAAATTAGTTGATCTAATTTGTTTTCAAAAGATGAAGATGCAGAAGAGAAATTCACTGTAATCTTCCAGATTCTGGCTTCCATTCTTTTGCGTTAACGATTGAACTTCTCTACTTAAAAAAGAGAAACTAAGGGGTGTTTGGATGCTAGGGACTAAAGTTTAGTCCCGCCACATCAGTTGTTTGGCCACTAATTACAAGTATTAAATATAAGTTAATGATAAAACTAATTGGTTAATTTGTGAGACGAATCTATTAAGTCTAATTAACTCTTAATTAGCACATGTTTACTATAGCATCACATAGGCTAATCATGAACTAGGTTTAATAAATTCGTCTAATGAATTAGCAATTAATTTTATCATTATACTATATTTAATACTCCTAATTAGTGTGCCAATATTCGATATGTTGTTTTTTTGTACGTCGTCATCCGATCCTCCCATTTTTTCCCGTACGTCCGTCTGCCTCCCGCTTCCCCTTTCCCCGATCCTTCCTCTTTTTTCCAGATCCATACCTCCTCCCGTTAACCTCAACCCTCCTCCCGTTTGGTAGTGATTTTTATACAGCGCTGCAGCTGTTTGAAAAAATGTACTGTTGCTTGTTGATTGGCTGTACAGCCGCAACCAAACAGCTGCAACAACCAGAAGCGCACTTGAGCTATTGCTGCGGCTGCGGCTGCAGCAGTTCAGCAAAGCCCATTGGCTCCAGCAGCAACCTACCTATACAAAGTACTGTCGCACAGAACAGCAACAGCCGCAGCAGTAGCTGAAACGAACACCTTGTACAATTTGAGCTTTTATTTATGGTACGAAATATGAGCCAATCATATCTAACATTGCATTTCTGTGCTAGATAGAGGACTACTTGGTTTCCTAATAGATAAGCTGTTTCGACTACATTGACAGTAGTGGGTTCAGTGGACGCATCATGCAGTCCTTCATGTTATACTGTGTTATATAATTATCCTGTACTAAATTTCGCATCCTTTCCTAGTTAGTTTAAGGTTTGTGATAAACATTCTAGAATTTCACAATATTGATTATTCAAGCCGTAGGCATAAACTCTTAATTTTTTCCATGTTTCACCTTTTGGTTTCCATAGATCTTTGAGCTTCATGGCAAGTACAAAAAGATATTTTGTACCTCAAAATACACAAAAAAGAAAAGTTATTTTTCATGCGTACCAAAAAAGAATTTTGCTTCTGTTTTCCTGTAATTTATGAACCATTGAAACAGTTGGTTTCTAAATAATGCTAATGGCACTGAGCGTTTAGCATCATTCCTATAAGGGCGCGGCGTAGCGCGCTGTTCATCCTAGTACTACTGGTCTGTATACATTTTGGTTAACAAATGCATCCTAATCTTTCTTTTATTTGTTAATATTATTACCATCAAGACAGGTTCCGGGGGGTCCTACCGCGCCCATCCGGCCGGGCCACGTCGCCCGAATTTCGCGTTGGTTGGATCGCAGCCGATCCTGCCACAGGCGCATGTAATTTTGCGAAAAATTCCTTCAATTTTCCGTTAATCCGCTTCGTGTCCACGGAGGTCCCTATCCAGCAGTAACCGCGTCCGCGTTCGATTTCTTTGCGGAACGGACCCCGGATTCTAAAATATTTCAACAGCAAGAAGAAGAAATTCCGATTTCGCGTCGCTTTTGCAGAAAGCCGCCCGCCCACCGTTTTGCGAATAACCCCCCGCCGCTACACGCCCGATCTGCGTTGCCGTCCCCGGCCTGCTCACCCTCTTTCCTCCGCCGCTGCTCGCTCCTAGCGTCGTCGCACCGCCCAAGCCTCCCGGCGACGCCGCCTCCTCTCTCGTCCTCTCTCCCCTGCTCAAAGCTCTATTTCCTTGCCGTAGTCCTCGGGAGCTCCTCACTGCTCGCTTCGCGTCATGGAGTCACACGTAACCCTAACCCTAGCCGTGGGGATTGCGTGCGGGGCGCGACAGTAGAGCGGTGCTGGACGATGCGTGTGGGCTGGGGCGCTCATGGGGCGCTGCACGCGTTGCGCACGTGCTGGCTCGACGGCGGCAGCTACCTAGCTTGGTCGTGGCGGATGAGGTGCTGAGGCACCGCGGCGGCGGCCTCCAGCACCTCGTGTGGCGGTGTCTACAGCAGCAGCGGCTGCAAGGCTAACCTTAGCAAATGCCGTGACCCACCACTGCTAGCGCAGGATCTTTGAGGGACACATGAAGCCACCCGTCGTGCAGCAGGAACAAGATAATGTTGGCCTCTTAATTTTATTAGCACTCATAGCAACTGATTGATTAATGTCAAGCTAATCTTTTTTACACTTCCCTTTTCACTACTTATTATTCCCTTCGTTAATAGTAGAAAAACAAAGTAAAAAGAACAGAAGATTATCCCTAAAGGATTTCTAAGAGTTTATCAGTTGAGTGAATCAATCTGTCTTACATCCTGAATTTGGGTCCCTTAAGGATTGGCAAATTTTGTAATGAGATAGGGCATAGTCTAATGCCTGAAATGTTTCTACATCTAACTGAAATGAAATGGAGCAGTGTATGTACTGGTTGAGGTTAGCAGAGATTTTTCAATTAATTGTTTAATTATGAGTAGTAGCTTAACATTTCCATTCCCTTGAGTGTTCCTCGTAATGTTTTAATTATGAGTAGTAGCTTAACATTTCCATTCCCTTGAGAGTGTTCCTCGTAATGTCAAGCCAAGGAGAAACTTAGATTAGGTGGAAACAACAAGTGTTATTTCCCTAATTCCCTCGATTATTCATTCTGATATTTCCATTTTATAGTTGGTTCGATCGAGTTCTTGTTAAATTCTGTGATATGATAGATTGTGATGGTGACTGCCTGTTGGTATCTTTTTTTTTATCTATTACCTGTATAGTGAAGATCTTCTTAACACTCTTTCACTCATAATTTGGTGGCAAGCCCTCATTTGAGATGCAATAGAGAAGGCTCATTAGTCTCTGTTACAACAAGTGACAATGGAATAAAAATACTTGCCAACACTGATGGACAACGCTTGCTTAGGATAATGTTTGCACTTTTAGATCAGCCTTTTCTCAATTTATAGTTTCCCCATTGATGTAGTACACTGACTGCAAAATACCATAGATGCTTAGGAAGTTTAAATTAATGGATAGAACAGCATATAATGAGGTTAGTACTTGATGACATCTATATAGTGATTACATGGCTAAGTCTGTTGTGGCAGAATTCTTGGTTAGGTACCATGGCAGCCTAACCATTTTGTACCATGGCTGGCTGTTATCTGTTGGTATTTTGAGCATGTAGCTGTAGCATGCGACTATGTGGCTGTGGTGTGGTAAATGTTCATTAAATTTATGTAGTTTTAGAGTATATTAAGCTTTAGGACTCACAATTTCTATTGCTGAATTTGCTTGTCCTTACTCTTCGCATCCTTAATTCCTTACAAATGCAATTATCCAAACAGATGAAACACAAAACTGATGATGATTTCCAGACTGTTGCATGGCTATTGCATTCAGGATTGAACATTCCCTTGCATCTTAAAGTAAATTATTCAGAACCAATGTAAGGTCATGAAATTGAGATTAGGAGCATCTTATGGTGATAAAATTTTCCATCCTATTATTCCTCCCCGCTATTTTCATTCCTCCCTCCCCCAATGTGTTGCTGTCAAATAATGGTATATACTTAATACATTAATGTTGAATACTGGTACCTTGTTATGTTAATTTGCAAAAAAAGGAAAGCATGACATATATACTTAATACATTAATGTTTCTTTTTGCTCCCAGTCCCATTTACTGAAATTTAGTGCATGATTTTTTTTCCTTCAGTGAGGTAGTAACTCTGTCTAAGAATATGTTGCCGCAGTAGATATTCATCATGTTCTGCCATGGTCATAGAAATTGTGGGAAAGATCGTGTGAACCTACACCTTACCTTTCATTGGTGCAGGTGGCTGGTGCAGACGGGGGATTGCGAGGCGGAGTAGCAGTGGACCGTGGGGCTCCCAATCTGTTCTTGATCAGGTTAGCCATATTTCAGTCTTCTTTATCAGTTTTGCTGAAATTAGTTCAGAAAATACAATATCTTGATGTACTTAATGCGGTCATCAATTTTATTTGCAATGCTCCTACCTCTGTGATCATGCTTTTAATATGTTTAGCAATAGCTTGTTCAAAAAAGAAAGGCAGTGATGAGGCCAAAGATTTGGGAGTTCCTTTAATCAAAATAGTTATAAATTGCCCTGGACTACTTAGAATTTTAAAATGAATGACGTCACTGCATGTCACAAGGATGAATTGTACCACGATGATGTCAGGCAGAGGGTCGCCATCTTCTTTGGGATGTAGGCCGGCACCGTCGAGGACTTCATCAAGGTTCGGACTGAATTGTGCTGTTATTTTTTTTTGTTTCCTTGCACAACCAGACCTGTGCACTCTGATCTCGTTTCCACTTCTGATGGGATTGAAAATGATGGCACTTTTGGCATGGAATTGTAGGCGCTTGGAGGAGGGCCCAAGGCGAGGTACGACAAAGCCGTGTTCAAAGTGATTGATCTGCTATGTTGCATAGGCGTCATCCTGACGCCGCTGCTTAAAAATTCCGTGCTTCTAGCAGTTGAACTGTTATCCTTGATGCATTCTTCGTTGGGATTAGGATGATTACGCTGCCAAGGATAAGGAGTACGAGAAGCTCAAGATGGAGACCATTTCATTTTTCTTCCTGGCGACATAAGAATTGCACTATCGATAGTTTCTGTGACTCCTGACACCAATGAGACCACCATTCCTGAAGCCCTATATGAAATTCAAACTATGTTTTGTAACAAAGGCACTATCGATGTTCATGGTACTATTGGTCGTCGAGAATGCATATTTTCTTTTACTGATGATGCTAAATCTGCATATGTTGCAATTCGCCAGTCGTTTATAAATATTACTCTGCGTGGAGCACTTCTACACATAAAAAGAAAAAAAATTACTACAGCGATTCCGTAGATATTGTGGAGTCGAATCGGCCTACGACGATGCCACCCACAGAAGACGGTACCACAATCACAGTAAGATGCTGAACATGGAAAAACAGAAATAATCAGCTATGTCATGAGCATAGATCTTTGAAGATACCTGCGTCGCTCAGATGAAACGTTTGAAAAGGATGGAGCAGCAACGTTGCGAACTTCCCCCTGATATAGCAGAGAGGGCAATGCTAAGGTACACCGATTACTTCCTATGAGGTAAGAGTTCGAATTAAATCCGAACCATTAAACATTAGGAGAGATAAAATAATTTAAAAGGAAAGGAAAAGATAAACAACCTGTTATCACCTCTTCCTTGCATCTAGGAGGAACAGCACGCAAGCATATATGTATATCACCCTTCTGTAATACATCTAGGAGGAACAGTACGCACGCATAAGATTCCGTTCGGTTGCTGTGTTTGTTAATCGGACACGGTCAGTATAAGTAGGTCACCTACATTTTTTTTCTACCTATCTGAATAATATGTACATCACCCTTCTGTAATGTACAACACTTTGGTTTCGGTTTTGGTTTCTATTTAATGCAAAATCATTCCATCACTCAATGCTTCCGGCACTGCAATACCTTCAAAACTGTAACAGCTGCAATTCTAACGCCTACAGGTACCTACACATACAGCCTTTCCCTGCACAAACATGTACATATGGAACAGTTCTGTAGCTACCATCATCGCTCATAAGCTTATTTACTTGCATATTGCCTCACATAATATACCCTTAATAAATTGTCAACTAAAACATTGAGACCTAATTTCATACCAACCACGAAGATTTAGCTTATTTACTTGCATATTGCCTCACATAATATACCCTTAATAAATTGTCAACTAAAACATTGAGACCTAATTTCATACCATGAAGATTTAGCGCGCCGCAGACACTAGTGATTATTATTATTATTAGGACCTTACGCTCCGCGCCATGGACAGACCCAAAGAACATCTAGGGGCACATGCCCCCGCTCAGTATTTTTATTTAAGTAGACTTTGGTCTTACTTTGAGGGGGTGTTAGCACTCGTTAATGGCACACTTTTACTCCTGTTTATCTTCAATAATGTCATGGATATAATATCATAACCATTGATCATGTTCAATAATCGAGCCGTTTTTGCATATGCATTGCATTTGGAGGATATTCTGTTTTCATAGGAATTTGTATTACATCACAACATAATTGGATGAGGCCCGCGATCAACGATGATCTAGATAAAAATGAAGGCCAGAGGACCCAGAAACAGCCTAGGCTAATGTTGACGGCAGTTAGCACGTCAATTTGTGAACCGCAAGCACACAGATCAGTTGTAGCTCTTCTCTTAGAGTACTCCCTCAAGGTTTATCAATCCGTGGAACTTATAGTACAAGATCTATTTCAACTAGCATTGTTAGTATTAACTTAGTGTTGATGAGTGATTTAGATCCAATCTACTAAGCATGTACAGACAGATAACAGATAGAGTAGAGGTAACCAATCTAGAGCAACCTAAACTATGCATATGTTGTAATTCTAAGCATGGATAGCAAAGCAACATATATATGATCCTAGTAAAAATTATCTTTAAATCTACACCTCCGGTCCGGATCCCAAAACCCCCCACCTTACACAAGAAAGATTCTATCACGATTACCTCTATCAGCACAAGCAGGTTAAGGGCACGATCAAAAGAACATGTTATACTCATCGGTAGATTAGGCATACAAATCCGGTCACCACGACCACAAGAACACCCTAAGCAATCTATCATCGATTCATAGATTGAAAAGCAAGCAAACCTGATAAAGTATAAAACCATCAAAGGAGATATTTATGTCGCTAAGAATATGAACACATCTATTACTTCACCATGAATGATTATACATCACAAGATCACCACCGGGATCCTACCTTGATCTTAATGACTCCTAGCTTCAGAACTCCAGCGTGATCTTCCTCGCAGGGTGATCACGTTGACAGAGGTTCAGCTACGCTAACCCCTAACAATTGTACAGGCCTCGGCTCTCCGAAGTGGTGTCCCTCAAGCTCCTTCTGCTTCTTTGCTGCTTCACGTAGAGTACGTCATCTTGGATATGGGGCTCGGTGGTTTTTTGGGGTATTTATAGTCTGGAGAGCACGTGACAAAAATTGGAAGGCGAGGGGATGAAGGAAACCCCCAGGCCGATCGGCCTGGGAGGGTCCAGGCAGATCGGGCCTTCTTTTTAGCCCCTTGCGTCCTACTTCATCTCCAAGTCTTCTTAGATGCTCAGGAGTCTAATTTTTACTTGCATGTGGGCCTGGCATGTCGATGGCTCCGGGATGAGATTGATCTTCAATAACTTTTCAAATCTCCGTTTGATCTTCTTTGGTTCCTTTTTGATCCCGAAGTGATCCTTACCATATCTTTACAATCTTAGACCTTAAGTAATCTTGGAGAAGTGCTTGCTAAAAATGAGCATCGAGGGAGGCTAGAAGAACCCTGGGCGATCAGCTTGGGCTTCACTAGGATGATCGACCTAGGCTCTTTCTGAAAGGTCCCTAGATGTTGCCTAAAGGGGGAGTGAATAGGCGATCCTGAAAAAATAACTCAAAGCAGCAGATTAAAACTTCCATCTTGGCTCAGCCAGTAAATCTCAATTCAGCCGGGGTCAATACCAGCTCAGCCAGTTTACACTAGCTCGACCGGCCCTAGGATATTGATTTGAATTAAACACAAAAAGTAACCGATGAAATAAACTTGTATCTACGAGTTACCACGACTTCTAAATGATGTAGATTTATAGATCCGTGGAACACCTACACTCAAATCACACTCGATAAAGAGATCGGGCTATGAACCCAAAAGTCAACCAAGAACATGAGTATGAATGAGATGAACTAGAAGAACTCAAGACAAAGCAAACCGAGGGTGGAGACACGTCGATTTGTTGTACCAAAGTTCGGCTGCTTCCACGGAAGCACCTACTCTCTGTTGAGGGGCTCGATAGAACTTGAGCCAAGTCTCTTTTAACCCTTTTCCTCGCTTCACTATCTTGATCTCTTCCCTTGCGGAGGCGAGATCGACGCCTTTACAAACTTCCTGCAGCTCACCACAAAGCTTAGGAGCTCACAGGGTGACGCCTAGCCATCTAGGAGGCTTCACCTCCAAGAGTAACAAATGCTTCATTAATTGCTTGATGAAGTCCACAAGTGCTCAAGGATGGTAATGGCTCACTCTTGCTTTCAATCACCCAATCTTTCACCCTCTCAACCCAACTTACAAGATTTCTCAAGGGGACTCACAGAGAGGGAGTGGGGAGAGATCTAATGGCCTTTGGGAGTGTCTTCTTCATGTTAGAATAAGCTGCCATTGAAGGAGGGGCTGAGGGGGTATAAATATCCCTACCCCAAAAACTAGCCGTTACAGTGCATTTTTGTCAAAAGTTGGTTCAGCCGATACGGGTCGGCTCAGCCGGAAAGTTAGCATTTCTATGTAGAAAACCTTTTTTGATCCAGCTTGTGACTCAGCCGAGAATCCTTCAAGCTCGACCGGGATTTTCAAGAGAGCCTTTTTCGGCCCAGCTTGCGGTTGAACCACTAGGTCTCGGCTAAGCTGGGAAAAGGCTAGCTGTGTCAGGATTGACAGCAGAACGCTAATTTAGAATGGCCATAACTTTTCACTCCGAAACCCGATTTAGGTGATCTTGAACTCTACAAAAAGGTCATTCAAAGGGTTATTCAACCCAACTGACAAAAATCACCAAGACCACCAAGTGAATGTGATGTTCCAAGTGTTTCTCTCAAGTTAGCACTTGGGTTTGTTAGTTTGAGCACCGAGACTAGTCAAACCATTCAATGTCGCATCCCTCTTGATAGAGCGGCATACCTATACTCAAGATTAAAGATAAAATCTAATTCAACCACTTGAGCTTGAATAAATTGGGTCTTTCCACTTTTCTTCAATTCTCACTTCCTGAGGGTGCAACCTTTCTTTCTCTTGAGCACACCATCCTTGAACTAGTGACTTAGAATTTTCCATCATATATGATCAAAGTTATCTTCTCCAATCCTTAAGCCACTCCATCATATGACAATGAAGATTTGATGCATTGCATTGCTCTACTCGGTTATCCCTAGATTTGATACTTCAAAACCCTAGACATTAGCCACTTCACCCTAGCAAATATCACAAGGCTCAAGCCGTCGCTTAACCAAAGTTTGCTTAGTCCCTTGTTCCTAATACCTTGCTTGATTTCTTCATCTATTCTTACCACTTTGAGCTTAGCTTTGTTTTGACATCAACAATGAATACCCATTTGAAATCCATCTCTTGAATACCATGATATTTGCTTTTGAATATATGCTTTCATATCAATATTGTGATCAAGTAAACTTTCATCTCAACTAACTTCTTCCTTGTTAGAACCATCCATGTGACCAAGCAACCTATCATTGTAATTCTATTTTATTCACCATTGCTCATGGTCACATATCTCTTCACATCAATATATCTCTTCTCATCAATATCCACTCATGTATTCTATTTCATAAACATGACCTTCATTTCACTATCTTTATCCATATTGGTGTTGTGACCAAACAAGCTTCCACATCAACTTCTTGAATAACAAAACCCTTGGTCACCTTTCTTCTCAATATCCTAACCTTGATCAATTCTTATGCACTTTTCTTTTGGTAATGCAAGTAAACAACCAACAAGATCATATAATTGCACTTTGCATCTATGTCTCTTTTGCTTATTTCAACCCTTACTTGTCATATATTCATGTTTGCATACTGTTTCTGACATGAGCTTGACTTTGATATTTGCAACAAAATCCTATCCAACACTCAACGAGCTCATTAGTCCTTTCATTGGTTATGACATTCAACCACCAAAACCTACAAGGGGCCTAGATGCACTTTTACTTCCTGAGCCCGCTGGCCTTCGTCTTTGACAGGTTCGTTGCTCGTTCATGGCTTTACACAAAAACATACTTTTAGGTCCAATTTCCTGCAAAAATAGAATATCCTCCAAAATATGTTGCACATGTGAAAATGACTGGTTTATTAGGTGTGAGCAATAGTTTAGGTATTAAATTCATGTCATTATTGAAGATAAATAGGGGTAAAAGTGTGTCGATAGCGAGCATCAACAGCTAATCAGCCCAAGCTGATCGGCTTAGGGTCCCACGACATCCATTTGTGCTATCTTTGGCGAGCATTCCTCCAAGAAGACTTAAGGGTTAAGTTCCTGAAGATAGGGTAAGTTGATCTCAGGATTAAGATGAAGCAAGAGGAGTTTAGGAACCATTCTTATCTTGAGGTTATCGTCAAGACATGCCTACATGCAAGTGAGAAGAAGACTCTACAAGATTAGAAAAAGATTTCAGAGCGAAGGGAGGTGCAAGAGGCCAAAAGGAAGGGTCAGTCTGATCGGCCTGCCCCGTTCATATGCCCTCTCAGCTTCCTATTTCAACCACGGATTCCTCATATTATAAATACCCCATTTTGCATCACCACGAGTATCCATCAAATGCATTCATCGTCAAGTAGCAGAGAAGTAGAGGAGCCTGAGGGACACCGTCCCGAAGAGCTGGGGGCCGTGCGGTTGTCTAGTGAATTAGCTTAAGCTAAACCTAAGCCAACGTGGTAACCCTGTGGGGAAGAACCTCATCAGAGTTCTGAAGCTAGGATCTACAGATCAAGGTAGGATTCTAGTGGTGATCTGGTGATGTACAATCATTCATGGTGAAGCAATGGATGTTTTTTGATTCTCCAGCGATTGAAGTGTCTCCTTCTATGATTTTCATGGTTTGTTGGGTTTGCCTATTCTAATCTATGATTGATGATAGATTTCCTAGGGTGTTTATGTGGTCGTGGTGACTAGATTTGCATGCCTGATCCATCGATGAGTATGACATGTTCTTTATATTCGTGCCCTTGAACTATCTTTGATGATAGGGGGGATCGTGATAGGGTATGCTTCTGTTTAAGGTGGGGGTTTTGAAATCTGACTAGAGGTGTAGATTTAAAGAGGCTTTGAATGAGAATCATATATCTCTTGCTTTGCTATCTTGCTCAAAATTACAACATATGCATAGTCTAGATGCCTCTAGATTGGTTATCTCTTGCTGCTATTCGTCTGTATGCTCGTTCATGCTAGATTAGATCTAAATCCTTTATAAACTCGAATCATGTTGCCAATGCTAGTTGAAATAGTCATTGCATTACAAGCTTCACGAAATGACAAACCTTGGGGGAATACTCTGAGGGAAGAGCTATAACTAATTCGTACGCTTGTTGTTCACAAATTGATGTGCTAACTGCCGCCAACAGGAGGTAACAAATGTTACCTCTGTCATTTAGATATATTAGTTATTACAATACAATGTGTTTATGTGCTAAATGTACATTACCTCATGTTTTCTCATTCATGAAAAAAGATTTGGGATGGCGGATAGATATTGTTTAGTCAGCTTTGGAGTTTATGTGTTAGACTACATAGGTTTTATATAAATTAGAAGGAAATGCTCAATGTATCTGTTATAACTTAACTCGGAGTGATGGTATCTAGCTAAAGCCTCTGCAACCACCCATGTGATTATGTGGAATGCAGGTTTACCAATTTATATAGAAGCATACATGTTGCTTGCAATTTATATAGATTGATAAACCTTAGTATTGATTGCATGTAAAGGTAAATCCGATAAAACATGAATGACATAAATATAAGTAGATCACATCCACAAATATAAGAGAAGACATAACCAAAAGTAACAAGAGCCTATCAGGTTCTAGTTGCGGTTCAAGCCAACAAGCGAGCACATCACGCATCTCATCTAAAGAAATTAAAATTTTAAACTACCGTCCTACTAGGGACCATGATCCAACCATTTTGTGTGAGAGGTTCCAAGGGCACAAACATAAGAGCTCGTGTCTTGCTATCATGGAGATCGGCATGCTACATCTAATCATCGCGATTACATAAAACACAAGTCTAATCTTGAACTAGACTAAGGATGCAAACAACTTGAGATTGTAAAAAGCATAAAAGGAGACAATGAATCGCTAGCATACACTACTGGGGAAAGGACCTTCCATCCAGCACCTTAGTACTGGTTGGGTTTTGACCAGTACTAATGTGAGCATTAGTACCGGGTCTAATGGATAGCTCCCCGTGAGCCCCTTTAGTACCGGTTGGGGGCTCCAACTGGTACTAAAGGTGACCCATTAGTACCGGGTAGAGCTTCCACCCAGTACTAAAGCCTCCACCCAGTACTAATGTGCTTGAGGACCTTTAGTATCAGGTGGAGGCTCCACTTGGTACTAATGGGTCACCTTTAGTACCGGTTGGAGCTCCAACCGGTACTAAAGGGTCCTATCTCCTCCGCTGGTAGCCTGACCGGCCCAACCCGGCCCCCTCCACCTTATCTCTTCCCCTTTGCCTTATCTCTCCGCATCTCTTCCCTCTGCCTGCGCACGGTCCCCTCCCCCCTCCTCCGCCTCTCCTCCCTCTTCCTCTTTCTCTCCGCCTCTCTCTCCCCCCTTCCTCTCTCTCTCTCTCTCTGCCCCTTTGCCTCTCCTCCCCTCCCCTCCCCAGTCCTCTGCCTCCCCTCCCCTCCCTCCTCCGCTCGCCCCTCACCGGCAGTGAGGAGCAGCAGCGGGGCGAGGTGAGGCGACTGCACGGATCTGCGGGTGATGGCGGGCTCAGGCGGGCAACAGCGGGCTGCGGTGCGGATTTGCGGGTGACAGTGGGCTCGAGCGGGCGACGGCGGGCTGTGGCACAGATCTGCGGGCGACAGCAGGCTCGGGTGGGTGACGGCGGGCTGCGGTGCGGATCTGCGGGCGGTGGAGGGTTGTGGGAGGACGGCGGGAGGGCGGGGGCGAGTGGATGCGGGGGGAGGGCACAACGGGATGGCTCAGTCTCAGGAGGCGACGGGGGGCTCGAGCAGCCAAGGGGGGGGGGGGTTGCGGGCTCGGGCCGGCAGGGTGGGATTTCTTTTTTTTTTGTTAATACCCTTTAGTACCGGTTATTTCACCCGGTACTAAAGGGGCCCCCTTTTAGTATCGGAGTAGCAATACCAGTTGCGAAACCGGTACTAAAGGGGGGTTCCCAACCGGTACTGATGGGGCTTTCCAGTAGTGATATCAGATAATATGATAAGCATTACTTGAACAATGTATGCATTACATTATCACCACCTAAGATCATCCATAGGATGATGAATAATGCTGGGCTCCTGAACAACACCATGGCACAACCACGCAGGGACAACCATAGCGGCTAGGGTTTAGCATAAGCTATTTTCAAGACAACTCCGAAGACTTGCAATGACCTTCAACTTTCTATGGTGTGTCATTCCTTCCTCAAATGCCTGAAGCTTTGATAGAAAATTATAGATCTTTTCAAACTAATTAGTTTACATACCAAACTTGCCCCAATCAAAGTTCAGACGTGAGAGATATATATGGCATATACAAGATCTCCTTATGGCATATACAAGATCTCCTTCTGTTTCATCGATTCCTTCCTCAAATGCCAGAAGCTTTGATAGAAAATTATAGATCTTTTCAAACTAATTAGTTTACACACCAAGCTTGCCCCAATCAGAGTTCAGACGTGAGAGATATATATGGACACCAAACTTGCCCCAATCAAAGTTCAGTCGTGAGAGATATATATGGCATATACAAGATCTGCTACTCCCGCGGAACTTTTGACCTTCCAATATTAGGATCTTTTAGCTTGTCCATGAAATTAACTTGCCAAAATAATCAAATGCTTCGCCCCTAGGCATTCTAAATTGAAGGTTCATCGAATGTGGAGGACGAAACGAGCTAGGCCGATTGACCAATGGGCTATGGGTCGCGCACCCTCTTTTGGCCCCTGCTGGTGGTCATCCTCCTTGTGTAACCTCATATTATCCAAAGTTCAGGTAATTAAATAAAAGCTTGTACAAAAATCATCTATTTATGTTGCATTTCTATAATTTTGCAAATAATCCAAAGAATATATATACAAATATGAGGTTATTTCGGATGCTAAATGCCAAGTTATTAGTAGAAGAATTAGTCCAATAATACCATAAAACAGTACAACCATGCGACAATGTTGGTGCGAGTTGTGGTGGGGCTACCTGAGAGTCAATGGTTGCGAAAAACACATAGTATAGATGGGACACTTATATTCACTCAAGCACATTCGGCCCTACAAATACAAGCAGCCAATTCTACCCTTATAAGCACCTTCGAAAGGTTAGATTAACAAATTTTGAAGTTGACAAAGTCACAACTATTGCATCGCTGTCGACGGGCATATTGGCTACCTCTGAAAGCATAGGACCGTTAATTCATAGAATAAATTTAAAAAAATATGAGCATACATACCAAGTTGAGGACTTGAATACGCACGGATAGGTTCCATCATAAGAAAATGAAACTATTCTCACCCTAACCCGATGAAATTAACCAAACAAAATGCCCTGGGTTTTCCCATGATAATGAAAAATACATTATACATGCGTACTGGCATCGTCATTCCTGACGTTGTCATGCACGTCACAGTACTTACTAATTCCTGACGGTGTCCTCTCTTTTACTTGGAAGTACACGTAACTCGATGTCACAATTGATGGCCAACCTTGTCGCACGTTAGTTCTTCCCCTCGGATATTACCGCTGTAACATGAGTGCCACCATCAATTCCAAAACCATCGTTTTTACTGCGCACTTGTCGCGGCATCGAGTGCACCGAATAGTATCTCGTGCTCATCTAGCTAGGAAAAATAAGGATTCGTATCGCAATCCTCAAACAAGAGATGCGCGCGACTGGCACGTGCCACAAGTGCATCGTCGTGTCCCTCGCCTTCCCCTTCCGCGCGCGCCTATTTAAACGGCCCGAGGCTTGCACACCTCAAGCACTACCCACGGCAAGCCACCAAGTCCTACAGCAGGAGCTCAACACTTGGGCAGCAATGGCGAGGTCGTCGTCGTCCAAGCTTGCGTTCCTGGCTGTGCTCGTCCTGCTGCTGCAGGCATCGTCGCTCGCCGTGGCCCGGCGCCACCACCACGACGAGCCTGACCCGTGCCGCGACGGCGCCCCGGGCCTGCTGGGCCACAAGGACCACCGCTGCTCGTCCCCGGCGGTGTCGCCGCACGGCGGCACGCGCGCGGTGATGACGGTGAACGGGTTCGACAAGGGCGAGGACGGCGGGGGCCCGTCGGAGTGCGACGGCAAGTACCACCACGACAGCGAGATGCTCGCGGCGCTGTCGACGAGGTGGTACGCCGGCGGGCGGCGGTGCCACAAGGCGATCCGCATCACGAGCGCGCACAACGGGCGCACCGTTGTGGCACGGGTCGTCGACGAGTGCGACTCCCGGCACGGCTGCAAGGACAACATCGTCGACACGTCCAAGGCCGTCTGGGAAGCGCTCGGGCTCGACACCAAGGTCGGCGAGGTCCCCGTTACCTGGTCCGATGCCTGATGAAGAACTGCCGTCGTCGATCGGCCGGCGAGGGCAAGGAGAAGATTGCTTTGCTCACGACAGTGTGCCTGCGTCGCCGTGGAGTCATTGCACCGGCCGCCGGCCGTTGTTGCTGTTGATGTCACCTAAGCATAGTGTGTGATTGTGCCTGTACACGTCCTGATCGAGGACGGTCTGGTTGATGTGTGCCGATGTCGATTGCTACTCTCTCGAGTCATACTAGGTATATATATAGAGTGGCAGAATAAAACTAGTTGCATGGGTGTGCGACTTATCCTGTAAGGGTCAGCTGTTGCTGTCATTGTCTGTCCCAGTAAGTATAAAATCGTCCTTGTTTTGTTGAGTCAGTGGCATCGTCACGCTGTGTTGTTTGATGGGGACAACACATCAAGACCTGTCGTACATACATCTATGGTAATATATAGTAATATAAGGTGAGGCATGAACCCACCAAAGCAATTTAGGGGGTGTTTAGTTCCCACCCCTAAACTTTAGCACTTGTCACATCGAATGTTTAGATACTAATTAGAAGTATTAAACATAGACTATTTACAAAATCTATTGCACAGATGGAGGCTAAATGGCGAGATGAATCTATTAAGCCTAATTAGTTCATGATTTGACAATGTGCTGCTACAGTAACTATTTGCTAATGATGGATTAATTAAGCTTAATAGATTCGTCTCGCCGTTTAGCCTCCATCTGTGCAATTAGTTTTATAATTAACTCATATTTAGTCCTCCTAATTAGCCTCCGAAGATTCGATGTGACACGGACTAAACTTTAGCTCAAGGAACCAAACACCCCCTCAATCCAACCAACACACATGACTTAGGGTATTACGCAATCTAGTGACTCGAACCTGTCTAAATCGTGTGTCTGTGTTTACCTTCGAGTTTTTGATCTCGACGATCCCCATTAACCAAAACACTACCTCGGGCACCCCCTCTATAGGTTGCCGGATCTAAACACCGACAAGACCTGACATGTTACTAAAACTACATGTGGCCACCAAAGTTGATTGTCTTTGAACGGAATTTTGTTTACGATGCCAACCAGCAAGCTGATGATCTGATTGTGAATTTTGTTGCATCAAGAAAGAAATAAAAAGACACGGACAAGAAATTCACAAGAAATTAGACATTCGTATTGTTTCAAAAAAGGATTTCAAACTAAATTGTTGCAAATAACTCATCCAAACTATACCTTCTGAATGCTAAATTTTTTTTGAAGGGTTGCTTTGGGTACATTTTTATATGTATTAGCAAATTAATAAGGACGCACTTTCTACATTTTTTCTATATACAGTTCATGCTAAAGAACAAGTTTGCTAGGTCACTCATATAAGTAAATCATATATGCCAATTTCTGTGTATCTTACTTTTGATGTGCTCTCTCATGGGGACAAAGGCATTTTGCGATCCTTTAGATTTCACGGGGCAAGCAATCTAGTTAAGGCGTTTATTTCTGAGCAAAGATCAACAGCTAACAGCGGCTCGATAGTACTCATGTTATATATTACTCCAGAAACAGTAACACATCTTGATAATTCTCAATGCACTAGCAAGCACACGAGTAACACTAAATTTCAACATATTAATTGTCCTCGCTCATCAAACACGTGTTAAAATTTCTTTTACGAGAATTCTTAGTGTTAGACTAAAAGCTACTCTGGTCTTTTTGGGGAGTATTGCTTTACCAGTGAGAAATTGCTTTACCAGTGAGAAAAAACACAACCCTTCTGGTCTTTTTTAAGATCAGGGGATTTATTTATTCCAGCCTCTGCTTGAGTTGTGCACTCAACCCTATTTTGGTCTTATGCATGTAGAACCTGTCATCACCAAATGGCACAAGGTTCCTCTTTGCTCTTATGACTTGTTCTCAACAGATGGGATAATACAATAAAAACATCCCGGCCTTTGATATGCACGCAGCCCGATCAT
The DNA here is from genome assembly GCF_005286985.2 of Setaria viridis. Classification (NCBI taxonomy): domain Eukaryota; kingdom Viridiplantae; phylum Streptophyta; class Magnoliopsida; order Poales; family Poaceae; genus Setaria; species Setaria viridis. The sequence continues at coordinate 15,139,834 of NC_048271.2, read as the reverse complement.
TATCACAAAATCTCAGCATTAGCGTGAACTTTCAATAATCTTCCATATCTTCACTTAAATGTGCATGTGCTCGCTAACAATTGCAATAATATTTTCGTATGACTTATCAATTTTGGTTAGTTCAAAGTCGATAACAAATATAGAAGCTGTAACTAACAGTAAGATAAAACACAAAAACGAAAGGTTTGGGCCTTTGAAATCAAATATCTTCAGATTCTCTAATTGGTGCAGCCGCGGCATGGAGTCCATTTCCATATACGTCGATGAATATGCAGAGTCAAGAATAATGCGTGGAAACTAGGAAGCCATTAACATCTCTCAAAGACATCGAGTACAAACTAGGGAGCAGGCAGCAGGGTGTTCCATCTACTGGTCTTGCAGGAGAAACACACACCGGCGACTTTTATTCTTGATCACGAAATCTAAATTGTTCTACCTCTCCATCAAGCCGAAAACATAATAGCAGACCACTAATAGCAACTACAGGAGCTACTAGCACACACCACAACTGCATGCCGGCGTCATTTCCAGTTTGCCCCTTGCCGGCGGCGTCTCTGCTGGTGAACGCGTTCAGGCATCGGACCACGTGACGGGGACCTCACCGGCGTCGGTGTCCAGCCCGAGCGCCTTCCACACGGCGGCCGACGAGTCCACGACGTTGTCGCGGCACCCGCGGCGGGAGTCGCACTCGTCCACCACCCGGGCCTCCACGGAGCGCCCGGTGCGCGCGCTCGTGATGCGGATCGCCCTGTGGCACCGGTGCCCGCCCGCGAACCACCCCGTGGACAGCGCCACGATCAGGTCGCCGTCGCTGTGGAAGTGGCCGTCGCACTCCGACGGGCCGCCCTCCTCGCCGCGCTGGAATCCGTTCACCGTCATCACCGCGGGCTTGCCGTGGCGCGACGATGCCAGCGTGCCCTGGTGGTGGTAGCCGCCCGGCTTGCCGTGCCGCCGGGCAACGGTGCAAGTGATCTGAAGCAGAGCAAGGACTGCGAAGAGCGCAACAACTCTAGCGTTTGCCATTGCCAAGAGCCCGAAAACTGAGCTCTCGCTTGAGGTGCTTTGGAATTGGGATGCATTGGCCATTGGCTCCAGGGGCTTATTATATAGGCGCGCTACCGGGGGTTCACGACAACACGTGCGAGCCTAGCCGGCCTGTGGATGTTCTTGAGATCGGTGAGCTCGATATGAGTTCAGTGGATCCATCCGAGACAAACTGCATTGGAGAAGTAATAGCGATGCTAAGCCTTTGTACGTGACGGTGACGGTGTCAGCTGCGATGTTACCATCCGCGCGCGGTAATACCTGAGCAAGAATAAGCCCCCGTGTTTTTGGAAGCTGGAGCTGGAAGGTCCCAGATGTTTTCAGTGGATGTGCTTCATCACTGTCGATTCATTGGCTGATCATCGAAGCTATCACGTCCAAAACGGCTAAACTATGACGTCTCTCTAAAACAAACAAGAGTTTGATGCCCACTAGAGGCCTTGACAGTTGACACAGGTGTTGGTCAGACCTATAGTCCCTTCGGACCATGAGGAATGGGTTCATTTCCATGCCAACGCTACGGAATTGTCGTTTTTGGTACAGGAATTTGACCTGGCCCTCCGTAGTTTACAACGGTGCCAGTGGCTTGTTTATGCACAGATGTTCCTGGAAGAACGCATGTGTCCACTTAATTAAGTGGAAACTTCTGGATCTCAAATGAAAAAGATATTTGAGGAAAATTGTACGAGTGAATTTTGAACTAGCTTGTGCAAAATACCATGTACTCCCTCCGCTTAAAAAAGAATGACATCTTGGGATTAAACAAATTAGGGATAAATGAAAAGGATGCATGTGCCGTAAGTCAGTCGAGTTTGTATGGAGGGAATCTGTTTCCATTTAATCTAGCGCAACAGATTATGCATGCACGAGATTTGAATTTCTGGATATTGTTCTTTCTAGGACAAAAATTTGAATCGAATAATGACATTGTTTTTGGAACAGACGGGGTATTTATTTTCGCACAAAATTTGAATCGCATAATGGTATTATTTTTGGAATGGAGGGAGTATTTATAAACGAAGGTAGCATTTGGTGAATCGCATAATCGCATAAACGAAGGTATAATCGGTCCAATGGTCAAAAAAGAAGAAAAGAGTTGATCCCAATAGCATGTCCAAGTACCTGAACACAAGGATGAGTGAAGCCACAGAGGCGTGCCGACCAGAAGAAGGCGCCCAGCTCCTGAGGACGGATTGGTGGAGCTACAGAGGCACGCCAACCTAAAATAGGCGCCCAACCCCTGTGGATGAGGACTGGCGGAGCCTCGGAGGCACGGAAAATCCATGGGCTTTGTCCGGTGTAGGCGCCGCAATAAGGGAAAACCCATAGATTCCGTCGCTAGGGTTATGCCGTCACACCTCTCAAAAGCCAAAGGGGCGCAATTCTATTTTCACTTCCATCCGTTACACTCGCGTCGCCGCCGCCACAGTCCACTGAGCGCATCGCCGCCACGCCCGCGAACCCTAGGCCGCACCGCCACGATTCCCAATCTACTCACGCGCACTTCGCCGCCGCCGCCTGAGCCGCCGCGCCGCCGTATGCGCATCAAGACTCTTGCGAGTAAGCTTCATGACGTCTTTCTTGTTGGATGGTTTCGCCATATTTTTGATTGCGTCAACCTTTATGGGATTGGCTTTGATGCCGTGCTGGCTGACCATGAAGCCCATGAGCTTTCCAGACAGGACACCGAAGACACACTTGCCCAGGTTGAGTTTCCACCGATAGGCCTAGAGGCTGTTGAAGGTTTCAGCGAGGTCGGCTATGAAGCTCTCCTCATCTTTGGTCTTGACAACTACATCTTCGACGTAGGCCTCGACGTTCCTGTGTAGCTGTGTCGCTAGGCAACCCTGGATTGCCTTTTGGTAGGTGGCGCCGGCGTTTTTCAACCCGAAAGTCATGGTATTGTAGCAATAGATGCCAAAGTACGTTATGAGCGCCGTCTTGTCTTGGTCGGCAGGATCAAGCGAGATCTGGTGATAGCCCGAGTAGTAGTCGAGGAAGCAGAGCAGGATGCTCCCAGCCGTAGAGTCTACGACTTGGTTGATGCACGGAAGAGGTAAGGGGTCCTTAGGGCAGTGCTTGTTGAGGTCGGTGTAATCGATACACATTCTCCATTCACCGGTTTTCTTTTTTATAAGAACTAGATTTGCTAACTAGTTGGGATGTTTACATTCACGGATGAATCCGGCAGCTAGGAGCTTATTAAGTTCTACCCTAATGGCCTCCTTGCGATCTTGGGTGAAGCAGCGAAGCTTTTGCTTGACTGGTCTTGCAGTCTTGCTCAAGTCCAAGGAGTGCTCAGCCAGCTCCCACGGGACACCGGGCATATCGGATGGCTTCCACGCGAATATGTCTGAGTATCTAGAGGAAACTAGTGAGCGCGAGTTCCTATTTGGTAGAAAGGTCGGATGAGGGCCATCTTGGTCGGATCTTCTAGGCCGAGGCAAATCTTCCTAACTTTGGGGTCGGGCTGCTGCGTTGTGGGCGTCAGCTCTGATTCTGGGATCATGAGCTAGTCCTTGTCCACCTTTTGGGCCTCGACGAGCATGGCAGTGGCCTTTGCAGAGTACTCCAGGGCTTCAGCGAGCTGCACCACCTCCGTGTCGCACTTGTATGAAGTCTCGACATCGCCGTAGATGGAGAGGACACCGTTTGGAGCCGGCATCTTGAGGACGTAGTAGGTGTGATGCGGGATCACCATAAACCTCGCCAGCATTAGCCTATCAAGGATTTCATGGTAGGAAGTCTTGAAGTTGGCCACCTCAAATGTGAGGTATTCCATGCGGTAGTTGGTTTGCATGCCAAATGTGACCGGCAAAACAACTCAGCCGGCCAATCGGATAGGATCCTTTGCTGGAGATGATGTTGTAGAAGGGTTCTTCACAGGGTTGGAGCCGCTTGAAGTTGAAGTCCATGCGCTTCAAGGTCTCAGTGAAGATGATGTTGAGGCTGCTACCACGGTCGATCAGCACCTTGGGAAGTAGGGCCCGGTCTATGGTCGAGCAAACCACTAGCGAGTAGGACCCGAGATCTGGAATGTGTACCCAACGATCTTCCCTGGAGAAGGTTATGGGCTGCTCTGACCAGTGTGGATACTGGACTGGCCATATGGAGACAAAGTGCACCTCTCACTGGTGCAGCTTCTGCTTGCAGTTGCTGTAGAAAGCGTTGGGGCCGCCCACGATGATGTTGACCTACCATTCCGATTGCTGGAACTCCCTATTCTGGTCGGCGCCTGGGTTTTGCTGATTGCGGCGCTCCTCTCAGTGCTGGTCGTCAGAGTCGTCGCGCCGGCAGTTGTCGCGGTCGTCGCGCCGGCAGTCGCGGTCGTTGTGGTAGCGGTCGTGGCGGTCGTTGCGGTCATCGCGACGACGATAGTCGCGACGGTTGTCATCCCTGCGATAGTCATTGCGGTGGGGTTGCTTGTACTCCACCGAGGCACCGAGCTCTTTCTTGAGGACTATGCAGTCCTAAAGATTATGATGTGCATCCTTGTGGAAGGGGCACGGAGCGTTGAGTGTGTCGTCAAACTCGTCCCGGAGGAAGGTGGTCAGCCTGGCAGGGTTGCCTTCAGCAGTGAGGACCTCGGAGGCCCTTCTTCGAAGTTGGGACTCCGATCACGCTTGGTGTTCATCATGGGTCAGCTGATCGTAGTCGTCGTTTTGGCGATGCTTGCTGCCCTGAAACTATACTATCGCCGCCTCCTCTATGTGTGCCTAGGTGTTGACAACCTGCATCATCTGCTCGACTGTCTTGGGGCAGCCTCTTACAACTTGTAGAACATGAGGCGGTTCATCAAGCCAGAGCGGAAGTACCAGATGATGTCGTGGTCCTTGATGTTGGCCAGCCTATTGTGGTTCTTGAAGAAGCGGTTGGCGTAGTCTCAAATAGTTTCATTCTTCCACTAATGGACTTGGCCAAGGTTCTCCGTGTTACTAGGTTGGCTGTAGGTAGCCTGGTAATTCTGTGTAAAAGCTCTAGCGAGCTGACCCCAGCTGTTGATGCTATTTGGGGGGAGGTTCTCCAACCATAGGAGTGGAGCGGGACCCATCACCATCGGGAAGTAGGCTGCCATCTGGTCGTAGGTGCCGTGGGCAGCTTTCACCGCAGTACTGTACATCTTGAGCTAGATGGTAGGGTCGAAGCGACCATCGTACTTTTCGTTGATGGCCGGCTTGAATGAGGCCAGCCACTCAACGGCCCAGAGGTGGGGAGTGAAGGCGGCGAAGCCATCGATCGTCGTGTCATCATCATCGTCGAGGTTGTACACAATGGGTGGAGCCCTGGGGTGTCTGTCGTTGTTGCGCCTGTGCGGGACATAAGCGTCTTTAGGGGCGCTGTACATGCGGTCGTAGTCAGCACGGTGGCGCATCTCATCTTCCTAGCGGCGGTGGTCCTCGCGTTCTACATTATGGTTGAGTCCAGAAGCACCATAGCCGCGGTCGTACTTAGCGCGGTGGCGGAGCTCGGCCTCTTCCAGCTCTTGGTGATGGTTGTTCAGGTCAGGGCGGAGGTCGCGATAGTCGCGCAACTCTTCACTGAGGTCACGTTGCCGACCTTGTTTGCCACGATCCTCACCATCGCCTCTCCTGCTGCGGCGTCGATTGTTGTGGTTATTGTTGTTGGCGTGTGGATTGGTAGGTTGCTCCACCTCCTCTTCACGGATGGGCTCTAGTCGACCTCCTGCATGGTTGTCGTGGTCGCCTCAGCGATGGTCAGATCTGCTATGCCCAGATCGGCTTCGAGAGTATGGGTAGCTGTAGATTGGGAGTACGCTGACCAGCTGTGGGCCCGCTCTTTGATCTGGGTTTTGGCAATGCGGAGACGGGCCCGGATCCGTCGGATTGGCTCCGAGTCTGGAAGGTTTTCCAGGTCGGCGAAGGTAGCCCCCAAGTTATCCTGGGGTGTGGTGAAGACATTGTGGTCGGCCTCCTCGAGGTTGGCTTGTAGATTGTGGGGGCGCGCAGGGCGCCTGCGCCTGTCCCGGGCATCGTTCTGGTCAGCATTGCCGCTGTTGTCACGCGCTGGTCTGCGCTGATCATTTGCTGCCTCTGTGTTAGTAGTAGGTTGTTGCTGGTCGTTGGCCTACTCCTGTTAGAGTCGTGCTGCATGCTTTTGGTTCCTGGTGTTGCGACCTGCTTCCTGAGTAGAGGTTTCGCCATCCCTAGGTGGCTCATCAGCGGAGACCACGAAGGCTTCACGATCTGGTGTGGAGAAGTTGCTCTCATTGTTGCTTCCGTAGGGATTCGGTGTCAGGACGATGCGGGAGACCTGGAACTCGCCAAAGTCCGGAAACTGGATGGGTGCGGGTGGGTCTCCAGATTGGATCTAGAAAGACTGCGCGAGGTTCGCGGAGAATGCAGCGGCCGAGTTCCTCAAACCAAAGGGGATGAGAGAAGGACCTTGCGCCGACCTGGTTGAGCGTAGCGCCGCCTTAGAGAAATCTATGCACTCAGCAATAGTGTTGTTGATGCGATCTAGCCCCGCGATCAGGTCGAATGGCGTAGGTGGGCAAGTCGCAGCAAGGATGTGCGGAATTCTCTCGGAGAGAGATCACCGACCAGCTGGGCAAGCGGCGTGATGATCCTTGGGTGGAGGTTTTGCTCCATCGGAGTAGGTCCGGCAGATGCTGAGCTGGTGGCGGACGCCGAGTCGATGGAAGACGCGGTGGAGTCGAAGTCCGCCGGCATGCTCCCGAAGCGTAGCTAGATCGGGTTGGCGAGGAAGTCCTTCACGCTCTTGGGGAAAACAACGCCGGGGCGGGATGCCATCGAGCTCGCTAGGGAGGATCTCACAATCACCCCTACCTGACGCACCAACTGTCGGATTTATAAGCCCGACAGTCCACTAGGGGGTCCCCTAAGTGGTTGATTTGTAGGTGGAGGTGATTGCGAAACCAAGAACTTGAAGGTGATTGCGAGGACATGAGGAACACAAGGGTTTTAGGCAGGTTCGGGCCTCCGGAGAGTAATACCCTACGTCTTGTATGCTTGGTGGCTTGTATTGCATGAGAGTTGAGATGCGTTAGGTTCCCTCGGGAGGCGTCCTTAGCCGCGGCTGACGACCTAGAGTTACAAGTCGGTTTGAATCTAATCTAGTCGATTGTTACATGGAAGGTAATCTGAGTCGGATTACCATACGTATCCCGCAATATCCGGGCTGATTTGAATCACCCGACCTCCTTAACTTGTGCTCCAAGTATCTTCATGTCCTTAGCGCCCACGCCCTGGTCGGGCGGGCTCACTTGTCAGGTCTGGCCAATATCCTGGTCGGTGGGAACCCATAGGATACCCCTATCCCTTACCATATACTCCCTCCTCTTAAAAAAGAATGACATCTTGGGATTAAACAAATTAGGGATAAATGAAAAGGATGCATGTGCCGTAAGTTGAGTTTGCATACATAAGATGGAGGGAATCTGTTTCCATTTAATCTAGCGCACCAGATTATGCATGCACGAGATTTGAATTTCTGGATATCGTTCTTTCTAGGGCAAAAATTTGAATCCAATAATGGCATTGTTTTTGGAACAGACGGGTATTTATTTTCACACAAAATTTGAATCGTATAATGGTATTATTTTTTAAATGGAGGGAGTATTTATAAACGAAGGTAGCATTTGGTGAGCTCCTGGCAATTATTTTTTATTTGAGACCCTGCCTTTTTTTCGTTACAAAAGAGGCCAAATGGAATATAGCCGATTGTTGTTTGGCCGCTTGTCGACCAAAGCAATGCCGATGATTTTATTTCTTTATGTATTCATTTATTTACGTGGATTTTTTCCTCTTACTAATATAAGCGGCATACCTTCTGTCTAGTTTGTTAAAAAATCGTTTGAAATTTTCATTATAACTATATGATAATTTCTTTATTTTTAAATATTTGCCACCGTTGACTTTTAAATACGTGTATAACTATTTATCTTATTCAAAATAATTATACAAATATGTGTTTTCTTTTCTTATGATTTATTTTATTGTTAAAGGTAGTTTAAGTATGACTTATATATTTTTGTGCATTTAAATTTTTGAATCGGACGAATGATCATGCATCATGATCATAGTCAATGGTTCAGTAACAAACATTTATGAACGGGAAGAGAATATATTTTACTCGAGTCATTGACTGACAATCAACATGGAAGCATTGCCTCTAAAATCAATCGAAATAGACCTTCTAAAATGCAACTCAAACTCGTTCGCTCAATCAAATAAAAAGGAACTCGCAGGGGAAATTTCGGCTGGCCGCATGAAGGCCTAGCTCTTTACTTTGACTACTTGAAAGCTGCCTTAAAAAACTCCAATTTGGCCTCACTCTTTCGATGTGCTAATTCCAATTCCTCAGCTGGAAACAGATTCTACCAAGCTAGGGAGGGCTTGCTTCCATTTGGATTTCGTAGTCGTAGAATGCCTTTATCTTGATCCATATATGCTGATACAAAGCCAGGTTTAGTTTGACTCACAAAAGACATGAGCACATAACGATCAGGGTCATCTTACAAGAGACGCACACACCGAACCAATTTATTCTGCTCCTCTAGAAAACGCGCTCCACACCGTCAGGCGGAGGGCCAGAGAGGGTAGCAAACTACTCGACGTAGAAGAACTAGAGCTGCCGGCCAAGCACGAGCAACTCAAACAGTTGCATATCACTCGAACGAACGCCGACTCCGCTGGCGCGCGGCCAGTCATCTCGAACACGGGCTAGCTTAGCTCAGGGGTCGGACCACGTGACGGGCACCTCGCCGACGTCGGTGTCGAGCCCGAGCGCCCTCCACACCGCCGGCGACGAGTCGACGATGTTGTGGCGGCACCCGCGGCGGGAGTCGCACTCGTCCACGACCCGCGCCTCCACGGTGCGCCCGTGGCGCGCGCTCGTGATGCGGATCCTCCTGTGGAACCGGCGCCCGCGCGCGAACCACTCCGTGGACAGCGCCACGATCAGCTCGCCGTCGCTGTGGAAGTGGCCGTCGCACGCCGACGGCCCGCCGCCGCTCTCGCCGCGCCTGAACCCGTTCACCGTCATCACGGCCGGGGTGCCGCCGCCGTGGTGGCCGCCCGGGTCCCCCCCCCCCCCCCCCCACCCCCACCCCCAAAGGCAGGTCGTCGACGGAGTCGGCCGCGGCGGCGTCGGCGTCGGCGCACGGGCCCGGCTTACCGTACCACCGGGCAGCGTCGCAGGAGACCTGGAGCAGAGCAAGGACCGCGAGAGCACCACCATATTCTTCGCGTCCGCCATTGTCACGCTCGAGGTGGGTGCTCGCTTGAGCTTCTTGGCGAGGTGCACTGGCCCATTGGTTCGAGGTGGACGTGTTTTTATATATAGGCTGCAAGGGGTGCACGAGGACACGTTCGTGTTGCCCCCCGTGTGCTTTTTTGTTGGATTAGCGAGTGAGATTGGAGACAATGTCTTGTGTGGATTCTCGAACGGAGAGGTCGATACGAGGCTCTACCTCTACCGCTAAAAAACCTGGGACGCCGACCAAACATCGCAGTACCGAGGTCTTTTGATTTTCGGTCCGCTCCCCCTTCCTGCGCTGCCTTCCGGATCTAGCCTGACGCACATCATCCTTCCGGCGTGCAATGGTGGATTTGTTTCCTTATTTCACGCTCGTCGTTTGCAAGATTGAAGCTAGCTTGGTCATTCTATTTTTGTTCATAACCCTTGATCTGGGAGCAAAATATTTTATTTCTTCTTATAGGATCATTTGGCTAACATTGCAGCCACGACAAATCAACAACTCATTGATGCTGGAAGAAATCAAATGGATCAAACAGATCAAATCCTCTTCTCATGTTCACATCGGTTGAAGAATCCAGAACCATTTGATACGGCACGGCAGAAGTCTAGTTCGCCTATAGCCTGAACGCACCAGCCGAGCGACCGGATTTCGCCTTCTTGGGCAATCCGTTCATCAAACCATTCGGCACGGCACGTGCATCTGCGCAGGTTCACATGCATGTGGAAAGTCGAAAGACCACTATATAATCCCATGCTCGGCTAGTTACTCGAACCATCAGACAAAACCGCCCAGAGCTACGGCAGAGCAAGAACAGAGCCTTTGTCTAGGAAAGAGAAAATGGCCACCACTGCCAGAGCTGTAGCCTCAATGGTGATCTTCCTCCTGGTTGCTCTCTCCGCCACCCACTTGGCGTTCTCCCTCCGCCCCGGCGGCGGCCTCGGCGTGTGCCGCGCCAGCGGCTACCTCCCCGGCCGGTCCGGCAACTGCGAAAAGAGCAACGACCCGGACTGCTGCGAGGACGGCAAGAAGTACCCGCAGTACCGGTGCTCGCCGCCGGTGACGGCGAGCACCAAGGCCGTGCTGACGCTCAACAGCTTCGAGAAAGGCAAGGACGGCGGCGGCCCGTCGGAGTGCGACAACGCGTACCACAGCGACGAGGAGAAGGTGGTGGCGCTCTCCACGGGGTGGTTCAGCAACATGGCGCGCTGCGGGCACCGCATCAAGATCTCCGCCAACGGAAACTCCGTGTACGCCAAGGTGGTGGACGAGTGCGACTCCGTCCACGGCTGCGACGACGAGCACAACTTCGAGCCGCCCTGCGACAACAACATCGTCGACGCCTCGCCGGCGGTCTGGGACGCCCTGGGGCTCGACCAGAGCCTCGGCATGGTGGACATCACATGGTCTGAGGAGTGAGAGCCTGTGATCGGGTTGTGTCTGCTCTATCTGGTGTCACTTGGCACATGCTGTGTATGTAGAGGATACAGGTCTTGGGCTCATTGCCCTGCATTAGCGTACTGTATGCCACGTCATTACTGCGTATATGGAATAAATAGTGCATACAGCATACAGTGAGCACTAATAGTGAATGCCCACGTCGCTCCTCCTCGGGCGACACGGGCAGAACCCTAGTGCCCGGTGCCGCCACCCTCCAGCGTCGCTCCCCCTCTCACCGTCGCCCGAGCGGCCACCGGAAGCCCACGCGGCCGCAAGGAAGGCGGCAGCGGGGCTCCACCACCCTCCTCCTCTCCTTTCCTCCTCTCGCACTCTCTTTGGTGGTTGGCCTCGTCCATGGTGGCGGCGGTTGGCTCGGCCACGACCAAATCCGCCCAGTGAATGGCTGGATCCGCACCCCCAGCCGCCGGATCTGCTACCCCGAAGCCTCGGCATGTCGGGGACATGCGGCGGTGGCTGTTTCTTGCGGCAATGGCGGTGGAGCCTATCGACGGCGGCGCCAGTGGCCGGCACCAGCGCGCGACGGTGCCTGGCAAGGACGGCGACCACGGCTGGCGTGCGGCGCAACGTGGCTACTGTGGTGTCCATGGCCCACGCGAGGTGTGGCTCAGCTGCGGCGGCCGTTTTTCTTAGCTGCGACGGCATCCGTGGCCGGTACGCGGCGGCTGCCTTTCTAGCAGCAGCGGGTACCTGACTACGGTGGAGCATGCGGCTGTAGCGCGTTGATCGACTGCGGTGGCGCCCGCGTCCGGCGCTTGGTGTGGTCCGGCGGCGGCGTCACCCAACGGCTCCATGGCGCGCTGAGTCTGGGCCCTGCGGCGGCCAGGCACTCCATCAGCGTCACGGCCTGCCTTGGTAGTGGGCTGGCTCCAAGGTGCGGGCGTATGTTCGATCTGGTGCAGCGGGTGGGCTCCAAGGTGTCGGCATCTGTTCGATCTGTGCAGCCGGTGTGTCGGTGGCGCTGCGATGGCGTGGTCGACAACGGTTTGCTCGGGCGTATGCCATCATCGTCGTGGTGGCGTTGTTGGCTGAGGCCGTGCAGAGGCTCACTAGTAGCACCATGGTGGTGGGGCTAGTGGTACCGGCCATCTCTTTACACCACGGTGACGATGCGGGTGAAAACCCATCCCTCCTTCGGATGGCGTCAATGGCGCCACAAGCGTCATGTCCTTCTTGAAGGCGGTCATGTCCTTTTTGAAGGCGACGTCGGGCATCTCTGGCGCGGACCTTTGGCTCACGTCTAGGGCCAACGACAAGGGTGCCGGTCTTCCCTGTCGGATAAGGTGGGTGAAAACCCAACCCAGTTTGGGCTGGCATCGACGATGTTTTTGGCATCATGACCTTCTTCAAGGCGATGTCAGGCAATTTCGGCAAGGAGGCTTGTTTCGGCGATGGCTGCTTCCGAAAGGGTGTTTTTCTTTCTTTTCCTTTCTTAAAAAAAAAGAGGACTCAGTCTGTGGCGTTGGTTGTGTGGTGGCTCGTGTCGACATCCCAATCCGACCGGGCAGAGTTCGTGGAGGCTCGGGTAATGTCCCAATTCGACCGGACGGAGTTTTCGCTGAGGCTCGTATCGATGTCTCAATCCAATCGGGCAGAGTTGAGAGAGACCTAGTTGATGTCCCAATCCAACCGGCTGATGTTGTGTAGTTGAGTTAAGTTTGAGTAGTGCGTTGTGGTAAGGCGTGGGTTGAGATTCCAATCCAACTGATTGGCTTATTCTTCTTTTTAATATAGTGGGCAACTCTAAAAAAATAGTGAGTACCAATGAAGGTAGCGATGCGCTTGACACCAGTATTACAGAGGTTAACATCATGTGCATGCCCAGTAAGAACCTGACAGAGCAGCAAACATACCGAGTTGAGGACTCGAATACGCACGGTTCCATCATAAGAAAATTAACCAGTCGTGCTATGCTAAGCTGAGTTGGCCCTCTTATACTAATGACTTTGAAACTTATTCTCACCCTAACCCGATGAAATTAACCAAACAAAATGCCCTGGGTTTTCCCATGATAATGAAAAATACATAATACATGCATACTGGCGTGGTCATTCCTGCAGTACTGAGTAATTCCTGACGGTGTCCTCTCTTTTACTTGGAAGTACACGTAACTCGATCTGTCGCAATTGACGGGAACCTTGTCGCACGTTAGTTCTTCCCCTCGGGTATTACCGCTGTAACATGAGCGCCACCATCCATTCCAAAACCATCGTGCTCATCTAGCTAGGAAAAATAAGGATTCGTATCGCAATCCTCAAACAAGAGATGCGCGCGACTGGCACGAGCCACAAGTGCATCGTCGTGTCCCTCGCCTTCCCCTGCCGCGCGCGCCTATTTAAACGGCCCGAGGCTCGCACACCTCAAGCACTACCCACGGCAAGCCACCAAGTCCTACAGCGGGAGCTCAACACTTGGGCAGCAATGGCGAGGTCGTTGTCGTCCAAGCTTGCGTTCCTGGCCGTGCTCGTCCTGCTGCTGCAGGCATCGTCGCTCGCCGTGGCCCGGCGCCACCACCACGACGAGCCTGACCCGTGCCGCGACGGCGCCCCGGGCCTGCTGCGCCACAAGGACCACCGCTGCTCGTCCCCGGCGGTGTCGCCGCACGGCGGCACGCGCGCGGTGATGACGGTGAACGGGTTCGAGAAGGGCCAGGACGGCGGGGACCCGTCGGAGTGCGACGGCAGGTACCACGACAACAGCGAGATGATCGCGGCGCTTTCGACTAGGTGGTACGCCGGCGGGCGGCGGTGCCACAAGGCGATCCGCATCACGAACGCGCACAACGGGCGCACCGTTGTGGCACGGGTCGTCGACGAGTGCGACTCCCGGCACGGCTGCAAGGACAACATCGTCGACACGTCCAAGGCCGTCTGGGAGGCGCTGGGGCTCGACACCAAGATCGGCGAGGTCCCCGTCACCTGGTCCGATGCCTGATGAAGAACTGCCGTCGTCGATCGGCCGGCGAGGGCAAGGAGAAGATTGCTTTGCTCACGACAGTGTGCCTGCGTCGCCGTGGAGCCATTGCACCGGCCGCCGGCCGTTGTTGCTGTTGATGTCACCTAAGCATAGTGTGTGATTGTGCCTGTACATGTCCTGATCGAGGACGGTATGGTTGATGTGTGCCGATGTCGATTGCTACTCTCTCGAGTCATACTAGGTATATGTATAGAGTGGCAGAATAAAACTAGTTGCATGGGTGTGCGACTTATCCTGTAAGGGTCAGCTGTTGCTGTCAGTGTCTGTCCCAGTAAGTATAACATCGTCCTTGTTTTGTTGAGTTAGTGGCATCGTCATGCTGTGTTGTTTGTGGGGACTAACACGACCTGTCGTACATACATCAATGGGTCCACCAGAAGATTTGGACAGATTTGAGTACAGGGCTAGACACTAGGACGCATCTGATATGGAGACTATGGCATAGGATGGTGTAGTCTACGTGACAAGACAATAACTAGTCGAGGATTAGGAAAAGTACTTGTAGCAATAGGAGTAGAACTCCTCTAGTCGTATCCGACTTTTCTTGTAAACAACCGACCTGTAACCCTGCCTCGGGCAATATAAGGCGAGACAGGGGTCCCCTCCAAAGCAATTCAATCCAACCAACACACAAGATGTAGGATATTATGTAATCTAGCGGCCCGAACCTGTCTAAATAGTGTGTCTGCGTTTACTTTCAAGTTTTTGATCTCGACCAGCCCATTAACTAAAACACTACATCGGGCACCCCCTTGGTAGGTTGCCAGATCTAAACACCGATAGCTGGTGTGCTAGGTAGGGGCTCTCGCCGAGAATCCACTAGAGAACTCGATGGCATAAGTCATCATCAAGCCAATCGTCGTGTTCGAAGCACGCGCAATGTTAATCTTCGGCTCGTAGGTTTGCGTCGCAGATGGCTTGGTAGGTTGCCGGATTTAAACACCGATAGCTGGTGTGCCAGGTAGGGGCTCTCACCGAGAATCCACTAGAGAACTCGATGGCACAAGTCATCATCAAGCCAATCGTCGTGTTCGAAGCACGCGCAATGTTAATCTTCGGCTCCTAGGTTTGCGTCGCAGATGGCGCTGGAAACTTCCACCACCACATTGCGTCAACGTCGGAGAAAAAAGTAGCAAACCATGAAGCTCCAGGGTCAAGCTCTGGAGGATCTCGTTGACAATTTCGACAAATTTTCAATTTCTAACTTAATCAGAGGCTGGGGGGTGTGAGTCTGAGTATAACTCGACTTCTCCTACCAGTCGAATTAACTTTCATGAGCCAACGCTTAAGCCATCGTGCAAGTCGAACTACAACCTGAGTCGACTCCCATTCGGACTCCGCAACGCGGCCACTATTTTATTAGGCTGTCTTGTCTAGATCACAATCCGATACGAACATGATTGAGGACTTCGACTACTATTCAGACTGGATGAGGAGATCCCTTTATCAGGTCCGCAACAGGACCTGGTGATTACATTGACTCCCCAAAGCAGATTCATCTACTAGCCCAACATGAAGCCACCTGCTCTCGCCAAGGATGACGATTCACGCCTCATCGCCTACCTCGACATCCTCCCGTACCAGGAGGGAGCTCCTTTGTTGCCCAGCTACGAGGAAGGTGGCACCATGGAGGTCATCACTTCAAGTTCGGGAAGCTATTCTCTAAAATGAGAACTCTTTGCTCTCGTCGCTAGATAAGAGGACAACGAAGAAGAGCAATGAGACATAAACCCGCAACACGAGTGACACCCAGATGATGTTTCACAGGATGAGCTCACAGCCAACGTTGCTGAAGAAGAGACTGAAGCTCAAAGAACTCAATGATAAGCAAGAAACGCTGCAAGAGCAGAATGCCGTTGCCGCCTTACAGTGGACCTAAAGATCATGAACCTGGATAATACCTTTGAATCAGTTCAAACGCATCAGCATTGTACTCCGCTTGTCACCATCGCGTCCATTAATCTCATCACCCACGCCATGCCGCAGAACAAGTACACCAGATAGTTGGTTGAACTAGCAGAACATGCATACGAACAACTCGATCAATAGAACCCAATCCATTCAGTCCAACGCTCCCCACCCCAGTGTAGTCAACATGGCAACAGCCATAGAGACGCTCCGTCCAGACCTAGCCAACTCGGAGGCGCCAGACCAAACCAAGCTGGAGCAGAGGGTAGTCGAGCGGGACCCTTGAGAGGCCATGGCCACCATGGGGCTAACCCAGAACCCAAACGCCCAGGAGAAAACCTTCGCAACAAGATCAACACCGGCCGCGATGCCCATACCATCATTGACGGATGGTTTCGCGAGCGCGAGTAGGAAGTCGAGTACCTAGGAGATGACTCTAACGGGTTCCCCGCCTTCTCAAGACGTGTGAGGAGGACAATTCTACCTAAAAATTCAAACCTTCGGGTATCACCAAGTACGATGGCAAGCAGGACCAAGTCCAATGGCTACGGTGCTACTCGCTATCAGTACAGGCAGCTAGTGGAAACGACGACACCAAAGTCATCTAATTTCCCATCTGCATGGAGGTAGCGCAACTCACATGGCTCAAATCATTGGATAAGAACTCCATTAACACATGGAAGGACCTCAAGGTGGCATTCACGAACAACTACGCAGGGATAATGCAGCGTCCTGGCAACATGATCTACTTGTCTCAAGTTAAACAACAAGAACGAGAGACCCTGCGGAGTTATTTACGTTGCTTCTTCGACAAGAAGGCCACAATCATGGACATCATGGAGCGCGATTTTATAGATTGCTTCCAGAACAGCCTCCATGACCGCCGGATGTTCCAAGACTTCAGCAGAAAATGCCCCGCTGATGTCAAATCTCTCAAAATCATGGTACAAGCGTGGGAATATGAAGAAGATAGGGGGATCGAAAGCTTCGAATCCAATCGCAACAAGGGCCAGAACAATAATAATCAGAACAATGGCCAACGCAATGACAAGAACCACAACGATTGCCCTAATAATGACAACCGAAATAACTATTCCGGAGGACAGAACCGCAAGCAAAAGCTAGACAATACTGTCGCAGCAATGTCATAGTCTTCCAAGAAAGGTGGTGGCAGGAATTAAGACTGGCCCTCATTCAACAAGCTCCTGAAGAAGCAGTGCCCATGGCACCCATACCACAAGCACTCTGCGATAGATTGCTTCAGTCTACACAGAATCATGAAGGACCTGTTGGAACCATCTGGAACTAAAAAAAATGGCAAGGCCAAGGAAGACGAAGATGATGGTTACAATGGAAAATTCTAGAATCCATCTAACACCATCAACATCATCTTTGGTGGCACACCGGGTACTGCTACTAAGCGGTCCCAGAAGCTCGCCCTTCGAGAAATCATGCCCATTGAACCAGCAACACCAACGTTCTTCAAATGGTCCGAGGTGCCAATTACCTTCTCCAAGAAGGACCAATGGACTAGTTTCTCAGACCCTGGACGGTATACTCTTGTCCTAGACTCAGTTGTTGCTGGCTCCAGACTCACTAAAGTAATCATTGACGGTGACAACGGTCTCAACGTACTATTCGCCAAGACACTGAAGAAGATGGGACTCGACATCACCAATATGCTTACCCCAACAAACTCTCCGTTCTGTGGGATCATCACAGGCAATGCGGCTATACCCCTCGGACAGGTGGTTTTGCGAGTTACTTTTGGGACCAAAGAATACTACTGGACAATAAAACTGGTTTGAGGTAGCAGACTTTGAAACATCGTACCACGCTATCCTCGGAAGATCAGCATTGGCCAAATTCATGGCCATCCCGCACTACGTGTACTTAGTACTCAAGATGCCGGGACCCAATGGAGTACTCTCCCTGTGCGGAGACTTGAAGATGTCGTATGACTGCGACACAAAAGCCGTTGAACTAGCAGCAACTACCCAAGTACCAAACTCAATGATGCAAGTCTTTGCTACATCCAAGAAATTATCCTCGTCAGAACTCGAGATCCCAGAAAAGAAGTCGAGGGCAACCAAGGTCAAGCCAGCAAGTGATGTAGACATTAAAAGCATTGACCTTGAGATTGGTGATAGCTCCAAGACGGCCCTGATTGGTGCAGGGCTGGATCCTAAATAGGAAAGCGCGCTCGTTAGTTTCCTCCAGGCCAACTAAGACATCTTCATGTGGAAACCAACAGATATGTCGGGGGTGCCCAGGGAGTTGATCGAGCACTCACTAAATGTGACTGCAAAAGCTACACAAAAAAGGCAATGCCTATGATGATTCACCCAAGATAGAAGGAAAGCCATCAAGAAAGAGCTCGCCAAACTACTCATGGCGGGCTTCATAAAAGAAGTCTATCATCAAGAGTGGCTTCCCAATCCCGTCATAGTGCGAAAGAAAAATAACAATAAATGGAGGATGTGTGTCGACTACAGAGATCTCAACAAGAACTGTCCAAAAGATCTCTTCGGGCTCCCTACGATTGATCAAGTCATTGACTCCACAGCTGGATGCGCCCTCCTCTGTTTCCTCAATTGCTACTCAGGGTATCACCAGATAGCTCTCAAGGAAGAGGACCAAATCAAAACTTTGTTCATCACCCCATATGAAGCTTTTGCTGCAAAATAATGTCTTTTGGGTTGAAGAACGCAGACGTTACTTATCAACGGGCAATCCAGGAGTTCTTGAAGAAGCAACTACACCGCAACGTACAGGTGTACATGGACGACATGGTCGTAAAGAACAGAAATCCTGACGACCTGATCGTGGACTTGGAAGAAACTTTCACAAGTTTGCAAGAATTCCGGTGGAAGCTCAACCCGACAAAGTGCGTTTTTGGTGTACCCGTGAGAAACTACTCAGGTTCATAATTAGACACTGAGGAATTGAAGCTAATCCCGAGAAGATCTCCGCCATCACTGACATGCACGCCCCATCATGCATCAAGGACGTCCAGAAGCTAACTGGATGCATGGCAGCCCTCAACAGATTCATCTCAAGGCTTGGAGAATGGGGATTACTCTTCTTCAAACTACTCAAGAGGTAACATAAATTCTAGTGGACCAAGGAGGCAGATCAAGCCCTGCAACAGTTAAAAGACTTCCTATCAAAGCCACCGGTCCTCACGGTGCCAAACCCCAACGAAAACTTGCTGCTCTACATCACCGTGATTACTAACATCGTCAGTATGGCGATCGTAGTTGAAAGACCAGAATCAGGTCATGTATACAAAGTATAGAAGCCCACCTACTTCGTCAGCGAGGTGTTGTCAGATTCCAAGGCCAGGTATCCGCCTGTCGGTGCGAAATCTGGCTGACAAGTAAATATTTATAGTTTTGCCGTGCATTAGATCGGATATGGCCTAGCACACAATGACACAGGATGTATACTCGTTCGAGCAATGCGCCCTACGTCCAGTCAAGGTCGGTCGCTCGACTTTATTACTGAGCCCAGGTGCTCAAAGTTTGCAGTGGGGGTACAAATGAGAGGTGGATGAGAGGGGATGCCTAAGTCCTGGCCTTGTTCTCATCTCTGTGGAAGAGAGTGGCAGGAGCTTAGACAAGCGCTAAGTGTGTGTGTGAACCTCTGAGAGCACGTCTCTTAAACCTATGTACAAGCGGGGGGAGGGGGGGTCTGTCCCCTTTTATAGTACAAGGGGATAGCCCTTACTGGTCGGGGGAGGATAAGAGAGTGAGTGTACGGGCGCTGCCTAGTCTTGTCGAATCCCACATCAGTGGATACAGTATGGCTTCCGTTCTCGGTCCCTGTTCTCCTTGTCAGGCCACTACGCCATAGCAGATTGGTTTATGGCACCACTGCACTGATGTTCGCAGGGCGTGGTGTGGTGCGGCTCCGCGTACGGCCAGCTGACCCGGGGCTGCCACGTTATCCGCTCCACCTGCTCCCTAGGCCCACTCCGAGCGGGCGTCCCCGGTTGGGGAGATCAGTGCAAGTGGTACGACAAGTCCCCAGTTGGGAGATTAGGTTGGGAGCACTCAGTCAGGAGCGCTCGGTCGGGAGTACTCAGTCGGGGTCGGAATGTGGCCCCACCCCCAGCTGGCTTCCTCTAGTCGGGGCGCCGACCAGGCCTTTTGGTCGGAGGAGCCGATCGACAGCCGGATCGTGATTTCAGCCTGGCTGTGCGTAGATGGGCCAAACCAGGTACACATTTGTTGTTATGCCCTTTATTGGGCTAAGCGTCATGGGAAAGTAGTCCCGTTGAACGCGGTTCTCGTACTCCTTCCATGCCTTTTCTTCCTGTACCAGGCCACCATAGTGGGAGGAGAGAACTTTGTGCAGCTTCCTATGCTGCCTAAGTTCCCTTATCTTCCTCTCCCCCTGGTGCCTCACGCTTAGAAGGAGGAGGTCGGAGAAGATCCGACGAGGATGGGTCGGCGAGCGAGGTTTCGAGCGCAGCTTTCTTGTATTGCTTGCGCTCTTTTTGTTTCTTTCGCTCCCGAGTCATAGGGTAGTCCCTGGGTTATACTTGCACGCTTTGCGTGATATTGTAAAGCCTTTGGCTTATGTATTTAGCTTAATGAAAGCTTATATTCGACATGTGAGTCTCGTACCCATCGCGCCATCGATGCAGATCATCGTTGGGACTTTTGGCATTTTTCCCTTTGTTCGCTGCGTCACGTAGGGTAGCCGAGTGATTCGGGCGTTCTAACCCCCAAGCAGGTGCAGATGCCTAGCCTTCAAGGGGATGATTGGCCGAGGCCGTAGGGACGCGTCAGACAGACTCTAACATCAGCTTCCAAGAATATGGCTGGCGTGGGCCGCAGGGGTGCGTTGAGTTGTAGAGGGTGCCCGGCTCTTGAGGCGGGGACTTGTTTGTAGTTCATCTACTGCTAGGTTCGTGCGAGCGGACCCGGTGGGTCTAGACTCTCACTCTGTGGCTGACTAAGGAGTAGGTTGGAGGCTGAGCATTTGGGTACCTCCTTTGACCAGGAGCGAGTTGAGCGGACACTAGCGTCCTTCTACCGAGGAGGGGATCTGTATCCAGTCCGGCTTCCGTCGGGTCGTGCGCACCCGGTGGGTGTAGCCCTCGAGCCTGTGGCCGACTGGAGAGTTGGTTGGAGGCTGAGCACTTAGGTACTCTTTTTGGGGCCATGAAATTTTGGCGTCTCCGTCGATCGGGATGAGGTGGTCCTTCTTGCATGTCAGGGTACTTGCCTGTGTTCGTTCCGACCGCGACTTGTGTCGTCGGTCGCATTCCTGAGTTGGGGTATGGTGGCCCGAGCGCCTGAGTCCTACTGGGCTTGGTCGGCGTCGGTCGAGTTCCATGCGTCACCCCGTCTGTGGTCTCCGCGACCGGAGGGCTGAGCTAACGTTACTTGCCTCAATGGCTCGAGTGACGCGCTCGGTGTGCTCGCTAACAGGCATGTCTGAGTGGAATCTGGTCCATTGTTCGTAATGGGGTCGGCATAGCCCTCATGTGGCATTCCATTGCTCCTTAACCCGCCTCCCGGCAGATGCTCGAGCCGTTCCGGAGACCGACTTAGGTGGCCCGCTGGGCTCCCCTCGATGGAGATTCTGTGGGCATGGCTGGAGGTCAGGATTGAACGAGAAGGTCGAGATGATCCCATCCGCTTTTCAGCAGGTCAGGCGAAGGCTACTGGGGCTTCATCTGCATTTTTCCCCCAGCTCTGTTTGACGTGGGGTGGCCTCGAGCACTTCGTGGGTCGGCTTTCGAACCCCCGTTGGTCGCAGCTCATATGGAATGAACTGCTATTGCTTCGTGATTTGACGCAAAGCAATTGAAATTCTATGATTACATGTATCGGATGAATGTATGATGCATGAATGAATGCATGCCCGCATGAGATGGATAAATGAATGAGTGCTTGTTTGCGGAGTGAGTAAACGGGGGGTCGGCAAGGTTACCTTGATCGATTTCTCGGGCATCACCCTATCCGTGGTTTCCGCAACTGAAGGGGCTAAACTAGTGCTGCTTATCTTGATAGTTCAAGGGACAGGCTCAAGGCACCCTTAGCATGTACACCCAAGTGGAATCCGTATCCGCCGTTCGTGACGGCAGCGGTTATGCCCTGCATGTTAGTTTGATCGAGTAACGGGTTCAGGGCACCCTTAGCAGGTACGCCTCATTGGAAACCGTATCTACCGTCTGTTGCAGGGGTGGTTATGCCCTGCATGCTAGTTTTCCTTTGCTTTTACCTGTCTCCCGTCGGTTGCCTAAACCGTCTGACCGACCCAAGTGCCTACCGACCTCGGTTCAATGGAGGCTCTGACGGTGGGTCCCTCCGCTCCATCCGACCAACCTGAGTGCCTGCTGGCCTTGGTTCGGTGGAGGCTTTGACAGTGGGTCCCTCCACTCCCCTGCTTCGCAAGGCGAAGGGGTGCTTGCGTGCGGTTGTGCCCTGTTTTTCACGACTTTGCTGCAGAAGTAGGTGGGACTCCTCTGGGCCATGTTCTGTTGCGTAGGGTCACATCCCGTCAGTTGCATCCTATCTGCCAGGGCTCCGCGCCCCCTTCCCGATTAAATAGGGGGAGGGGCGGAGGTCATCTGGCCTGTCCTTTCACCTTTCCTCGATTGCTACCGTTTCCTCTTCCGCTCTTATGATAAAACTTTCTTACGTGCTGTAGTGAGTTTTGAGAGAGAGGAGGGTCAAGGATGAGAGCAAAAGAAGTCTTACAGATCCGTTCGTCACCTCCGTTGCGCGATGTCGAACTGGAGGGCGTCCATCATGAAGGAGGAACTGCTGGAGGGATTCGCGAGGAAGGGGTTGCTACCGCTGAAGGTAGTTGCGGGTTGGAGAGCGCCGGAGGCAGGGAACGTCGTCCTATGACCGGGCCCGGTGAGCTCATCTCCTTCCTCGCTTTCCACGAGCGCGGGCTTGGATATCCTGCGCATTGGTTCTTGCGTGGGCTCCTCCACCGCTGAGGGTTGGAGTTGCAGCACCTCAACCCCAATGGGGTGCTGCATATTGCAGGCTTCATCACCATTTGTGAGGCCTTCCTCGGGATGGAGCCACACGTGGACCTCTTCGCAAAGTTTTTCTCCAGGCAAGCCTGGTCCGAGGAAAGGGGGAAGCCGAGCCTGCCAGCCCCGGTCGGGGGTTTCGTGCTTCAGAGGAAGCCCAAGGTTGCATACCCACCGTACACCCCCAATGATTCCAATCGAGGATGGCACGACGAGTGGTTCTACATCGGAACTCGGCAGAGGTGCCGTTCGTAGAGTTCACCGGAGGGAGGCTGATGAGACAAGAGAGCTGGGTGTGGGGACCCTCTTCGAAGCAGAAGAAACACATGGAGGTCCTCGAGCCAGCGCTACGGCAATGTGTGGAGGAGGGCCTCAATGGGATGTAGATCTTCGACACCTTCATCTGTTGGCGGATCGCTCCACTAGGGCAGAGGGCGCGACCGATGCGGAAGTATTGCGACCCATCGAATCCTGATCGCGTGTCACCAGTGGAGTTGCTAAAGAACGAGATCGAGGCGTGCCTCGATCAAGTGTTGCAGTTGGGGGATGATGCGACCCTCAGTGGGACTTTGGAGCCCTTCCAAGCTAGAAGGCGGCCTGACTTGGTACTTTTCTCCCCTGATGCTTCTTCTTCATCGAGTCCTTCCGACCGATTTTGAGCCATTCACCTCACAGGGGCTCGAGCGTTACAAGTTCTGACCAAGCCTCCCGAAGGGGCTGGAGGGTGCCGTCAGGCTGCCCAGAGGATGGCAGCGAATGAGAGGAAAAAGAAGAAAGCTGTGAAGGCCCAGAGGTAGGAGGCGAGGCTGCAAGATATTAGCCGGTGGGTGCATGGCGGTGAGAGCTCGTCGGCTGTAGGGGTGGAGCTTGAGTCTTCCGACCCTTCGGGGTCGGGAGATGGTTCGGACTCTTCGAGGGGCGACACCATCGGGAGCGTTGTCGTGATTTCAACTGGGCACCGTGAACCCGCTGCCGCGCCCTCTGGCCGAGCTCGCGACGCGGAGGGACCCTCCAGCACTCCCAAGTCGAGGAAGCGCACTGCGAACGGGGGCTCTGCTCGTGATCAGGAGGCAAAGTGGGCGTGGTTGCCGCCACACCGTTCAGAGGTGCCGCCGGAATCACAACCCCTGGCTTCAAGTGCGACAGTGCGTAGCGGTTGGCCGATGGTATGCGGATGCATGCCAGTGGCCTAGGAGTCGGCGGACGCACCTGGTCTTTGACGGAGGGATGGCCCGCCAGTTGCTCTAGTGGATCCGCCACGGGCGGGGTTGCCCCCGCCCTTGTTCGTCCTGGAGCAAGTCGGGTGGCAGCTCTCGACTGGTTCTGATCCAATGGACTTCCTAGATCCTCCGATCATGTACATGATTGTAGTTTTTCTTTGTCGTGTGAACGCATTTTTCAGCGTGAATAATCCACTCCCGCATCTTCCTTTTTAGTAATCCATCATCAGCTCCCCAGGTCATCGCGCCGCCTCCTGTACACATAGAGTGGACGCCTAACTTGCATTGCGTCATGGCGAGCGATGGGAGGAGCGTGCTAGAGTCGGCCTGATCCACGTTGATGTGGCTTGTTCCCCCCTTGTTGGCCGCACCTGCGCCGGCAACGGTGACGATGGCTCGCCATTTTGGTCGGATTTGGAGGGGTGCGGAGAAGCTGGGGTCGAGACCGCCGATGGAGTGGTGAAGGTTCACACATCCTCTGGGCTGGCCGAGGCCCATGCTTGGGCGAGTACCCTCCCAAGCCCGATCGGGGGTGGCGTGCTGGAGGCGACTGGAGTGGAGGAAGAGTAGTTGTTGGCGAGCCGTGACATCCCAGTGGTGGCCCTTCCTTCCGTCGGAGGGGAGGTCACCAAGGTGGTGGATTCGGGCATCCCGCCATCTCAAGAGTGGGCGATAATCCTGGCGCCGCCTGATGCCACCATGGCTGGATCTTCAAGTGGGTGAGAGGCAGCTGACGACCTGGTGTGGCCTTAGCGGGGCAAGCTGGGGAAGGCCCGGTTTGTGCTCCGTGGGAACTCTGGGACCTGCTGGGGAGCGGCAGGCTGTCGGTGTGGTCGAGCCTCACCTCCATCATGGCAAAGATGAAGGAGGCCTTGGAGGAAGCTGTCCTTGCCAACCGGGCCATGTCCGTCGACCTGCCGCGCATAGGAGAGGTAAGCCTTCTGCAATCCTAACTTCATTCCTGGTCTTTTTGTTATTCAATTGGTCACCTTAGCGCGCCTGCCCTTATTTTTGCAGAGCTTGAATATGATATCGACCGATAAGTCCCGGTTCCTCCAGGAGGAGCACAGTTGTCAGGAATGGAATGCGGCGGCATTTCAGTAGATTGGTGATCTTGCTCGCTAGTTGGAGACCGCCCATCGCGAGTACTAGGGCTAGGCGGCACGCGCGACCACTGCCGAGCAGCAACTTGCCGCAACGGTGTCTTGCCTGGTGGAGGCCATGGTGGTGGCCTGAGAGCGTCAGGAGGTGGGGCGCCAAGCGACCGAGCGGGTGACTGTCATCAAGCAGGCACTTGTCGTGGCGCAGAAGGCCCTGAGGGTAGAGCTAGTGGCTCGAGCGCCCAGCTACAAAAGAGGGTGACTCAGCTGGAAGAGGGGCAAGTCATCCTTGAGAGCACCAGTCAAGAGCTGGGTGAGAGGAATGCCCTTCTGAGGCAAGAGCTATAGTGGTCGAAGGAGGGACACGTCACGACCGTTGCAGTAATGGAGAGTAAGTCCTGCCATCCCGAGAGTTTGAGGTGGGGTCATACCCCTTTTCTGGCTTCCGCTGACTTGGTCTCCTTTGCAGTCCTGGAGGGAGAGTTGAGGATGGCCTAGGCGACGGTCACTCGGAACGCGGAGGCATTGGCCCGATCCCTGGCAGAACGGTCCACCCTTGCGGATGAGCTCAACCAACTCCGCGAGGTGGCACAGATGGTGGTGACTGAGGTGTCAGGCTTGAGTACCAGTAGGCCTGCCATCCAGCTTGTGGAGGTCCAAGACATGATCAAAATGCTTATCTCCGACGATGTGTTTCACGGGGCATTGGGGTGCTAATGTCGGTGGTGACCCACTACCCTGACCTGGACTTTGAGGCAGTCTACAGAGGGTACGCTAACGGAAGGAGCTTCGAGGAGATCCGGGTGCTGGGTCAGAGCTTGGCCCCGGGTGCGTGAACAATTGCTGCGCAACGTGACCGTGACGTGGGTCATGGAGGCTCACCACTCGTGGATGGCCGCAAGCGCAGGTCGGTAGGGTGCTACCAATCCTGACGCAGTGGTGCAGGCTGGGATAGAGCTGGGTGTTGCCCCAACTGAGACCAACCCAAGTGTCAGCACGACTGCGACTAGGGAGCCCTTGTCCTCGTCGGTTGCGCCGCCAACCGACCCGGTCGAGGGGGAACAGTAGAAAACGGGTAGTTAGTTTGTTTGTGTATGTAAGAAATTTGCGGGAGGGGGGGGATCGTGAGCCCCCAAGTAAACAATTTTAAGTTCACTTGTGATTGTGACGGGGAGTGGGTCCCATCCATCCTCGTTTTTGTCCTTAAGCAACTTCTGCATTTTGCCCTTTTCCTCTCAGACCTGCCCGTTGACCATGGGCTGCACTCTTAAGAACCTGGGCGTGGCCTGCAAGGCTCAGCTGCTCGTAACCGTAGTCGTGGCGGGGTTCGATCGGTCCGCAAGCTAGAGCATAAGTTGCCTTTAGGGTGAGTTAGAGGATGGGATGCCCTTTCATTTGGGCACGTCCTTTCGCTCAGGCGTGGTGCGTGTTTACACAAAAAGTAAAGAGGGGGTGCTGCCACACCTCCATGGAGCCCCCGAGCGACCTGGGTCGACAGTAATCGGGCCGAGGTGCTGTAGGAGCGAGTGTTGAATGGAAATGGAGTAGTAATGAACCGGGCTAAGGAAAGAAATGACGTAAATGCTCGATGTTCCAAGTGTTGGTGAGGATGTTGCTATCATCGTCCTTCAGTCGGTAGGTGCCTGGTTGGATCACCTCGGCCACCACGTACTTGTGCTTGTCCTTGGTTGTTTGGGTCCTTCGGAGCACGAGGTCGCCGACCTCGAGGGTTCTTCCTCGAATTGCAAAGGGTTTGCTAGTAACGGGCAAAGCGAATGATCGCCGTCTCACGCGCCTCCTCGAGTAGTTCAACCGCATCTTGTTGAGCCTCCACGGCTCGGTCAGGGTCGAACACCTTTACCCTTGGAGCGCCGTAGTCGAGGTCGGATGGTAATACTGCCTCAGCACCGTACACCAAGGAAAAGGGGGTGAACCCTGTCAACCGGTTTGGGGTCGTCCTTAGGCTCTAGAGGATGGCTAGGAGCTCCGCAACCCATCTTCCGGCATGTTTCTTGAGCCAGTAAAAAATACATGGCTTGAGTCCTTGGAGGACCATGCTATTGGCCCGCTCCACTTGATCGTTGGTCCGTGAGTGTCCGACTGAGGCCCAGTCGACCTTGATGCCGTAACCATCATAGAAATTCAGGAACTTCTTGCAGGTGAAGTTGGTTCCGTTGTCTGTGATGATGTAGTTAGGGACGTCGAACCGGTAGATGATGTCGAGGAAGAACTCGACCGCTTCTTCTGAGCGGATGTTGGTGATGGGCTTCGCCTCGATCCACTTGGTGAACTTGTC
The DNA here is from genome assembly GCF_005286985.2 of Setaria viridis. Lineage (NCBI taxonomy): Eukaryota > Viridiplantae > Streptophyta > Magnoliopsida > Poales > Poaceae > Setaria > Setaria viridis. The sequence continues at coordinate 15,112,590 of NC_048271.2, read as the reverse complement.
CATCGCCACGAGCAGGTGGGTGTGACCTCCTGGGACCTTTTTGAGTGGTCTGACTAAGTCGAGGCCCCATACCGTGAATGGCTAGGTGATGGGGATGGTCTGGAGTTCCTGCATCGGCAGGTGAGTCTGCCGGGCGTAGAACTAGCACCCCTCGCACCTACGGACCAGCTCCTCTACATCACGTAGTGCTGTGGGCCAGTAAAAACCTTGACGAAAGGCTTTCCCGACCACCGAATGTGAGGTCGTGTGATGTCCGCAGATTCTGGCGTGGATTTCAAGGAGAAGCTGTTTCCCCTGGTCGGTCGGGATGCACTTCATGAGTACCCCCGACGGACTTTATTTGTAAAGTTCGTCGCTGATGGCAACGAACATTTTGGCGCGTTGAGCGATTCATCGCACTTTGGTCCTCTCTGGTGGGAGGACTTCTTCGAGGATGTAGGCGAGCAGCAGCGCCCTCTAGTCGGTTGGGTCGAGCGCCATCACCGCGGTGTCCGGGTTGTAGCCCCCGAGCCCTTGGTCGGGGTCGGGCTGCGCTGATGTGTTGGAGCCCCCGAGTGCCTGGTTGGGACCAAGCTGCACCTAGGTCAGATTCACCCGGATGTGGACAGATGGCTCATGGAGGTTGTTCACGAAGACCCCGTCCGGGGGTAGATCCCGCTTGGCTGCTAATTTTGCGAGGGAGTCAGCGGCATCGTTATCTCTTCGCGGGATGTGGTGCAACTCGATTCCTCGTAACTTGCCCTCGAGCTTGCGTACCTCTTGGCAGTACGCTGCCATGAGTGGAGTTTTGCAGGAGGACTCCTTCATGACTTGGTCGACCACTAATTCCAAGTCGCCGTGGACGTAGAGCCGCATCGCGCCAAGCTCAATGGCGATACGTAGCCCATTGATGAGGGCTTTGTATTCTGCGATGTTGTTTGAGGCATTTAAGTGGAGGCAAATTACGTAGCGAAGCCTGTTTCCCCCTTGGGAGATTAGGACCACTCCAGCCCTCGCGTCGAGGCCCATGACCGACCCGTCGAAGTACATCATCCAGTATTCGCGGGTGACATCTGGGGTCGGGGTCCGAACCTCCGTCCATTCGGCGACGAAGTCAGCCAGGGCCTGAGACTTAATCATGGTACGGGGGGCGTACTTGATGTTGTACCCCATGAGCTCGAGCGCCCACAAGGAGATCCGGCCCATGGTGTTGTGGTTGCGGATGATCTCTCCCAGAGGGTACGAGGTGATGACCGTTACCTCGTGTTCGGTGAAGTAGTGCAAGAGCTTCTGGTTTGCCATCAGCACAGCGTACAGAAGCTACTGGACCTAGGGGTAGCATGCTTGGCGTGGGTGAGTACCTTACGAACGAAGTACAACGGTCGCTGGATGTTCAGCACGTGTCCAGGCTCCTCCCTTTCGATGATGAGAACAACGCTGACGACGTGGTCACATGCAGCGATGTAGAGGAGGAGGGGTTCCTCTCGTTCAGGAGCGACGAGGACCGAGGCTGAGGTCAGCAGCGATTTAAGGCTCTCCAAAGCCTTCTGTGCCTCTTCCATCCATAAAAATACGTACGACTTCTTGAGGAGCTTGTAGAGTGGCATCCCATTCTCACCGAGTCGGGAGATGAACCGGCTCAGAGCGACCAAGCAACCTGTGAGCCTTTGTATGCCCTTGATGTTGCGTATGAGACCCATATTTGCGATGGCCATGATTTTTTCAGGGTTGGCTTCAATGCCATGCTCGAACATGATGTACCCGAGTAGGTTCCCCCTCGGAACCCTGAAAACACATTTCTCAGGATTTAGTTTAACGCTGAACCTTTGGAGGGTCGCAAATGTTGCAGCTAGGTTCACGATCAGGTCGCCTGCCCGAGCTGTCTTTACCACTCGACAATAGTGACCTTTGGCCGCTCGACCTGGTTGGGCTAGTCTAGCGGGTTGATCTGGTCAGCAAAACACCATTGCATGCACCGCTGGTAGGTGGCACCAGCGTTCCTCAGACTGAAAGGTATGGTCACGTAGCAGTACAAACCATACGGGGTGATGAAGGAGCACACCATCAATACAACCTAGAGAGGTTGTAAAGATAGGCTCTAGTCAAAGGAGACTACACGCCTAAGAGGTCTAACTACCTAGATACCTTGAATACTAGTACTCCGCAGAAAGGAGTCACATCCTAGGTACTCTACATCGTGTATCTGAAGAGGCTCATCAAAAGAAGCCTTGTGCATAGACACTTACATCTACTGTACGTATAATTATCAGGGTAGATGGTAAGAGGCACTAAAAACACAAGTTGAAAGCAGTAAAAATTGCAACAAGACTTAGAATTATTTACATTTCAAAGCATTCATATCATGTTTACAGTACAAGAACTAATGTTTTCTTTTTGTACAAGGCTAAATGATTCGTTACTTCTTCAGCGATGGGGTTCATCTCTTGCAAGTATTGCTGAAAGAGCTTATCCGAGCAGTCCTCCGCTATTCCCTCCACAACAGGAGCCAGGTCAGGTTGAGGGTAGAAGGACTTGACAAAGCTCAGCAGCTGCTTGGAGACAGATTTCACTATCTTCTGAATGTAGCTAGTGAACTTCGCTGGTACATCCTTGAGTATTTCAAACAGAGGGTGGGGCTCTACATCCTCAACTGGGGGCTCCACGATGTCTGCTATCGGCTGGGCTGCCTCAGATATTTCCTTCAATGCAAGTCTGGCAGCTTAGCTCGACCTCGCACTCCTGAAGGGTCTTCATGGCATTTACCAAGTTGACCTCACCATCTTCGTGCATCTTCTTCTCCTTCTTCACGTGATGATCTAGGTTCTCATATAATGCTATCAGCTTATCATGCTGGTCTATCACCCAGTAGTAAGAGTTCTTCCAGTCGATGACTTGCCCCTGGAGATCATCTTTTGACTTCTCAAGCACTGCACAAATAATCCACAAGAGGATTAGTATTTAAAGCAAACTCAGTACTCGAAGATCAAGGAAGAAGAGCAATTACCCTTCATTTGTTGGTTCAAAGACCTGTTGCACCCTTTGAGGCAGTCTTTTTCTTCCTCCAGCTACTGGATATGGTTCTGATATTCAGCGGCTTGTCCATCGTACTTCATCAGTAGTTTGGAGTATTCCCTCTCCTTGGCAAGCTCCTTGGCAAGGGCCTCAACATGGAGTACTGAGTCCCTTAGCCTTGAAGCATCTGAGATTTTCGCGAGGAGCGTGTGATGACATCCTGCGCCACACAATAAGTACTCATATCAAGACATGCATACCAATTACAAGTTATGGAAGAAGCCAGATTAAGTGACCTCTGCATAAGCACCGATGCAACAGTGCATCTCCATCATCCTGGCCACCATGTCTACGTCCAGTAGTGGGTCGTCGATCAACTGGATATCTTCAAGACTAATCACTCCAGCCACCAGTGGATCCACATGAGCTTCAGAATCAGCCGCATTGAGTGGAACCATGGCATGACTTGTCGACGGACTTAACTCGGAAGATGGGATAGCTGCCACGACTTCCAGCACTTCCGCTACTTCAATTTCTACCTCTAGCTCGGGGGCTATGAGAGTAGCCACGGTGCTAGAGGTAATTGCCACTACGGTTTCGGGCACTGGTTGCTCGGGGGCTGGCACTACACCATCAGTCAATGATGATATAACATCCTGCATCAATGCTGCAACGAGAGATACAACACTTGGATTGCTTATCGGCGCAGGAGGTTCTTCTGGCTGCGGAGTTGCTTGAGCCGGGGAGACATCCTGGACCAAGTGTCTACTACCATCGATCACGGGCTTCAGGCTCGGCCCTCCATGTTCCACATCAGAAGATTTTGTACATAAGACAAGCTCTTAAAGACATAAAACAAGTCGATGACAAGCTGCAATTAGTACTCAAAGGAGTAGCAAGACTCACTTTGAAGATCTCCTCAGTTTCAGAGAAGGCTCCTGTCAGACGCAGTGGCTTGACGGTCAGAGACAACTTCTTTGGCGCGGCTTGTTGGGTTGCAGTACGATCATCGGTATCCCTCGTCACTGCCTCTGCTATTCACGTAGTTCTTACACCAATAGGGTCCTCCTCAGTGATAGGAGGTTCTGGATCATCTTCAATTTCTATTACCTCCTCGATGACCGACAGCTTGTGTTGCACGACCTCAGCAGTCACCTTCTCCACCTCGGTCACCTCTTCGGGTACTTGCACACCACCAATGCCATCTTGAGTAGACAGAGTGGTATTGGAACTACCTACTAAGAGTACTCAATCCTTAGGATCTTGTCCTTCCTCATAAGTTATTATTGTGGGGGGTACGTCTTCCATAGTAATAGGCTTCTTTACTGCCCGCTTTGCAGCAACAGACCATTTCTTCCTCGGTGGTGGAGGAAGTGCAGCCTCAAGATCATCTTCAGCTGCAAGCTTCGATGATCTACAGGATGACCCGACCTTATCAGCTGGCCAGGCCTTGATTTTGAAGTCCTCCATAGCATCAGAATTCGAGCTGTTGGAGGCCTCAACTACTTCTTCCTCCTCGTCGTCATCACTTTCCGCGATCTCCGCCGTATGGACGCGAGGAACGGCTTCGCAAATGTCTTCTAACCCAGGAGGAGGATGAGCAGAGTAGTACAAGTGTACATCTTCTTGCACAGACAGACAAGTTAGTACACCCAAACATTAACAAACTTAGTACTCGGGGGCTGCGGCCATAGGGACCTACAGCCTTTGGTAGGTTGGCGGCGCAGAACTCTCGCACAATGGTTAGGATTTCACCCGCATTCTTGAACATCCACCTCAACTTCGCCATTATCTCATTTGTGCTGAGTTCTTCGAGAGATAGCATTGATGGGTTAGTGATACCTGAGTACTCGTAACCCCAGTGGCATCACTGCTGCAGAGGCTGAATCTGCCGCTTCATGAATCTGAATGCTACCCCGACTCTAGTCAATCCTTCTTGCTTTAGCTTGGATATCATGTCCAGAAGCTCGGGTAGTTGCAGACTGTCTCCATGGGTTAGCTCATCCAACCATCTATTGTTCCAGGTAGGGTGATGCCCTGTCAAATTGGGGTCGTTGTTACCGATGTAGCACCGCATCTCCTTCCACCCGAAATATGAATCAATCAACTCATAATCCAGATAGAGGCTCTTGAGCTTCTCCTACATCTGAATTTCGGCCCCTCCGACTACTTGGTTGCATTCCATCTTCAGCTGCGGCTTCACTCGGAAAAATTTCCAGAAAAGTTGGAAGTGGGGCCAGATCCCCAAGAAAGCTTCGCACAAGTGCACAAAAATGGTTGTATGCAGAATGCCATTGGGATTCAAATATACTAGCTCCAACTTGTAATAATCCAACAAACCCCAGAAGAAATCTGACGCTGCAAAGCAAGACCACGCTTAATGAAATGCGCGAAGATTACCGTTTCGTCTAGGTACTCCTCCAGTGGCCATGGGTTGTCGAAGGCGGGTCTCCAGTTGATAAAATCAGAGCAGATTGGCGGCCACCTGTGCCTTGATCTCCTCCTCCTTCAGAGATGATCGCTTCCAAGCACAGATCAGAGTGGGAGGAGCAATCTGGTCTGTCTTACCGTACATGGGCGCTGGTAGTTGAGGCTCTTTTTTCTTGTCAGCCTTCTTCTTCCCACCCTCAATCGCCTTGGATGCAACAGCTTTCCTCCCCATTCTCGATGTCATGAGTGTCTTCTGTCGCATGTGCTCGGGGGCTGAGAGGTGGGGGATGGCGGCGCTAGTGCTTGAAGATTGGGTAGCGGCGGCGCTAGGGCTATAGTGTGGAAGTTGAAAGAGCAGATGGAAAAGGTAAAACAGAAAGGATAATTTCCTTTGTTATTTATAACCGCGGCGCAGTAACAGCAGCGGGAATAAAGGAATTTTGTTTTTGAAACGAGCCAGTAGGAGAGTTGTTGCTATATTAAGAAAATGGAGGAATGCCCGACGGGCGAAGTACAAAAGTTCTATACATACTACACACGCACATCCCAAAGCAAAAGAGAAAATGAGAGAGCGCTAAAAAAACTCGATACTATAGATCCCTCACCACATTAATGAAGGACTCTAAGTGCTTAGCACCTGCTGCAATCCATGTAGCTGCCTGGTCTTTGATCTTATTTGCCATCCGATGTATCATCTGCTCCTTATTTTGAAAAATCCGAGCGTTCCTTTCAGTCCAAATTTCCCATAGGACGAGAATAATTAAGCTTCGCAGCCCTTTCCTGTTGGCCACCTGAGTGGACGCCAAAGTTGTCCACCAAATATGCAGAGACTCATGTCCGTCCCAGTGGCCTGGGTCAATATAAGTGCATCGTGTCCACGCACCCATCTCTGCCCATATTGTCTTTGTAAAAGAGCACTCTGTGAAAAGATGAAGGCCAGTCTCTTGAGTTATGTTACTGTTGACGCAAGATTTTGACATGTTTTGGATCAGCGTCAAGAGAGGAAAGGATTGGCCGATGCGGCGGATTAAAAGGTTACGGTTGGGAATCGGCCGATTGGTGCTACAGTTGGGAATCGGCCGATTGGCGTTACAGTGTTTCGAGCGATTGACAGACGGAGTTGGTGGAGGTTGGCTGATTGGAAGGCTGGAGCGTTTGGGCCAATATGGGCTTAAGGTGGGCTAGAAAAATAAGATAGAGAAAGATTAGCCCGTGGGAGTATGATAACCAACTCCGATATGAGTTGTGTTTGTAAATATTCATTTTCGTTTAAAATTAGAGATAGATCCTAGTCGGTTAGGAAATCAGTTGTAATAGGTGGAATCTTAAGTGTTGCATTTGTAGTGTTGTTTAGCCTACTCTAGTAGTTTCTTTACAATCGCTCATGATTATCGGTTGTTCTATAGCCGGTCATCTTTATAGCAAATCGGCTGATTCGCTGATACGCTTTTTGAGACAGATTGGAACTTTAGCCGATCGAAACCTCTGAAATTTAATACGTTTCTTTCCTTATCAATCAACACATCAGATTGACTGGCACGCCACGCAAACCGCACCAGGGCGATCACCCGAACAGGAGCTAAGCAGATTCTTCCGGGTCGTGTGTCCGACGCTAAAGGTCATCGACCGATTTTTAGCGCCAACACACTTTGGCACGCCCGGTGGGACCACTTCAATATCCATCATGTCAAAAGCTGCCGAAATCGCCGAGGATAACATCATTGAGGTGACAGAAGCAGATCTCAAGGACGACCACAAAGAAGAAATGGCAAGGCACCTAGAAGACTACAAGAAGACATGCTTGCAATCTTTCAGTCGTACCAGAAGTGGGGAGACCGTTAAGAAAGCTCCTCTTCCGACTCCCCGTCAGATCACTATCGCTGAGGACTCGGGCAAGATGTCCGATATGATTCAATAGTCCATCTATTAGGCTTTCATCGACCAATCCTCAGTGATGACCAACACGGTATACAATGCTGTCATCAGTTCCCTGGTCAACGGGGTAGCTCAAGGATATCAGGGGCCAGCATACACCCCTCCCATTGTAACTCCGGTCAGAAGCTTACAAGGCACATCTCATTCAGCTCCTCAGCCGACACCAACGCAACATGGAGGATACAACACTTCAATGCCTCTAGGATACAACGGCGCGCCATGCTTTCAATCGCAAGCGCCGCCTCAACCTGTCCAGATTTCCTCCGCGCAATCGCTACCCTCAAACTCAGTGCCTTGGGGGGCACCAGCGACGGCGGCTGGTTTGGACAATTCAACCGGTTACGGAAGCTCTCTGATCCAAGCACCATTCCAGTCGGCTATCCGGCCGACGGTCCTAGAATATCAACCGACCTCATTCGAAATCGGCAGGGGGCAGACATTGCGGAAACACTCAAAAGCGCGGCGCTGGTGATGTTGTACGATGGGACGGCAGATTCGCTATGCCACCAATTGTCAAGATCAATTCGGGTTGAAGCCGAAGGTACAGACCTATACGTACAAAACGTCGTACCCACCTGCCTACGACTTGCTGTCGTTTCCCCATCGGTACAAAGTCCTTGACTTCACCATGTTCTCCGGACTGGATGACACGTCAACCGTAGAGCACGTCAACAGGTTTATTATCCAGTGCGGAGAAGCAGCCAGGAAGTGGAGATGAAGCCCGGACGCGCGCGGTGCGCTGCTTGTTGTCGAGCCGAAGTAGGTGGAGCTCTGTTGCCGCTTGTGCTTGGTCGATGGGGAGGTGGAGCTCTGTTGCCGCGTGGCGCTGCTTTTTGGCGAGCAGGAGGCGGGCTGTAGTTGTTGTGGTGGTTGTTGGAGCAGGATCTTGCACGGTGGCCGAAGTGGTGGCAGACGAAGCAACGAACGGGGTCCCGGCAAGACGCAGCGCGGTGGTCGGGGGCTAGACAAATGAAGCAGCGCCCGTCTGTTCTTGCCCAGAAGGCGCGTAGACTTGGCGAAGCTCGATGCTGCTGCCGGGTGCTGGGAGCGTGGCATGGACTATTTAGGTTTAATGGACTCGAAGATTTCGCACCTGATTGACCGTTACCTCTATTTTTTTGGAAGAAATAAGGTATATTGTTCTACCTCTCCATCAAGCCGAAAACATAATAGCAGACCACTAATAGCAACTACAGTAGCTACTAGCACACACCACAACTGCATGCCGGCGTCGATTTCCAGTTTGCCCCTTGCCCGGCGGCGACTCTGCTAGTGAACGCGTTCAGGCATCGGACCACGTGACGGGGACCTCGCCGGCGTCGGTGTCCAGCCCGAGCGCCTTCCACACGGCGGCCGACGAGTCCACGACGTTGTCGCGGCACCCGCGGCGGGAGTCGCACTCGTCCACCACCCGGGCCTCCACGGAGCGCCCGGTGCGCGCGCTCGTGATGCGGATCGCCCTGTGGCACCGGTGCCCGCCCGCGAACCACCCCGTGGACAGCGCCACGATCAGGTCGCCGTCGCTGTGGAAGTGGCCGTCGCACTCCGACGGGCCGCCCTCCTCGCCGCGCTGGAATCCGTTCACCGTCAACACCGCGGGGTTGCCGTCGCGCGACGACGCCAGCGTGCCCTCGTGGTGGTAGCCGCCCGGCTTGCCGTGCCGCCGGGCAACGGTGCAAGTGATCTGAAGCAGAGCAAAGACTGCGAAGAGCGCAACAACTCTAGCGTTCGCCATTGCCAAGAGCCCGAAAACTGAGCTCTCGCTTGAGGTGCTTTGGGAATTGGGATGCATTGGCCATTGGCTCGAGGGGCTTATTATATAGGCGCGCTACCGGGGTTTCACGACAGCACGTGCGAGCCTAGCCGGCCTGTGGATGTTCTTGAGATCGGTGAGCTCGGTATGAGTTCAGTGGATCCATCCGAGACAAACTGCATTGGAGAAGTAACAGCGATGCTAAGCCTTTGTGGCTTTGTATACGTGACGGTGACGGTGTCAGCTGCGATGTTACCATCCGCGCGCGGTAATATACCTGAGCAAGAATAAGCCCCCGTGTTTTTGGAAGCTGGCAGATGAAGCAGATGTTTCAGTGGATGTGCTTCAGCACTGTCGATCCATTGGCTGATCATCGAAGCTATCACGTCCAAAACGGCTAAACTATGACGTCTCTCTAAAACAAACAAGAGTTCGATGCCCACTAGAGGCCTTGACAGTTGACACAGGTGTTTATCAGACCTATAGTCCCTTCGGACCATGAGGAATGGTGTTCATTTCCATGCCAACTCTACGGAATTGTCGTTTTTGGTACAGGAATTTGACCTGGCCCTCCGTAGTTTACAACGGCGCCAGTGGCTTGTTTTTGCACAGATGTTCCTGGAAGAACGCATGTGTCTACTTAATTAAGTGGAAAGTTATCAGGAATCAGGATCCCAAATGAAAAAGATATTTGAGGAAAATTGTACGAGTTGAATTCTGAACTACCTTGTCAAAAACACCATATAGTCCCTCCACCTCAAAAAGAATGATATCCTGAATCAGACAAGTTAGGGGTAAATGAAAAAGACACATATGCTTTAAGTGAGTGTGAGTTGAGTTTGCATATAAAAGATGGAGAAGATGGAGGGAATCTGTTTCCATTTAATCTAGCCCACCAGATTATGCGTGCACGAGATTTGAATTTCTGGATATCATTCTTTCTTGGACAAAAATTTGAATCCCATAATGGCATTGTTTTTGAAACAGATGGGGTATTTATTTTGGCACAAAATTTAAATCACATAATGGTATTATTTTTGGAATGGAGGGAGTATTTATAAACAAAGGTAGCATTTGGTAAAGCTCCTGGCAATTCTTTTTTATTTGAGACCCTGCCCTTTTTTCCTTTCAAAAGAGGCCCAATGGAATATAGCCAATTTTTGTTTGGCCACATGTCGACCGAGCTGAGGCAGTGCTGATCGAACGGAATGCCGACACTGCGCTGGCGCGCGGCCAGTCTTCCCGAACACGGGCTAGCTTAGCTCAGGCGTCGGACCACGTGACGTGCACCTCGCCGACGTCGGTGTCGAGCCCGAGCGCCCTCCACACCGCCGGCGACGAGTCGACGATGTTGTGGCGGCACCCGCGGCGGGAGTCGCACTCGTCCACGACCCGCGCCTCCACGGTGCGCCCGTGGCGCGCGCTCGTGATGCGGATCCTCCTGTGGCACCGGCGCCCGCGCGCGAACCACTCCGTGGACAGCGCCACGATCAGCTCGCCGTCGCTGTGGAAGTGGCCGTCGCACGCTGACGGCCCGCCGCCGCTCTCGCCGCGCCTGAACCCGTTCGCCGTCATCACGGCCGGGGTGCCGCCGCCGTGGTGGCCGCCCGAGTGGTGGTGGGGCGCCTTCTTGTGGCGCAGCCCCGCCGGCCGGCTGGTCGTCGACGAAGTCGGCCGCGGCGGCGTCGGCGTCGTCGCACGGTCAGCGGCGCATGAGACCTGGAGCAGAGCAAGGGCCACGACGAGCACCACCATAATCTTCGCGTCCGCCATTGTCACGCTCCAGGTGGGTGCTCGCTTGAGCTTCTTGGCGAGGTGCACTGGCCCGCCCATTGGTTCGAGGTGGACGGGTTTATATATATATAGGCTGCAAGGGGTGCACGACGACGCGTACGTGTTGGCCCCCGTGTGCTTTTTTGTTGGATTAGCAAGTGAGATTTGAGGCGGTCTTGTGGAATTCTCGAACGGAGAGGTCGATACTCGATACGAGGTTCATGTCTCCATCTGGGTACAATCGCATCGTGACAGAGCTGTTAGATTAATGGGCCTCGGTGGCCTATAATAAATCAATTAGTTAATTATTAAATCTCAAGGTGTTCTAAAAAAATTTAAATCCCAAGACCAATGCACATGGTGGTAGTTACATTTGAAATAAAATTACCTTAGAAGTTGAGAAGATCACTTATAAAATGGAATCATACTGCACTTGTTGAGAAGTTAAGAAAGGGATAGCAGGATGTCACGCACGTGCTTGCTCGCTCGTCGAGCCGGACGTGAGGCGTGGGCTGGGCTTGAACGGACGGGTTTTGCTATGAAGCTGTGGTCTTACCAAAGACTCTGGTATCCCATGGTGTCAGCTACGGTGGTAGCTAGCCACAGGGGCGCGGTAATACCTGGGCAGGAACAAGAGCCGCCTTCTTTGGAAGCTGCAACTGCAAGGGGTCCAAAAGTTTCCGTTGACAAGTAAGCTTTATTTTGGGCTGACAATTCGAAGTTACCAAGTCTAAATGTACAGCACAAACTTTTGCTCTCCAAAACGCTTGTTAAACTAAGACATAAGACAAAACTTGTATGAGAAAAAAGACATAATACAAAAAACTGGGATATACAACCTAAAACCTTATTTCAAATTGTAGATTTTGCCCCAAAATCTGGAGGGAGCTAACGGCGCAGGGGGTGGTCATGCAAATTGTGCGGCTAGTTGAATGAGAGAATATATCATGCAACATCCCGTTGAAAGTAAGTAAGCTTACAAGCGGGCCGTACCATATTGTGCGGCTAGTATGAATGAGAGAATTTTATTTATTTCCCGTTTTCATTTCAGTAGAAGCAAAACGTTTTCTCTAAAAAAAAATTGCAAACTCGATGTATCTTGAGATTTACATGGATGTTCACAGATCCAAAACCGGTGGTCATTCATTCCTATGATTTTTGAGTTCTGCTCCACTGGTCCCTTCCATGAAAATTGCACAATTCTTAAAGCAATCAAGTAATTAAATTTAATTAATTTCGTCTTGGATCTTGCCTGGGCCCAGCCTTACCTGTGCCCAAACCGAGCCCGGTCTGTGCCCACTTTTGTCCGCTGGCGCTTCGAATTCGCATGAGCCTGGCTTCTGGGAGGGCTGCGGCGGCGCCACTGAGAGAGAGAGCGCTCCGGGCGCCGAGGACGACTTCGATCCACAGCAGTGACGAGAGGGTGGCCAATGCGAGCCGGAACGGCAACAGCGCGCTCGCGGACGTGGATGGCGGCGGTGGAGTGCGGAGGCTGAGGCCACGAGCTAGACTCCACGCTACACCGCTGGGGAAGCCGATCCATGTCTGTTGCGAACAAGTCGTCTTCTTGATTGTCAAGGGTTCATCAACGTCCAGGTCTTCACTTCGCCGCCCACCAGGTGTTCGGCGGTTTGGATTAACCAACACACCGATGTGCAGCATCTACGAGCGCGGGTACCAGTGCCACACTGTTAATTCAACAAGATCATCAATCATGGCTATTATGCTGCTACGAGGACCAGCTCAACTATTGCAATTGCAAAGGAAACATAAGCAGCTGAACGAGGCAATTGCTTCCAATTTTGTAGAAATGATTTTCTTGACACATGGTGTATTTGTTTTTTGAAACGTATTTCTTGTTTACTTGCAGGAGAAAGAAACACTATAAGGCCACCTTTTTACTAGTAACGAACTTAGTTAATGAAATGTTTAGAACTCTTCCATGGGATGAGAGTCGCACGAGAGGAACACGTGCTGGTGTCATGGGATTCGTCCTTAAGCACTGTTCTGGTTTACCATAAGGCTCTATGATGTTTTTTTTATCCATTCGAACATTTCTTTTTTTTTAAAGACATCCATTCGAACATTTCCATGCCCTGCAATCTCTTTTCAATGCAGAAATATTGTTCCTCCCAAATATTGTAAGAGGCGACTGGAAGAGAAATAGAACTATCTTGGAACACTCGAAATGGACATGATTGCGAGTTCACAAGGAATTACTGTTTCATATGTGATCTGTATATATGTTTTCTGCTTCCAGACTCCGAGCTGATGCTTTACCTACTCCAATAGATGCAGCTGCTGTTTCTGAAGATGACCCAACAAAATAAAACGAGAGTCGAATTGTTTTATGCCGTGCTATCCAAGCACTATTGTCCTGTCTTGACAATCGTCGTAACTGGAGGATTATTCTGTTGCAGCTTACTACCTTGTCAATGATAACTTGTACAGTATACATTTTCAGTATAAACCCTTCTCATGTGTTATGCCAAACCTTCATTGCTGATTCTATCACATTAACACCAACCAGCAAGCGGATTCATGGGCATAATGCCCTATGCATGGGCATCTTCAAAGCCCACATGGCTGTCAAACTGCAATCCTGATGTTCATACGCATACAAGCTGAAGGAGTGCATCCGCAGGAACGCAAATGCAACGTGTGTAACTCAAAGAATCAACGAAAGAAAAAGAAACTAGTACTTGCAGACCAGCGTTTAACTAGTTTGGCACAAGGCGGACATCTGACCAAGTTCTAAACCTTAGGCAACTTGTTTAGCAAAGCGCAGAACCAATAAGGTTTATACATATGGCTAATCAGTAGCCTTAAATTGACCGGCTGAAGAGACTAAATACAACTCAAACATTATGCAAATGGCCATTAAAACCCAGGAACCTGAAACTCTGTAGAATGTGAATGTCAACTATGTCAACTGAACCAACTACTCCTTGTTCGGGTTCGGAAAAAAAAATTACTACTTGTGGTTCAGCCAAACCGTCGAACGCCTGGTGGGAGGCAGGGTGCCAACGAACACTTTTAACGACGAGAATTTTGCCGTAGCCAAAGATGCGAACGGAGGTGAATGGCTTTGGCGCGGATGGACAGGAGTGGCGCTAGTTGACAATGGACGTATTCACCGTTGCTGCGGCGAGCCAGGGAGGCTGCTCTGGGCCTATGGTGACGAAACGGATCGGGTCGGAATCGAAGCGGTGGTGCAGATGCAGGCAGGTGGCACCGGGCACACCTCTTGACCCCCCGCATGGATGTCGATGCGCCGCCACGGCCGTCGCTTCGTTCGATACCGCGTGCAGAATGAGCTGGCGACAATGCGATCCAGAAAATAGCTTGGGGTCTCACATGGGCACGAGGCGGGCTTGAACTGGGAGTGGGCAGGGCCGGGCCCAGTCGAGACTGGGACGAAATTAATTAAATTTAATTGTTTGATTGCTTTAAGAATCGTGCGAATTTCTTGGAAGGGTTCGCCGGAGCAAAACTCATGATTTTTAACTATGAGAATCCTCGTGTTCGATAACGCCGGCGGATTAGGCTTGCAGTCCACGCCACCATTTCACTAAATTATGACGATTGAATCCATGTCACCATCATTGGGAAGGTACCAAAGACCGTAAAAAACCTCTAGTTTATTTATATGTCCAAAGATCGTAAAAATCTTAATTAGTTTGCAAAACATTTCGTGGAGAACAACTGCATGCTACGTACAGTAGTCTAGTAGCACTATTTTTAGCACTAGCACCCGAAACATACATAGATACAGATAGCCGCACAAGATAACTAATGTACATATATGTAGACAACAATCTGTCCTTTGTCCCGACTCAGTTAATGATATAATGGCTGGCCGGCCTCGGACAGAAGATTAGACTAACGCCATGCCCGGCCAAGAAAGAGAGATAGCACCAGGGCCGTACCGGAGATTTTGAGGTCCTGAAGCAAACCAAGAAATGGGAGCCCTATATATACTATAGTAACGAAATACAAATAATCGAGATATATTTACATGCTTTTTTCATACAAAGAACTGCAATATGAAATTAGGTACTCATGTTATAGTATTGATTAAAGGGCGAATATTACATACCAATATCTTCTTAACCTCTAGTTAAAGTCTAATTGTTGGGGCTCCTAATTTTTGGGGGCTCAGCTCGATCGCTCCAGTTGCGCTGCCTAATGTACGGGCCTGGATAGCACATGGAATTGGCTTTTGTTTCAAGAGAAACCAGGTGCTTCGCTATGCAGCTTGCACACGACTTTCAAGGAAAACGAAATATACTATGAGCAGAATATTTGTTCCAGCCAGAGCAAAAATTAATTTTAAGCTGGGTTGTAGTGAGGTTAAAACCTTAAACAAGGACTATATTCTGTGACCCATATATATCTCTGGTATCTACTGAGATTCACTAATTAACTAGCTAGGGTGGCCACCCAACAATCCAGGCATGTGCATGCTTGGATTGCCTGCTTGATTATTCACGATACATTTGGATTCCTGTGCAGCGTCCTCCCATGGTTTTATAACCTGTACTTATCTATACTTTGTTCTTCCAGATTATAGCTCAGTTTAGTGTTCTCCTATTAAACTACATTAACTTTAGGACTTGGCTAACGTACGGCCGGCCGCAAGTTAGGCCAGCCGTACGGCTACCCCGATTAGGAAAGAGCTAACCCACACTAGTGGCACGCTTTCCTATATTAGTAAATTTACTGTTTCCATGCTTTTTTCCTTCCCTGCATGGCTGCACTTTTTTCTCTGATGCCGTCCGCACCTCAATTCCTTCCACCTGATCCACCTATACTACTTAAAAATGGCATAAACATCATCCAAATCATTGCTCAGAAAAATTAATTTTTCACCCAAGAAATTAAGAATCAACACACAGAACATTCCTCAGGCATCATTCAGCACCAGGCATGTGATTTAGAAAATAATAAACAATGTCATCAGGCATCTTAGAACTCAAATATCAGGCGACAAATAGAAATCTTCAGACACTTCAGAACACATAGCATCAGACCCCATTGAAAATGTTTTCCCCATGCAAATCTGTATCAAAATAGGATAAGTGACTGCCACATTTAACGTCTTGGAACTGCACAGGCTGAATTGTACACCTATTATATATTTTACATACAATTTCTCATTACCGCACAAAACAAAAGCAAAATGATTCACAATAGCACAAAAAAGAGTGTTGTTTCTAACTATTTGGAATATGTGCTTTTAGGACAACTGCACATAGGATTTGCTTCCCTGGCTCCCTGCTTAATATCTCCAAATATGAAAAACTTAATAGTAGATCTGCACACTGCATGTACTCCCAATATGTCCCGCAATACTGATTATTACTCGAGGATTTACTTTGTTTTGCTTATTACTGCACACCATTTGAGCATCCCCTGCTGAATACATTGATGACCTGGGATGTGATGACAAGAGAAAGAGATAATTAATGAACATATAGTACCAAGGCCAAAATATTAGGTCAGATCAGACTAAAAATATGAACAATAGTTCTAAAAGAACTTTCTTTTAGATCTAGCAGGAGTGCTGCTATTTCAATATGACATACTGAAAATTAAATGTTCAATAATATTATCCAACGAAGTACACTATGTTCCCTATTTCAGTACCGTATTATTTCCTAATTAAGAACCATATAATTTCCTAATGGAATTCGAATATGTACTCCCATGTTTCCTCTCAATGTGGTGCAGACTAGAAAAACTAGATCAGATCAGGCTAAAGAACTATCTCCTCAGTGTTGGTAGTTGTATGCGACATATTACTGAAGGCAACCAATCAAAATGAATTAGGAAAAATCACAGTGAATCGTTGCCTAACGAAGTATATTGTTTTGCCTATTTCTGAACTATGCTGTTGCCTAATCACAACCGTATTATTGCCTAATGAAGTATATAGTTTTGTATAATCCAGAACCATAATATTTCCTAATTTCTGCCGATATTATGATCTGCTCATATTATTGCCTACTTCAGAATCATAACTTTGCCTAACTAAGAATATTGTTTTGCTTATTTATAACAATAAAGTTGCATAGAACCCTACACATAGCAAAAGCTGGTTTGTTGCCCACGCCAATACAATTTCACCAAGATCAAAACATACCAACAAAACTACTATGTGTAACAGATAAAAAAAGAGCACCAACATATTATCACAAAATGCACATTACAAGACTCCATACTTGCATAACTGATCTGCTACACTCATGACTGCGAGAAACAAAGAATACCAAATCAGTTAACATGTAGCAGATAATAAGAAGGGAAAACAAAACAAAAAATAAGTTGGATGAGGTGATTTTGCATAACTACTACCAGTGATTTGTCTAAAAATAATACTTTGACTAACTGAGAATAGTACTTTGCCACCAAGAATAGCACTTTGCATAAAATGGGAGAAACACGCTTTGTACATGATTTATAGTAACATGAATGCCCCGTTCATCGTCAGGACCTAGCCTCTTCCTGTGTGTTGTTATTTCTGTTCTTACAGCAGCTGAGACCGTTGGATCATCAAATGCTGCTGCTGCAAGAAACAGAGTTCTAATACCATCTAGGCTACAAGTAATGCCTATAGCAAAATTAAAAGCTTCACCTTTTACACAAAGCTAAACTGATAAGCTATAAATTCTTAATTTATAGACCATACGCCCAAACTTGCTTATCCATGGTTGCTAAATTTCTATATTGTATAGCCTACAATGCTTGATCGTAGGACCTAAATTGCTAAATTATAGAACCTAATATCTTTGACCTCGATCATTGAGAACTGGCACACCCTAGTTTCATAGTGGCTCATATAATTGCCAAAATTATACTATACCTACCACATTGGATGATGACACACCACCAAGCTGACATCTTTGTCCTCAAGCTAGTGCCTAAGCTGCAACAAGATATGAAAGAAAAGGAAAGACATTAGAGCACATGTAACAAAAATATAGATCAATGTGATTTCTAGATAGCTAACAAGTAGTGCATTCATGTTCAAGAGATCCAAAACCAATCTATTCGCACCAGAACAAAGCAATACAATCCAGCAAAACACAGGACGTAGGGTATTACTCTCCGAAGGCCCAAACCTATCTAAACCCTTCGTGTTCTCGTGATCACCTTCGAGTTCTTGGTCTCACAATCCTCCCTGCCTACAAATCAACCACTTGGGTAACCCCCTGGTGGACTGTCGGGCCCCTAAATCCGACAATTATATTCACTATCTTCTAATTCAGATCTGCAATGAGCCTCAAGTTACTCTGTTGTGTAGGAAGATAACCAGAAAAGGAAGGTTCATAGGCTAGAATTATGGGAGGTTGCTCATAAGAAAACGAATGACAGATACACTACCCACAAAGTGGATGCAGTAATGGTACATTTTTTTATCCTAATCATTTTTTTCGATCTGAAATTCTGTTTACCATCATGTGACCTTCCACTATTTTTATTTCTATAGAATGGGTCATACGAGGAATTAGGGAAAAAAAGGCAACAGAACAATAATGGTAATCTTTCAGCTCAAGATTTTAATGAGGTGTTCAATGAGATAGTTGCTAAGGAGTTAAAAGCACGGGGGTACTATGATGATAAATAATGGAGTGAAGTTTGAGTGTCTTAAGGTGTAAGTTTTGTCACTCAAACTGAGGAAGAAAGAAGATACCAAGAGAAAGTAAATGCAATGGAGAATAAGATGCAACACATGGGTGGTTTCATGAAGCAGTGGCTTGGTTTCATGTTAAAAAAGTTTCCTGAAGATGATTTCATAAAGGAAATGGTAGCAGATCTATATGATGATGAAGTAAGCATCTATTCAACTTGCCATATATGTTGTTACCTTCTGCCTCCTAGTGTTGGTGACTTGTCTGTTAGTGACCATATTTTCTTAGGCTACATGCTATTCAGAACTTGTTTGCTCTCTCATTTGTTGTATTGCACATGTACATGTCTACTCTACTTTTAGCCTCAAGCCATGCTATACTTGTATTCTACTGTACTTAGCCCCCTATTAGGATCTAGAATAATAAATGAATAGAGAAATCTCAGACCTGAAAACAAAGAAAAAAACTAGAATTATCACTTGGTAGTGTCAATACTTAGAAGATCAGATAAGATGTGAAGATAAACATCTGTTCCTTTTTCAGAATGGCAACTAGATCTTTTTTCCTTATTAATAACAATGATTAGATATGCTATTATGCTCTAAACATCAGAATGGTTGAATCTATTATTTTTACATATATGTGTCCTTTCATATTACAATGAACTGTATTTGTGCCTACCACCTGGAAGTAAGCCCTCCCTCTCTGAATTGTTTATTTTTTAAAGGATGGACTTATAGAACCAGAAAGTCATACTGATCATAGCCTTGCACACTCAATTAGTAACGTGCACTCTCCCACAAATGAAGTGCAGGTAATAGAGTAGATACTTTATTTCTAATGTATATAGCTACAATAATAATATTTAAGTTTTTGCTAATGTATTATGTAATATGGTTGATGACACTTTGTAGCAGGAGACATCCACTGAAGACCGTACGTCTTTACCTAGTGAGCAAATAGTTGCCAAGGTATGCTTTTGTTGTTCAGAGCATACTAGTTGAGTATGGCATAATCAAGTAGACACAACCTCATACACTTACCTGTATACCTACGTTGTAATATTTCTTTAGTTAACTTTGATGTAAACTTAGCTACATTGTGGCTGCAGGAGGCACATATTCAGAGTTCTATTCATGAAGATAATGGTAATGCAGCCACAAATTTTTCACAAGATCCCATATTGACAAACATGGTATGCTTAAGCTAACATTGCAATATTGTTTATAATGAGTGAACTTGCTTTAGTGATGCTGTATTTTGACTAATATAATTTCTACCTATTCTAGAGGACTCGAAGAGTTAAAGCCCCCAGTTTGAACTGGTCAGAATTGGTATGCTTCTATTCCGCTTGTTTCTTTTGTAATTAAATTAGTTAAATGTACAAAACTCTTATCTTTATATTTTGCAAAATGGTAGAACCGTTCTCCAGTGATGGGACGTCGGCCTGGATGTTGGTCGTCCTATCGGAGGTAGCGGCCGCAGCCGGGTAGAGGGGCCAGCTGGCGGAGAATGCCCCAGAGAGAAGGTGGAGCGCAGTAGCATTGACGGCGAGGAGCATGCGCTTGAGGATGCCCTGGGCGGAGCATGTCCACAGCAGCGAGGCCGCGAGGGGCTACATCACGTGGATCCACAGCGGCGGCGGCGACGACGGCGGCGGCAGAGGGAATGAATCAAATCCTGTCGAGGAGAGGGAGACTAGTGGTGGCCGGATTGTGTGGTTGGAGAGACGGGGTAAGGACAGCAGAGTGGATAGAAAAGTCATGTTGTAGGGTTGAAAAAGTGGCTTGCGTCCGTGCCTCTGATCAACGATACGATGGATAGAGCCAGCCGTTCCCCAGAACCATAAAACGGTCTGCCTGAATGAAGTCATTACCTTAACTTTAACCAAGTTTTTAATATATTAACATACAAATAATGCAGTAACAAGATATATATATATATATATATTTCATAATGATTTAATGAAATTAATTGGATGTTAAAATTGTTGATACCTTTTCATATAAACTTGGTCAAAGTATCAGAAAATTGCAGAACAACTTTAACATGAACTTTTTTTCTTCTAAAAATACGACTTAGGGCATGCAACTTTAACATGAACCTTTTCTGAAAATAGCTACAAAAACACAAACAGTTACCCAAAAAGAAACAGGACAAGCTCGTCCGATTTGCTGACGTAATATATCATCACACACGTGTTCTGCTACGTACTCTGACCTCGCTCTTAGCATGAAGCCATGAACACAAAGCATCACGTTAACCCTGTCATCACCGGCTCACACCCTGTGTGGCAATGCAACCTTCACGTACGTAACATGCGTTGCCAGTGCACTTGACTGATACAGCCGTCGTCAGGCATCGGACCACGTGACGGGGACCCTGCCGACGTCGGTGTCGAGCCCGAGCGCCTTCCACACGGCCGCCGACGAGTCGACGATGTTGTCGTCGCAGCCGCGCGAGGAGTCGCACTCGTCGACGACCTTGGCCACCACGGACCGCCCGCCGCGGCTCGTGATGCGGATCATCCGGTTGCACCGCCGCGTGCCGTCCAGCCGGAGCCACCCGCTGGAGAGCGCCACGATCCTCTCGCCGTTGCTGTGGAAGTGCCCGTCGCAGGCCGACGCCCCGCCGCCGCTGCCCCCGCGCTCGAACCCGTTCACCGTCATCACGGCTGGGGTGTGCTCTGACACCGCCGGCGAGTGGCGGCGGGCGCACGAGACCGACGCCAGCTGCAGCAGCAGGGCGAGGACGACGACGGCCAGTAGTGGCGCGGCGAGAGGCTTGGCGTTCACCATTGCTGCTTGCGCAGTGTTCTTGCTCTTGCCTTGCGCTGCTGCGGTGCCGGGCTATGTGCATTTCACGGTGTTTATATAGTGATTGCTGCAGGCTACCCAACAAAGGGAAAACGGCGCGTTCTGCTGTCCCTGGATTGGTCACTCTCGGCTTCCTTTAACCAATGAGATTGTTTGGGAGACGTTAATTATAGAAGCTGTGTTTCTTCTTTTGGAATTGATTCGCCGGCAACGATACGCGGTAAATCCAGAGAGCGAAGAACAAGTCGATGATGGGGGCTGGAATTCCAGTTTACATGTGGGTGGTGTCAGATAGTAGCTACTAGCTCAAAAAATCTTACTCTCCGACACACAGGAACAACCATGACATCATATCCTAGGAGATGGACGATCAGCCGTACGTACGCACGTAGTTAAGCTAACTGCGGATGTCTAGCAAACCCGACATTTTCTTGAAAATATTATAGCTTCTCCATTCACCTAATTAATCATAGTTCTTAAAACAAATGCAGTTTAAAGATTTTTTTCATACAGATTAGTAGTCATCAGAAATGACCTAAGTACCCCTAGTCTAAACACCGGCAAAGGCTTGGGCCAAAAAGAATACCCTAAAGTTAAGTTTATTTTGTTTTTGGATGTTAGAAATCAGAATAATTATTTTTGGAAAAAAGGTAATCAAAATAGTATTGGTTAACCTAATAGATTAATTTTGTAAACCAAATAATATCGGATAATCTAATATATCAATTTTCTAAACCAAAATTGTACTCCCTCTATCGAAAAATGATAGGCGTGTTTAAATTGAGGGAAAAAATCTTCCAAAGTTATTTTTTGTTCTAATATGATGCCAATTACTAATGGCTCAATATCAATCCAAATTAACTTTAAGTATAAACATATTAATGCAAATTTTATACACTAAATATACTTACAATTTAAATAATTTTTTTTGTCAAAACTTCTAAAATTTGACCTTGTCATCAAAATATGCGTACTATTTTTGGACGAAGTGAGTATAAGCTAACTTAACAAACTTAAGATTTTGGTCATTTTTCTGAATGCAACAATTTTTGTTACATCGGTTTGGCTTTTGATACAATGCTAGGATTTCGGATATTTTTTTTATGCGTCGTGACTCCTGAGGATCGATGACCGCAGCAGCTTTTGATCCAAAATGTCCCAGGCTCCCAGCTTGAGGCCTATATGGACTGAAGCAGCCCAGCCTTCAGGATTAATAGTACTTAGAATGGCTTTCTCATATTGAGAAATTCTGTCTAGTGGCATTCGATCACAGAAGCCGTTGACAGCAGCATAAATAACAACAATTTGTTTTTCAATTGGAAGTGGCTCATATTGTGGTTGTTTGGGCACTTCTGTAAGCCTTGCACCTCTATTGAGTAATGCCTGAGTCGCAGCATCAAGGTCTGACCCAAATTGAGCGAAGGCGGCCACTTCGCGATCATCAGCATTAGAGAGTTTTGCAGGTCCTTGAGAGAACGTTATCCAGCCACCATGGTCTGAGGTGAAATTGGTCCTGGTCCATAAAACGAAAGGTGCTGGGCAAGCGCAGAGAAGTCGTCTGAAGGGGAGTTCCATAGGAATGTTCAACTTCGATCAACCTTGGTCCCATGCCTAAAAAAGAAAGTGTTTAAGTTATTATTGAGAGTTCAATGATAGCTATACACAATGAGCGCTGTTTTCTACATGCGAGATGAAATGCCATTCAAGAGCGGATAAGGCTAAAAAGAGAAAAAGCAGGGCTTGGCTTATTCTATTCATCTGCACCACCTGACAGAGATTCTTTCACAGCCTCGTTCAGCTAGTAGAATTCTTTCTAGATCTCGTTCTTTTCACTTTCTGGGCTGAGACCGTCCAATTTCATTCTTGCCTGGGAAGAGAGGATCGGAACTCACACTCGATCCCTACTCTTTCCTCGTACTTCACAGGTTTTCGAGGCCGAGGGTGAACTGGACTCGCATTCACTTGCTGGGAAAAAGAGAAAAATTACGCCAATCCGTTGAGATATGGTATGCTACAAGTGAATATTTGAAACAAGAAATGAATTCTAATTTTCGAACATTAAATGATCTCAAGTGCAAGCACTACGATTTCTTGAATAGACAGCAAAATGTCGTGAAACTAATCATGATAGACTTGACACCTTGTATGAAACAAGCAAGGAACTCACGTATATTGAAATGTTTTGATAATGAAACGAGCAAAGGGGTCGTTTTGAATTTAGTAAAACAGATTCTCTATCTATCAATCTATGATATGAAGAGTAAGAAGTTTATACCGTTCAATCTAATCCCTCCAATAGGTGAAATAACCAATGTGATTTTACATCTTTTCTATCAAAAAGTGTTCGATAAAGTGATAGAGGAGAAGTATCCTGGAATAACATATACCCGATGGGGTCATGAAGTGATTATAGCACTCAAGAAGAATGATTCATTTACATTCGATGATGATACAGTTATTTCTCTATTAGATGAAATAAATCTAGATGGGGAATTTGAGTTCTTATCAAAAGAAGACTAAGCCTAAAAATACTAACACTTTGAATGGGGTTTGAATAATAGAGAAAAGCTCTTTCAGATGAGAAAGTTGTCAAGTAGTAAACCATAGTTCTCATCCTAGGAAACCATATCGATCATCGGTTCAGAGCTCCCAACTACGAAGCTCTTTTCTAGAGCGAGTCAACAATTCGTGGATCCATGGTTTGGATGAAGCTATGTACCCGGGTAGAGATGATTTGTCTCAAAGATGTTCCGCTCATCCAAGAATCTGAAACTTCATCTACATAAATAGCCCTTTCCTTTCTTTTCTTGACTTAAAAAGGTAATCAATCCTTTCTTTTCATCTTTTATCAAGTCTTCCTCTTCCTGATTGACTCAATCAGGGATAGAAATTCGGATCAACTATGAGGAGTAGGGCAGCAGGGCAAGTGAATGAACTCTGTCCTAGGCATTTCCAATAAGTTCAGTGAAGTGAGGGTGAAACCTTTTTTGAGAGGGAAAATACACTACAAATGATATTCAATAATGGAAGGAATGAGTTGAAGATTTACTGGAAGAAAAAAATACGATACTTTTCTAGTCGTAGGTAGGGCTACCTATCTAGTTTCGTGCTTCGGGCGTACCAGATTCAATAGGCTAGGTTATAGCTGACAGATTTCTTTAAGAACTAGCCGCCTATAAGCCTCGCTAGTAGTATTCCTGCCCAGTGCCGGAGTAGTGACTCACAAGGTAAGTTCTCCTCGATGCATTTCCTCTCTTTTTCTACGTACACTTTTTATTCCTCAGTAGGTAGGGACAACGTTCGAGATCTCATCCGACCGTCTATTTATCACTGATTGGGAGATTGGATTGGAATCCGAGGAGAACAGATTGGATGTCATGGAACGAATGGGGCACTACGTTGGTTACCCACTGCTAGCCTAGCGGAGATTTCTCTATTTGTTGAAAGTGGAAAGGAGTCATATTTGAATCGGAAAGTTGGGCTCGTTCACTCACACCTTTCTTTGATTATCGATGACTTGGCTTCTTGCTCAAGTAAGCACCCGGCATACCAATTCATTATCCTTGGGGCTCGCTCCTTCCTATCTACGTTATTCTTTCTTTGTTACTCTCGTAATGACGTTCCGAAAGAAATCAAGGTTACCAGGTCACAGCTCAGATTCTTCTTCCCTTATAGAACCTTCCCGAAAGAAATCAGTGGAAGTGGGCTGGAAGGAGGCAAGCAAATGAAGGGAGGCATGGAGGGCCAACTACAAGAAGCAAAGCTTTGTAGAAGCTTCTAGAGGCATGAACTGAACTTCGTTGCCTTCCCGCGCGCGAAACGAATGGGCGCTGTGTCGTGGGTCAGTTTTGGGGTGGGGGGCAGAGAGAGACCAGAAGAATGATTCATTTGGATCGACGAGCCATTTCGCGAATCAATAGTCGCTCGAGTCCAGTAACCCAGTTACGGGGCAGATCTCGCCAAAGCCCTCTTTCTCGGTCTTTCGTCGCCGAATTTTTTATATTTTTATATTTTTTATTTTATAATTTTATCAAAATAAATAATCAATCAAAAAATTTGCAAAAATAGACCCCTACGCCGGATCAAACGGACAGTGCACTTTCAAAAAATTATAACTAATTCATATGAACTCAAATGGAGATAAATTTTATATCAAAATTGTAGAACTCGACGAGATCTACAACTTTATAGTTCAATTTTTTTTTCATTTGGTATCATCTTGTTACTCAAATAATCGACACAGATTTCAGATCTAAAATTCAAATTTTAGATCTTAAATTGGGCAGCACATATTCAAAAAATCATAACTAATTCATATGAACTTGAATAGAGATAAATTTTATATAAAATTTGTAGTTCTCGATGAGAATTACAACTTTATAGTTCAAACTGTTTTCATTTGATGCCATCTTTGTGCTTAAATATTCAATACAAGTTTCAGATCTAAAATTGAATTTACATGTGGAACAGTTTCCGAACTCATGGAACTACGTATGTCCGGAACAACATACCGTATGTGAATGGAGCGTTCCACGTAATGGGTGGAGCGTTCCACGTAATGGGTCTTGTGCTCAAATAATCGACAAAATCACATTGTGGTACAGTTTCTGAACTTTGGAGCGTCCCACATAATGGGCCAAAGTAGTAGAGCAAATGGCGGACAATGGGCCTTGTGACTAGATGTGGCAATTTGAGTTCATAATTCATATATGTGAACATCTAAAATTTTAAATGAAGGGGAAATTTTTTCATCTAAACAATGTTTATATTGGAAAATAGAGGTATTTGTTAGGTGTCTTGCAATGCAAGAAAAGGGACTGCAAATTGATGTGTCAGCAGGTTGA
Source organism: Setaria viridis (assembly GCF_005286985.2). Classification (NCBI taxonomy): domain Eukaryota; kingdom Viridiplantae; phylum Streptophyta; class Magnoliopsida; order Poales; family Poaceae; genus Setaria; species Setaria viridis. Next base: position 15,086,414 of record NC_048271.2, on the reverse strand, counting down.
AGAATCAGCATTTCACATTCGTATCTATTCATATATCTGTTTTTTCATATTAGCGTGATGTGGGCTAAGACATGTTGTAGATATGCGATGATTAGTCATCTGTCGCCTACGGGGACGTGGGTTGGCCCAAATAATTTAGCTAGCCCATTTACTTTTTGTAGCTAGCCTGTTTTGACTCGCTAGGTGGGCAAGTGCTAGTAATAGTTTGGCCCGTTCTGATGGCATGCGTGCTTTCTTTTCTTTTTTTTTTCAATTGCATGCATGCAGCGCTGGCAGTGGCAGGCCAGCAGCATGTAGCCGCATCTTAATTAACTTTTCTTTTTCTTTTTCTTTCTTGTTTGTTTTTTTCGTGTTTCTTTTTCTATTGTCTTACGGAAATTCCTTCTCAAGTGTATTCTATTTCTCATCTTGCATGGTCCAATTCTTTATTTTTATTTATTTTTCTTTTTTAAATATAATGCTTTTATCATTTATTTGTATTTTTATAATTCATGTTCCTTTCCTTATTCTTTTCTATAGACTAAGTCTCCGATTGCTGTAGAGTATTAATATTTGATTTTTCTTTTTTCATGTTTCATTATTACTTTAATCTTTTCTTGCATTTGGGGTTTTCATATTCCCAATCTATTGTTTTTTCTTTCATTTTTTACGCATTTCTTCCTTTTGTATCTTTTTTGTTTAGTTTTTAGTTCCACAATGTGTTATGTCGTGGTTTGCAAATCGTTATATCATGTGTTCATACATTCTTTCATACTTGTTTAATTTTTTATTTATTTTACATTCTTCCATATCTACTTACTTGTCCCGTATCCATAATATATTTGTTCCTATTTCGTCAATTCATATAGTTTATAAATATTTGTTGGTTGTTCAATTTGTTCCCAATCTATAGAATTTTTTTCCTTGAGTTTATATAATTTATTCATATGATTAGTTCTGGACTGAGTTCATATATTTTTGTTCCAGACATACGATATGTTGTTCCATCAGTTCGTATAACTTGTTCCAGGTCTATATGTTTTTTTCTGTTCTGTGTATTCATATAATTTGTTCGAGGTGTGCAATTATTTTGTTCCATGAATTCATATAATTTATTCCAAATATACATATCATAAAAAGTTTCACCTTCATAAAAATATCCATAAATAAATTCCATAAAAATATAGTTGAGTGTGTTGTTGTTTTGAAGATTTTATTATAATAAGATTAATGGTGCAATCAAAATTTAATTTAGATGCTTGGTTTAAGAATTGTGGGTTTTTTTATTTCGAACACATGTTTGCACATGGACAATGTCAGCAACTTTGTCTTTTCTGCATGCATCCACGCCGTTTTACTGCTGCAGACAATTCTTTTAGGCTTAATATGGGCCGCTATACTGCCGTGAACACGTGAGGTCTTAATTAATCTCTACAGGTGATAGTTTGGATTTTATCACCTTTTGTGATAGCTACACGCAGCCATAGTGCTGGGGAGATTAAAGTTTTGGAATAGTGATTAACGAGCACAAACGCGAGCAAACACAAGAGAATAGGCTCTGATACGATGTTAATATTTTTGAACAATGAACAAACAAGTTTCAAAGGAGAGAACCACAGATTCAGAGGAGAAAGGGTTTCAGATAATAAGGGAAGGACAAGTAGCTAGCATAGCATAGCAGTCAGTACATGCTAAAGGCTAGAAACAACCAATCATCAGTAGTGAGATCAATGTGCCATTAATGGAGTAATATACCAAACCACATACAAAATAAAATAACAACATTTAACTAGAAATCATATAGTAACAGATAGTTAATTCACTGGTGAAAAACATCACAATTCAGATATTTAAGTCCAAGGAAAATAGTACAACTGATGAAGCCATCAGCACAACGAAACACATATGATCAAGATTCAGGAATCACATAAGGGATATACAACAAATTTCCTTAGGTCCCTAAATAGAAATATCAAGGTTTAGACTCTAAGGGTCCACTTCATTTGCGATCAAGCGCTTGCCTCACCTTTCTCGGCCAGAAATTGAGATGGAGCATGTGTTTGGATCTTAAGTGAGTTTACCCTGGGGCCTGCGCTAGCAAGCTTTCTCTTTGCTTTTGGGGGAGAGCGAGTATGACTCATCTGAGCAGGCAAGGCAAGGCTTGCTCCCACAAGCGAGGCAAATCAAGCTCGCTTCGGAACCGAGCACACCCTAATTTTAGAGTTACATAAATTTTGAAGGACATGTATCCTCGCTAAACCGCATTTGGAGTGAAGTAAAACAATGATTCATGAAACCTACTCACATATCTGCAATCCATAGTCTTTCTGAAGTGAAAACAAACCTCAAACTCCTTTGATGCTAAATTTTTAAAAGTATTTTCAAAAAAGGAAAGCTCGGATGAATTTGCACATTGATTCAAAGTTCATGTATAATATCTAATATGAAATATGATACAACAACATAAAGAATATGGCATTCAATATGAGATACATGAATACATGTTTAACAATCTATCACGTAAACATAACATTGAGTTTGTAGTGATGATTATAAGTACTAGTCCATCAACTCATCTAGTAATTTTTAGAAACATAAGTAATAAAAATTAGTGAAAATTTGGGCCATATAGCTGATAATCAAAATTTCTCTCTATAATTTGTTAATTATTTTTAACATAATACTCCTATATATACATAATTATCTTTATCTGATTGTGATTGATTTTATTGAGCAGGTACTATATATAGTTTTTGATTTTGATTTATATATTTTTTCACTTTGTATCGCACCTCTACATGTGTTTGACATGTGTTGAATTGAACCTTAGTTTGAGCCACGTGTTTAACAAAAAAAAATTCACTGCTTCGTACATACATACATAGCCTAATGGTGACATGGACGTCATGCATGTATATCTTAAGCTAGTATTTTATATTTTAACTTAGAATCACTTGTGTACTTGGGATATTTTTATACTAAATTTTGATCCAAATTTAAGAATTATTTTAATAATGACATATGTGGGTAATTTAGATTTTCATTTAGGGGTTACTTTAGATTATTCCTTATAATATCTTTAGTGGGTAATTTAAATGAATACTGAGGGGTTACTATACATAATGGTTGATATGGATAATTTACATATATATTTAAGGGTTATTTAGATCATTTTCATAATAGTATAGGTGGGTAAATTGTATGTATATATGTATATATATATTTATTTGGGGGTTACTTGAAACTATTTTCATAATAGTATATTTGGCTAATTTTTTAGCAAATATAATAGATCCAATGATTATGATGATTAGAGTCTAGCGGATTGATGGACATGTGTTTCTGATTTTTATAATATTTTTTTTGAATTTATCTGTTTTTCTAGTGTGTTTATTGAGGATTAAAATGGAGATCTAAAAAGAGTCTTCAATTACAAATAGTAAGATTACTAATCTCAAGTAAAACATCCGTTATGACAACCTTTTTAAGAGTTTTTCAAAAAGATATACTCGGATGAAGTTTTACATTGATTGATGGTTCAGGTACGTTATATGAATAACGAAACAACAATACAAGGAACATCACTTTAAAATGAGATATAGAAATACAGGTTGTCACTATAGGAATAGCATCGAGTTTGCAGTAAAGATTATTTGTTTTACTAACCTTGAACATTTATAGTTTAATATTCAGACCATTAAATCCATAACAAAGCAGCAGAGTCTAATCATCATCAACTAAGTTAATAGCACCACAAAGCAAAAATCAGCTGACAGGATAATAGCAGACGTGACATGCACAAGAACCACATAATCCTCCACCAAAACTGCTACCAAATTCAGTTTAAAACCAGAGTAAAATCAGCAAGGAAGCAAAAGCAACAGTAAACCAAATTATTCACCTAATCACCTCATGATCGGCAACATTCTAGCTGATCCAACCATCAGTCAACAAGTATTGTCGCCTCATTGAATAACCATCAGTCAATAAGTATTGTCTCCTAATTGAATAAGGAATAAACAGAATGATATCTCGGCTTGTGAACAAAACTATTGGTTTAGAAGTCAAAACCAAAGTAGAGAACAAAGAGGCATTCAGCTTGAGCAAACTGTAGCTGCAAAGCTAGCATCAGGCAACACCTCAAGCAAAACTAAACAACATTGACCCCTGACAACGCAGGAAGGAATAGGCAACTAGTTTTCACAAATTGCTCCTTGTGCCAAATTGACTCACATACATATGACAACGAGTAGCATGTAGGATCAGTATCTCTCAAAACAGCATTTGTCACTAAAAATTAATGCTTCTCAGAATAACATGCAAACATTAAAATGTGAAGACAGACTATATTACAGAGAAACAACCGATTCAGTTAATCTCAAGTCCCAAAGGAGTCTGCTAAAATACTAAAACTGCATCAAGGAGTAGAAGATGATCAAAGAGTACGCCAGAGCCCTCAGATCTTCGATGGGCATCACCCCTGAGCCTAGTGTGCAAAACGGGCATATGGCTCCCGGAAGCTCCTTGCAACCCTCGCAAAGACATAGATGATGCGCGACCATAGTCCCAGCACAATTTAGTCAAACTGAACATGTGCTTTCGGGCCGTTGCCGTGGCTGGGGCACGAGGCTCAGCTCGCAGTGCGGGCAGAGGGCATCTGGGATGTCTCGGCAATGTTGGCAGCAGCATAAGTGATTCGGCTGTGCAATCATCCTACCGAGGCTGCTGGTCTGAACACCCGACAAAGGCTGGGCCAAAAGAATACCCTAAAGGTAAGTTTATTTTTTTTTGGATGTTAGAAATCAGAATAATTATTTTTGTAAAGAAAGGTAACCGAAATAGTATTGTAAACCAAATAATATCGGATAATCTAATATATCAATGGTATAAACCAAAATTGTACTCCCTCTATCTAGAAATGAAATGAGTATTTAAATTGTGGGAAAAAAATCTTCCAAAGTTAACTTTTGTTACAATATGATGCTAATTACTATTGGTTTAATATCGACCCAAATTGACTTTAAGTATAAACATATATATTAATGCAAATTTTATACACTAAATCTACTTACAATTTAACTATTTTTTGTCAATACTTCTAAAATTTGACCTTTTCGTGATCAAAATACGCGTACTATTTTTGGACGGGGTGAGTACAAGCTAACTTAACAAACTTAGGATTTTGGTCATTTTTCTGATGAAACAATTTTGGTTATTACATTATTGGTTCGGGTTTTGATACAATGGTAGGATTTCGGATTTTTTTTTATGCGTCTTGAGGATCGACCGCAGCAGCTTTTGATACAAAATGTCCCAGGCTCCCAGCTTGAAGCCTATTTGGACTGAAGTAGCCCAGCCTTCTTGATGGCTCGAGTCCAGTAATCCAGTTACGGGCCAGATCTCGATCACCAAAGCCCTCTTTCTCAGTCTTTCATCGCCTTTGCCGCGCTCTCCCCGGTCAGTTCATCTCGTCCAAACCCTCGCCGCCATGGCGACGTGCTACTCCGCCTCAGCGATCGTCGGGGGCACGGTGACCGAGCAGTACGTGTACAAAGTCGATGGCTACTAGCGCACCAAGGAGCTTCCCAATACCAAGCGGATCCAGTCTCCCCCTTTCTGGGTCGGCAAGTATTCCTGGCGCATCTCCTACTACCCCAATGGCTCCCATCCCTCCTACGCCGACTACATATCGGTCTTCCTTAACCTCGGCGGCACCATCACCAAACCTGTCAAGGTACGACCCAGGTTCAGTTTGCTCGACAAAGCGGGGAACCCAGTGCCGGCCGTTCGATCCCAATACACAGAATCGATTGAGTTTTTCGTCGTGGGGGCCGGCAAGGGCTTCCATGATTTCATCAAGAGGGAGGGTTTGGAGGCGTCGGAACATCTCGTGGACGACTGCTTAAGGATCAGGTGCGACGTCATCCTTCCCGCCAGTATCCGGACGGAGGATAGGGCGCCGCCGCCATCTGACCTGCAGCGGCCTCTTGGGAACCTCTTCGTGAACAAAGAGGGCGCCGACATCACGTTCCAAGTCGGCGGCGAGACGTTCAGCGCGCACAGATGCGTTCTTGCATCTCGGTCGCCGGTCTTCAGGGCAGAGCTCTTTGGCGCGACGAGAGAAGGCACCACCACCACCACCATCAGGGATTGTATACGGATCGATGGTATGCTAGCTCATGTGTTTGAGGCCTTGCTGCATTTCATATACACAGATTTGTTAGCGGAGATGACTGGGCTTGAAGAGTCTATGATGGCTGAGCATTTGCTGGAAGCGGCGGGCAGGTACGACATGCAGGGGCTTAAGCTGATCTGTGAGGAGAAATTGAGCAGAGACGTAAACGGGAACACGGTTGCAAAAATGTTGAGGTTGGCTGTGCAGCACCGCTGCTCAGGGAGACTTGCGTCGAGTTCTTAAACATCCTCCTTCACTGGATGTGATCATGGCCACCGATGATGGACTATTTGAGTTTGTGGCTATAAGGTGCCCTGAGCTTTTGAAGGAGTTGTGGGCTTATGAGGATGATCCCATCCATGATGAGTTGCTCCTGTGCTTATGATGAGGTATTTGGTGACATGGTCGAATTCCGTGTTAGTATTGAGCATATGTTTATGATGAAATAGGTGGTGAATAGTCAGCCGATTACATTGCTCAATCCAAACACCCAATCAGCTTACAAGTTAGCTGGTCGTTGATATTGAAGAAGCAAATGTCATTACCCTGCAGTTTCAGCAGTGAGAATGATAATTAAATATCTAGAACATGTAGTGGCTAAGCTATCAAGTACTAGTTCTTGGAGTTCTAATAGTAATATATGTGTGCCCCCCTTTGGACTTCTGTTTTTATTTTCAATTTTTGGTCAGTGATACCCTCTAATTTTGTGGAGGACTTCTATGTATGACGCAATAAAATATTTCTATTCTAATGCCTTGTCACCTTGTTTATCAGTTCTCATTCACAAGCCACCACATTTCTTATGCAAATGAAACCTTGACAATTATTCTGCCATCATATTCTTTAGTTTCTTCGGGCACGTTACAATGCATCGATCGACCTGTGTTAGGCTGTTTGCACTATATTTTCAAATATGAATTTGTCTGATTTCTACTCATTCTTTTGAACTAATTTATACTCATTTAATTTAACCAGTGTGGATTCATCGATTGTGCAGCTTTGTAGTACTTCACTGAGTTTTTTTAACTGCAGGGCACATAACAAAGCTTACTTGTTGGAAGCGTTTTCAGCAATCAAATATTGCTTGTCGTCCTATCATGGTCTGGTTTCAGTAATGCTATGTTTGGCAAATGAGATTAATATCAGGAGTGGTGGACTGACAAGGATAAAACGCTGGCAATAGGCTCTAATCCGATTGTAATCTCAGTGACCTAGCAGGTTTGGATGGAGAAAAACAAGAAGAGAAAACTGCATGTTTGCCACTAGATTTTAATCCCTAACTGCAAACTTGCCAAAAATAAAAGAAATTGCAGTTTCAAAGATGCCATTGGAACCGACTGAAGTCCCTTCGGAGAAGAAAACTGTTGCCACAGATGTCCGAGCACAGCGTGCACTCCTTGTCAAGAAATCTAGCACAAGGCAGCTTCGCTGACCCGGGATTTGGCATGTAAGAGCATCTCCAACAAACTACCTATTTTTTCTCTCTATTTGACTCTGCATATTTAGTTGGTAAAAAGATTCCTCTTCATGTTGAGTTGCTCATTCCAATATCATCCATTTTTTACTCTCCAAATCTCAACGGCTAGTTGTCTCCACTCTATATTCCAACAGCAACAGCACTCATTTCACTAATTAAAATCCTTTCTTTCTCTTTTCTTTCCATTATTTCTTCCCTCTCTTTCCTTCTCCTCTCTCTTTTCCTTATCCATTCGTTTCTTTCCTTCTTCTCCGGCTCCCTCTTCCTCCTGGAGCCCGTCACCCTCCAGCCCCGCCGCCGCTGACCCCTCTTCTCTGGCTCTCCCGCATCCGAGCCACCGATGCCGCCGTCCTCCAGCCCCTACGCGGCTGCGTCCACGCGCACCGCCGCCTCTCCCTCTTCTCTGGCTCCCCGCACCCATGCCGCCTCTGTCGCCATCCTCCATGTAACCGTCTCTCCCTCTTCTCCGACTTCCCGTGCCCGCACCACCGTCGTCCTCCTGCGCTCACGCCGCCACTGCCGCTTCCTCTTCTCCGGCTCCCCCATGCCTGCAGTGCAACCATGGTTTGGAAGGCGGAGCAGGATGGCAGGAGCGTGGGGCCTACACTTGGCAAGGCAGATTGGCTTGCCAAGTTTGGCCAGCGGGAGGAGAAATTTGGCCATTCAGATGGGATAGCAAGGAGGATGGCAACTCCTTTGGAGCAAGATTTCCATGTTGAGTTACTAAATTTTAGCTTAGGGAGTTGAATAGCAACTCTCTTGGAGTTGCTCTAATACGAACATTCCCTTTCTTTCTGAAGACAAAGAGAAACTCTTATACTGCTAGTAAAGCACATAGAAACATGAAAGACAGTAGAACATTACGCTTACTTTTTTTTTTCAAGTTCACGGAGAAACAAAACACTTACACACTTCAAAAGAGATTGACAAGACGACGCTTACATGTATGCATAAGCTTATTGCTACGGAACGTACGGACGTACCGACTACTACGGGCGACGACGACGTCGACGATTTGGTATTATAGGCTAGCAAAAAAGCGAGCGTGCATTGCAATGTTCGGGCTTCAAATTCCTCAGGCATCGGACCAGGTGACGGGCACTCTCCCATCGTCGGTGTTGAGCCCCAGTGCCTTCCACACCGCCGGCGACCCGTCAACGATGTTGTTGTCGCACGGCGGCTCGAAGTTGTGCTCGTCGTCGCACCCGTGCATGGAGTCGCACTCGTCCACGACCTTGGCCGTGACGGACCTGCCGTTGCTCGCCCGGATCACGACGCTCCTCCTGCACCGGCTCCCCCGGCCGAACCACCCCGTGGACAGCGCGACCACCCTCTCGCCGTCGCCAAAGAAGGTGCCCGTGCAGCTGGCCGCGCCGCCGCCGTCCCCGTGGTCGGCGAAGCTGTTGAGCGTGAGCGTGGCGCGGGTGCCCGTCGTGACGACGGGCGGGGAGCACGCGAAGGTGGTGTAGCGCTTCCCGTCCTCGCAGCACACGGAGTCGTTCTCCGGGTTGCAGCTGCCGGACTTGCCGCGGATGGAGCCGTTGGGCTGGCAGGACTGGAGGAGCGCGCGGTGGGGGAAGGCGTCGAGAGCAGCTAGCGGAAAGACGGCGGCGAGCGCGAGGAATGTATAGAAATAGGAGAGGCGACGAGCTATGGTTGCGCTAGCCATGGTTTGGGTGTGCGGTTCAGCTCTTCCTGTTAATAAGCACACCTGAGACTGGAGAGGATGTGCTGTGTGATGCTGTGAGCTTGTGATGTGCATAGAGCATGGCGGCATGTCCTTATATAGCCGCGGCCCGTGGGGGATGGAAATGAGGAAATCTTGAGCATGGCTAGGCGTTCTGATTGGTCAGTTGACCATCCAGTGAAGAAGTTTTCAATTTCCATTCGTCTCTCGGCCCGGTTTAACTTTTGTGATTGTTTTGCCGTTCCAAAATTGCCACATTAACTGATCGCAGAATGTTCTTGACACAGTTGAAAGATCTTTTTTTTATATATTTTAGGACCTAGGAGAACAAACTATCGTAGATTGAAGCATTTTTATCTCTGTCAAGTGGAGGCGCAAAGGCCGTAGACTGTAGACAGGTGATGAACGTGACAAGGACTATGATGATTATCCAACAAGTAAGGCCCGTGTATGAGACAACAGGCAAGGAACCGAAGATTTTACCCCTCACGAGCCGTTGGAACCAATCACAAAAGGGGCCCAGCTACCGGATTGCATCGTTAACAATGCGTTACTCAGCAAACCAGCAACGGGAACATATGAGGCAGGCCGGCCGGCCGGCCGGCCGGATGGCCAGTCCACCTAGGCAGGCGCTGAGTTCACTTGTTAATGCACACGCAAACGCAGATTCTAGCTACGAGTGTATGTTTACCGTGCATGTTTTCTAGCCTGTCTACGTCGATGCGTGTAGATGCCACATTGCCATGCCCGTCACTGGGGCGAGTTACACTGCATGCTTAGAACAAGCAAGAAGTACATGACTACCGATCAATGCCGGCCGAACATGAAACGTGGATTCCAGCTCCAGTTGTGATCATGATTCCCTTTGTTAGAAAGACAGTCGTGATCATGATTTCGCCTGAACATGGTGTGGCTGTGGCTGTGTCTGTGTGAGTAGTGAACGGAAACCGGGCAGCCGGGGTGGCGGGCAGCCTTTGATTTGAATCACGGTGTCATGTCGACCGTCCGGTTTGGACGGGTCGCCACGTGAATCCACCTCACATGGGCCGACTCGCGAATCCACCTCACAGGCCGGTGCGCTCGCAAATCTGCTGCAATTACACGCCCGTGTGGGGCTTGGCGTGTAACGAACGATGGGCCAGCTGTCTGGAAGAGCCCGGCCCGCCGGCCGTGTGAGCTTCTCACTGGAGATAGACAGACATGACATGCCACTGAATAAAGCAAGCAAGCAACTAACTTCAGGGCAGGCAAGACATCGTTCGCCGAAGAACATGATCAGTCTCGCAGCTAGATCAACAATCGCATGGGCATGAGAAGAGACAAATCGAACCAGCAAAATGTTCTCTGAAGAAGAAACATTGACAGACAGAGCTGTCAGCACTAGGGTTTTTATTCTGCCGACCAGGTTCAGGCACTGGTCATTCCTTCCTGCACTAGGACATTTCCTCCTATATACAGTATGTAGTAGTAGTAGGATCAACTGCACTGCAACTTCTCTGCTGGCAGCCTGCTTGATTCGCTGAAGCTGCCGAAGTTAAACACAACGTACAATTAACAGTCAGATGAACACGTCGTAACCGCCTCCTCATGTCGGATTGAACTCCCGGGCTTTCGAGATGCAGAACAGCACACCGCCAACTTCCATGAGCACCACTACAATCACATCCATGGCGTCGACGAATCCGAAAACTGCAAGGACAGACACCACACCATCACTCACACCACCGCCTGATTTTTTTTTTCTCTTCAATTTCCAAGGAGTAGGACAACGACGAGGCTGAAAGCCTGAAAGAGGTGGGCAGCAGAGAGATCGAGAGAAGGAGAGAGCTCACGGCGCTGCTCCCACCGCGGCTGCGGCGGGAATAACGGGACGCGGAGGTAGCAGCCGTAGCCGACGAACACCACCGCGGTGCCGCGGACCATCGAGAGCCGGCCCCGCAACACCAGCGCCCGCACCACCCGCGCCGACTCGTTCAGGCACCGGGAGCACTCCGCAGCGGTGCGGCTGGCCGTGCACTGGCTCCCCAGCGCGGTGGTCGGCGCGTCGTCGTCGTAGAACCAGCCGCGGAACGCGTCCTCGCGGGGCGTGGACGCGTTGGTGTCCGCGTAGGAGAGGAAGCAGCCGGCGCGCCAGACGCCCGCGCGGCGGCTGGTCGCACCGCATCCGCTGGCGACGTCCTGGGCGTCGGCGGACAGGCACGAGATGCAGTCGCCGAGGGAGGAGCCGCGCGGCGCGCCGAGGCCGAAGCAGGCCCCGCGCGCGAAGGCGCGGTCGCGCCCGGCGGCGCCGGAGCGCGTGGCGGTGGATCCCGTGGGCGCGGACGCGGCGGCCGAGGGGAGGGCGGCGAGGAGCGACAGCACGTTGGCGCGGAACGCGGTGCCGTTCTTGGAGCGCGCCGCCGGGGCCGGGGTGCAGTCCAGCAGGGGCGGGAAGTGGCTGCTCGTGCCGGTCGGCTCCAGCTTCAAGGCGCTCCCCGATTCCGCGGCGGCCATCACGAGGGGGAGGAGGATTAGGTAGGAAAGCCCCCGGGCCTTCCGGTTCGGGCACGCCATCGGCGACGCCGCGATGGAAACAGTGAGTGGTGGCGGTGGTTTGCAGCTGTGGCGGCGAGCGCTGGAAAGGCTGAAGTCCCAGCCCGATCGGTCAAGCAAGCGTCAGTGCGTGTGTGAGCCCTCCGGCAAGCCTAGCCATTAGCAGCGACCGGCGGCCCTCCAGCCGTGTCACGCGTCTCGCCATGTCCCCTTTGGCGGCAGGCAGACGCGGTGAGCCAGTGATGCGCTCGTTTCCCCGTCTTGCACCGATTCAGTATGGCGCGGCAGCGTGGCGTACTCGATGATAGAGACGTTACGACGAGTCTGTTCCTCGAGGCTCCGGTTCTCTTTTTCGTTCTAGGCACAATTCCAACTTTTCGAGGTGATGCATGCACACACACGTAGCAGATCGGAAAGGCCAATAACGCCTTGAGCTAGCTGGACTGAACGAACACAAAAGTGCTGTGAAGTCAAAAGGTTTGGGCAATTTTTTTTAAACGGACCGGCTGGAGAGCTGCCTATTATATTATATTAGAAAGAGGAGATCCTAGATGGGAAAAGATAATTACAAGAGCTAGGCTCTCACCTTGAAAGAAAAAAGAGAGAAAGAAAACACAAAGCTGAACTATACTACACTCGGCTAAGAAGGTTAGCCAGATGTTAGGAATAGATCCCACGAAGGAAAAAGACGAACTCACACTAGAATTCCCCTGTAATTCTATTAGGACTCGTACCATGTAATCCTACCAGAACTTTTCACTTGTAACCGACTAGTAATCCCGCCCCCTGAAATATATAAAGGAGGGCAGGGGTCCCTAGATCGGTAGGTCAATACCTCATAGAACCACAACAGAGGACTAAATCCTCAACACCAAACAAGACCCAAGCGTAAGGCGCAATATACAACACCCCAAACAGGATGTAAGGTATTACGCTACTCTGGTGGTCCGAACCTGTATAAATCTGGGTCTTGTGTTCTCGCTTTTACCTTCAAATTTCAGGTTCGGCGATCCCCTACCAACCAATCTACTACCTCAGGATACCCCTCGGTAGGTTGCCGGGTATAAAATACCGACACCAAGTCCTTTGCTCCTGCCATGATCCACACCACCGCGTCCTCTTTGATCCTTGCAAGGACTACAGAGTTTGCGGCTTCCTTCCGATTGAAAATTCGTATGTTTCTCTCTTTCCAAATTATCCAGGTTACGAGCATGATAAGAGATCGCAATCCCTTCCTTGAGACGCTTGATGCGGATGCTAGAGTTGACCACCAATGGTGCACTGATGTTGCTTCCCACCACTCTCTTGGGTGGATTGCTTGATTTGTCGTCCACGTTGAAATGCCCTCCCAAACCCATCTCGTGAACCGGCACATTGTGAATAGGTGTAGCACCGTCTCTTGTTCGTGTCGACATAGAGGGCAAAGATTTTGGTTTGGCCATCCTCTGGTTTGTAGTCGATCCGCCGTCCATACCTTGTTTTGGACCGATAGCTAGGAGAATAGCTTGCAGCCTTGAGGTTCCCATGGCCGCCAAATTATCTTTTCAAAATCAGTCAGCGAGGATCCTATGAATTGCGCGTCATAGGCTGATTTCACTGTGTAGATTCCGTCCGTTGTCAGCTTCCACACGATGTCATCTTGCACTACTGTTGTGAGTTCTATTGCACGCACCGCCTACCACAGGAGGTAGAACTCATGGAAGTGTTGGCTGGAGAAGGATTCGTGACGGAAATTTATGTCCCTAATCTAGTTGTGATTGCGCAGGGTATCCTGTAAGACTCTATTTTTTCACTTGGAGTTTTTGTAAATGTGTGACGCTATATCTCTTGGCCTTAGTCCCTGGTGCCATGCGCTATGCCAGAATGATATCTTAGCCCCGTCTCCGATGTGAATCGTTGTTGCTGCTGCAAATGATAACATGTCTTTATTTGTGCACGGGATTTCCGAACCAACCCACGTTTTGCCCGACTCTTTCCACTCTTGCTAAAGCCATCGCAATCTAAGTCCTCTTGCGAATTTGTTGAGGTTTAGGATTCCCAACGCCCCGGAGCGTTTTGGCTTGGCCGATCGGGGTCAGTTAACTTTGCATTTGCCGCCAGTAAGAGTCCTTGCCCCTTTTCGCATCAATGTCATGCAACAACTCCTTTGGTAGCGCTGTCAGAAGGTAGACCGTTTGTGAAGGAAGGACATATTTAGCAAGGGTCATGCACCCAGCTGGTGCAATATTTCTTGCGTTCCATGCCGTTAGTTTGCCGATGGCTTTATCCACTATGTGCTGGAAGTGAATTCTCCTCAGTCTACCTGTTGATAGGGGAAGGTCTAAGTACTTGACCGGGAAATGGCCTATGGGTGCCGCAAGGTCCCCTAGGACATGGGTGAGGTCGATACCCTCACATCTAATCAGAATTATGCATGACTTTGTGAAGTTTGTCTGTAGGCCGGAAACATCCCCAAACTTTTGAGGAGGTCAACAATGGCGTTGACATCTTCTCTTGCCGGATTCATAAAACTGGCTGTGTTGTCCACGTATATGGACACTCTTATATTCATGGCCCTGCCCCGAAGTTTGTAATCAGACCTTTCAAAGTTGCTACATCTAGGAGCGCGCGGAGGGGTTCAATGGCGATGACAAAGAGGAGCGGAGATAGGGGTCCCCCCTGGCAGAGCCCTTTGCCATGCTTGATGGTTCATTTGGGACCCTGTTAAGAAGGACCCGTGAGGATGAGGAGCAGAATAGGGAGGCTACCCCATTCCCTCCATCTAGATGGGAAACCCAGGCGCTTGAGGAGGGATAAGAAGTAGTCTCATCTCATGGAGTTGAATGCCTTTGCAATATCTAGCTTGAAAAATAGCGCTTGTCTTCTCATGTGGAGGTAGCGCCTCATCATATTTCTAGCTGTCAAGAAGTTATCGTGAATGCTTCATTTCTTGATGAAAGCGCTTTGTGTGGAGGAGATTAAATGTTTCATGTGCAATGTCAGACTAAGCGCAGGCTTTTGTGATGATCTTGATAAAAGAGTGGATGAGGCTAATGGGTCTGAAATCGGCCACAGACTTTGCACCTTCTTTTTTGGGGAGGAGCACTATGTTTGCTATGTTGATTAGTGGGAGGCTTGCATTGCATAGGCTATAGAAGGCATTGGCCGCAGCGACAATGTCAAACTTGATAATCTCCCAGCAGCTTTTGAAGAAAGCCCCTACCATTCGGGCCTGGCGCTTTATCCATTAGCATCTCGAGCACCGCCTTCCGTAATTCATCTTCAGTAAAGGGTTCATCAAGCCCTTGGAGATCCACAACTGGCAGCTGTAAGGTGTCCCAGTCTTGCCCATGTTGACCCGGTTGGCCTAGGACCTTTTTGAAATGATTCTGGATGACCTCTACTTTCTCTTCATGATTAAAAGCCCAGCCATTTTCTTTTTGGAGTCGCTGGATGTGGTTCTTGCGTCTTCTGCCATTGATTTTTTGGTGGAAAATTTTTGTATTGGTGTCTCCCAATTTTAGGTTGGTGATGCGTGACGCTTGTCTTTTATGTGCTCTCTCCATGGCAGCTAGGTCCATCACTACTCCACATAACCCCATCACTGCCAGCTCCAAACCCCTCTTCACTGCCGATTTCAGATCCATCATTTGCAATTCGGCAGTGATGGGGGTATCGGCAGTGATAGTTATTTTGGAACTAGCAGTGATGCTAACTAAAAAAAATAAAAAGGAAATCCCACCCACTGGCCGCACCCCGTTGGATCCAGCCGGCCGCACCTCACCGGAGCCCCAGCCGCACCCCCGTCGGAGTCCCTCGCGCCGCTGCTCCCTCACGCTGCTGACCCCCTTGTGCCGCCGCGACGCCCAATACCGGTCTCCGTGGACCAGAGAGAGAGGGAGGGAGGCGCACCTGGACCACCGCTAGAGATCCATGTGCGTCCGTGAAAAGATCTTGATGTCGCCTAGAGGGCAGGTGAATAAGCGTAACCTGAAATTGTCACCACTTAAAACAAGTTTATCAGCGACTTGCGAATATTCCGGAAATACTTTCGAAGATTCCGCAAATTATGGAATCTCCAAAGAAATCTCCGGAATTTCCAAAGATAGAGACACACGCCTTAAGCAACGGAATAAAACTCTATCTGCCTAAAAACTAGAACTTTCGGTTTCCAAAACTGGAACTTCTGATTTTGGCTCAGGCAGAGATAACCCCAAACCTTATGTGTTGCAAGTGACATAAAGATCAAACCAGGTTTAGAGAGTATGCTTAGAGCACACCTTAGTAGGATTACAGAGCTCCTGCACTTCACAAACACTAACACCCGAGTATATCAACAAATATCACGAAATCAACAATGAAATGCAAGTGCACTGTAAAAGTAAGCAAACCAGTGAGGAGACACAATGATTTGTTTCACTGAAGTTCAGATTCACCCCCGGGCGAATCCTACATCTCTGTTGGGTGCTTCCAAAGAAGCCGGGTTGCACTCAACCCTTTTCCCACTTCACTAGTTAGATTTTTTCCTTTTAGAGGCGAAGCACAACCTACACAAACTGTCTCGCGGCTCACTACACCTTGGGAGCTCCTGGGTGACGCCTAGCCGTCTAGGAGGCACACCTCCAAGTGTAACAAATGCTTCACTTGAAATTTGACAAGGCAAACCAGTACCCAAGCGTATGAGTGCTCTTTTAGTGCTCTCAAATGGCCCCTCTCTTCTACCCAACTCACTTGATCTAGCAAAGATCACACAACCTCACCAAGAGGGGTTAGGGAGAGCTATTTGGCTTTAGTTCAGGTTAGAACAGACAGGAAGCACAATAGCAACCGCAGAAGTAGCAACCAGCCACTGAGGAGGTCATAGGGTATAAATACTCCACCCCTCAGAGACTAGTTGTTAGAGTTATCAGACCAAAATCGGAACTTCCGGTTTCCCAAAATCGAAACTTCCGGTTTCCCTTTGGTTTTTCAAACCAACTAGCCGTTAGAGACACGTGGCACCCAAAACCCGAACTTCCTGTTTCCAAAACTAGAGCTTCCTATTTTGCCACTACCTAACCTGTCAGAGAGTGTACGTGTGGCTTTTGTGTCTCTCATCCCTCATATAGGATACTTGAGCACTGAGACTTTGTCAAATGACCATATGATGCATCCCTCTTGATAGTACGGCACACCTATACTCAAGATCAAAACATAAATACAAATTCATCCTCTTGAGCTTCATTACAATGATACATGCCATAATTTTTCAATATATTCACTTGAGAGTTGCATCCAACTTTGTCTCTTTGGTTTGAGCACTTCAACCTTGAGCTAGTGACTTGGATCAATATTCAACACATATGAATGAAACCCAATTTTAGATCACAAGTCACTTCTTCATATGACTCAATAAGCATTTGATGCATCCCATTACTATACTCGGTAAGGCTTGACTTGATACCTTAAAATCCTCCAAGCACAAGCCACTTCACCCTAGCAAAGTTCATAGCTCAAGCCACCACTTGACCAAACCTTGCTTAGTACCTCGTTGCTAACCCCTTACTTGATTTCTTCATCCAATCATTGCCAAATTGAGTCTAGATTTGTTTTGACATCAATAAAAAAAACACTTAGATCATATCTTCTTTTGACTTCAATATCCCATTTGTTGCTAACAAGCTTCTCAATTTATTTAGAGACTGAAGAATAGCCCAATGCCAACATGCCTCTATCTTCACCTTTATTTGCTTGTCATATATCATATATAAACATCATGGGATAACATATAATATTCCTTCTTGTGACATCCATCTTTTAATCCAAACAATCTTGGAATATGAGGCTATCAACCAAGCCTCAACTCACTTTTACACCATTGCTTGTTTTCCATGCTTAGATGAACAATGTTATATACCACACTTGTTCTTTTCACTATGTGAGCTATTTAATACAATCTTTCCCACAAAGATTAGTCATCAATAGCATTACACCTGCTCATATGCTTGACAAGTTCATTAGACTTTTAATCAAGTTGTCATTCAACTCACCAAAACCCACTATGGGCCTAGATGCTCTTTCAATCTCCTCTTTTTTGGTGATTGATCATAACCTTGATTAAATCTTACAAAAGATATATCAATAAAGCTTTTGAGCACTGGGATTTAGATAAAGCTCCCCTTCAACATGTGCATGAATGGAATTCAAAAATTTTGGCCTGAAATGCCAATTTGCACATTTTCAAGATAAACATGGAGCTCCCCCTAAATCTCAGCATCAATGGGATGCAAAACAAGTGTGTGAACAGATAACACGTGATGCATGCAGCAAATAAATTACCGGTCAAATAAAATGGGAGAAGGTGGTGTTGTCTGCCAGGTCAAAACTGGAACCTCCGGTTCTCAGAACCGGCACTTCCGTTTTCTATCTGACAGCACTGACCAAAGTAAGCATCATCCAAGATAAATTCACACTAGCATGCAAATGCGTCTAACAAAGATTAAACAGGTTCAACACACATAGTAGCACACATTACATAAATTCTCAAGTCTACAAGAGCTAAGATTGAATTTATTACAAGGGCCTGTTGCATCCAACAGCTAGAAACCGGAACTACCGGTTCTAGAAAATCGGAACCTCGGTTTTGCCAGACAAACACTGGACCGAAGCTTTAATTCTTTACTTCTTCTCCCCCTTTGTCATCCATCACCACAAAGTATCCTGGGGGCTTCTCTTAGCTTCTAGTCTTCAGTTGGATCAACATGGGGCTCTCCATCACCATCATTTCCACTTGGGTTACTAAAAGGAGGAGGAGGAGGAGGAGGAGGATATTGTGGCATTCCAAAGAACATCGAGGCAAGCTGTTGTGCTGCATCTCCAGGAATGTTTGGATCAACGGTGGAAGGCTGAGGAATGCCAGTACCAAGAAAAGGATCGCCGGCGGACGAACCACCACCACTAGGCATAGCTCCATATGTGGGATTGTAGTAACCAAAAGTTCTACCCCAATAATCTGTAGCTTGAGCATTCTCCCACTGCTGTTCAATTATTTCTGACTCACTCTCTTGACCTTCCGAACCAAATGGTATCTTTCTTTCTCTTTTGCCTCTCCTTATGCATCTTGGTATTCATAGAGTTGCACATGCCTGCAAAGAAGTTGAACATCTTGCGAAGTGGGGAGGTAGGCTTATACCTTTCTTGAGAGCCACTAGCACTACCTTGTGTAGATGTGGTCCTTGCTGCCCTAGATGGTGCAGCAGCCCTAGATGGTGTTTAGTACCTCATTGCTAATCTCTTGCTTGATTTCTTCATCCAATCGTTGCCACATTGAGTCTAGCTTTGTTTTGACATCAATAAAGAAAAACACTTGAGATCATATCTTCTTTTAATTTCAATATCCCATTTGTTGCTAACAAGCTTCTCATTTTACTTAGAGACCGAAGAATAGCCCAATGCCAACATGCCTCTATCTTCACCTTGCTTTGCTTGTCATATATCATATATAAACATCATGGGAAACACATAATATTCCTTCTTGTGATATTCATCTTTTAACCCAAGCAATCTTGCAATATGAGGCTATCAACCAAGCCTCAACTCACTTTTACACCATTGCTTATTTTCCATGCTTAGATGAACAATGCCATATACCACACTTGTTTTTTTCACTATATGAGCCATTTAATACAATATTTCCCACAAAGATTATTCATCAATTGCATTACACCTGCTCATATGCTTAACAAGTTCATTAGACCTTTAATCAAGTTGTCATTCAACTCACCAAAACCAACTATGGGCCTAGAACCTCTTTCAGCCCGCCGCCCCTGTGCCGGAGATCCCCTCGCGCTGCCACGATGCCCACTGCCAGTCGCCGAAGATCCACGCGCGCCCGCCGCCCCTGCTGCCGCAGATCCACACCTGTCGTCACTGCTCTGGCGCGCCGCCGCACCCCGTCGCAGCCCCTGCCATCGCCACTCCTCACCCCGCGTGCCACTCATCACTGTCGCCATGAGCTTTGAGGGGTGCATGAAGGGGGAAGGAGAGGGGCGGCAAGATCTTGAGGAGAGGGAGAAAGGAGGAGGGAGGGGGAGGGACGGTGGCCAGGGAAGGGAGGGAGCCACGGAGGAGAGGGAGGGAGGATGGTGGAGAAGGGGAGGCGGACGGGGTAGTGTAGTGAGGGAGGGGAGGGGATGGGGGGTAGATACGAGGGAGAAATGAGTTAACTCCAGTCAATAAAAATTTCGGGTCCATGGTAGGCTGGTATTTGGAGCCGGTGGTGACGGTTTTCACCGCTGGGTCATTATTGGAGCCGGCGGTGATACCCCTTTTCACCGACGGTTCTAACATCCACAGGCCCTGGATGCTTTAGAACCGGTGGTGATACCCTATCACCATCGGTACAACAAAAACCGGCGGTGATAGGGCGTCTGGGATGGCAAAATCTGTAGTAGTGCATTACTCTTCGTTTAAGCTTTCGGCATAGCATGATTTCGTCATTGCTTAAAGGTCGGCTCTCTTGCACTATACCAAGGTGCAGAATGACCGGATGCTACATGATGCGAAGCCTGAATGCGTTGATGCAAGAAATCCGAAGAAGCTCGAGCAGATGAGGAAGGATGCCAAGACACCACTATACCCAGGCTGCAGCATTTCAAAACTAGAAGCTGACCTGATGCTATTGGAGATGAAATCAACCTATGGTTTATCTGATAAACGCTTTGATGAATTGTTAAATCTCCTGCAAAAGATGCTCCCAAGCTCGAATGAGTTGCCTGAGAACACATATCAAGCAAAGCAGATGATCTGCCCAATGGGTCTTGAAGTAGAAAAGATCCATGCGTGCCCCAATGATTGCAACCTTTACTGTGGGGATAAGTACAAAGATTTGGATGCTTGTCCAGTATGTGAAGCTTGATGGTACAAGTGTGACTCGGCTAAAGCTATGACATGCGATCGGAACAAAAGACCCCCACGAAGGTCTTCTGGTATTTCCCCATAATTCCTCGAATAAAACGGTTGTTTGTGAACCTGAAGACAGCAAAGCTTATGCAGTGGCATGCCGAAGAACGTCTGCAAGATGGAAAACTCAGACACCCAGCTAATGGATCGCAATGGAGGGCTATCAATTGGAAATTCAAGAAAACATTTAAGAAGGAGATAAGGAACATAAGGTTCGGTTTGAGTACAGACAGAATGAATCCTTTTAACATGGTCAGCAGCAATCACAGCACATGGCCTGTTACTCTTTGCATATATAACCTTCCGCCTTGGCTTTGTATGAAGTGGATGTACATTATGATGTCATTAATGATCCAAGGCCCATGACAACCTGGCAATGATATCGACGTCTATTTGGAGCTATTGATAGATGATCTGATGATATTGTGGAAAGATGGTGTCAAGGTGTGGGATGCGTACAAGCGGGAACACTTCAAGCTAAGAGCATTGCTATTCGTAACAATCACGGACCTACCCAGCTTGGGTAGCTTAGCTGGCCTGGCTACAAAGGGATATAATGGATGTGTGGTTTGTTTGGATAGCACCGAAGCTAGATGGTTGACCCACAGCGAGAAGATGGTATACATGGGTCATCGTAGGTTCCTTCCCTTGAATCACCCATATCGGAAGAACAACAAATCATTTGAAACCCTCTATGATTACTATTCATGACTTGCACTTAGTATTTGAACCTAACTTATACATCTTTGATTTGTTTTGTAGAAAGAAGGGGTGTCCACTTCCGCGCTAATGATAGGTCAGTAATATCACTTCAAAAACAACTAGCCAGATTCATTCTCGATCAGGTTATCAATCCAAGGGGGAGTACTGCTTGATTAGGAGTGATTAAGTATTATTGTTTGTGAACTTATTGGATCTATGGACTTGTGGTTTATGAACTGATAATGGACTTGTAGCCATATGGTTCATTATGGACTTGTGTACGGATTTATGTGCATTCCCTTGAACTCACCGCGAGTGGGTGGAGCACCTCAGGATGAGGAAAAGATGGTGGCACTATTCGCTCACTATTGATCACTATTGAGAAACTATTCGGGGTCGCTTTTAGCAACTATTCAGCAGGTATGGTATGCGTGGGTGCGTGATTAGATCTATAGCTTTAATTATATTGATTCTCAGGATCTTTGCGGGTTGGCAAGACCAAGGACTCAGTCGATCGTGCTGCTATGCTTTGTGTCACTCCTACTCGGTACTCACCGCATGCGTCGCTGGCTCACTTCAGAACCAGGCCAGCCCAGTCTTCACCCTCACTGTCCCCAGCCACGAGCACATAGGACTTAGGCTCTACCGTCTCCCCAGGCAGTTCCACCCGAAGGGAACACTTCTCTGCGCACACAGGGTTGTCCTCAAACGCCGCTACCAGGGCTAACACGAGAACGATACACGCAGAGGTTTCTCCTCTAGGGTCCCTTGCATAGAGACATCGCCCCATACGGATGAGCTTAAGGGATGGCAGGGATATTACCAGGATAGCTTAATCCATTTCCATGGGACAAGCTTCCACGTGGCTTTCCCTTTCGGGAAACCCCAAGCACTTAGCACAAACCTTAATTACCTTACAAATGGCGGGACAAGCTCCAACGGTCTCCCTTTATTCTAGTATTATAGAGGTGGTGGAGTGATACAACGGTAGTGGGGTGTTACTACTAATGGTGGGAATCCCTCAAAGCACTTCCGAGGTGGTGGATGTCTTCATGGAGTATTTTGTGAGTGGAGTGTGGGTGGAGGTCTTCTGCTTCTTGGTGGTGCCTTCACTTCTTTGATCTCCGATGCCTGAATGCTTCACCCGGCTTCTCCTTTTATAGCTGCAGCAGAGGCTTTGGGAGACTCCTCAATAATTCACGTCTTCTGTTGCCTGGATAGCTGGATGGTGCTCCGCTCCTCAATAATTGTCCTGGCTACAGTAGAGTCACTGTTTATTCCTTTTGCCCTATCCTCTATTGCGCACTGTCTTCTCGTGACATTCTGGATGCTGCTTGGTATGGTCTTCCACTCCCAAATGATTGATGTCGCAGACTTCAATCACAATATCATGGCATGTAGTATTATTCTTCCCCTGGCCGAATTGTTGTTAACACTTTAACAATAGAGGGAATATATTCTCATGTGAGACAGAATATTCTTTTATGTAAGATATTTATTCTCCTTCTTCAATATCAGGTTCTTCTGGTTGCCACAGTTCATACCATGACAACAATTCACCTATTCCTTTCTTGGTTCTTATTCTTGGCTATCACCTCGGATATCCATCATATCATCATCAGATATTGGTATATCCATTTTCAATTCATATTCTTTTTGCATATTTTTGAATTTTTCATCTATTTCAAGCCTTATTTCTTTCATTATTTCTTCTTTTAAATTATTCTTTCATTGAGGAAATATTGATTCAATATTTTCCTTTAACTTCTTCTCAATATATTCTTCATTTGATGAGTCTGTTTATTTCTTCAGAACTCCTTTATATGTTGGAGTCCTGGATGGTCCTTCTTCTTTTATATTTATTCCAGATGAGCTTGACTTAATTTCCCTTGTTTTTTTTTATATTTTTGAATATATTCCTTGGCTGCAGGTTCTAAAAAATAATTTACTCCCAAAATATTTCTAGCATATGAAAGTGCTTGATCAATATCAGTGTATTTCTTCTACAATATTCCTCCATCTTTATCTTTCTCTATCTTTTGAGCTATTACTTGCTCAAATGATACATAAATTTCTGGAATCTTCCCTTTATATATGACATATATAGTTTTTTTCTGTATATTTTCGGGTGACTCTTTTGGTTGTATTAACCCATTATTGTATGAAAATATTTAGCTAGGCTATTTAGAATAGCTAGCATATAGCATTTATCTTCTCTTTTGTTATTATATTGGTACTAGAAATTATCTAGTATGCATTCAAGTACTTCATCAAGCTCCATCCAACTGAACTCGAGATCCTAGAAAACAGGTCAGGGTCGACAAAGGTGAAACCCGCTAGCGAGCAAGACTTCAAGCCAGTCGACCTCCAAACGGGCGACTCCTCCAAGACAGCCGTGATTGGAACAGGGCTAGATCCTAAATAGGAATCCGCGCTCGTCAGTTTCCTTCGGGCTAACCATGATATCTTCGCTTGGAAACCGGCTGACATGCTAGGTGTGCCCAAGGAGCTGATCGAGCACTCTCTAAATGTTGATCCCAAAGCTACCCCAAAACGGCAGCGACTGCGCAGATTCGCTCAAGACAGACGTGAAGCAATCAAGAAAGAGTTGGCCAAGCTACTCGCGGTAGGGTTCATCAAAGAAATCTTTCACTCTGACTGGCTAGCAAATCCTGTACTCATGTGTAAGAAAAACAACGAGTGGAGGATGTGCGTCGACTACACCGACCTCAACAAGCACTGTCCAAAAGACCCTTTCGGACTACCCAGGATCGACCAAGTGGTCGACTCCACCGCTGGGTGCGCTTTACTATGCTTTCTCGACTGCTACTCCGGCTATCATTAGATAAGCCTCAAGGAAGAAGATCAAGCCAAAACAGCTTTCATCACACCTTTCGGAGCTTTCTGCTACAAAACAATGTCCTTCGGACTAAAAAATGCAGGGGCAACTTATCAACGAGCCATACAGATGTGCTTTGAAAAACAACTTCACCGCAATGTTGAGGCTTATGTCGACGATGTTGTCATCAAAACAAGAAACCAAGAGGAACTCATCGCTGATTTGGAGGAAACTTTCTCCAGTCTACGAGCTTTCCGATGGAAACTCAATCCTACTAAGTGCGTCTTCAGAGTACCTTCTGGCAAGTTACTTGGGTTCATCATTAGCCATTGCGGCATTGAGGCCAACCCGGAAAAATATCTGCCATCACAAACATGCAAGCACCAGCTAGCATCAAGGATGTGCAGAAACTCACAGGCTGCATGGCCGCTCTCAACTGGTTCATCTCGAGACTTGGAGAACGGGGACTACCCTTCTTTAAGCTTCTCAAACGCTAGGATAAGTTCAAATGGACGGAAGAGGCAGACAAGGCACTAACATATCAGCTACTACTCATGTCGTCAATACGGCAATAGTAGTCGAACGGTCTGAACCGGGCCACGCCTACAAGGTCCAACAACCTGTCTACTTCATCAGCGAAGTACTCTCGGACTCCAAAACTCGGTATTCACCGATACAAAAGCTCTTATACGCAATCCTTTTCACCTCTCGGAAACTGCACCATTATTTCCAGGAGCACAACATCACAGTTATCTCTGACTTCCCGCTCGGCGAAATTCTTCACAACAGAGACGCCACGGGTAGAATCTCCAAATGGGCAGTTGAACTCGGAGCTCTCACCTTGGACTTCAAGCAAGGACAGCTATCAAATCCCAAGCTTTGGTCGACCTTGTGACTGAATGGACTGAAAATCAAGTACCAACACTAGTTGAACGGCCAGAACACTAGGTAATGTACTTCGACAGGTCTCTCAAACTTGAAGGAGCCGGTGCAGGAGTACTCCTCATCTCCCCCAAGAAAGACCAGCTATAATATGTACTGCAAATCTTCTGGGAAGCATCAAACAACGAAGCTGAGTATGAAGCACTGATACACGGCCTTCGCCTCGCAATCTGCGTCGGCATCAAAGGACTACTGGTGTACGGTGACTCACTAGTCATTATAAACCAAGTCAATGATGAATGGGACTGAAACAAGGATAATATGAACGCCCACTGCAAAGAAGTCCGCAAATTGGAAAACAAGTTCTCAGGCTTGGAGTTTCATCACATCGTCCCCGACGACAACGTAGCCGCCGACGTCTTATCCAAAATGGGCTCAACTCGTGCAGAGGTTCCAGCAGGAATTTTCGTACACGAACTGCACAAGCCGTCCATACCTGAACAAGTTACACTGCCAGTGGTCCAGGCTACTGAAGTCACTTGAGAAGTCATGATGATAGAAGTCGACTGGCGCACACCCTTCATCGACTACATCAAAGATCACAAACTACCATCTGACAAAAATTAGGCTGAACAAATCTCTCGGCGAGTAAAAAATTACATTCTAGTCAGAGACAAGCTGTACAGGAAAAGTGCATCCTCGGGGATACTCATGAAGTGCGTTACCCGGGGAGACGACCAAGAAATCTTAGAAGAAATTCACAAAGGAATCTGTGGCAACCACGCCTCTTCGCGGACAATAGTTGGCAAGGCTTTTAGAGCAGGCTTCTACTGGCCAATGGCTCTGGCCGATGCTAAACAACTAGTTCAGAAGTGCAAAGGTTGTCAATTCTTTACTAAACAGTAGCATGTACTAGCCTACAAGCTAGTCACAATACCTCCAACATGGTCGTTTGTCTGCTGGGGGCTCGACATGATAGGGCCATTACCAACTGCGCCAGGAGGATTCAACCGAGTACTCGTGGCAATCGACAAGTTCACCAAGTGGATCAAAGTCAAACCAGTCACTTGCCCCAAGGCAAACTGGGTTCTCGACTTCTTGGATAAAATCGTACACCGCTACGGTTTTCCCAATAGGATTATCATAGACCTAGGGTCAAACTTCAACAATCACGACTTTTGGGAATACTGCGAGAATAGCGGCATCGACGTTCGCTATGTCTCGGTTGCTCACCCGCGAGCCAATGGACAAGTCGAGCGTGCCAATGGCATGATACTCGACGCCCTCAAGAAATGACTACACGACGTCGGCAACACTAAGGGCGGCAAATGGCTCAAAGAGTTACCCAATGCTCTGTGGGGACTACGAACGCAACCATGCAAGACTACTGGGCTCTTTCCCTATTTCCTTGTGTATGGCTCAGAAGCCATATTACCCGCCGACATCATGTGGCAATCACCCTCAGTCGAGCAATACGACGAAGAACTGGCAGTAGAAACAAGGCGAACAGATCTAGACAGTCTAGAAGAAGCAAGATGCGCAGCGCTAGTGCAATCTGCCAGGTACCTTGACGGGTTAAGGCGTTACCACGATCGCAACATCAAGGAACGATCTTTCAACTTGGGAGATATGGTCCTCAAGCAAATCCAAGACACGACAGGGTTGCATAAACTCAATTCACCATGGGAGGGTCCTTACATCGTATCAAAGGTTACGGGGCCCGGATCTTACAGACTGCAAGAGCTCTTAGGAGAACAAGTACCAAACTCTTAGAATATAGAACACCTTTGTCGCTACTACCCATAGCAGCACCCGAGTAATCGCTTCAAGGAAAAAACTCATGCTGACTACTCAAGTTAACAGCTCGACTACTGACTTCAAAATACATTACTCTTGACTCAAGATTATCAACTCCACAGGCATCACGGCCCCGGTACAAAGGTTCAATGGAGTAACTCTTTACTCAGGACTGAAGATACATCAAACAAGTTACATACGAGTAAAAATACTTGAAATACAAAAGGACTACAAGCAACTACCAACTGGCGGGCTGCATTTAAGCCTCAGGTTTTTACAATATCACAAGACCACTCAGGTCTGCCGACTACAATGGGGAGGGCCTACACGCAAGGAAGCTGCGCAAAACTCAGCCATATCCAGGTCCTCTACCCAAAGCAACGCCAGCAACTCCTGCATCGCCATTGCCTTGACAGGGGCAACGATGAATCCTGCGCGCCGCGCCTAGAGGGAACCAAGGTTGCTCTTTTGCTAGGCTTGCCAAGCCAACCCACTCCACGGCCACACCTCCACCTCTAAGTGAGCGGGATAAAGACCGCGGCACTCATCACCCATCACTCACGAGTTCCAGCGCGTACTCCACTGGATCACGAGTTGCAAGATGAGGCGCGTGATGAAACCTCCTACGAGGATTCTTCTAGCATCGCGGCTATCCCTATGAGCGCAGAAGTCTGTGGAGGGAAGGTGGTCTCAATCTACGAGAAATCTTCTAGCACCGGTGCACCCTTTACGGGCTCTCTATCCTCAAACAACAGCAACCGAAGGCAATCCATGGCTAGTCAAAAACTTGATTCGGGTTGATCTCCAAGGGATCTATTTATAGCCAAGCGCTACAACTACCACCCACCCAGGAGTTACTATGCGCCCGTGATCAATGAGTCTGACGACCTCTGACTCTGCCCACATGAAAGCATTCAAGCTACAAAGGACAAAAAAGTACAGTACACCCGTGCACCCTCAAAAGCAGAGTACTCGACAGCATTGCGACTACTCGAAACTCAGAACTACTCCAGCCAAGCATGGCCCGCGCTCGAAACAAATCATTGTCTCGGGGGCTTGGAAAGGTCCGACCCTCTACTCAGGGGCCGGGCGATATGAAGCTTTGTGACAAGGGGTCGGGCGCATCTGACCCCGGGACCAAGGGTCGGGCGAGGCAGAGTACCCCTCTCAAAGGGTCGGGCTTAGCCGACCCCGGGACCTTTGGGTCGAGCGAGACGGAGTAAACTACTCCTCACCCACATCAAGACAACTACTTCAAGAAACAACCAACATTCATTTATCAAGGTATCGTCCAAAGTACTCGAAAATAACTACAAAAGTACATAAAGTTCAAGGCTCCTCTGGAGAGACAAACTCAGACATCTTCGACGCGATGGGCTCCGCCTCCTCGAGGTACTGCGCATATACTTCTTCTGTGCAGTTGCGAGCCACGCCGTCACCAGCTGCCGCCAAGTCCGCCCTCGGGTAGTATGGCTTCACAACAGCAAGGACCTGTTTGCAAACAGCTTTGCAGAGACCTGCTACTTTACCCGGGGCAGCCTTCAATCGCTCGACTAGCGATTGGTGTCCTGCGTTCTCTTCTATGGGGGCAATGGTGTTCACCAAATCTTCAGCTACAGTAGTCAACTCCTAGAGTTCGCCTCGGAGTCTTCCCATGGTCTGTGCATGATCTCTGCATGCCACCATGGCCATAGCAAGCATCACTCCATTTTGCATTTTTCTATCTCGCTGATGCTCACAAGCAGCCTGTGCTTCCGTCAGCATGGCCCGGAGACGTTCAGCTTCATCCGCCACTCGGTCGTGCGCGTTCCTCCAATCAAGGAGTTGTCTACTAGCAGCTGCCTCTCGCCTCTTGAGCTCTGCAAAAATGGCTAAGTTCAAAACAACAACCGACTACAGTCGGACATACTTGGAAGAGACATACTACTCACCTTGATACTTTTTGTTCAAAGATTTGTAACGGCTCTCCAGCTTCTGCTGCAAAACCTCGTGATCCAACCGCTCCATAGCAAAAGATTTTGCTCTAGCCTCATGTACTCTCAAAGCTTCTGTAAGTTGGGCACACTCCTGCTCCAATTAATGACTTCGTTCTTGAAGGGTCCAAGTGTGCAAAGTGTACGCGATCAGTCAAAGGCCTCACAATTACTCACTATGTAACAAAGCAAAGGAAATTCACCAAGAAGCTCCGGAAAATATCGACGGCCCTCTGGAACTCTGAGTTAGATGGCAGGCTGAGTACTAGTCTTTGAGTACTCTCCGCAAGCTGAGGAGTCGCACCCAAAGTGGCACCTAAAAGAATTATCATTAGTCACCTGATTACTACGACTACAATACAGGGACTACAGACACATACCTAGAGCAGTTGACTCTTTGGATTTTTCCACACCCACTATAGCCAGAGCTCCGCCAATGGATGTTGATAAAGAAGCACTTCCTGAACCCGAAGCGGATGCGGGGACCTCCACCGAGCGGATGACTTCTTGAAGCATAGACATAGTAGCTCCAAGGCGACCGGCGTCAACTTCGGGTACTTCCTCGATAATAAAATCTTCCAAGGGAGCAGATAAAGTAGTCGGGGGACACGATTCTACTGCTGCCTCCACAGGGATAGTCTCCTCCGCATCCCTACATCAAAAAAGTCATTATACGATTTCAAGACAACTCAAAGATATACACCAGGAACAAACAAACTCACCGAGTTGAGCGTGGTGGCAGTCGCACATGTTTCTTCTCGGCAACAGTTGGTCGAGTACTCGGCGTCGCAGGAACAGCTGCCGGCGCTGTCTTCTCGCCAAGGCCTGGGAAACACAGAGTCAAGACTACAATACAATTCAGACTAACAAAACTAATCGGCACAGAAAGCTTACCACTAGCAATCACACTGGACAACAAGGAATCAGTAGCAACTACTGGCGACACTTCCTTCGCAACACCCGCTACTCCAGCGGGTAACCCCAGGACTACCTGGCCAGTAACCGGTAGCGCGGCAACCGATGGAGCCTGTGCGGTCAGCTTGGGGGCTCCAGCATCCGTTGGCGGCACCTCCTCGGGCACCTTCTCAACAGACGCAATACCGACGCCCAGGTCGGTCATGGCTACTTCTCCAGAAGCAGCCTCATCGTCACCAAGTGTCGCATCGACAGACTTCAGAACAAAGACGAAGTAATCACGAGATTGCAAGATCAAGTCTATCAGCTACAATTGAGTACACGGCTACATACCTTGGTACCCCGAGACTTCTCAGGGGTTGATGCAGACTTAGCCACAGACATCTTGCGGACTACTCTGCGTTTCTTCACAGGAGGAGAGGGCTCGTCCTCTGACTCCTCAATAGCAGTTTCCTCTTTTTCCGACTGAGCCAAGTAGCCAGCAAGAACTCGAGACTACAAAAACAAGTCGGTACTCAGAACAAATATCACACAAGTCAAAAAAGTACAAGTCAGGTACAAGGACATACCACTTCTGGCTCATACCAGGCGTCATACTGCCGAAGAGCTGCAGGGATCACTGGTACTCCCTGGTAGTTCCTAAAGAACTTGGCCAGCAGCACCTCGACATCATCATCGGATATATCCTCATCGGACATACGCGATGGATCCTTAAAACCTGTGTACTCACTCCCCAAGTGAGTCCGTTTCTGAAGCGGCTGAACCCTTCTCTTGAGAAAACTCGCTGCCACATTTATCCCAGTAAGACCGAGTGCCTTCAACTCGGTAATCTGCTGCATCAAGTGGTCAAGCTTTGGGGTGTCTTCGGGTTCACTCACCCAATTCTCTGCATGCTTCGGTGCGTGGCCAGTATTCACTGGCAAGCGAGGATCATGGTTCCCGATATAGAACCACCTTTTCTTCCATTCCCCATGGGAGTCAGTCAGATTGTACTCAATATACGCGCTCGAGTTCCTGAGTTGGAACCCGGTGCCTCCAAAGACTTCTGTCCTAAGCGCACTAGGCTGAGGTTTACAACGGAACAACTTCCTAAACAGTTTAAGGCTTGGAGGAACTCCCAAGTAAACTTCGCAGAGGTGTACGAAAATTGACATATGCAGTACACCATTGGGGTTCAAATGAACAAGTTGAAGCTTATAGTACTCGAGGATACCTCTGAAGAAGTCGGAGGTGGGCACGTCCAACCCTCTCTCTACGAAGTGTGCAAGCATCACCGTCTCGCCAGGGTGTTCCTCAAATTGTCACGCATTCGCAAAAGCTAGGCGCCACTCGAGTACCTCCTTCGTCTGCAGAAGCTTGGCATCGACTAGCGCTTGCACGGACTCCTCCTTCATCACTAAATGCTACCACGTTGCTCCAGGTGGCGGCGGCACAGTCTGATTCGTCGGCCCCACCTTCGGCGCCGGCAGCACCAGTTCCTTCCCCTTCTTGGATTTCACCTTGCTCGCCGCTGGAGCCTTGCCCTGGATCTTCTCGGGTTTCTTGCCCATTTTCTTGGTGCGCATCCGCCGGTTTCAACCTCAGCAAAATGCACTCACCCTCGGATCTCGCTCAAGGTGCAGCAATGGTGGCGGCAGCACTTGGCAAATGCGACGGCGCAAATGTGGAGCAGATGCGCAGGGGAGGAAGAAAAACAGATTAGATTACAGTAGGGCGTAAACCTAACCAAAAGGGGGCCCTCCAGTTTTATCTCCGCCACCTCCAGATTCCAAGCGTCAGTTATGCAACGGATGGATTTTAAGCAGATTAATTGCCTTAAACACCAAACGGCTACTCTTTTCAATGGATTGCTGACCACTTGAATGACAAAAATCGCCTAAGCGCTCGGGGGCTGCGGGTACCGTACCCGAGGGTCAGAATTTTCTTTTTCAGATTTCCGAGGGTAAAAAAGTCAAAAAGCAGGATTGACCCTAAGCCTGACTCTTCGACTCAACCTAAGACTCGGGGGCTACTCCATATGGAGTGCGATTGACATCGCAGTACCATATAAAAAACTCTCGGAACAGGCAGCAGCTTAAAGGACCAAGAAGAGTACCTTCCAGCCACGCGACAGTACTTGAGCACCTTGGACACTGCAACCTCGACAAACTACTCGGATAGTGCCCATAGTACTCGAGACTATGGCGCACGACTACAAAGTACTCGGGGGCTTGTCGGGCATACCCCAGGCCCATGAGTAGACCTTGGACGGCCCACTAAGGGGCGTACTCGGATGTGGTCAGGACAAGGGATAGACGTATCCTACTCGGACTAGTCAAGTATGTGTATGGAAAACTACTCGGGCCATACCGAGTAGAACTCTGTAATAGTACTCGACTAGGACTCGGACATGTAACCCTGCCCTCCCGTGTATATAAGGGCGGGCAGGGACCCCCCCTCAAGGGAACAACTCTAGTTCATCCAAGATCAATACAAACCAACACACAGGACGTAGGGTATTACGCAATCTAGCGGCCCGAACCTGTCTAAATCGTGTTCCTTGCGTCACCATTGATTCCTTGATTCTCGACGATCCTTACCGCACAAAAGACCACCTAGGGTACCCCCTAGGCGGGTTGCTGGTCTAAAACACCGACACGTACCTACATATTTTTTCTTCTATCTTTGGAGAGTATTTATGTGGCTTTTGTTTTAATATAGCACCCCATCCTATTTCAGATGCATCTGTCTCTATAACAAAATAATAGTCATCTAAAGGTAAATCTAGGGGTTTTAATTCTTTCACCTTTTCTTTTATGATTCTTACTAGCTTTATGTCTTCGGAATTGAAATGCTTTTACCAATTTTTTTCTTAACTTTGCATATAATGGCCCAGCTAGTTTTGCTAAGTTTTCTATATAATTTCTAGCATAATTTACTATTCCTAAAAATTGTTGCAAGGTTTTTTATCATTCATAGCATCTGGAAATTGCAAAATTTTCTTTGCTATATGATCTTGTAAATAAATTTTTCCCTCCCCTATTTCATGGCCTAGAAAATTTATATTTCTTTGCATATTTTCATTTTCTTTTTAGAAAGTATTAACCCATGCTCTTATACCTTTCTAAAGAATGTTTCCAGATGAGCTACATGTTTTTTATATGATTTTAAAAAAACTAATAAATCATCTATATAAACTAATTTGAAGTCCAGATTTTCATTAAAAATATTTTGCATTTTTCTTTGGAATAAAGCAGGGGCATTTTTTAAACCTAATGGCATCACCAACCATTCAAAATGACCTTGAGGACATGTGAATGCAGTCCAACCTATTGATTCTTCTGCCATTTTTACTTGCCAAAACCCAGCTTTTAAATCAAATTTTGAGAAATATTTGCTTCCTTGTATTCTATTTATCCATTCTTGCTTATTTAGGATGTTATATCCATCATCTATAGTATTATCATTTAGTCTTTTATAATCAATAACCATCCTTGACTTTCCTCTAGCTATTTCAGCATGATTTCTAACTATAAAGGCAGCTGACCTATGGGGACTCCTACTTTCTCTTATAGCTCCTAGCTTTAGTAATTCTTCAATATGCATCTTGAATTCTTCTATATCCTTAGGTGTTGCTTCTATCGGACTTGTCTTAATTATGCAATCAGGATTTATTATATTAAGTTTACATACTATACCGTTCTTATCCCAATATTTCATTGGTATTTCTCCAATTATTTGGATTTCTTCCAACCTTTGTACCATTTTATCTATATCTTTCTTAGATTTTATATCTCTATACCAATTTGGCGATAGTGATTGCAGACTGATACAATCTATGCATGAATTTGCTATATGAAATTCTTCTATACTTTCACCTAATTCATCATCTGCATAGTTATCAATGGTCATATTATCATCAGATTCTTAAAGTTCTAGTTTAGATTTTACTACATTAGAACTTATAGTTTTTCGCACTTCTGTTATGTATGGAATATTATCTTGATAAGGAATGAAGGTAATTCCTTGCTCATGTATAATTGTTGTTTGTAAGGAAAACTAAAAAATCTTAATCATAATATCATATCATCATTTATCATAGATAGATCTTATATTGTGATTTCATCCATTATATATTTTGTATTATTTATTTGTATCTCAATGTTATAAGCTAACTGATTATGAAGCTTCTTTATTCCTGACATATCAGTAGATATTTTTGCTTTATCTTGATCTATTGTATGCACTATTATCTTGACTAGGATAATATATTGTAACATCCGTAAAAATTACTAACTCAAATCACCCGCTAAAAATTTGTTTCAAAATCTTTCGACCGTTGAGCTCCCGAAAATCTTTTCCTTCCCGGCGACCCCACCGTCCCGGCACCTAACGCCGACAGTCACCTTTTTCTCCCTCCGCAAATTTTGCCGCGTGCCCATCAAAATCCGTCACGCGTGCCCGACCGTTTCCACATTTTTCGCCGACTCTCCCTCTCCTTTCTTTTCCTTTTCCTCTTCTCCTTTTTCCTCTTTTCTTTTTCTTGTTTTTCTTCCTTCTCTTCCTTCCTTCTTCCTTCTTCCTCCTTTCTCCTTCTCTCTTTCATTCCTTCCTGGCGCACCCTCCCGCGGCTCCTGGCGCCTGGCCCCGCGCCCCTCCGCCCACGCCACCCCGGCCTGGTTCTAGTGCCTGGCCGCCCCGCGCCGCTGGCCTACCAGCGCCCCTGCTGCACGCCATCCGGACCCGCGCGCCCGCTCGCCCCGTGCCAGCCGGCCTTGACCGAGCCCAGCCACCGCTCGCCACCCCTCCCCAGCGTGCCTCCCCACGCCGGCCACCATCCCTGTACGCCCTTGTGCTCCTCGCTGCCCGAGCCCAGCCCCGCCACGCCCCCCACGCAGAGCTCCACTCCACCACGCAACCGGCCAGGAATGTCAGCCGCCATTAACGAGCTCGCCTGTGCACCGCTCGTCGTCGCCCCCTCCCACCGGCTATAAAAGGAGCCAAGGCCCGGCCTCCTCCTCCACCAAGAGCTCGCCGCCCTCTCCTTGCTCCCCTGTGCGTCGCCCCCAACCGCTGCCGCCCCTCCCGCCTGCGCGCCGCCAGGCAGCCCGACGCCGCCTCCCTGACCGCCGCCGGCGCCCCCCTCCCGTCGCCACCCGCCCAAGGTGAGGGCCAAAATGGGTCCCCCACGACCCCCTCTACCTTTCCCCGCCAAGGTCCTCGCCACCGGCAAGCTTGGCCGGCCGGCCCGCCGCTGGATTTGCCCCCATCTCCTTGTGCTCATGCGCCAGGAAGAAGAAGGGGAAAAACCCCTCCAATTTCGATCTAACCCCCTCCTTTCCCATATTCACAAATCAGCCCTCCCACCTCTCTCAAAGATAACTCACGGATATGCCCTTCCACCTTCCAGAAATATTCGTGAATAGGTCCCTAATTCTCGCAGTTTAGTCCTAAACCTTGTTTTAAGCCCCTAACACTCCGTTAACTCGTTATTTCATGCGCCAAACTTCCTCCAATTAATCCCAAATTCGACCACGACATCCTCCAATATACTTCCACCGAGGCATCTCCAAATTTCACGAAAATACTCATTCCTTCAATTATTCGTTCACATTCTCTATTCGAAGCTCAAAGGGTAAAACCTTAATTTTCTTTTATTTATTGTGTGCTCGTTTGTGTGTGCCGTAGATTGCAGAGTACCCGAGGAAGAGCACGAGGAGGAGTTTGACCACGAGCCCGAGCTCTAAGACCAGCACCGCGAGCAGGAGCTCCTGAAAGGCTTTGAGAACGGCAAGTCCAATCTCACCTTTTGATGCATATTTATCCTGGTTTTGCAAACACAACCTATTGGCCTGTTTTATAAAATTGCATACTGTTTTACTGCTGAAACATGGTTGGATAGCTATCCCTTGATTGTTATGAATATTCCTTGATGTCCTATAATTATCTCTAAATATGACTTGCTCTGTTTGGATGATAATTACTGCTAGAATGCTTAGGACCTTGTTACTTAGTTCAATCATGATTACAATGTGTTTTGTTAAAGAATAAATGCGTGAGTGTTTTTAAAAGGGAAAAAGGTTTTCCGGAAATAAAGGAAAGAGATGCTTAGATGAGATGGATGGGTGTTTCTTGTGTGAAATGCCAATAAGTTGGGCTCGTACCTTTGTGGTTGAGCAAGGTTGGGAGATATCCATCTTGTCACGGTTAAGGACCGAGTTGATGTGTCATCTTGCCTAACCCAACCATCGTGCAACCACTCGACCGTTGTATGCGGCAACGACTTAGCATAAATCCCACTAGCTAGTCTATTAGTCATCAGGAGAGCTGGTGAGCAATGGGAGACCATGGAGAAGGAATAAGAACTGTGTGAACTTAGGTCCCAGTTAAGACCTCGTTGATAGACTATTGTGGAGGCTGCACAACTAGAAAAGAATACTCAACAATAGGTGAATCATCAACAATTGGTAAATTATGAACAATAGTTACATCTTGGACAACAACATTATCATTACTGATGTATTCTCAATATCAATAAAATACTCCACCCGCATACTTGAATTTTGCTAAATAGGAGCACTACTAGATAGGTTGTCAGGTAACGTAGCAGATTCATTAAAGATAACATTTTTGCTAATCACAACCTTTCAAATTTGTGGATTTCACAACTTATAACCTTTAACACCAGGTTGATAACCAAGAAAGATGCACATAATAGCTATAGGCTCTAATTACCATTATCAACATGAGCATAAGCAGTACAACCAAAAACTCTCAATTGCGAATAATCAGCTGGAGAACCAGACCATACCTCAATTGGAGTTTTCTTGTCAATGGCAATACTAGGTGAATGATTAATAAGATAGCAAGTAGTGGAAGTAGCTTCAACCCATACGCTCCGCTACACCATTGTGTTGGGGTGTATAAGGAACAGTGTAGTGTCTAACAATACCTTTAGATTTGCAATATGACTTAAATTCATTAGAACAAAATTCCATGCCATTACCAGTGTGAAGCTTTTTAACCTTCGTTTTAGTTTGGTTTTTAACCATAATCTTCCACTCTTTAAATGTTGAAAATGCTTCTGATTTATCTTTCAAGAAATAAGGTC
This sequence comes from Setaria viridis, assembly GCF_005286985.2. NCBI lineage: Eukaryota > Viridiplantae > Streptophyta > Magnoliopsida > Poales > Poaceae > Setaria > Setaria viridis. Next base: position 15,049,447 of record NC_048271.2, on the reverse strand, counting down.
ATACCTTTCTAGAATAATCATCAGTTATGGTCAACATATAATGAGCACCACCAAGAGAAGGCTTGCGAGATGGTCCCCATAAATCCGAATGCACATAATCAAGAATAACTTTACTAGTATGAGTAGAGGTATTAAACTTCACCCTCTTGTGTTTGTCAAACACACAATGCTCACAGAAATCCAACTTGTTGATGCTATGCCCATCGAGAAGTCCTCTCTCACTCAACATTGCCAAACCAAGCTCACTCATATGCCCAAGACGTATATGTCAAAGATTAGTAGCATCAGAAGTAGATAATGAATTAGAGATTACAGTGGCATCACTTATAATTGTAGTACCATGAAAACGGTACAAATTTGCAGATTTCAAATCACTTTTCATAACAATAAGAGAACCTTTTGACACTTTCAAAACTCCATCTCCACCAGAGTACTTGTACCCTTTGCCATCAAGAGTAATCAAAAAATAAGATTCTTACTCATATCTGGAATATGCCTTACATATGTCAAAATTCTAATAATACCATCATGCATCTTAATTTGGACAGATCCAATAGCAATAATCTGACGTGGACTATCATCACCCATTCTAACAAAACCACTTTGGATAGAATCATAAGTGATGTACCAATTTCTATTAATGCATATATGAAAGGAAGCAGCAGAATCAAGAATCCATTCATCACCATTATTTGCACATCCAGCAAAAGCAACAAGAACCTCAGAACCATCTGAACTACCATTCGTAGCAGCATCAGAAGCGTTACCTTCTTTAAATTTTCCTTTCGGTTTATATGTGACAGTTCTCTTTTCCTTGTTCTGCAATTTATAGAACTCAGATATAAAATCGATCTTCTTCTTGCAATAATTGCATAATTTCTCATCCTTATCTCTAGACCTTGAACGGCCCCTATAACCATTCGACCTCTTGCCTCACGGCCCCTATAACCATTCGACATCTTGCCTCTATAACCATCATCTGATTTCTTTTGTGTCCAGCCACGAATAGATAAAGCTTCTCCATTGGAAGCGGAACCTTCAGAAGACACCTTTTGTTTCATCTTTTTCTTGGCTTGCAATACCTCATAAACTTCATTCATTGTTAGAGTATCACGACTATACAATATGGTATCTCTGAAGTTTGCAAAAGAACTAGGCAGTGAGCACAAAAGAATAAGACCCAGGTCCTCATCATCATATTTTACCTCCATACACTGTAGGTCAGCAACGATCTCCTTAAAGATCGAAAGATGGTTAGGCACAGAACTACCTTCTTGCAACTTGTGCGTATGCAACTTCATATTCATATGCATCTTGCTTGTCAAATCTTTAGACATGCAAATTGACTCCAATTTGAGCCATAAAGCAACAACAATTTTTTCCTACAAAACCTCTTGCAAAATATTATTTGAAAGATGAAGATGAATATGAGACAAGACCTTACGATCTTTCCTCTTCTCATCATCGGTTCAAGGCTTTGAATCGTTGTTCCCAAATTTATCAAGCGCATCATCCAAATCAGCTTGCGTTAAACAACTCGCATCTTAACTTGCCATAATGCAAACCTTGTATCTTGATCCAACAGCGGAATATCATACTTCATAGAAGCCATTGAGAAGAAATAACCAGAAGAAAATAATCTACAATAAATAATCTAGGTATAATATTGTGTAACCCTAGCAATAATCTACAGCTTTCTGGTACACCTTCGTGTACGTTTAGCATAGTAGCTAATGAATCTTCTGGTAGCGTTCCCGTGTGCACGTAGCACAATTGCCCAAAATCCAGAAGCAGCGGTGCTTCTCCTTGCTTACCGTGCAACAGCAACGCCCAGCGGTGATCTCTGATTTCTCCGGCTGACGAACAGCACCTCGATAAACGCGTGGTAGTAGAATTCGTGCGGAACAACACCAGCACAGTAGATTGGAACAGCAGTGGCTGCTGTTTTTTAGACGGAAATCGAGAGGAGAGATTCTGATAGAGCTTCGACTCCACCTTGAGCATTAGTTCCCAACGTGGTAAAATTGGCATTTTGCTATAAATGTGTAACTGTAGTGTTTCGTTTGTATTTGTGAATTATTATCCAAACATTGACTAATTAGGCTTAAAAAATTCGTCTCGCAAAGTACAACAAAATTGTGCAATTAGTTTTTGATTTCGTCTACATTTAGTACTCCATGCATATACCGCAAGTTTGATGTGATGGAGAATCTTCTTTGTGCATAGTGTCAAAGTTGGGACTTAGGGGTGAAGTAAACAAGGGCTTGAAACTCGGCGACTTGCAATGACAACGGAAAATCAATGCCGTCCTTGAACTCTGCGTCGGTGAGGGCACACAGAACAAACGCGTCTCGGCGAGACACAGACAGCCTGTTCGGCTGAACTTATAAGCCAGCTGAAAAGCTGAAACGGCTGATTCGGCTGATTTGTTGTGAGAGAAAAATACTATTTGATAGCTGATAAGCCGGCTGATAAGCTGAAGCGAACAGGCTTAGAACACCTTGACGAGACTAAGGTAGCAGATCGGCTCCGCAGCCGCGGCACGACGAACAGGACTGAAACTCTATTTTTTTCAATCGAATCTTATAATCAGATCTGTACCACTTATTAATAAATAATGCGAGAATAAGATCGAGATACGATTTTTACGTGAAGAATCCTTAAGGAAAAAAACCACGGACATCAATCGGCAATCTTCCATGTAGAGAGAGTTATAAAATAGGGAATATAAAACCGTCTTGCACTCCCTTACAGGCTTACAAAATATATATTTAGAGTGAATAATATTGAACAGTCTAGATCAAATCATCTTCTCGTGTTCACATCGGTTGAAGAATCCAGAACCATTTGATACGGCACGGCAGAAGTCTTTCGCCTATAGCCTGAACGCACCAGCCGAGCGACCGGATTTTGCCTTCTTGGGCAATCCTTCATCAAACCATTTGGCACGGCACGTGCATCTGTGCAGGTTCACATGCATGTGGAAAGTCGAAAGACCACTATATATTTGGTGGATGCAGGCCTTGGTACCCCCAAAATTTGTATGCATCCCATGCTCGGCTAGTTACTCGAACCATCAGACAAAACCGCCCAGGGCTACGGCAGAGCAAGAACAGAGCCTTTGTCTAGGAAAGAAAAAATGGCCACCACTGCCAGAGCTGTAGCCTCAATGGCGATCTTCCTCCTGGTTGCTCTCTCCGCCACCCACATGGCGTTCTCCCTCCGCCCCGGCGCCGGCCTCGGCGTGTGCCGCGCCAGCGGCTACCTCCCCGGCCGGTCCGGCAACTGCGAGAAGAGCAACGACCCGGACTGCTGCGAGGACGGCAAGAAGTACCCGCAGTACCGCTGCTCGCCGCCGGTGACGGCGAGCACCAAGGCCGTGCTGACGCTCAACAGCTTCGAAAAGGGCAAGGACGGCGGCGGCCCGTCGGAGTGCGACAACGCGTACCACAGCGACGAGGAGAAGGTGGTGGCGCTCTCCACGGGGTGGTTCAGCAACATGGCGCGCTGCGGGCACCGCATCAGGATCAGCGCCAACGGCAACTCCGTGTACGCCAAGGTGGTAGACGAGTGCGACTCCGTCCACGGCTGCGACGACGAGCACAACTTCGAGCCGCCCTGCGACAACAACATCGTCGACGCCTCGCCGGCGGTCTGGGACGCCCTGGGGCTCGACCAGAGCCTCGGCATGGTGGACATCACATGGTCTGAGGAGTGAGAGCCTGTGACCGGGTTGTGTCTGCTCTATCTGGTGTCACTTAGCACATGCTGTGTATGTAGAGGATACAGGTCTTGGGCTCATTACCCTGCATTAGCGTACTGTATGCCACGTCATTACTGCATATATGGAATAAATAGTGCATGCAGCATATAGTGAGCACTAATAGTGAAGGTCCGCGTCGCTCCTCCTCGGGCGACACGGGCGGAACCCTAGCACCCGGCGCCGCTGCCCCTTACAGTGCCGCTCCCCTCTTGCCATCGCTCGAGCGGCCGTTGGAAGCCTGCGCGGCTGCAAAGATGGTGGCAGCAGGGCTACACCGCCCTCCTCCTCTCCTTTCCTCTCCCTCGCGCTCTCTTTGGTGGTTGGCCTCGTCCATGGCGGCGGCGGTTGGCTCGGCCGTCCGCGACCAAATCCGTCCGCTCTCATTGGTGGATGGCCTCATCCATGACGGCGGCGGTTGGCTCGGCCGTCCGCGACCAAATCCGCCCGTTGGCCTCGTCCATGGCGGCGGCGGTTGGCTCGGCCGTCCATGACCAAATCTGCCCAGTGAATGGTCGGATCCGCACCCCCGGCCGTCGGATCTGCTACCCGGGGCCTCGGCATGTAGGGGACATGCGGCGGTGGTTGTTTCTTGCGGCAGCAGGGGCGGAGCCCATCGACGGCAGCGTGGCACCGGCGCCCGATGTTGCCCGGCAAGGGTGTGCAGCGCGGCTGGCGTGCGGCTCAGCTCAGCTCGGCTACTGCGGTGTCCGCTGATAGGTGGCGCTCTCCACGGGGTGGTTCAGCAACATGGCGCACTGCGGGCACCACATCAAGATCAGTGCCAACGGCAACTCCGTGTACACCAAGGTGGTAGACGAGTGCGACTCTGTCCACGGCTGCGACGACGAGCACAACTTCGAGCCGCCCTGTGACAACAACATCGTCCACGCCTCGCTGGTGGTCTGGGACGCCCTGGGGCTCGACCAGAGCCTCGGCATGGTGGACATCACATGGTTCGAGGAGTGAGAGTCTGTGATCGGGTTGTGTCTACTCTATCTGGTGTCTCTCGGAATTCGAAATTGGCATTGGCAGCTCCGAGTGCTGGCTATTTGGATCTCCTGAAATTCGGAATTGAAAATCAAGCCTTGTACCAATCGGTATTCATTCTACCATCATCCCAACACCCTCAATGCTGAGCCAAACCCCTTTATATTTGCCAATATTGTCTTCTTCCCGTCCCTCGCGCCTCTCTCACACCCCTTCCTCCTATGTGAGCTGCGCCATCACCCTCCCCTCCCTCCCTTCACCGATGAGTCGTGCTGCCCTCTCCTTCCTGCACCGGTGAGTCGCGCCGCCCTCCTCCTCCCTCCATCCATCAATAGCCCACGGCGTCCCTCTGCTCCATGGATAGCGGATCTAGATCACTTAGAGGAGCTCTGGGGCAGGAAGCTTGAGCATGATAGTAGCAAGGAGGAGCATCGCGGTGAGGCTCATCTGTCTCCCACCTCTCCCCCATGCGGCCATGCCTTGGCAGTAGCAGGTGCTCCCCTCCTCTTCTCCGCCATTGAGCTGCAGCGCACCGCTCCTTTCGCCATCGAGCTAGGGGCCGCGCCGCTTCCCTCTGCCACTGGATCGATCATCCCTTCCTCCAACGTCCACACCGCTTCCTTTTCTCCATGGGCGGCAGCAGGAGCTCCATGACCAAGCAGAGGGTTGGATGGTGGAGAGAGGATAGATGAGCTATTTCTTCCTTTTGCACATCCAAACGTGAATCTTCTTGCGATTCCAAAAGGCAATACAATAGCCATCCAAACAATAGAATTTGAATTGTGGCCCTTTTCAATACCATGGATGAATTGGTATTGAACCCAAATCAATACCAAGTCCTCCAATATCAACACCCAAACACAGGGAAATTATGATTTCTAATTGCTTATTAAAATGAACATATGTGTTGTACTGATGATCTAAAGGAAGAAGTCTCTTTTTAGCCCAACTATGGGTCGAGTAAAGTTATCAAGTTTAAACTTGAAAATATTTCTTTCCATCCATCAACTATTTATTTTTTCAACCTTACTCTAAAATTTAGAGTGCTTGGTGATGTGGTCTTGATGTGGCCGTGTGACGACATGAGATGAGGGCTAAAATAGCTATTATATTTTAAAGGAAGAAGTCCATTTTTGGCCATCCAACTATCATCTTGGTTTGGTTTTGACCATCAAACTGCAAAACCAGATATCTTTGACCATCCAACTATTAAAACCATTCATATTTGACCATCAGGCTATTTTGGTCGGTGGTTTTGCTGACATGGCTGACCCATGGCATTGGGGCCCACTTGTTAGCATTATCTTCTTCCCATTCCTCCCCTTCTCTCTCGTCCCTCTCCTCTTCCCCTCTACCGATGTCTCTCCCTCTCCTCCTCTATCATACCCCTCCCTCCCATCCCCTCTCCCGCAACCTGCGCTCGGCTAGGGGCGCGCACGCCTGGGCGGGGTGTAGCGTGGCAGGCGACAGCATAGGTGCGCGGGGCCTCGCAATGCAGGCTGTCGGAGCAGCATAGCAGCGTGGTGCTGGGCAATGGTGAGGAGTAGCCCGAGCCCAACCACAATGCTTCCACTCCCCTCCACCGACCTCGTCCCCAACCTCACCCACCGCAGCCTCATCGGTGGAGCTCCAGGTGGTGGTGGCTCAGGCAGATGGGAATCCGTCGATTCCCGGCCGGTTGTTGGTCGACGCTCGACATAGGTGGGTCAGGGGCGAAACTGGGGAGGTGGACAATCTTCGGGGGAGGCAATGCGGAGAATATGGCCAGCGCACGAGCTTGGAGCAGCAGTGGCAATGGCAGGTGGCGAACTCGCAATTCCCGATGGTAGGGCTGCTGGTGCTTGGCGTGAAGTGGTCGAGGAACAAGCTTGGGAGGTGGAGGAGGTTCCTGCCGAGTCGATTTGGGAAAAAGGAGGAGACGGCGGTGGATTTGAGCGGCGGACGGAAGAGGCTCGGCTCGTTTTGTTTCTTTGCCATGGACGCCGGCGGCGAAGGCGCTCCAGGCCCTCAAGTCTGCGGTGGGCTGCGCTGAGGGCCACGCCATGCTGTGAGAGGGTGCGGAGGAGGCCATCCCGGTGGTGGTGGGGAAGATGATGAACGTCAGGCGTGACGATGGCCGTGGCCGCACAGCTCGCAGGCGGGCGCTCTAGTGGCGGTGGTGGGAAGAAGAGAGGAGAAAGGGGAAGGAAGGGAGAAAGAAGAGAGAGAAGACGAAAAAAATCTAACATGTGGGGTCCACTGCCATCTGTCAGCCACGTCAGCAAAATCACTGGATGGCGAAATGTTAACGATTTTAGTAGTTGAATAGTCAAAGATTTCTGGTTTTAGTGTTCAATGGTCGAAACCAAATGCACGATAATTGAATGGTAAAAAATGGACTTCTTCCTATTTTAAAAATATCTTTAAAACTTTTAGTTTTTCATGCTAAGTGCTATGATTATCTATGGCATAAATATTTATATATTCGAAGTAAATTAATAATTATCTATTTAAAAACACTAAATAAAACCATAAGAGAGGCAAATGATATTTTAATTATTGTATACTCCCTTTGTTTCGAGTATAAGTCATTTTAGCCTTGACCTAATTCAAACTTGTTTAACTTTGACTAAGTTTATAAAAAAATAAAATAGCATGCATGTATCATATCAAATAAATGAACTTGCAAGGTTTATTTCATTTTATATCTAATGAAACTAGTTTGATGATGTAGATATTTGTGCGTGTTTTAACAAACTTGGTCGTAACTATATCAGTTTAACTTAGGACTTCCCTCAAGAAAGTTCAACTGAGCACAAAGCTGCATTTAGATTTTTCTCTTAGTTGTTTAAAGCAATATACTAAATTTCCAAATTGAGGCACGGTTTCCAATTTTTTTTAATTTATGATGACTTCAATTTTATTTAGAAATTCTGCATGGGATTAATAAGTAACCTAAATAAATTAGTACGGAGTTTCGTTTGATCAACATAATTAAAAAGGGTTTATTTTAGTTTTATACGATATCTGTTTTGAAAAATGAGCATTAGTCCCGGTTGTAGAGAGTCATATCTCTCGAATATCTAACCAGGACTAATCTTTCGAGACTAAAGGTCCTCCTCTTTAGTCCTGGGTTACTCACCTGGGACTAAAGACCCTCTTTAGTCCCGGTTGGTAATACCAACCACGACTAAAGACCTTTTTTTGTTTTTACCCTAAATTCTTTTCCATATTAATGCTAATTGTTGCTTCACTTATATATATACACACACACACTCCTATACATCCTTGCGTACACTACTTACACGTGTACGCTCGTATTGTATGCATGTCATATATATATTTCATGATAGTATATGCATAATATTAATTATAACTACTATATATACAATTCTTAGTATATTATACACATCAAACTAGTATTAATACAATTACTATATATACAATAATTTGTCCTCGTAATTCTTAGGATCCTCCCGTCGTGGTGTTATTCGGTTCGGCTACTAAATACCCATCGTAATAAAATTCTCCTTTGGGATTTATCACCTCGTCCACCAGAAATTCTATGAGTGCTACTTGGATTGCCAAAAGCCTTTCCTTCTTCAAGAGTTCTTTGTGGATCTGCCACATTTGTAATTTGAAAATATGTGAATGTTACACCAACAATGAAATAAAAGGAGATAGAAAATGATTAATAATTAATAGGTTTATTTTATGTATAGTTATATAGTCCAATAGCACCTTGTCCCTCACAAAATGGTGTATGTGCTCACAGACATAGTATCCACATAAATTATTCCCTTGTTCATGTCTCAAGCACTTTAGTGGAGAAAACAAGTTATGAAATATGTGTGTTGTAGAATGTACAAAATATGCAAACTTCATACATATACCAAAAAATTGTACTGAATGTAAGTTTTTTCTTTGAAATCACCACAGTGAGTCTTACAGAATCGTTTCCATGCACTGCGAATTAAAATAATGAATGATACAATGTTAGGTGAAAATTTAGGAAATAAACTTTTATATAGAGATAAAGGTCGAGAATTATTACAAGTTAAGCATGTCTTGAATGCCTTGGTACTCGTCCTTTGATTTCCTCAACGAATCAAACACAATAATATTGCTTTAATCAATCATAATTATAAGAAGAATCCAGTGGAAACTGCGTACATAAATATTCATATTAGAACTAACTAACATTAATTAGGTAAGGAAAGGAAAATAAAAATAGACGGTACCCACACTTACTTATAGTTGTAAGGCAGTATTATGAATTGCTTGTAATTCTGTTGCTCCAAGAATTTGTATATTCAGTCCATTGTATCCTTTGGATGATCCCGTATCTGATCTTGGTTAACAAGCGCTCGGTCCATGAAGCCAACATTCAGGTAGGATTCTCGGTGGTACATCTAAAGTTGCATCCTACATAAAATGAAAAACAAAGTTAGTGGGGTGACACACACACAAAATAATGATCTGAGCTAAAATTAACATCTAATAAACACACACCTATAGAACCCAGGTGCCGATGAGAGAGACATCAAGGGCATCTTGATGGTACACTTCATAAATATCCTTGAATTCCAACCACAACAGTTTCTCACCTTCACCGAAAAAATCAATTGGTTTAACAAGAAGAGCGAACATGATCCAGTCATTGGCTGACTACTCCATGTACCACTGATGGAATTCATACATCTTAGTTGTGAGCTTCCGTACCAATTCAGATCTCACTAGAGGCTTGCCTAACTCAAAGGGCTATTTAGGTACAGTCTTTTCTGGAGGTGGCGGTTCGGCATGCCCTAGAACTTTAGCAAGCGAGAGACCTATCTCTGCCATAAACTTAAAAACCTTGATTTGTTGTTCTAAAGGCAAAGCTACTATTTGTTGAGCTTCTTGATCTGCTTGCTGATCTTGCTGTCCAAGCTGGGGGACTGTACGACTGGATGATGACTCTCCTCATTTTTTTTCCATGACTTAACTAACGAATGATCGTAGTTCTATAGTAACATCTTCTTGAGTTATTTTTTCATTCTAATAAAAAATTTAATTTGGCTGGATCTACTAGCTTAGGCTCCATCTTTTTTGTTGCAGTGATTTTTTCAAACCACTCCCTTACATGTGCTTGCGATGCCTCTTCCAATTCCTCAAGAGTCATATCACCTGCTAGCTTCTTAATAGGTTAACACTTCTTTGTTTTGTTCCTCGGTTCTTTCACCTTTGGCTACCTTGGCTTGGAAGGTGGTTGTCACGACTTCTTGAGAGGTGTTGCACGTGATTCCTTGCTCGCACCAGACTTTAGTCCCGGCGCTGCAGATGGTGATCGAGGAGGGATGTTTTGGTCATCGTCGCTCACGCCTGCTGGATTCAATGGTACTGGAGATGGTGATCGAGCAGGATGCGACGGTCTCGGTGGTGACGATGGTCCTAGAGGTGGATGTGCTGGAGATGATGGTCTTGAGTTCTGAGGAGATGGTGGCTGTAGGGGATCTATGGAAAGAAATGATACCTCCTGGTCGGGGATGATGATGTAACATTTGCACCATAGGATGATATCGTGTAGTGCATCTCCTAGTGTCCTTTCCCCATCACCTCCCGAGAGGTCGAGCTCTAGGCCTTCATATTTACTATCACAAATATGCTCCACCCTAATGGTGGAGTAGCCAGGTGGAATTGCCATGCCATGGTGTGTGCCCTGGCAGAATTGGTAAAGCACTTCCGTACACCATCTGTACATATATGAGAAATAAAGAAGTTATTTAACTCCCAAGGCGTGGATCAATTGAGATAATTGTATAAATTATATATATGTATACCTTAATAGTGAGGTTGCTATATGGTTTGTACAGCTCACATGAGATGCGCTGAGTGATGTCATCCACAGGGTACCATTGTTTATCCTGCACAACCACGGGTAAGCTTGGCATGTTCTCATCGGGGACCCCTGTGGAAACACAGTTGCTTCGGCATTGAGAAGGGCTGATGATAACATTGGGATTCGGTAGTGCTCCAGATTGGTCCATCTCAATAACTGCCTGGGCCACTCACCGATTAATTTCTTCCTGCATTCTTATATCTTGTTCATGCACTTTAGCTTCTAACATGCGCCGCCACCTCTCCCCTTGCTGTTCATTTCTTCTCTTCCGGCTTCTGTACATGTCGATATTCCTACGGAAAGCATACTTCCACGAAACCACCCCGAAGCCTCGGCAACATCCTGGGTGTTCAGGATTCCCGAGCACCAAAGTCAGCTCATCGTTCTCTCTATCAGGCTTGAACTTTCCTACTTTAGAATCTTCAATGTTTTTGATAAGCTTGAGGGCCTTCTCACGTATTGTTTCATTGAAAATAAGTGTCCCATCCTCAGGGCTAAGGGTGCCTCCGTGAGCGTAATACTAATTCTTTGATCGATCGGGCCAGTCAATAGTCGCTGGTACGATACCTCGATCGAGTAGGTCTTGTTCCATCTTTTTCCATCTAGGAATTGCACTCTTGTAACCACCTTGCCCTAGACGATGATGGTACTCCTCCTTCTTGGCATTGCCTGAGTTGATACGAACCTTGTTCGCACTATCTTCACTCCTCTTGTACTCCAGAAATGAGTTCCAATGATCTCTTAACTTTGGCTAGTCATTAAAATCTAGAGTTCAGCCCTTCTTGATATAGTTGGTATTGAGATTCTTTTTGAAGGTCTGAAATTGGGTTGCCATCTTCTTGAGCGTCCAGTCTTTCACAACTTTTTCATCGATACCATCTGGAAGTGTGAAGTGTTTCTTGGCATCTGCCGACAACATATCTTTCTATGTCTGCGGGAGCACGTATGGATCATCTTTTTTACTGGACTTCCATTCTCGAATGTTGATGGGCACGTTATCCCTTACAATAGCCCCGCATTGACTCACGAACTTTCTAGCTACTTTTTCAGAGCAATTGGATGGCCCTCTTCTGTCACTTTGGTGATCTAAAGCCTTCCCTCCATTATCTTTGTACGACCTCACGGCTTCTTTCGCTTCATTGATTCAAAGGGCTAAAAGTTCAAGATTCATTAATTAGTGCATAGTAATAATCAATCTGAAGTTATATATGGGGTAAAATAATGAAAATGATATATAGCTCGCCGGAACTTTCCATCACGGCAATGTCTTGTTCCGCATTGTCATCAACACCGTGCTCGAGCTCATCATTGCCATCATCGGACATGTTAAGGAACATGTCCGCCTGGCTACCCTCATCCTCAGTGTAAGTTCTTGGAACGTTTGAGCCACTACCGCCACCAATAATCTGCTCCATTATATACCTTTCATTCTCTTCGTCTCCCATCTCAACTAATAATCACATTAGTTATACACATATGTAATCATAGATACATTAAATTAAATATTATCTCAATTAGTACAATAAATGTATATACATTAAATCATACAACAAATAATCTACTAAATTATACTAATTTTCTAAGCATGTATACAAAATTATACTAATTTCTACTAAATTGCACTAATTTCCTAAGCATTTCCATTAATCTACTGAATTCTACTAAATTATACTAATTTCATAAGCATTTATCCTAAATTATACTAATTTCTACTAAAGTATACTAATTGTCAAAGCATTTCCACTAATCTACTAAATTGTACTAATTTCTACTATTTTCTACTAATTTCTACTCAATTATACTAATTTCTACTAACTTCCTAATTTAATCTACTAATTTTCTATTTAATTTCCTAAATAATTTCCTAATTAAAAAAATCCAGCTTGCGTCAGCAAGCCGGGGGCTTGTGCTAGTGGTACCGTGCGTACCTCTTCATGAGGTGGCGGCGATGACAAGGAGGCCCTGCCCGTTCTCGCACCCCGCGCATCCGGCGACAGGGACGCGACGTCCGCATTCCGCGGGCCATCAGCAAGATGGCAGGATCAGCCGCCTTCCCCGATGGGCACAGATGCCACGGCCGGACACCATCATCATGCCTGGCGGCAACGGCCACCGGGGAGATCGTCAACAGGATTCGAAGGCAGCCGCCCTCTTCCGACGGACGCACTGACAGGAGTCCGAGGCGGGAGAGGAGGCCGGCGACCCATGGACTTGGTCCCTCCTCTTGTGTTGTAGTTTACTTTACCTAGCTTATCTCTTTTACTTCTCCTCACATCTGGTCTCACTTGTAACCCCAGTGGCCTCCTTGCGCTATAAAAGGAGAACCGGGGGCCCTGAGACGGGGGACTCTCTCGAGCCACTAGAACACACACACACACACTCTCCTTTAGAGCATCAGTGCACACCCAAGAGACTTGGGACTAGCTCCCTCTCTCGCCCTCCTGTAACCCCTACTACAGACCCCGCGTGGGCAACACGAGCATCACCTCATACTGGACATAGGGCTTTTCCTTGCCCGAACCAGTCTAAACCCTGTGTCTCCCACGCCACCATCCGAAGCCTTACGTGCATAAAAGAAATTCACTAGTCTTAGTCTTGATCCGCTAATCTTGACAAAAACAATCGGGTATTGGGAAAATAGAATCTGCTTGTGTTCCTCGATATACGAAACCACAAAGGATGATTGTTGTAGAACCATGAAGTGTGCTTTATGAAACAAATCACTATCATTGCTCAAACTTGATTTCCTTTCAAGGGTGCCCTTTCCTCGTAGCCTCCCCTCGTGGTGTGGTACTAGAACCCCAATCAAATTAATTGAGTCAATAAAATCAACACAAAACTTAATGACCTCCTCTATTCCATATCCCTTGGCGATGCTTCCTTCTAGATGGGCATGATTAAAAACATAGTTTTTTAGGACTGACATGAACCTCTCGAAAGGAATACTGGACCGAGAATAGTAATCTCTTTGACTAGATGAACTAGGAGGTGCGTCATAATGTTGAAAAAGGATGGTGGAAATACCAACTCAAAGCTGACGAGACATTGTATCACATCATTCTGTAGCTTTAGTATCTTGGTTGGATTGATTGCCTTCTGTAAAATTGCATTAAGAAACGCGTATAGCTTTACAAGTGCTAATCGTACATTATCTGGTAGAATACCCCTCAATGCAATCGGAAGCAACTGGGTCACCAACATGTGGCAACTTCTTTTCTTTCATATTTATTATTCCCTTTACATTCGAGGAGCAACAAGATGGAACCTTGATACTATTCATGCATTCAAACATGCTATCCTTCTTTTCCTTATTGAGAGTATAACTGGCACGACGTAAGTAATGCTATCCTTTTTCTATCTTTTTGGAATGTAAATCATCTCATTGCTTCATATGTTTCAGGTCCTGTCATGCTTCCAATGTATCTTTTGAGTTCCCATAACAATCCAGGAAATCGAGCACGTTCACGCAAAGATTCTTCGTCAAGTGCATCACGTCTATTGTGTTGTGGACCTCTAGGATTTCCTAATAAGGTAGCTCCCAAAATATAGACATCTTCCACATGGGTCCACGTCCGTTATCGTTGTTCAGAACAGGTTTGCTATCAAGACCCTTTCCAAAGACTACCCTTACATCCTTTATCATCTCAAATACACATTTTCTATTACGGTGTGCAGGTTTTTTACGATGATCTGGCACCCCTTTGAAATGCATCTCTTTCTTTCTTAATGGGTGGTTAGTAGGAAGAAATCAATGATGACCCATACACATGACTCTAGTTGTCCGTTTGGCCCGCGGCACGGCATTTTGGCCCGGTCCAGGCACGGCCCGGCACGGCGACCTTGCAGGTTGGGCCTATAGGGATACGAGGTAGGCTACACTAGCGCAAATCAAAAATTTCTACCACTTAAAACCAGGAAGAACTGCCGTATAAGGATCACGGGATTACCACTCGACGCACTACTGGTGCGGAAGATGTAGATATGCGTCGATGCAGTGAAGATGATCACGTCAACGTCCAGCAGCTCCTCAGCAGCTCTTCCACGTGCAGCAAGATCGCCTCCGGTGCCGCGGCTCGTCGTTGGCTCGTCGTGGCTCGTCGGCGGCTCGGCGGCAGCTCGTCCAAGTGCTGCAGGTGCAACACCTCCAAGGTATCCACACGTGCAGGGAGGAAGCGTCGCAAGCCGGACTGCTAGATCCGCGAGTTGCAACAGGCGAGGGCGTGGGAGGCGCGGCAGGTGTGTTTCGCCAAAAAGGTGTAAACCCTAGGGCGCCCCCACCCCTCTATTTATAGAGGTTCCTGACGGGCCTCTGGATCCGAGGCCCATTAGTACTTCTAAACCTAATCCAACTCGGATCTGATCCGAATTGGGCTTCCAGCCCCTTAAGTGTGTGACCCTATGGGTTCGGATACGTATAGACATGGCCCGAGTACTCCTACTCGGCCCAATAGTCGGTAGCGGCCTCTAGCAAGACGTGCCAACTCCTATACGCACACGAAGATCATATCAGACGAACCATCACAACATAATATACATGCTATTCCCTTTGCCTCACGATATTTGGTCTAGCTTCAAGCCGACCGCTCTTTCTCGATCCTGTGATTCGGAATCCCTTTGTAGGTTAACTCTTAACCGTACGTAGCATGGCCATGCATTTTCGGATCCGATCACTCGAGGGGCCCAGAGATATCACTCTCAATCAGAGAGGGGCAAAACCCATCTTGATTGACCATGTCTCATAGCATGCTTCTTGACAAACCCGAAAGCTACCTTTATAACTACCCTGTTACGGCATAGCGTTTGATAGCCCCTAAGTAGGTCGATCCACATCTAGAATACATGCGACAATCTCAGGTCTAAGGACAAAGCGTATATGTTGTTTAAAGAGAGAACTACTTCTCGTGTTGGGTCAGTCCTAGCACATGTCTCCACATGTGTCCACATTATTAGTTCAACATCTCCATGTCCATGACTTGTGAAACATAGTCATCAACTAATACATATGCTAGTCTAATATTCATGTGTGTCCTCACATGAACTCCGACTAGGGACAACTTTAGAATAACCATACAAGTAAAGAGTTTCACATACAATTCACATAATTGCAAATCAATTCAAGTAGCCTTCAATGGATATTCAATGAACACAACATACAAATCATGGATACAAATGGAATATCATCATCTCTATGATTGCCTCTAGGGCATACCTCCAACAGGGCCAGCCCGGCCTACACCACGGGCTGGGCCTGGGCCGCTTCCTCAGCCCGTGGGCTAGCCCAAAATGGCCAGGTCCATTTGGCCCATGGGCCAGCACGGCCTGTTTAGGCCTAATAGGCCTATTTTGGCCCGGCTAAGAGGCCGGCCCATATGAACTCTCCAGCCCAAACGGCCTGTTCTAGCGGCGCGCTCCTCTTCTACCAGGTTCCAGCCACCTCCTCTCGACCCTTCTCCTTCACCTCCCCCGCCTCCTCCTGACCCTCTGCCTCCTCCCAGCTCCCGCACGGCCGCACCCTTTCACCGCCGCCTCCCGGCCCTCCCGGCTGGCCGGCTCCCGCCGCATCTCGACCCTCCGCCGCGCGGCCACACCCTCCGCGGCTTCACCGCTTCCCCCCACCAGGCCGCGCGCGATTCGGCTGGCACCAGCGCTGCCAGGACCAGTGACCAGCACGGTGAGGAGGAGTGGACCAGCGCGATAAGGAGGAGCTTCAGGGTAGAGGCGTTGATGGGTGGGAGGCGAGGCCGAGGGAGAATGTGTAGACGGCAGCCGACGATAGGGGGTATTATATGACGCACGGAGTGGTGATGCGGGCCAGCACGAGCATGGCCAGCCCACTAAGGCCCGCCAGGCCAGCGGGCAAGCACGGCCTGCCTAAGAGGGCAGCAGGCTGGGCCTGGGCTGCTCCTTCGGCACGTGGGCCGGCCCAGCCTAGCACGGTTACTGTGCGGGCCTAAACAGGCCGGGCCTATTCATGCTCGTGCCAGGCCGGGCCGGGCCACCCGTTTGGCCATCTATATAGACGACCTTCAAAATAGTGTTTCAAATACATGCTGTATGTGTCATCTAGACTGTGGATGCAGCCTCGATATCCCTTTTTTGTCTATCCTTAAAGGTTACTCAGTGTAGGCCAATCATTGATGGTTATGAACAACAATGCTCATAGGTCAAAGCTCTCTTGTTTATGCTTATCCCACATACATACACTTTCTTCCTTCCAGAGCACTAAAAGTTCATCAACCAACGGTCTTAGATACACGTCAATGTTGTTGCCAGGTTTTTTGGACCTTGGATAAGCACCGGCATCATAATCAACTTCCGCTTCATGCACAGCCAAGAGCAAGATTGAACATACATAGGGTCACAGGCCAAGTACTATGACCACTACTCAACTCATTGAATGGATTGAATCCATCAGTACTTAAACTAAACCTTATGTTCCTTGCATCCCTTTCAAAGCCTAGGAATGCTCTATCAATTGATCTCCACTGGCCCCCCTCAACGGGGTGTCTCAGCATGTCATCTTCCTTACGTTCTTCTTTGTGTCATCGCATCAACTTAGCATTCGTCTTATTTCTGAACAAACACTTCAAATGTGGTATTATAGGAAAATACCACATCACCTTCGTGGGAACTTTCTTCTTGGAAGGTTGCCCCACAACATCACTAGGATCATCTCGTCTAATCTTATACTGCAGCGCTCCGCACACAGGACCAGCATTCAATTTCTCGTATTCATCACCTTGATAGAGAATACAGTCATTAGGGTATGTGTGTATCTTCTGAACCTCTAATCCTAGAAGGCAAACAACATGTTTAGCTTCATATGCTGTAGCTTCATATGCTGTGGATGACAATTCATTATTCTCAGGAAGCATGTTCTTCACAATTTTCAATATCCCTTGAAATGCATTATTGGACACACCATTTTTTGCCTTCCATTGCAGCCTTTCCAGTGTGGTACCCAGCTTTTTATGCCTTTGCTTGCAATCTGGGTACAATAATTTTTTGTGATCATCTATCATATGCTACAACTTTTCTGATTCCTTCTCAGTTTTGCAATCTTTCTGTACATCCCGTAGCACCTAACCAAGATCATCAGTAGGATCGTATTTTGCAAACTCTTCTTCATCAGCCTCACCCATTATATGTTGTTATCATCCTCCTCTTCTTCACCATCTTCCATTATAACCTCTCTTTCGCCGTGCTTGGTTCAAACCAAATAGTTAGGCATGAAACCGTATCTAAACAAGTGGCTGTGAAGAGTTCCCCAGGAAGAGTAGTCCTTCTTGTTTCTGCATTGGAAGCTTGGACAACATTTGAATCCCTTCTCTGGCTTATTGGCTTTCTGGCCACTTTGAGAAAATAATGAAAGCTATCAACAAACTCCTTGGTCCATCTGTCTGCGTTGTACATCCATTACCGGTCCATCTGCATCGTATTACATGAAAAATGAACATAAGTCTTCGTATTAGATAAATAACTTGATCAATATTAGGTAGGGGAAAATAGAGTAAATGTGTTTATAATATTTAGCCCTTGCAATAAACATGAGATAAATAAATTATTGGTCAAAGAAATAGAATTATTGTTAAATTAGAGTGACGTGAAAATTGCACCAGCCAACCTTCGTATCATTCACTAGTTCGACAAAAATAAAAATGCCAGAATTCTATAACAAGACAATAAATATACACTAAAGACTCAAGACGCTCCATAGTGGCCTTCACGAAATCAAAAATTCTAAAATAATGGTGCAACAGAAGATCTTCAAGTTTGTATACTCTTCTTGAAATAATTATCCAAATGTCTTTTGGAGCAAGTGTCACTTTTTCATAATAGAAGTATGGTAGCCCAATAGCTTGTCTAGGCAAAAAATCTGTTCACCGAGCATGGCTCATTTTGGCAATCCAAGACCAACCAAAAGTCGAAGGGTCAAGGTCAGTGAACAAATATCTGCCTGAACAGGCTATTGTGCCACCATACTTCTATTATGAAAATGTGGTTCAAAAGGCTTTTGGAAAATTATTTCAAGATTCTTTTATGATATTCAGCCAGAGTTTGTGGACTCCAAGTTCTCCTGTTCTACCATTATTTTAGGATTCTTGACTCTCTAAAGTCCACTATGGATCGTCTGTAGTCTTTAGTGTATCTTTTGTTGTCTTGTTCCAGAATTCTAGCATTTTCTTTTTATCGACTATGAAGGTTGACTGGTGTAATTTTCATATCACTTGAATTTAACATTCAAACTATCCAAAAATTGTAGCAAGGAACAAATTCTATTTCTTTGACCTACATTTTATTTACCTCATTTTATTGCAAGTAATAAATATTATAAACATATTTACTTTATGTTTTCCCATACCTAATATTGCAAGTTCTTTATCTAATATGAAAAATATATAAGAAGCAAGCTATCCATAAAATTATGGCACAAAAACATATATGAATAAAAAATATCTCCATTCTGCCTAGCTCATTCTAAAAAACTCAATTTTCTCTACCTCTAAAGCAGAAAACAAAGCATAATAACAATAAATAAAGGGAGGATAAAATTACTAACCTTTACAATACTTTGGATGAGTGAAATCCTCATGAAATTGAGGAAAAAAATCAGGCAACACCTCCCTAAACTTAAAGCCTCACCATGAAGAAGGAGCCTGAGCTCTCGGTCTGATGAGTGGCTCGGGCTCGGCGAGGAAGAAGGGGATTTTTATAGCGTGGCCGTTTAGTCTCGGTTGGTGTTACTAACCGGGACTAAATGCCCCACCAGATTCCCTCGTCATTTCTAGCCGCTTCTAGCTGTTACAACCGGGACTAAAGGGGCTCTTTAGTCCCGATTGATATTACTAACCAGGACTAACGCTCCCGTCGAAAGTGGCCATCGGTGGTGGCCGTTTGATCCAGGACTAAAACTCTTCTAGTCCCGAGTCCAAAAACGACCAAGACATGTAGCTGGCTGGAAAGCCGTTTCTCTACTTAGTGTTCATCTGCAAATACTCCCTAGTAAAAGCAAGATTTATTTCAAATTTATAATGCCAAGTAAATTTTAAACATTCAAATACTTTTTAGCCGTTCGTCATGTCGCTGTGTTGATACCATGTCACCGAACACCATAAACTTGAGCCAATGTTGAAAAGGTAGTGGGTTGAGGGTTAAAAACTAGAGTCGGCCTATACTGAGTGTAAAATAGGCTTATGTAAATGAATAGCTTGTTGTCCTCCATACCATCTGCCTATGGTGGAAATCAGTTGAGTGCGTATACTCAGTTCATGACAAAGTGAAATTCGTCTGCACTCTGTAGCATGGAAAGGAGCGGTTTGTTAGCGTGTTGGCTAAAATGTCACGGCCGAAACCCACAGTTTTGTTTAGAGTTTTACTAATTTCCGATATGAATTAAGCTACGTAGATCCCCGTGTTGTTCTGTAGAACAAATCTTCTCGACATGTTCACATCGAACGAGTTCAAACCATTTCATACGGCGCGGCGAAAAGCAACTAGTTGGTGACCGGATTGCCGTCTCCGGTAATCACATCCATCAAACCATTCGTTACGTCATGGGCATTGGTGCAAGTTCATACTACTGTAGCAAGCGGAAAGGCCACTATATAATCCCATGCACGACTAACCTCAATCACCTCAAAGCATCAAGCAAAGCAGAGCACAGGAAATAAGAAAAACAGAGTGAGCTTGAGCATTTCCTTTTTCAGGGAAGGAAAGATGGTCTCTGCCAGAGCTGCAGCCGCCATGGCGATCTTCGTCCTGGTTGCTCTCTCCACCTCCCACATGGCGTTCTCCCTCCGCCCCGGCGCCGGCCTCGGCGTGTGCCGCGCCAGCGGCTACCTCCCCGGCCGGTCCGGCAACTGCGAGAAGAGCAACGACCCGGACTGCTGCGAGGACGGCAAGAAGTACCCGCAGTACCGCTGCTCGCCGCCGGTGACGGCGAGCACCAAGGCCGTGCTGACGCTCAACAGCTTCGAGAAGGGCAAGGACGGCGGCGGCCCGTCGGAGTGCGACAACGCGTACCACAGCGACGAGGAGAAGGTGGTGGCGCTCTCCACGGGGTGGTTCAGCAACATGGCGCGCTGCGGGCACCGCATCAAGATCTCCGCCAACGGCAACTCCGTGTACGCCAAGGTGGTGGACGAGTGCGACTCCGTCCACGGCTGCGACGACGAGCACAACTTCGAGCCGCCCTGCGACAACAACATCGTCGACGCATCGCCGGCGGTCTGGGACGCTCTGGGGCTCGACCAGAGCCTCGGCATGGTGGACATCACATGGTCCGAGGAGTGAGTAGTTGAAGATTGTCTGTTCTCTGTATAGTGATGGTGCATGCTGTGTATTGAACTATTGATAGAGGTATTGGTAGTCGCGGGCTCATTTCCCTGTCCTGTATGCCGTGATATTCTGCATATATGGAATAAAAAGGTATGGCGCATCTTTTCTACGAGGCGCATTTCTGCCGTCCATTTCATCAAGAAATTAATCTACCGGAACAACCATGTTGCCTGCACGCATGTTGTGGAATTATTCGTTGGTCATGCGTTTGGATGCAGATATTCAGGCTCGGAATTTCGAAATTGGCATTGGCAGCTCCAAGTGCCGGCTGTTTGGATGTCCTGAAATTCGGAATTGAAAATCAAGCCCAGTACCAACCGGTATTTATCCTACCATCATCCCAACACCCTCAATGCTGAGCCAAACCCCTTTGTATTCGCCGGTATTGTCTTCTTCCCGTCCCTCGCATCTCTCTCGCACCCCTTCCTCCTATGTGAGCTGCGCCACCACCCTCCCCTCCCCCCTTCACCGATGAGTCATGCTGCCCTCTCCTCTCTCCCCAGGCGAGCCGTGCCGCCCTCCTCCTCCCTCCCTCTATCAACAGCCCACGCCGCCCCTCTACTCCATGGACAGCGAATCTAGATGCTTGGAGGAGCTCTGGGGTAGGAAACTCGAGCATGATAGTGGCGAATCTAGATGCTTGGAGGAGCTCTGGGGTAGGAAACTCGAGCATGATCGTAGCAAGGAGGAGCTCCGCATTGAGGCTCCTCGGTCTCCCACCTCTCTCCCATGCGGCCATGCCTGGGCAGCAGCAGGTGCTCCCCTCCTCTTCTCCGCTGTTGAGCTGCAGTGCACCGCTCCCTTCGCCATCGAGCTGAGGGCCGCGCTGCTTCCCTCGCCACCGGATCGGGCACCCCTTCCTCCAACGTCCACGCTGCTCCCTTTTCTCCATGGGCGGCGGCAGAAGCTCCACGACCAAGCAGAGAGTTGGACGGTGGAGAGAGGATAGATGAGCTATTTCTTCCTTTTGCACATCCAAACTTGTATCTTCTTACAATTCCAAAAGGGAATACAATGGCCATGCAAACAATAGAATTTGAATTGTGGACCTTTTCAATACCATGGATGAATTGGTATTGAACCTAATTCAATGCCAAGTCCTCCGACACCCAAATGCAGGGAAATTATGATTTCTAATTGCTTATTAAAATGAACATATGTGTTGTACTAATGACCTAAAGAAAGAAGTCTCTTTTTAGCCCAACTATAGGTCGAGTAAAGTTATCAAGTTTAAACTATAAATTATTTCTTTCCAACCTTACTCTAAAATTTATTTATTTTTTCAACCTTACTCTAAAATTTAGAGTGCTTGGTGATGTGGTCTTGATGTGACCGTGTGAATACATGAGATGAGGGCTAAAATAGCTAGTATATTTTAAAGGAAGAAGTCCATTTTTGGCCATCCAACTATCATCTTGGTTTGATTTGGACCATCAAACTGCAAAACCAGGCATCTTTGACCATCCAACTATTAAAACCATTCATATTTGGCCATTGGGCTGTTTTGGTGGGTGGTTTTACTGATGTGGCTGACATATGGCTTTAGGGCCTACTTGTCAGCATTATCTTTGTCCCATTCCTCCCCTTCTCTCTCTTCCTTCTCCTCTTCCCCTCTGCCGACGTCTCTCCCTCTCCCCGATCCTCTGTCGTACCCCTCCCTCCCATCCCCTCTCCCGCAACCTGTGCTCGCCCAGGGGTGCATGCGCCAGGGTGGGGTGCAGCGTGGCTGGCGACGGCGTAGGTGCGCGGGGCCTCGCGGCACAGGCCGTTGGAGCAGCACAACGACGTGGCGCTGGGCGATGGCGGGCAGTAGCCCGAGCCCAACCACAATGCTTCCACTCCCCTCAACCGACCTCATCCCCAACCTCACCCCCCGCAGCCTCATTGTGACCTGCGGGTGGAGCTCCAGGCAGTGGTGGCTCGGGAGGATGGGAATTCGTCGATTAGGTGGACAAGCTTCGGGGGAGGGGATGGGGCGAATTTTGCCGGCGCACGAGCTCGGAGCGGCGATGGCAATGGCAGATGGAAAACTCATGATTCCCAGTGGCGGGGCTACCGGTGCTTGGCGTGTAGTGGTCGAGGAACAACCTTGGGAGGTGGAGGAGGTTCCAGCCAAGTCGATTCGAGAAAAGGAGGAGACGGTAGTGGATTTGAGCAGTGGATGGAAGAGGCTCGGCCTTTTTCGTTTCTTTGCCGTGGACGCCGGCAGCGAAGGTGCTCCGGGTCCTTGAGTTCGCGGTGGGCTGCTGAGGGCCGTGCCACGCTGTGCGAGTGTGCGGAGGAGGCTGTCCCGGTGTGGTAGGGAAGATGATGACCGTCGGGCACGACGATGTCCGTGGCTGCACAGCTCGCAAGCGGGCGCTCTAGCGGCGATGGCGGGCAGGAGAGAGGAGAAAGGGGAAGGAAGGGAGAAAAGGAGAAAGAAGAGGAAAGAAAGTTCACATGTGGGGCCTACTGGTATGTGTCAGCCACGTCAGCAAAACCGCCCATCAAATACACCGAATGGTAAATGTAAACGGTTTTGATAGTTGAATGGTAAAAGATTTCTAGTTGTGGTGTTCAATGGTCGAAACCAAACCCGCACGATAACTGGATGGTCAAAAATAGAATTCTTCCTATTTTAAAAATATCTTTAAAACTTTTGGTTTTTCATGCTAAGTGCTATGGAGTATCTATGGCATAAATATTTATATATTCGAAGTAAATTATTCATTATCTATTTAAAAACACTAAATAAAACAATTTATTGTGTGCTAATTAGACTTCTACATTCCATAAGAGAGGCAAATGATATTTTAATTATTGTATACTAACTTTTTTCGAATTATAAGTCGTTTTAGCCTTGACCTAATTCAAATTTGTCTAACTTTGACTAAGTTTATAAAAAAAATAATAGAATGCATGTATCATATCAAATAAATGAACTTTCAAGATTTATTTCATTTTATATCTAATGAAACTAGTTTGATGATGTAGATATTTGTGCGAGTTTTAATAAATTTGGTCGTAGCTATATCAGTTTAAGTTAGGACTTCCCTCAAGAAAGTTCAACTGAGCAAAAAGCTGCATTTAGATTTTTCTCTTAGTTGTTTAAAGGAATATACTAAATTTCCAAATTGAGGCACCGTTTCCAAATTTTGTTAATTTATGATGACTTTGGTTTAGAAATTGTGCATGGGATTAATAAGTAACCTAAATAAATGAGTACGGACTTTCGTTTGATCAACGTAATGAAAAAAGGGTTTATTTTAGTTTTATACAATATCTGTTTTTGAATGTTATACCTTATTTCACTTACGAAAACTTAATTTCATCTGCAAATACTCCTTGCTAAAAGCAAGATTTATTTCAAATTTATAATGCCAAGTAAATTTTAAACATTCAAATACTTTTTAGCCGTTCGTCATGTCGCTGTGTTGATACCATGTCACCGAACACCATAAACTTGAGCCAATGTTGAAAAGGTAGTGGGTTGAGGGTTAAAAACTAGAGTCGGCCTATACTGAGTGTAAAATAGGCTTATGTAAATGAATAGCTTGTTGTCCTCCATACCATCTGCCTATGGTGGAAATCAGTTGAGTGCGTATACTCAGTTCATGACAAAGTGAAATTCGTCTGCACTCTGTAGCATGGAAAGGAGCGGTTTGTTAGCGTGTTGGCTAAAATGTCACGGCCGAAACCCACAGTTTTGTTTAGAGTTTTACTAATTTCCGATATGAATTAAGCTACGTAGATCCCCGTGTTGTTCTGTAGAACAAATCTTCTCGACATGTTCACATCGAACGAGTTCAAACCATTTCATACGGCGCGGCGAAAAGCAACTAGTTGGTGACCGGATTGCCGTCTCCGGTAATCACATCCATCAAACCATTCGTTACGTCATGGGCATTGGTGCAAGTTCATACTACTGTAGCAAGCGGAAAGGCCACTATATAATCCCATGCACGACTAACCTCAATCACCTCAAAGCATCAAGCAAAGCAGAGCACAGGAAATAAGAAAAACAGAGTGAGCTTGAGCATTTCCTTTTTCAGGGAAGGAAAGATGGTCTCTGCCAGAGCTGCAGCCGCCATGGCGATCTTCGTCCTGGTTGCTCTCTCCACCTCCCACATGGCGTTCTCCCTCCGCCCCGGCGCCGGCCTCGGCGTGTGCCGCGCCAGCGGCTACCTCCCCGGCCGGTCCGGCAACTGCGAGAAGAGCAACGACCCGGACTGCTGCGAGGACGGCAAGAAGTACCCGCAGTACCGCTGCTCGCCGCCGGTGACGGCGAGCACCAAGGCCGTGCTGACGCTCAACAGCTTCGAGAAGGGCAAGGACGGCGGCGGCCCGTCGGAGTGCGACAACGCGTACCACAGCGACGAGGAGAAGGTGGTGGCGCTCTCCACGGGGTGGTTCAGCAACATGGCGCGCTGCGGGCACCGCATCAAGATCTCCGCCAACGGCAACTCCGTGTACGCCAAGGTGGTGGACGAGTGCGACTCCGTCCACGGCTGCGACGACGAGCACAACTTCGAGCCGCCCTGCGACAACAACATCGTCGACGCATCGCCGGCGGTCTGGGACGCTCTGGGGCTCGACCAGAGCCTCGGCATGGTGGACATCACATGGTCCGAGGAGTGAGTAGTTGAAGATTGTCTGTTCTCTGTATAGTGATGGTGCATGCTGTGTATTGAACTATTGATAGAGGTATTGGTAGTCGCGGGCTCATTTCCCTGTCCTGTATGCCGTGATATTCTGCATATATGGAATAAAAAGGTATGGCGCATCTTTTCTACGAGGCGCATTTCTGCCGTCCATTTCATCAAGAAATTAATCTACCGGAACAACCATGTTGCCTGCACGCATGTTGCGGAATTATTCGTTGGTCATGCGCTTGGATGCAGATATTCAGGCTCAAAATTCGAAATTGGCATAGGCAGCTCCATGTACGGCTGTTTGGATGTACTGAAATTCGGAATTAAAAATTAAGCCCAGCACCAACCGATATTCATCCTACCATCATCCCAACACCCTCGATGCTGAGCCAAACCCCTTTGTATTCGCCGGTATTGTCTTCTTCCCGTCCCTCGCATCTCTCTTGCACCCCTTCCTCCTATGTGAGCTGCGCCACCACCCTCCCCTCCCCCTTCACCAATGAGTCACGCTGCCCTCTCCTCCCTCCCCAGGCGAGCCGCGCCACCCTCCTCCTCCCTCCCTCTATTAACCGCCCACGCCATCCCTCTGCTCCATGGACGGCAAATCTAGCTGGCATGGAGGAGCTCTAGGGTAGGAAACTCGAGCATGATAGTAGCAAGGAGGAGCTCCGCATTGAGGCTCCTCTGTCTCCCACCTCTCTCCCATGCGACCATACCTGGGCAGCAGCAGGTGCTCCCCTCGTCTTCTCTGTTGTTGAGCTGCAGTGCACTGCTCCCTTCACCATCGAGCTGGGGGCCGCGCCACATCCCTCGCCACCGGACCGGGCGCCCCTTCCTCCAACGTCCACACCGCTCCCTTTTCTCCATGGGTGGTGGCAGAAGCTCCGCGACCAAGCAGAGGGTTGGACGGTGGAGAGAGGATAGATGAGCTATTTTTCCTTAATGTAGCACTGGCCTGATCTTCTGAAAAGTAATGATAAATTCGATTGGTGGAGACTCGACGTTGATGATCCGGGCTTCTAATCAGACACGATTCGAATCCCTACAACCGCTACACTGCTGCTCCATTGGGTATCAACCAAGCACAACTTGATTGACCTTACCGAGAAGGCTTTCCCTCCAAGCGAATCGAAAGATACAAGCAAGAAAGTGTAAACATGCTATCTGATATTGTAGATATGAATGAAGTAAGAAGGGTTCAAGCTCTCAATTCGAAAGGACTAATTGACACAGTCTAGGAGAACAAGAATAGGGGCCCTGGATCACTGTAAAAGAACTTGTCGCCACGGTTACAACGAATCAATCTCAGTTTCTCAAAGGAAAACTAGAACTAAATAATACCCGAGTTTCTAAGGCT
Source organism: Setaria viridis (assembly GCF_005286985.2). Classification (NCBI taxonomy): domain Eukaryota; kingdom Viridiplantae; phylum Streptophyta; class Magnoliopsida; order Poales; family Poaceae; genus Setaria; species Setaria viridis. Next base: position 15,022,511 of record NC_048271.2, on the reverse strand, counting down.
GCGGCTACTAAGTTTATATCAAAAGGGGTGAACTAAGGTTGGGGGCGACTAGGAAGGGGAGCGCCCACAACTTGGGCTTAAGGCCCGACACGATACAAGGCCAAGTTGGCCCAAAACTGGTGATGCAGCACCTTGTTGTGGTCTTACAGGATGGTCCACAAACGTTCTAGAGCTAGGACTAGAACCAAAAGAACGGTGTCGTCGTCCCCATTTCAACGCATCAAAGAACGCCTCGTTTTGATGTCTTATGAGGGAGATATGACTTAAACCGTGCAGGGGTGTTGGCTGAATCCGAAACGAACGCGACGACCGAGTTGGTGACGAACTGTAACTTGGGGAAGACCATGACTCGTGTGTGTCTACTATGGCGATGTCCTCATCATCCTCCCCTTCTTGAATTGGAGTCATCGTCGACTCCATCCCATCATCAATCTCCTGCAAAAGGTTAGACATAGTAGGATGCAAAGTACGAGATATAGGATTATCGGTAACACAAACATCTCGACAAAGCATAGTATAGCAAGGTGCATCATGATTATCACATAAGGCAGCAGTAGGTGGCAAGATAAACACCCTCTTCTAACTTAATCCCATGATGTGTAGCATGAGATGGAACTAATGCATGATCATTCTTAACAATTTCAGCAAGCTCGTTATGATGTTTCCTAATATCCGAAGGAGATAAAGGAAGGAAAGTAATATTTCTGTTTTGATGCATAAAAGGATATTTATTAGTTCTACCATGGTGTAAAGCATCAACATCAAATTCCCATGGACAACCTAACAAAAGAGAGCATGCTTGCATAGGTACAACATCAAAATCAGCATAGTCATTATATGAGCCAATAGAAAAATGCACATGCGCTGATCTAGTTACCTTTATCTTACCACTATTGTTGAACCATTGTAGGTGGCACAGATGCGGGTGTGCACGTGTGGTCAAACCAAGTTTCTCGACCAGATCTGAACTCACCAAATTGTTGCAACTCCTACTATCAATAATGGTGAGAACACGGCGATCCTTGACGATGAGAAACATGTGGAACAAATTATGATGTTGGAGCTTCTCTTCCTCATGTCCCAGTTGGAAAGTCAACACTTGCTGCACAAGAAGGCTCTCATAACCCGCCGAGGCAGCCAGAGAATCAATGGCAACCTCCTCCTCGTTATTCGCTTCATCTGCAACAATGTTAGTAGCAAGACCAATTCATCTTCAATATCACTAGCACTTACATATCCTGTGCCATCAGTGGTGGCTATGTAAGCATGAAGATTTGGGCAATCCTTCATGACATGTCCAATGCCCTTGCAGCGGTGGCACACAATTTTGTTGGAGCTGTTCGATGACGCACCAGGGGCCATAGCTTTCTTCTGCGGTTGGAACTGCACAGGAGACAAATTGCTCACCTCGGAAGCATGTGTAGTAGCAGACGGTGTCGCTGGGGGCTGGGCAACAGAAGCCTTGGGCTTGTCGACGTCGGAACATTGCTGCAGAAAAGATCGTCCAGGGTTCGACCTAAAAGTGTGTTGTTGACGATGTCCCTGTACTTCTCTTTCAGCTTTAAGAGTAAGATGATATAATTGGTTGAACCTGTTCCAACCTTTATAATCAAGAATATCCTATATATCACGATTCAAACCACCAAAGAATCTAGCACAAGTATCTTCATCATCCTCATGTATATCACAACGTGCTAGACCAATGAGCAATTCCTGATAATATTCTTCTACTCCTTTTTCACCTTGTTTTAAAGTTTGCAGTTTCATACGCAAATCACGTTGGTAATAAGGAGGAACAAAATGAGATTCCATACATTGTTTTAAAACATTCCAAGTCTGAGGTACAGCATTGGCATTATTATTATTATTGCAAAGATCATTCCACCAAAAGAGAGTAAAACCAGTAAACTCACTAGTAGCAAGCCTAACTCTATGCTCAGCAGGAACTAAATGAGAATTAATTTTTTGTTCAACAGCAAGTTCCCAATCTAAATAAGCCTCAGGATTAGCATTACCAACAAAAGGAATCATGGTAAATTTAATTTTAGCAAAAGGATCATTATTACCATGGTGATGATTATTACCTCCCATACCACGATGATTAAGCTGAAGACGGTCCATGTCACGTGCATCATTATCAAGATCAGCGTCATCATCATTCTCCATACCATCATCATGAGGGGTGGGTTGGCGTGGCGGCACTGGGGTAGGTCGTTGCTCAACATGTTCAATCTGGGTAACCAGAATGTTAATGTTGCGCATCAAGTCATCAAACTTCCCGTCGATATAGGTGCACTGGTCAGCAAGAAACTTCGTAAGCTCATCCTTGGACACACACTCATTGAAGTCCGAAGGGGACTCCACTCCTTTCCCATTCCCTGAAATGGTTAGAAGATAGCAAAAGACAACACAAAAGTATTATCCCTATCAACTAGCAACTAGCAACTAATGGGTGGTGGTGAAAATGGAAAGCAATATCTCAAACGACTTACTACCATCTTGAAAGTGTTCTTACCAATGCCAATAGGGTAGTACAATCTGTTGTCAAGCTTGGGTGTAACAGTTGCAAGGTGAACCTGTACTGACAGGAGTATATGTGGAGCTTTGGGCAGGCACAATATGGTAGCAAGGAAAAACAATAGCCGAAGCAGATTAGCAAAGTTCAATAAGTATCCAAAGTACAAGTCACAGTTGCTGGCTAAGACATATCCCTAGACGTAGCACAATAAGATAGAATGAGCGACAGTGGATAGAACTCAAAGAACAAGCAACCAGCAACTCATGCAATTGTTTTTATTCTTTTCCCTGATTTTCCCTCCAGGACTAGTAGGAATCCACTTTTTTAATTTTCCCAAATATTTTTGTTATATTTTTTCTTTGAACAGGGGTCACACAAGATGGAACCACAAAAATTTTCACCTTAAACAGAGGTGTGACGTGGTCTACAGAAAAACAGGCACGTTTGCTGAAAACTGTGCAACAACTTAGAGGCTTGAAAACTCCCACTTCCAGATTTTTTTTTGGGAGAGCTGAGAATCGCAAAAATGCCGAACGGGCTGAATCATATGTGTAACTTTTCGTTCTCAAAATTTAAAAAAAAATTCACCTCAATCGGAGTTCCGAGCAAAAAGTTATGCCTATTTTAAGGAAGGTCGCCCGAATCAGGGATTCGGAAAGGCACAACGCGACTGGTAAGGCGGCAGCGACTAGGGCAAAGCATCCCTATCCATCCAACGCTAATCATGGCTAAGCAAAGCTTCTCAGCAAGCAATATAGGGGCACCAACGTCCCTGGTATGTAGCAAGTAGGTATTCGCCAAATGAATCAAGAAGGGCTGCAATGCAAAGGCGACACAATGCGGCTTGCAACATATCTGGGGATTGCACAACGAGAGTTCACACAAGATGGCTAGCGGGGCAAGTCAAGTAATGTGGGGGATCAACTTGTTGTTTGGGTAAAGGTGGATGGGACAGCGGTGGAAACAATCAAACAGCAACGGGCAGTTGAAACTACGACCACGAACACACTAAACCAGCAACAAGACTCGACTATGGACACAAACTCAACAAAGCAAATCTGAAATGGAAATTGCAAAGGCTAAAAAGGCGATAGGACAGCAAAAAGTGTAAATATTTTTGCGCTTTTTGTGGACTAACTGAATCTAAAGGGGAAACACGATAGTATACCTCACGGGTAACGTAGAATCCTGATACCACTTTATCACTTGATGTAGCACTGGCCTGATCTTCCGAAAGGTAATGATAAATTCGATTGGTGGAGACTCGACGTTGACGATCCGAGCTTCTAATCAGACACGATTCGAATCCCTGCAACTGCTACACCGCTGCTCCGTTGGTGATCAACCAAGCACAACTTGATTGACCTCACCGAGAAGGCTTTCCCTGCAAGCGAATCGAAAGACACAAACAAGAAAGTGTAAACACGAAATCCGATATTGCAGATATGAATGAAGTAAGAAGGGTTCAAGCTCTCAATTCGAAAGGACTAATCGACACAATCGAGGAGAACAAGAACAGGGATCCTGGATCACTGTCAAAGGACTTGTCGCCACAGTTACAACGAATCAATCTCAATTTCTCAAAAGAAAACTAGAACTAAACAAAACCTAAGTTTCTAAGGCACGGCTACTAAGTTTATATCAAAACGGACAAACTAAGGTTGGGGGCGACTAGGAAGGGGGGCGCCCACAACTTGGGCTTAAGGCAGGACACGATACAAGGCCAAGTTGGCCCAAAACTGGTGATGCAGCACCTTATCCTGGTCACATAAAATGATCCACGAACCTTTTGGAGCTAGGACCAGAACCAAAAGAACGGCTTCATCGTCCCCGTTCCAACGCATCAAAGAACGCCTCATTTCGATGTCGTATGAGGGAGATATGGCCGAAACCGTGCAGGAGTGTCGGCTGAATCCGAAACGAACGCGATGACCGAGTTGGTGATGAATTGTAACTTGGGGAAGACCATGACTCGTGCGTGTCCAGCATGGCGATGTCCTCATCATTCCTTTTGCACATCCAAACATGTATCTTCTTAGGATTCCAAAAGGGAATAGAATAGCCATCCAAACAATAGAATTTGAATTGTGGACCTTTTCAATACCATGGATGAATTGGTATTGAACCTAATTCAATGCCAAGTCCTCCAATATCGACACCCAAACGCAGGGAAATTATGATTTCTAATTGCTTATTAAAATGAACATATGTGTTGTACTGATGACCTAAAGGAAGAAGTCTCCTTTTAGCCCAACTATAGGTTGAGTAAAGTTATCAAGTTTAAACTATGAAATTATTTCCTTCCAACCATCAACTATTTATTTTTTCAACCTTACTCTAAAATTTAGAGTGCTCGGTGATGTGGTCTTGATGTGGCCGTGTGACGACATGAGATGAGGGCTAAAATAGCTATTATATTTTAAAGGAAGAAGTCCATTTTTGACCATCCAACTATCATCTTGGTTTGGTTTGGACCATCAAACTGCAAAACCAGACATCTTTGACCATCCAACTATTAAAACCATTCATATCAAATAAATGAACTTTCAAGGTTTATTTAAAATTTGTCTAACTTTGACTAAGTTTATAAAAAAATATAATAGCATGCATGTATCATATCAAATAAATGAACTTTCAAGGTTTATTTCATTTTATATCTAATGAAACTAGTTTGATGATGTAGATATTTGTGCGTGTTTTAATAAATTTGGTCGTAACTATATCAGTTTAACTTAGGACTTCCCTCAAGATAGTTCAACTGAGCAAAAAGCTGCATTTGGATTTTTCTCTTAGTTGTTTAAAGCAATATACTAAATTTCCAAATTGAGGCACCGTTTCCAAATTTTGTTAATTTATGATGACTTCAATTTTGTTTAGAAATTGTGCATGGGATTAATAAGTAACCTAAATAAATGAGTACGGACTTTCGTTTGATCAACGTAATGAAAAAAGGGTTTATTTTATTTTATACAATATCTGTTTTTTAATGTTATACCTTATTTCACTTACGAAAACTTAATTTCATCTGCAAATACTCCTTGCTAAAAACAAGATTTATTTCAAATTTATTATGCCAAGTAAATTTTAAACATTCAAATACTTTTGAGCCTTTGTTCATGTCGCTGTGCCAATACCATGTCACCGAACACCCTAAATTTGAGCCAATGTTGAAAAGGTTGAGGGTTAAAAACTAGAGCCGGCCTATACTGAGTGTAAAATGGGCTTATGTAAATGAATAGCTTATTGTCCTCCATAGCTGCTGGAGAAGCAGACATTGCATCTACCTATGGTGGAAATCAGTTGAGTGCGTATACTCAGTTCATGACAAAGTGAAATTAGCATGGAAAGGAGCGGTTTGTTAGCGTGTTGGCTAAAACCGAACTCACAGTTTTTTTTAGAGTTTTACTAATTTCCGATATGATTTAAGCTACGTAGATCCCGTGTTGTTGTGTAGAACAAATCTTCTCCACATGTTCACATCGAAAGAGTTTAAACCATTTCATACGGCGCGGCGAAAAGCAACTAGTTGGTGACCGGATTGCCGTCTCCGGTAATCACATCCATCAAACCATTCGTTACGTCATGGGCATTGGTGCAAGTTCATACTACTGTAGCAAGCGGAAAGGCCACTATATAATCCCATGCACGACTAACCTCAATCACCTCAAAGCATCTAGCAAAGCAGAGCACAGGAAATAAGAAAAACAGAGTGAGCTTAAGCATTTCCTTTTTCAGGGAAGGAAAGATGGTCTCTGCCAGAGCTGCAGCCGCCATGGCGATCTTCGTCCTGGTTGCTCTCTCCACCTCCCACATGGCGTTCTCCCTCCGCCCCGGCGCCGGCCTCGGCGTGTGCCGCGCCAGCGGCTACCTCCCCGGCCGGTCCGGCAACTGCGAGAAGAGCAACGACCCGGACTGCTGCGAGGACGGCAAGAAGTACCCGCAGTACCGCTGCTCGCCACCGGTGACGGCGAGCACCAAGGCCGTGCTGACGCTCAACAGCTTCGAGAAGGGCAAGGACGGCGGCGGCCCGTCGGAGTGCGACAACGCGTACCACAGCGACGAGGAGAAGGTGGTGGCGCTCTCCACGGGGTGGTTCAGCAACATGGCGCGCTGCGGGCACCGCATCAAGATTTCCGCCAACGGCAACTCCGTGTACGCCAAGGTGGTGGACGAGTGCGACTCCGTCCACGGCTGCGACGACGAGCACAACTTCGAGCCGCCCTGCGACAACAACATCGTCGACGCATCGCCGGCGGTCTGGGACGCCCTGGGGCTCGACCAGAGCCTCGGCATGGTGGACAGCACATGGTCCGAGGAGTGAGTAGTTGATGATTGTCTGTTCTCTGTATAGTGATGGTGCATGCTGTGTATTGAACTATTGATAGAGATATTGGTAGTCGCGGGCTCATTTCCCTGTCCTGTATGCCGTGATATTCTGCATATATGGAATAAAAGGTATGGCGCATCTTTTCTACTAGGCGCATTTCTGCCGTCCATTTCATTAAGAAATTAATCTACCGGAACAACCATGTTGCCTGCATGCATGTTGTGGAATTATTCGTTCGTCATGCGTTTGGATGCAGAGATATTCAGGCTCGGAATTCGGAATTGGTATTGGCAGATCCAAGTGTCGGCTGTTTGGATGTACTGAAATTCGGAATTGGAAATCAAGCCTAGTACCAACAGGTATTCCTCCTACCATCATCCCAACACCCTCAATGCTGAGCCAAACCACTCTGCGTTCGCCAATATTATCTTCTGCCCATCCCTTGCGTCTCTCTCGCACCCCTTCCTCCAATGTGAGCGGCGCCGTCACCCTCCCCTCCCCCCTTCACTGATGAGTCATGCTGCCCTCTCCTCCCTCCGCAGGCGAGCCGCGCCGCCCTCCTCCTCCCTCCCTCTGTCAACAGCCCACGTTGTCGGCTAGGCACCCCTGGGCCCACCAGAAGACTACGGACCCTCTCAAGGGGACGTACCCGAAATCTACTCGGACATGAAGACTACTCTGCAAGACGCGTAGGCTTCATGGTTTCCCCAAAGACTAGTCGGATAGGAAGGGGATTACTCTGCCAAGTTAGAGTAGGACTTTGTAATCGTGTTCGACTAGAACTCCACCCTGTAACTCTGCTCCTCCGAGTATATAAGGACGGGCAGGGATCCCCTCCAAACAACGAAGTACAACTCAATACAACCAACCTATAGGATGTAGGGTATTACGCGATCTAGCGGCCCGAACCTGTCTAAATCGTGTCCCTTGCGTCACCATCGACTCCTTGATTCTCGACGACACCCACCACACAAAAGACCACCTAGGGTACCCCTAGGCGGGTTGCTGGTCTAAAACACAGCTGGCCCGCCAGGTAGGGGAAGTTGCCGAGTTTCTACGCGCGAGATCGATGGCACCAGTCATCATCAAGCCTGCTTTCACCTTTGTCTTCGGATCCTGGCTTTGCATCGCCGATGGCGCTGGATCATTTCAGCGCCACGACCGGGAGAAGGAGCATCTCGACAAAAGCTTTTTTCAGTAAGAAATGGAAAATTTCGCTGAAAAAAACCAAGATTTCAACGTCAACAACAATGAGTTCCACTACGGCTCGGACTCGACCTCAACTCGGACTAGCCCGCGCGGGCTAACACCCAAGTCATCCCGCAAGTCAACTTCAACTTGAAGTCGATTCCCGTACAAACTCCGCAACGCAGCCGTGGTCCACCAAGATTTTCTCACTCGAACCCAATCTAAATTTGGGTTAGTCAAGGACTGCGACTATGACTCGGACTACGTCCAAGAAATTCCTTTATCAGGCCCAGCTCAAGGTTTGGTAGTTACTTCAACTTCGCAAGGCAGATTCGTTTATTGGCCTGGGATGAAGCCATCTTTCCTTGCCCAAGATTACGAGTCACGCCTTGTTGCTCACATAGACAACCTCCCATATCAAGAAGGCATCCCGCTTATTTCAAACCGCGAAGAAAGCACTACAGAGATTGCAACATCAAGCTCTAGAAGCTACTACCCAGACAGGGAAATTTTTGTCATCACAACACCAAATGATAATGTGGGCACCAACCAATAGAGAATTCCTCGACGGGTAGCACAACTCAATGATGTTTCAGAAGACGAGTCATCAGCTAACGCCCCGCAGGACGAAACCTCTGAACAGAGAAATCAAAGAAGGGCACGCAATACTACTCGGGCTAAACGTCGTCGACTACTAGCTACAAACATTCCCATTGTGAACCTTGAAAGGGCATTCGATGCAGTACAAGCTCGAGAGCACAACACTCCACTCGCAGCAATTGCTTCAATCAATCTCATATCAACTCTCATTGATAAAGACAATGAGTTAACAGCACAACTCGTGGCAAGGGGCAACGAGTTAATAGCGCAACTCGCAAAACAAGCTTATAAACTACTCGACAAGGAATCGCCAATCCCATCCATCCCTTGCAACTCAGTCAACCAGGAAGGCAGCAAGGACGTTGCAGTCCACGGTGGCAACCATGAGGCTCCAAGAAACAGTAACGAAGTAATCAACCAGCCGAGGCAATATAGCCAGAAGCACAACAGAGATGAACGCAAGGCCCCAAGGCAAAACAGGGATGCAGGAGAAGTCAGCTACACCAACTCAGCAAAGAGCCCTGGCCAACACAGAACCAACCATGAAGCTTCAATCTTCAGCGACCTAAGAGAGATAATCAATAGCAACCGTCGCCGCGAACACGAACGCGAAGTCGACGACTATAACCATTTCCCCACCTTCACCGAATGAGTAATGAAAACTAGATTGCCTAAGAAATTTAAGCCAACAGGGATCACCAAATACAATGGCAAGCAAGATCCAGTTCAATGGCTACGGTGCTACTCGCTAGCAGTTCAAGCAGCCGGCGGCAACGATGACACAAAGGTCATTCACTTCCCCATATGCATGGAACCCGCACCGTTAACATGGCTTGAGTCACTCAAACCCAGATCCATCGACTCCTGGGAGGATTTGACAAAGGCTTTTACCAATAATTACGCAGGCTCCATGTCTCGCCCAGGCAACAAAGTTGATCTAAGCTAAGTCAAGTAGAAGCACGGTGAGACACTCCACGGCTACCTATGTCGTTTCTTCAAAAAGAAGGTCATAATAGTTGACATTTCAAAAACAAACATCATCGAGTGCTTTCAAAATGGCCTCTATGACCGTCGAACTTACCAAGACTTTGGCAAACGTCATCCAGCCACCGTCAAGGACCTCAAAATCATGGTGCAACAATGGGCAGACAAAGAAGATTAAGAACTTGAGAGATTCGACTCTCATCACAACCGAAGTCGTGACAACAACAATCACGACCAAGACAGAAACCAAAACAATGATACTCGAAACAACTACTCAGGTAATCAAAATCGCAAGTGCAAGCTAGACAACACTGTCACAGCTATGACCAACTCAGGCAAGAAAGGGTCAAACAAATGCAATGAAGGGCTCTCCTTCACTGAGTTGCTCAAGAAACAATGCTCATGGCATCCAAACAGCAAACACTCAGTGATAGATTGCTACAGCATGCATCGAGTAATGCAAGAATTACCAGCACCACTCCCTCCTGAAGACTTCAGTAAGAACAAGGACAAGGGTAAAGACAAAATCGATAAAGACAACGAAGGCGAAGGCGAGTTCCAAACCACCTCCAAGATAGTTAACGTCATTTTTGGCGAAATCCCGGGTACCGCGTCCAAGCGGTCCAATAAGCTAGTACTCAAAGAGATCATGGCTATCGAGCTAGCAGCTCCCACACCACTCAAATGGTCTAAGGTACCCATAACTTTCAGCAGAAATGATCAATGGACAAGTCATCCTACCAGTCACTTTCAGCACCAAGGAACACTATCGAACCGAGTACATCAGGTTTGAGGTCGCCGACTTTGAAACTTCTTACCACGCCATACTCGGGAGGCCTGCCCTGGCCAAGTTTATGGCTATACCACATTACATCTACTTGGTACTCAAGATGCCAGGACCCAAGGGAGAGTTAAATTTACGTGGAGACTTAAGGCGATCTTACGAGTGCGACACAAAACCTGTGGAAATCACAGCGACTTCGCAAGCACCCAACCCCATGCAACAGGTCTTTACGACTTCCAAGAAACTCAGCCCCACAGAACTCGACATCCCAGAAAACAAGTCGGGACCAACAAAAGTGAAACCAGCAAGCGAGAAAGACTTCAAAACCGTTGATCTCCAGACTGGTGACCCATCCAAGACAGCTCTAATTAGAACAGGGCTAGACCCCAAATGGGAAAGCGCGCTCGTCAGTTTTCTTCAGGCTAACCACGGTATCTTTGCTTGGAAGCCAGCTGACATGCTTGGTGTGCCCAAGGAACTGATTGAACATTCAAAGCCACCCCAAAAAGACAACGACTATGAAGGTTTGCCCAAGACAGAAGAGATGCAATCAAAAAAGAGCTAGCCAAACTACTCACAACAGGGTTCATCAAAGATGTTTTTCACCCTAATTGGTTAGCCAACCCTGTACTCATTCGCAAGAAAAATAACGAATGGAGAATGTGCGTCGACTACACAGATCTCAACAAACATTGCCCAAAGGACCCCTTTGGACTACCCAGGATCGACCAAGTGGTCGACTCCACATTTGGGTGTGCGTTGCTCTGTTTCCTCGACTGCTACTCAGGCTATCATCAAATAAGCCTCAAAGAAGAAGATCAAGCCAAAATAGCTTTCATCACCCCGTTTGGAGCATTTTGCTACAAAACAATGTCATTTGGGCTAATAAAACGCGGGTGCGACCTATCAGCGTGCCATCTAGATGTGCTTTGAGAAGCAACTACACCGTAACGTAGAAGCTTATGTGGACGAAGTAGTCATCAAAACAAGAAATCCAGATGATCTAGTCGCAGATTTAGAAGAAACCATCGCAAGTCTACAAGCATTCCGGTGGAAACTTAACCCTACAAAATGCGTTTTTGGTGTACCTTCCGGAAAATTACTTGGGTTCATCATTAGCCATCGTGGCATTAAGGCCATCCTGAAGAAAATATCTGCCATCACAAATATGCAAGCTCCAGCTAGCATCAAGGATGTGCAGAAGCTCACAGTCTGTATGGCAGCCCTCAATCGATTCATCTCAAGACTTGAAGAATGTGGACTACCCTTCTTCAAGCTACTCAAATGTCAGGACAAGTTTCAATGGACAGAGGAGGCAGACAAAGTCTTGACACAACTCAAGGATTTCCTGTCAAAACCACAATCATCACAGCTCCATCTCCAAACGAAGACTTGCTCCTATACATAGCTGCTGCTACTCATGTTGTCAGTACCGCAGTAGTAGTCGAACGGTCTGAACCAGGCCACATTTACAAAGTCCAGAGACATATATACTTCATCAGTGAAATACTCTCGGACTCTAAAACTCGGTACCCACCAGTACAGAAGCTACTCTATGCAATCCTGCTTACTTCACGGAAGCTGCGACACTACTTTCAAGAACACAGCGTATCCGTCATCACCGACTTCCCGCTCGGTGAAATCCTTCACAACAGGGATGCAACGGGTACAATCTCCAAGTGGGCAGAGAACTCGGAGCTCTATCTCTAGACTTCAAACCAAGAACAGCTATCAAATCCCAAGCTCTGGTCGACTCCATGGCTGAATGGAGCGAAAATCAAGTACCAACACCAGTCGAAAGGCCAGAACACCGGGTCATGTATTTCGACGGTTCCCTCAGGCTTGAAGGAGCCGGCGCAGGAGTACTCTTGATTTCCCCAAAAGGTGAACAACTCAAATATGTTCTCCAAATCTTTTGGGAAGTCTCAAACAATGAAACCGAGTACGAAGCACTACTACATGGTCTTCATCTCGCAATCTCGCTCGGAATCAAACGACTATTGGTATATGGTGACTCGCTGGTCGTTATTAACCAAGTCAATGATGATTGGGATTGCAACAAGGAAAACATGGACGCCTACTGTAAGGAAGTCTGCAAGCTAGAAAACAAGTTCTCAGGCTTGGAATTTCATCATGTCGTCCACGACAATAATGTAGCTACTGATGTATTGACAAAAATAGGCTCAACTCGTGCAGAATTTCTAGCAGGAATTTTTGTACACGAGCTCCACAAGCCATCCATACCAGAACAAGTCACTCCAGCAACTACCAAAACTCCAGAACCCAACCGAGAGATCATGATGATCGAAGTTGACTGGAGATCACCATTCATCGACTACATCAAAGAACAAAGTTACCATCTAACAAAAATCAAGCTGAACAAATTTTACGATGAGGAAAAAGCTATGTTCTAGTCAGAGACAAGCTCTACAGAAGGAGTGCATCTTCAGGGGTACTCATGAAATGTGTCACCCGAGAAGAAGGCCAAGAAATCTTGGAAGAAATACACAAAGGAATTTCTAGTAATCATGCTTCCTCACGAACGATTGTAGGCAAAGCTTTCAGAGCAAGTTTCTACTGGCCCATGTCACTTGCTGACGCGAAACAACTAGTCCGCAGATGTCAAAGCTACCAATTCTTCGCCAAACAACAACATGCCCGCCTACAAGCTCATCACAATACCTCCCACATGGCCATTTGCATGCTGGGGGCTTGACATGATCGGATCACTCCCAACTGCGCCAGGAGGGTTCAATCAAGTACTCGTAGCTATTGACAAATTCACCAAGTGGATCAAAGTCAAACCCATCACTTGCTCCAAGGCTGACCGAGTTCTCGACTTTCTGGATGAGATCGTACACCGTTATGGTTTTCCCAACAGGATCATCACTGATTTGGAATCCAACTTCAACAATCACGACTTCTGGGAATATTGCAAGAACAGCGGTATTGACGTACGATACGTCTCCGTAGCTCACCCAAGGGCCAACGGCCAAGTCGAGCGTGCCAACGGCATGTTACTCGATGCTCTTAAGAAAAGGTTGCACGACATTGGCAACACAAAAGGAGACAAATAGCTCAAAGAACTACCCAATGTTCTTTGGGGACTATGCACTCAACCAGGCAAACCTACTGGTACTCTCCCTACTTCCTCATATATGGGTCATAGGCTATCCTCCCTGCTGACGTCATGTGGTAGTCTCCCGTAGTATGACGAAGGAGTATCAGAGGTAACACGACGTCTAGACCTCGATAGTCTAGAAGAAACAAGATGTGCAGCATTGGTTCATTCAGCTAGATACCTTGATGGACTACGACGCTATGATGACCGCAATGTCAAAGAGCGCTCCATCAACGTAGGAGACATGGTCCTTAAACGCATCCAAGACACATCAGGGCTGCACAAACTCAACTCGCCATGGGAAGGTCCCTACGTCATATCCAAGGTCATAGGACCCGGATCATACTGACTATAAGAACTCTCAGGCGAAGGAATACCAAATTCCTAGAATATAGAGCATCTGTGCCACTACTACCCATAGCAGACTACAGGACATGTACTCGAGTCTTCACCCCCAGTCTATTTCAAACAAGTCCTTTGGCAAACACTGCCTCTATTTGGCTATTCACAGCCACTCGAGCTCTCCAGCTCTACGAGCCCCAATGCTCCGCTCTCCGCTCTCGACTTGATTTCATCAAGTCTCTCCAAGTTATCACAACTCATCAGCTATTCATAGCCACTCGAGCTCTCTAGCTCAACGAGCCACAGTGCTCCACTCTCCACTCTTGACTTGATTTCAACAAGTCTCTCCGAGTTATCACAACTCGTCGGCTATTCATAGCCACTCGAGCTCTCCAGCTCTGCGAGCCCCCGTGCTCCGCTCTCCGCTCTTGACTTGATTTCATCAAGTCTCTCTGAGTTATCACAACTCGTCAGCTATTCACAGCCACTCGAGCTCTCCAGCTCTGCGAGCCCCAGTGCTCCGCTCTTCACTCTCAAATTGATTTCATCAAGTCTCTCTGAGTTATCACAACTCGTCGGCTATTCACAGCCACTCGAGCTCTCCAGCTTTGCGAGCCCCCGTGCTCCGCTCTCCGCTCTCGACTTGACTTCATCAAGTCTCTCCGAGTTATCACAACTCGTTAGCTGCCCATAGCCACTGAAGCTCCACTTCTAGAGTTTTCAACTCGTCTCCACAAGACTAAAGCGGCTTCACAAAGCCACGACCACATCATTAGTCATTTTTATTTAAAAAGCACAAGACTTGCAATTATCGGACAAGTACTAAAGCTTAATCACATCCTTTGCATTAACGAAACTCCAGAGAGTTACATTTGACTACCCAATGAAATCAGGGTATACAAAATACAACACAGTTGCACAACAACGACTACAAGCAACTACCTACTGGCAATTAGAACAGAAGTCACAGGCTTTTACTATATCACAAGGATACACAAGCCTGGCAAATGTCTGACTACCACAGTGCAAGTAGTGTCAAAAGGCAAGACCTGCACATGAGGAAGCTGCGCAATATGCAGGCTTACCCTGGTCCTTTTCCCCTGATAACACCACGTACTCCTTCACCAATGCTCCCTCGATGGCAGCAACGATGAATCCCCGACGCAGTATCAGGACGAAAAGTACCAGGAAGACGAAGCGCACTACCCGAGCTGCTCCCTAGACAGTTTCAGTGCACAGATCCTCATCGTACACCACACCTCCACCTCTGATCAGGGAGCCGGATAAAGACCGCGGCACTCATCACCCCTCACCCGTGAGTTCCAGCGCGTACCTAGCTGGATCGCGACTTGCAGGACAGAGCACGCGGCAAATCCTCCTACGAGGATTCTTCTAGCATCGCGGCTATCCCTACGAGCGCTAGAGTCTGTGGAGGGAAGGTGGCTCTCATCTACGAGGAATCTTCTAGCACCGGGGCACTCATTGAAAACTCTCTACTATCAAACAACAACAATCTGAAGCAAGCCATCGCTATACTGAAGGGCATGACCTTGGTCGAGTACCCAGGAGTCTATTTATAAGCCGAAGGGCTGCAACTGCCAACCACTCAAAATTATTGCTTGCTCGTGACACAGCCTGAAACACTGATAAGGGTCAGACAGATGCCTTTGACTCCACCCACGTGAAACTACTGAAGCACAACGAACAAAAGTACACAATTCACCCGTGAACTTTCTCAGAGTTCAAGGCAACAACAGTAGTTACAACAGCAACACCAATAATTCATGATCACAACAGATACTACAACTACTCAATTACTTCGACTTGTTCTTTTCGACTACAAAGATCAGCCAGATAAGAGATCATCAATCACAATTCAGACTTTAATAAATAAAATTTATAGAGAATTGTTTGAGTACTCCCACGAGTACTCGACAAATTACAACTCGAGTTCAACAAAACTAGGGTTCTTCTAAAGATACGAACTCGGTCATCTTTGCAGCCATAGGTTCAGCCACCTCAAGATACTGCGCATAAGCATCTTCCGTGCAGTTCCGGGCAACCCCGTCACCAGCCGCCGACAAGTCTGCCCTCGGGTAATATAATTTGATTACTGCAAGGACTTGCTTGTAGACAATCTTACAAAGTCCAGCAATTCTACACGGGATAGATCTTAGTCTCTCGACTAACGTGTGTGGCTCAGCATCGCCTTCGAGTGGAGCAAGGGTGTTTACTGCATCCTGGGCGGCACTAGTCAACTCTTAGAGCTCACCTCGAAGTCTCCCTATAGTTATACCGTGATCCCTACACGCCACCATTGCCATAGCAAGCATTACTCCATTCTGATTCTTCCTGCTCCTCTCATGCTCATAGGCAGCCTGAGCCTCAGCCAGTGACGCCCTGAGATGGGTAGCCTCATCAGCTACCCTGTCATGAGCGTTCCTCCAATCAAGCAGTTGACTACTTGCAACAGCCTCTTTTCTCTTGAGCTCTGCGCCAAGCATCATAGATCAGAACCTACGACTACAATGAAACATACTCAAAAGATCATGAGTACTCACCCTGATATCTCTTGTTCAAAGATTTATAGCGATTCTCCAATCGCTCCTGGAGGACTTCATGATCATTCCGCTCAACTGCAAAAGACTTTGCAGCTTCCTCATGAACTCTCAAGGACTCTGTAAGGCAGCTACATTCTTGCTCTAGTTGCGCCACCCGTTGCACGGTTTCACTGCGCTCCTGGAGAGCCCGAGTATTTCTTTAGGCTCTATCATACAGGTCCTGCAAGCAACACAAAACAAGTCATCAAGACTTGTCAAAACACAATTAGTCAAAGAAAAGAAGTCATACACACCTGAAAGCTTTGGATAGCTCTTCGAAATTCCAACTCTGATGGCAGCTCAAGTACTGGACCCCTAGTACTCTTAGCAACTTGAGGCTCCGGATTTTCACCCACAACAACTCCTGACAACAAAACTCATGGGTAGTTATTGGATACAAAGAAATTCCCCTTCAAAAGCGTTCATACTCCAGCAACATACCTAATGCGCCGACTTCACCCACTTCAGTCGCATCAACCAAAGCTAAGGTGCCACCAGCAGTCATTGAAGACGGCACACCTCCAGAACTCAAGGGAACCGATGGGCCCTCCACTGAGAGGATGACCTCTTGCATCATGGATATAGTGGCAGCAAGACGATTTGAGTCTTCAACATCAGGTGCATCATCCATTGACAAATCGACTAATGGGTCAGAGAGCGTAGTCGGTAGACCAGCCTCCACCCCTGTCTCCACGGGAATAGTATCTTCAACATCCCTAGATCAAAACACGAGATCATCATCTGTTTTCAGAATTCAAAAACAATCAAAAGGAAAGATTACATAAAAACTCACCGGGATGATTGTGGCAGCAATTGAACACATTTCTTCTCGGCTACCACCGGTTGGATACTCCGCACTACAGGGGCCGTGGGAGGAACGACCTCCACTTCTTCGCCGAGTCCTGAAAGAACCAAGGTTGAGACTACATACGCACGACTACCAGAATAGATCGAGTACTCACCACTGGCGATAACATCAGACAACAAGGCACCAGCAGCCACCACCGGTGTCTTCACGGCATCTGCCAGCTCAGAAGACGTAACCTTATCAACTGATGACTCAATAACCTGCTCGGGGGCTACCAACTCGGGGGCTACTGGCACAGACGCTGCCTAAACGGGGGCTACCGACTTGGGCGCTGCCGACGCCGACGCTACCTGCTCGGAGGCTGCTGTTTCCGAGTTCAAAAGTGGCACCCCCACAGGCAGCTCTTCAACAGCCGTGACACTGACAACTGCGTCTTTGGCAATCGCGACTACTTCAACAGAAGTAGCCTCATCATCACCAAAAGTTAAGTCCATGGTCTTTTCAACACAGAGACTAATATCATCAGTATTCTGCAAAGTAATAAAATTGTTAACAAGAAACTCAAGAGTACTTGATTGCAACATGCAACTATGCACCTTGGTACCCTGTGACCCCTCAAGGGTCAAGCTCGAAGAAGTTGCAGCCTGCTGAGTAGCGGGTTTCTTCCACACTACTCAGCGTTTCTTAGCCGGAGGAGCAGAAGGAGAATCGTTAGCAGCAACCACGGCTTAATATGTGGAACAACACCATTAGTCAGAAGGCACTACTATATCTTCGACTACTCAAAATATGCAAAGGGAAGCAAAAGTACCTCTGCTGGTGAATACCAACTATCAAACTGACAGAGGACTCCGGGAGTACTAGTACTCCTGATAGTTCCTAAACAACTTACCCAGCAATGCTTCCACATCATCATCGGATATGTCCTCAGGAGCCATACGCGACAGGTCATTAAAACCCGTATACTCAGAGCCTGAGTGAGCACGCCACTGCAGAGGCTGGACTCTGCGCTTAAGGAAACTAGCGGCCACATTAATCCCAGTCAACCCCAAAGATCTTAACTCAGAAATCTACGTTAGCAAATTCCTGATCTCAGGAGTATCCTCCGGTTCAGTTACCCAGTTATTAGCATGTTTGGGAGCATGGCCAGTGACTACAGGCAAGACAGAATCATGATTGCCAATGTAAAACCACATCTTCTTCCAATCACCGTGGGAATCTGGCAAGTCATACTCGAGATTTGCACTCGAGTTCCTCAACTGAAAACCAGCCCCCCAAAGACTTCTGTCCTAGTCGCGCTGGGTTGCAGTTTATAGCGAAACAACTTCCTAAACAGATCCAGACTAGGCAAAACACCTAAGTACACCTCGCACAAGTGTACAAACATAGACATGTGCAGCATGCCATTTGGATTCAAGTGGACTAACTGAAGATTATAGTACTTGAGGATACCTCTAAAGAAGTCAGAAGTAGGCACCGCCAGTCCTCTCTCAACAAAATGAGAAAGCATCACCGTCTCTTTAGGGTGCTCTTTGAATTGCCACGCATTCCCGTATGCGGGCCTCCACTCAAGTACAAGCCTTGGTTGAAGAAGCTTCACATCAACCAAAGCCTGTACCGCCGACGCCTTCATCACAGAATGCTGCCAGGTAATCCCAGGCGGCGGCGGCGCGGTCTGATTTGTCGGGCCACATTTGGGCGCCGGCAACTCAGGCTCCTGACCTTTCTTGGATCTAGATCTTAACTTGCTAGTGGCCGTGGGCTCCCCCTGAATCTTTTCGGGCTTTTTGCCCATCTTCTTCACACGCATCAATGGATCTCGAAGAAAAGGGGGGGAGGAAGAGGCCGCAGCAAATCTCTCTCCTAATGATCAGGAAGGGCAACAATGGCGGCGGCGAAGCAAGCAGGAGCCACGGAGCTAGAGAAACAAGAAAGGGGGCGCAAATTACAGATCTGCTCAAACAAATGTATCAGTAATTAGCGCTAGGCCCCCGTATTATATCAGCAATATCTTCGGATTTCCTCCAGGTAATTAAGCAATAGTCAGATACGACTCAGATTTACCATAGCAATATCCAACTGTTACCCCGACTAGACGATTGACCCCTTCATCAACTACAAGTAGTCGCCCAAGTGCTCGGGGGCTGCGTACACCATACCCATTGGATAAAGTTTTTTTCTGAAAGATCAAGTTGAAGCCAAATTACAAGTTTAACTCTCAGCCCGATTCTTCGATTCAACCTAAGGCTCGGGGGCTACTCCATATGGAATGTGATTGTCATCGCACTACCATATAGTTTTAAAGCAAAGATTACTCGAAGCAAACATCAGGGTGCTAATAGTACCTTCCAGTCATGCGACAGCACCAGTACTCGAGGGTTGGCCGCATCAAGGAGTACTCAAGGAGCACTAGGAGGAACTCGGACGACGTCCTCAAGTACTCGGAGTTGTTTCTCTCGACTACAAAGTACTCGGGGGCTTGTCGGCTAGGCACCCCTAGGCCCACCAGAAGACTACGGACCCTCTCAAAGGGGACGTACCCGAAACCTACTCGGACATGAAGACTATTCTGCAGGGCGCGTAGGCTTCATGGTTTCCCAGAAGACTAGTCGGATAGGAAGGGGATTACTCTACCGAGTTAGAGTAGGACTCTGTAATTGTGTTCGACTAGGACTCCACCCTGTAACCATGCTCCCCCAAGTATATAAGGGCGGGCAGGGACCCCCTTCAAACAACGAAGTACAACTCAATACAACCAACCCACAGGACGTAGGGTATTACACGATCTAGCAGCCCGAACCCATCTAAATCGTGTCCCTTGCATCATCATCGACTCCTTGATTCTTGACTACACCCACCACACAAAAGACCACCTAGGGTACCCCCTAGGCGGGTTGCCAGTCTAAAATACCGACACACGCCGTCCCTCTGCTCCACGGATGGTGAATCTAGATCGCTTGGAGGAGCTCTGGGGCAGGAAACTCGAGCATGAATAGTAGCAAGGAGGAGCTCCGCGGTGAGGCTCCTGTGTCTCCCACCTCTCTCCCATGCGGCTATGCCTGGGCAGCAGCAGGTGCTCCCCTCCTCTTCTTCGCTGTTGAGCTGCAGTGCACCACTCCCTTCACCACCGAGCTGGGGGCACGCCGCTTCCCTCACCACCGAATCGGGCACTCCTTCCTCCAATGTCCATGCCACTCCCTTTTCTCCATGGGCGGCGGCAGAAGCTCCCAGAGGGTTGGACGCTGGAGAGAGGATAGATGAGCTATTTCTTCCTTTTGCACATCCAAACGTGTATCTTCTTACGATTCCAAAAACGGAATACAATAGCCATCCAAATAATAGAATTTGAATTGCGGCCCTTTTCAATACAATGGATGAATTGGTATTGAACCTAATTCAATGCCAAGTCCTCCAATATCGACACCCAAACGCATGCAAATTATGATTTATAATTGCTTATTAAAATGAACATATGTGTTGTACTGATGACCTAAAGGAAGAAGTCTCTTTTTAGCCCAACTATGGGTCGAGTAAAGTTATCAAGTTTAAACTATGAAATTATTTCTTTCCAACCATCAACTATTTATTCTTTCAACCTTACTCTAAAATTTAGAGTGTTTGGTGATGTGGTGGTGATGTGGCCGTGTGATATGAGATGAGGGCTAAAATAGCTATTATATTTTAAAGGAAGAAGTCCATTTTTGGCTATTCAACTATCGTCTTGGTTTGGTTTGAACCATCAAACAACAAAATCAGACATCTTTGACCATCCAACTATTAAAACCATTCGTATTTGGCCATCGGGCTATTTTGGTGGGTAGTTTTGCTGATGTGACTGACACATGGCATTGGGACCCACTTGTCAGCATTATCTTCATCCCATTCCTCCCCTTCTCTCTCTTCCCTCTCCTCTTCCCCTTCCCCTCTGTCGACGTCTCTCCCTCTCCTCCTCTGTCGTACCCCTCCCTCCGATCCCCTCTCCCACAACCTGCGCTCGGCCAGGGGCGCGCGCACCTGGGTGGGGTGCAGTGTGGCTGGCAACAGCGTAGGTCCGCAGGGCCTAGCGGCACAGGCCATCGGAGCAGCACGGCGGCGTGGCGCTGGGCGATGGTGGGGAGTAGCTCGAGCCCAACCACAATGCTTCCACTCTGCTCCACCGACCTCATCCCCAACCTCACCCTCCGCAGCCTCATCATGACGTGTGGGTGGAGCTCCTGGCGGTGGTGGCTCGGGAGGATGGGAATCCATCGATTAGGTGGACAAGCTTCCGGGGACGGGATGCGGCGAATTTGGCCGGCGCACGAGCTCGGAGCGGCGGCAGCAATGGCAGGTGGAAAACTCATGATTCTCGGCAACGGGGCTGCTGGTGCTTGGTGTGAAGTGGTCGAGGAACAAGCTTGGGGGGTGGAGGAGGTTTCGGCCGAGTCGATTCAAGAAAAAGGAGGAGACGGCGGTGGATTTGAGCGGCGGATGGAAGGGGCTCGGCTTGTTTCGTTTCTTTGCCGTGGACGCCAGCGGCGAAGGCGCTCCGGGTCCTCGAGGCCGCGGTGGGCTGCGCTGAGGGCCGCGCCATGTTGTGCGAGGGCGCGGAGGAGGCTGGTGGTGGTGGGAAAGATGATGAACGTCGGGCGTGACGATGTTCGTGGCCGCACAGCTCGCGAGCAAGCGCTCTAGTGGTGACGGCGGGCAGGAGAGAGGATAAAGGGGAAGGAAGGGAGAAAGAGGAGAGAGAAGAGGAAAAAAGTTGACATGTGGGGCTCACTGCTATGCGTCAGCCACATCAGCAAAACCGCCCATCAAAACCACCAGATGGTGAACATAAACGGTTTTGATAGTTAAATGGTAAAAGATTTCTGGTTTTGGTATTCAATGGTCGAAACCAAACCCGCACAATAATTGGATGAATTCTTCCTATTTTAAAAATATTTAAAACTTTTGGTTTTTCATGCTAAGTGCTATGGAGTATCTATGGCATAAATATTTATATATTCGAAGTAAATTATTAATTATCTATTTAAAAACACTAAATAAAACAATTTATTGTGTGCTAATTAGACTTCTACATTCCATAAGAGAGGCAAATGATATTTTAATTATTGTATACTCCCTTCGTTTCGAATATAAGTTGTTTTAGCCTTGACCTAATTCAAATTTGTCTAACTTGGACTAAATTTATAAAAAAAATATAATAGCATGCATGTATCATATCAAATAAATGAACTTTCAAGGTTTATTTCATTTTATATCTAATGAAACTAGTTTGATTGTGTAGATATTTGTGCGTGCTTTAATAAATTTTGTCGTAACTATACCAGTTTAACTTAGGACTTCCCTCAAGAAAGTTCAACTGAGCACAAAGCTGCATTTGGATTTTTCTCTTAGTTGTTTAAAGCAATATACTAAATTTCCAAATTGAGGCACCTTTTCCAAATTTTGTAAATTTATGATGACTTCAATTTTGTTTAGAAATTGTGCATGGGATTAATAAGTAACCTAAATAAATTAGTACAGAGTTTCGTTTGATCAACATAATGAAAAAAGGGTTTATTTTAGTTTTATACAATATCTGTTTTTTAATGTTATACCTTATTTCACTTACGAAAACTTAATTTCATCTGCAAATACTCCTTGGTAAAAGCAAGATTTATTTCAAATTTATTATGCCAAGTAAATTTTAAACATTCAAATACTTTTTAGCCGTTGGTCCTGTCGCTGTGTCAATAGCATGTCACCGAACACCCTAAATTTGAGCCAATGTTGAAAAGGTAGTGGGTTGAGGGTTAAAAACTAGAGCCGGCCTATACTGAGTGTAAAATGGGCTTATGTAAATGAATAGCTTGTTGTCCTCCATAGCATCTGCCTATGGTGGAAATCAGTTGAGTGCATATACTCAGTTCATGACAAAGTGAAATTGGTCTGCACTCTGCAGCATGGAAAGGAGCAGTTTGTTAGCGTGTTGGCTAAAATGTCACGGCCGAACTCACAGTTTTGTTTAGAGTTTTACCAATTTCCGATATGAATTAAGCTACGTAGATCCCGTGTTGTTGTGTAGAACAAATCTTCTCGACATGTTCACATCGAACGAGTTCAAACCATTTCATACGGCGCGGCGAAAAGCAACTAGTTGGTGACCGGATTGCCGTCTCCGGTAATCACATCCATCAAACCATTCGGTACGTCATGGGCATTGGTGCAAGTTCATACTACTGTAGCAAGCGGAAAGGCCACTATATAATCCCATGCACGACTAACCTCAATCACCTCAAAGCATCAAGCAAAGCAGAGCACAGGAAATAAGAAAAACAGAGTGAGCTTGAGCATTTCCTTTTCCAGGGAAGGAAAGATGGTCTCTGCCAGAGCTGCAGCCGCCATGGCGATCTTCGTCCTGGTTGCTCTCTCCACCTCCCACATGGCGTTCTCCCTCCGCCCCGGCGCCAGCCTCGGCGTGTGCCGCGCCAGCGGCTACCTCCCCGGTCGGTCCGGCAACTGCGAGAAGAGCAACGACCCGGACTGCTGCGAGGACGGCAAGAAGTACCCGCAGTACCGCTGCTCGCCGCCGGTGACGGCGAGCACCAAGGCCGTGCTGACGCTCAACAGCTTCGAGAAGGGCAAGGACGGCGGCGGCCCGTCGGAGTGCGACAACGCGTACCACAGCGACGAGGAGAAGGTGGTGGCGCTCTCCACGGGGTGGTTCAGCAACATGGCGCGCTGCGGGCACCGCATCAAGATCTCCGCCAACGGCAACTCCGTGTACGCCAAGGTGGTGGACGAGTGCGACTCCGTCCACGGCTGCGACGACGAGCACAACTTCGAGCCGCCCTGCGACAACAACATCGTCGACGCATCGCCGGCGGTCTGGGACGCCCTGGGGCTCGACCAGAGCCTCGGCATGGTGGACATCACATGGTCCGAGGAGTGAGAGCCTGTGATCGGGTTGTGTCTGCTCTATCTGGTGTCACTTGGCACATGCTGTGTATGTAGAGGATACATGTCTTGGGCTCATTGCCTGCATTAGCGTACTGTATGCCACGTCATTACTGCATATATGGAATAAATAGTGCATACAGCATATAGTGAGCACTAATAGTGAACGCCCCGCGTCGCTCCTCCTCGGGGAGGCGCCGGGCGGAACCCCAGCACCCGGCGCCGCCGCCCCTTTGAGCGCCGCTCCCCTCCTCGCTATCGCCCGAGCGGCCACCGAAAGCTTGCGCGGCCACAAGGAAGGCAACCGCGGGGCCACCACCCTCCTCTCCTTTCCTCCCCCTCGCGCTCTCTTTGGTGGCTGGCCTCGTCCATGACGGCGGCGGTTGGCTCGGCCGTCCGCGACCAAATCCGCCCAGCACCCCCAGCTACCGAATCTGCTACCCTGGGGCCTCGGTGCGTCGGGGACACGTGACGGTGGCTGTTTCTTGCGGAGGCGGCAGCGGAGCCAGGCTACGGCAGCACTAGCAGCTGGCGCCGGCGTGCGGCGTTGCCCGGCAAGGGCGGCGACCGCAGCCGGCATGCAACGTGGCTTGGCTACTGCGGTGTCCATGGCCGGCGGCGGCCGATTTTCTCCGCTGCGACGGCATCCGCGGCCGACGCACGGCGGCTGCTCTTCCGGCAGCAGCGGCGGTGCCCGGCTACGGTGACGCGTGCGGCCGGAGCGCGTTGACTGACTGCGGCAGTGCCTACGGGCGGCGCTTGGTGTGGTCCGGCGGTGGCATCACCCAGCGGCTTCATGGCGCACTGAGGCTGGGCGCACTGCGGCGGCCAGGCCCTCCAGTGGCGTCGCGCCCTGCCCTAATAGTGGGCGAGCTCCAAGGTGCCAGCGTACATTCCGGTGCGGCGGGCGGGTTCCAAGGTGTCGGCGTCTGTTCAATCTGTGCAGCGGTGTGTCAGCGGCACTGCGGTGGCGTGGCCGACAACGGTTTGCTCAGGCGTATGCCAGCGTCGCTGTGGTGGTGTTGTTGGTTGCGGCCGCGCGGAGGCTCACCAGCAGTACCATGGTGGTGGGGCTGGTGGCGCGGGCTGTCTATTTACATCGCGGTGACGCGGGTGAAAATCCATCCCTCCTTTGGACGACGTGGAAGACGCCACTAGCATCATGCCCTTCTTGAAGGCGACTTCAAGCATCTCTGGCTTGGACCTTTGGCTCCCGTCTGGGGCCAACGACAAGGGTCCTAGCGTTCCTTTCTTTTTTTTAAAAAAAAAAAGAAGACCCAGGAGGTGGCGTTGGTTTTGTGGTGGCTCATGTCGGACATCCCAATCCGACCGAACAGAATTCGTGAAGGCTCGGGTGATGTACCAATCTGATCGAGGACATCCCAATCCGACCGAACAGAATTCGTGGAGGCTCGGGTGATGTACCAATCTGATCGAGCAGAGTTTTCGCTAGGGCTCATATCGATGTCCCAATCCAACCAGCTGATGTTGTGTGGTTGAGTAAAGTTTGAGTAGTGCGTTGACGTGGTACGGCGTGGGTTGATATCCCAATCCAACCAGTCAACTTATTCTTCTTTTTAATATAATTGAAGGCTCTCCTGGTTCGTATAAAAAAAAATAGTGAGCACATGCGCTTGACACCAGTATTACAGAGGTTAACATGTGCATGCCCAGTAAGAACCTGACAGAGCAGCAAACATAATCTAGTACTTCTGCATTTTCCTGAGCAAATATCAGAGATGCCAAAGGGCAATTGAATTCCGCGCAGATTCTAATGTTGACTTCTAGCACCACAGAAAGCTCACACAGCAGTACGTGGCAATTGGGATGCATGAAATCTGAGCGCCAAATTACACCCAGGTCTGAATTCAAGTTTCATAACAATTTTAGCATTGAGCAGGTCAACAAGGACACAGATTGCACTGAGGAACCCCACCAGCTTCTGTTGCTATACTCAATATTTGAAGTCGAATCAGACAAGAGCAAGGGCAATCCAGAGGATTCTATGACTATGATGGTAAATTAGCTAATGCGGCTGCTTCATGGGTTCTTAGTGGTACATACATAGTAGTATCAGGTGCACTCTTCAGCTTTGAACCGATGGCAGCTATTCTCATACGGGTTCTACAAGCCTCGCCCGAACAGAATTCTGATCTGTTATTGGTTCAATGCTGCCAAGAAAATAAAGTAATATGTTAATATTCCCTTCAAAATCTCATAAAAGAAAAGAGGATGCTTGCTAGTAATATGAAATAATATAGCTCAAGGACATGCAAACAAAAAGGGGGATGCTCATGCAACTTGCCTGTAAAGTATTTCTCCTTCATTTATCACCTTCTTAGATATCCAATCAGGAGCCAGACCCTCTAAAATATGCAGCTGCTCTTCTATCTCCCCTGTTAAGAGAAAATAAGATAACACATAGTCAGCATAGCTCAGCTAATATTAACTATAATTTGGAGTTATTACACTGATAATCATTACCAGTCTCTTCTATCTCCAAATTATTGGCAAGAATATTGTGGAAAAGTTCTTGTTTTGTGATTAGGGAATTCTTGGTAGATCGTGAAATATCACAGACTATGTCAAATGTGGTACGGAGCGAAGCTATCTTTTCCTGGGTTTCAACTGGGTCTTGATTGGTTTTGTCTTTATCAGTAAAGGAGACAGGTTCCTTCTCCTGCAAGGAAAAAGTCACATCAAACAAATGAATTAGCTTCGAATTCTTCAAGGCTTTCTTTATTTGATAGGTAAATTCTTCAAGTCTTTCCAACTGTTCAACAAAAGAAATAAAAAGAGCAGGAAACAAGACATCTATTGACTATACAGCATACGCTATAACCTAGAAATTTAAGAGTACATTATTTTTAATAGTTTGTAAATAAAAGAAACAGTCATTCTGTCTGACTAACCTATCCCTTCACCTCAGGGTATAACAATTCCATTGCTGGTTATTAGTAATTTGATGGCTAATTCACTGCCAACACTCTAGGTATTATTGAACAGTCGCTTATACCTATTTCCTGATTATTGTATTAGATGAAGGTAGTTAAGAAGTCTATTTGACACAACCCACAATAGAGCTGTTTACCAATCCTATGATAAAAAATACAAAGTTAAATGCAGAGAGAGCTGCCCACAGTAGTTTCATTGCACATTAGGTTTTTCTAGAAATCAGAATCCAAGAACAACCATTTGTTATCTAATTTAAGCTATCAACTATGGCATTTGTGATCCCCAGAATGTAGTTATTATGTGCTAATCCATATAAAAAATACAATTCTATGTGATGGGTAGAAATCAGATCAGTACCTCTAATGACTTATTGGAACTAGATGAATCTTCTGAGAACATGTTCCTTTTAGCTGTAGCCTCATGTTCCATACCATCATCATAAGACAGGCTTCCTCCTTCAAATTTCAACGATGTTTTCAGTGATCTGCGGGCTGAACCGGCTGAACGTGGTCCAGAAATGTGTCCACATGTGGCCTCAAGTTTCCCAAGTGGAGTCAGCAACGGCCTTTTTGGTGTCTGCATTGCTGGTGTTCCAGCCAAAAATGGTGACTCTGAGGTCCCTTGTTTTGGCGTGCTCTCTGGACAACAAGAGATCAAATGGCGATTGGGGGTAGCAGAAATTTCGTAGTTCACTGGAACTGGAGCATTTGTATCTTGCTTTTTAGGGCTTCTGTTTATCCCTTCTGTAACATAAGCACTGACAGAGCTCAGTTCTGCTGGATCAGATAGCAACTGAGTCTTTTCAGTTCCATCAGCAACGATTTTCTGTGACATGAGTTTTTGAAAAGATTGTGGGAAGTGGGAAGCATATAACAATCCATCCTCAGTGGTGCCCTGCAAAGCTGGCTCAGTAGCATGTCCATTAGGCGCCTCAAGATATAACTTCTCCCTTGACCTTGAATTAAAGGGTCCTGGTAGAGTTGCCTCGGGAATCTCTGTACCCTGCATGTATAACAATTGCAACTAGAATGCTCAGTGAATTATCATGGTCTGAAGACTAACGTAATCATAAGTGCATATGTGTCACCTAAAAAAAGGCTCATATAAGTTCACTTGGGATGAAAAGACAGAATTAAGTTGAGGTGCTCTGAGCAAATTAAAGGAAATATCCTACAGTGAAACTCTATTAATTAACAATTACCTGAGCAACGACTAGTAAATTAAGTTTAGTACCTTATGATGAGCATCCAAAAAACTCAAAAGCTTTGAGTAAAAAGCCTCGCAGATTGCCATTGATGGAGACTGATCAGGACTTGTGCATTCCACAACATCCATGACAAGTGTGATCTCCATATCAGCATACATGCATAGGCTTTTCTCATCATGTAAGAGTATCCTCTTTATCTGGATTGCTTCTGGAAACAAATGCTTCATCTGGGCCAAGTGACTGTATGAGAACGTCCTGTAATGCAGAAAGACTATCATCCAACTGCAACAAACAAACAAATAAAAACTGGTAATAATCCATACAGATAGTTTCACTGTCATTACTACCTCTTTGTGAGTACTTCCACCTGGGTGGCAATATTATTAAAAGTAGTCATCTTCTTCCGTAAGCGTAGCAACCTTATAGAGCTCTCCATTCTATTGAAAAGATTCAGCAAATCCTTGTGTCTGCCATTGTGAATAAGAAAAACAAGGTGGAAAATCAGATGCTAGAGATATGAGATGCATGATATACTGAGATAAAAATTAAAATGGCTCACTTCTCAAGGAGTTCAATGCTTCCTGAAATCAGAGATCGGCAAACATCAGGTGAAACACTGTCATTATAGCCTTCATCATCCGTGTCATCCTCATCTTCCCCCAGCAGATTTGCAAATCTGTCTTTGTACCTCTCTGCAAGCAAATTCCTTGCTAGTGAACTCACAACGACCCCTTTGCTTCTAGATTCAAGCTTCTCTGGAGTGGGTGATTCAATTTTGCTTCCAGAGTCTTGCGTGTCAGCATTTATCTTGTGTATTGTTGCAGGACTACTAGAATCATTATCAGCAGACATCTGAGGCGATCCTTCCTCAAGGTCAAGCTGAGTAGTATTCCCCTCGCTCATTTTCAGATCCAATCGCTACAATAATGGGATCGTAAGTTATATGCTCCAAACTAAATCGAACACAAATGCAAGATGCATAGAAGGACATGGTCGAACTGCAGACAGTAGTATGATACAACATTATCCAAGAATAGCAAACATCCACTTGTATGGTCATACCCATACCCTCTATCCCCTAGTAACACTAAGATATTCCAAAACCATCTAAACACTATTACTCCAGTAAAACCTATTTACTACAAAAGATAGAAATCGCAAATTCTCTACTCATGGAAATATAGACCAATCTGTGGAAGACAAATCCAGGGCTTTGCATCCACCAGAATTCAGTGACAAGAATATTGCATTGCAGAATGCGAGCTATCTTAATTCCAAATATCGCAATGTAAGCCTCAGGAAAAAAAAATATACTGGTCAGAGATATCTACAATCTACTACTACTATGAAGTGTGCTAAATGAAAATATGAAACTCCATCTTCAAAATCCTAGACGTCTGCAAAACAGTTTAGCCTAGTAACTAAAAAATTGAGTGAAAACTGCTCAGAATTCCGCCAAACCCTAGACGTTTCACTACGACAGGGCACAACAAACTACTGACTAGACAAATCACCGCGCCACTCGAACCAAACGTCATGCGACTGCGGAGGCGAAACTAACACCACGCCGGCAAGCGCCTGGGAGAGACCCAACAGCGCATCCGAGTGGGAGACGAAATGAAAGCATAGCATAATTCGCAAAAGCACAGGCAAGCATACGACCAGATCTCAGAGGCTCACCTACAGTTAGAGCTCGCGGCGCGCTCGGCGTCCAGATCCGGAGGATACCAGCGCTTCGGGGGAAGAAATCACCGCGGGAGTCACCCGGCGGCGGCGGAGTGTGCCGTTGTGGAGAGCGGAAGCGACGAGGCGAAGCGGCGGAAGCCAAGGAGGCAAGGCACGCCGCACCGCACGGTGCGCTTCAAACAAAAATGACGGACGGGGAAAGCGAACGCAACGCAAGTCGAGCCCAACGGCTATATTTGTGGCCTCTTTATACGCAGCGTCAGCGAGGACTCGCATTGGCGGCCATTTTGTGCCTCCCGCTTTCAGCCCACACGTTTTGCTGCATCTGGGCCGGCGCATTGCAGCCCACGAAACACTTGCACGTTTCTCTCACCTCGGCCGAACCCGGATCGCAGCGACCAGCGAGAAAATGGATGCACCGCAAGCGTGCGCCGCCGGCTCGGAGCTGGAGCTCGCGCGGGCGCGGTGCGGCGCGCTGCGCGGCCGCCTCGCGTCTTCGCCCGACCTGCCACGCCAGCCCGCGCTCCGCTCCCTCCTCCGCCTCGTCACCGCCGAGCTGGGGTTCCTCGCCTCGGCCCGCCCGGACCCCGCGGCGCCGCTCTCCTCCAACCTGCCCCACCTCGCCGCGCTCCACCTCCTCCTCACCCACCCGGCCGTGCGGAGCCCGTACCGGCTCTCGCCGTTCCCGGGGGTCGACTTCGCCTGCGCCTTCCGCGGCCGGCCCGCGTGGACGCTCGTCTCCGCGAGCAACCCCGCCAGGCTCGCCTGGGCCCCGCGCGGGGGGCTCCGCGCTCGCGTCGCGGCGGCGCTGGATGCCGCGCGCGGTGCTACGCCCGCTACGCGACCCGAGAAGCTGCTCCTCGTCTTCTCCCGCGGCGTCGGCGCGGACATCGCGCTGGGACTCGCGGAAGGATTAGGGGCCGTGGAGACCGACTTGCTCGCGGAGTTCGTCGGTGTTTCCGAGGACGAGGATGAGGAAGGGTGGGTTGCCGTCAGCTTCAACACGAGTGAGGAGATGAGGAGCTTCAGGGCGTTCGAGATTGATGTTGTGGAGGGTGCTGGCGAGGTTTTTCTTCCACCGGAGGCTAAGGAAAGTACTGATGAGGTGGTGCCCTTAGATTTTGAGGGTGCATTTGGTGCCTTCATAGGAAAGATGTGGAGGGAATCGAGGGAGCTGGTGAATTTGGACACCACAGCGCTGGTTGCTATGGTTTCAGGGATCAGCAACGGCGGGGTGGGGAAGCTGATGGCTGCACCAGAGGCAGTGACCAGGGCAAGGTTCAAGTGCAACTACAAGTTCGTCATGGATCAGGTCATTTGGAAGCATTCGCTTTACAATACTGGAAGCTAGTGTTTCATACCCCAATTCTAAATGTTGTTGATAAGTTGTTAACCCCACATCAAACACACACTTAGTTAATTGTATCTTCAGAAATACGTTTCTGCAGTCCAAATTGATAAATGATAATAGAAAGAGTGAATTGCTATATTAGAGAATTGTACTTACAAAAAAAAAGTCCTATCATCCTATGCATTGGGTCTTGTATTGAATTATTTCATGCTTGCTTTGCAGGCACAATCCGAACTGCAGTTCCCAATACTCCTAGAGTTGGGGAAAGTAGTCGAGGGGAAGCAATGTATCATATGCGAAACTGTCAACTCGGAGTTCAAAGAAATTGTTTCAATGTGTGGTGGGGCTGAGGAGAAAATCAGAGCAAGATACTTACTGAAACAACTCACGTAAGTTCTGTTACATACCTAGTTTGGTTGTTCAAGATCCACTACTTTATGCCATGGTCTAGTAACTCTAATCTTGAATTTTAAGTGCAATTCTTCTGTTACCACAATATTGCATACAACATTTAAGACATAATACATCATTAGGTTTTCCTTCGAGAACTGACACAGGATCAAGTTTATGAGCCAGATTTTTGTTCTCTCTTTTCCTATCTTTATGTGGATTTCATTTGTTGTGCATGTGGTGCCCAAATGTTGCTGTCAGATGATTTTATTTGTTCATCTGATCATCATATTGAGTGATATGCAGATGCACTGATTGATATGTAGTACTACAAGATTGTTAGTAGTAAAAATACTTGATGGTTTGTCGTTTCACCTTGTATTTTGTGGACGTGTACTCCTTTACTGGCTGCCCAGTAAAATCTGGAGTAACTAGTAGGACTTAAATATAAATTGGTAGAACTGGTAATGCCATTTGTGTAGTTACTAGCAGAAATGCCCGTGCGTTGCTACGGGTCCTTACTTGCTCTCATGTTATTATTCGCTTGTACCTAATATGTTGGCTTCGCTTCACAATATGTTAGTGCGCTGTCCCTAGTAGTCATCTCTTTGCAAGTATAGTAGTAGAAGACATTTGTGGGTGGTTTGATGCCATCTATTTATTACATGGGACCCACACATGGAAATAAAAAAAATTACCGCTTAACCTCCGCTCTATCCATTCATTCGATTTCCCCGTACTCATTGTCATCCAGCCAGTCACTGCCTCTTCGTCCATCGGCGCCACCCGCATCTTGCCCCATCCTCGCCGTCGCCCAGGCAAGTGCTCGTCCTCCCCAGGCCTAGCCTCATTTCTGCTTCGAGCGCTAGGCCACAGCGCCTCTGGCCGCCATGAGCAGGAGTGCGTCCTCCTCTTCTTCTCGTTTCCATCCACCTCCCTTCTATAATCCACTCCAAATCATTCCAATCAAGTGCAAAATCGAGCCCCCAATTGCTAGATGCCCCCCTCCCTGGCGCCATGCCCTCGCTGGCACATGGCTCTACTTGGTTGGCTGCAAGGAGGCACTCGGCTCGTTGTTTCCTTCCGCTTTCTCCTCTCTCCTTCACCCCTTAGGTCCAGGTGGCGGGTAGGGCGTGCAGCTCGAGGGAGCAGCTGCCCGCAAGGGTGAGCGGCAATAGTGCATGGTGAGCGCGGGGAGGGTTGGCCACACGAGCGACGGAGCGGTGGCACGCTTCCCGCGCCGCCGTCGGCAAGCGCGCTGTGTGGGTGGGACAAAAGAAACAGGAGCAAAGGCTGGACCTCGGGTCAATTGCAGTAAAGTTTGGGGACCTTTTTGCAAAATCGTCAAAAACTATTCCAAGAACTGCGGGTTGATTACGAAAAAGTTGAGGAACTTTTTTGCAAAATAATCACGACGGTTGGAAGAAACAACCACACTTTAATATTAGGTAGAGACACTGGATTTGCTAAATTTGTAGATAGTTGAAATCTGCTTTAGCTTCTAGTAACCTTGAATGAAACAGGCAGCGGCTGCTAGCTTAGCTGTTTGGCCTGCCCTCTTCATCTGCACAAATATTTCGTTCTCCTATTCAGCTACTATTTTCATGTCCATAAAAAATACTATCATATCCAATAGTACTAGACCCGTGCTGGACTAGGAACTGTAATATTTTCTGTATGTCACTATTTATCATATCCGGTGTGATTGGTGCTCGCAAATGGCCTTAATTTCATTCTTTTCCAACCACGCAACCAGTATCTTACAGAATACTGACCAATGCATTTTGCCTGCAGTATTGTCCCAGACAGTCCTTCAGCACGAATGATGGATCTTCCAACCACAAGGAAGCGCGCGATGAAGAACAAAGTTGTTTTCGGTACAGGTGACCATTGGCGCGCTCCCACTTTCACTGCTAACATGGGGTTCGTAAGGGCTGTTTCACAATCTGGTATGCCTTTGCTAACCATCGAGCACAGACCTAGGGCGTTGATTGGTCTGTGAGACTGTGACAGACGGGTTGGCAAAAACTAGGGTATGGGTGTTTCAGATCCAAGAGCTGCAATTCTGCCCCTCCTGAACATGAATCTATCTGAAGTTGTAGTTCCCTAATTTTAGTTATGCTATTCTTGGAACTGTGGTGCACAGTTGCAGTGATGTCTACTCTAATCCTGCTTGCTTTGTACATAACTGTATATGGTTCTGATCCACTGAAGTTTATTGGAGTGAGAATGGTGTGTTCATTTATCGTACTCTTACTATTCTATACTCCGTAGTATCCTTGTGAGTTGTGACGATCATAACATGTGGCACAAGTTTTCAAGTCTTCAGCATAACTTTGTGGATGAACGCAAACACAAATTAACTAGTCATACTCGTAAGAGAGAATTTCAGCTTACAAAAAACAATCTAGACTATTAAGCATCCTTCAGTTTAGAGTAGCTAATTACGTTCCGTCAAACCTACCATTCCACCAATAGCATTGAGCGGTCAGTGGAGACGTTTGGAGCTAGTTTTGATACTTCTAGCAGGTAAAGCATTCTTAGAACATCAGACACTAGATGCGTCCAGAAATTGGTGATTCAATCGTACAGATGAACATGGATTTTATTTCCACACCAAAACTAGGACCAGCATATCAAATAACATGATGTTGTTTCCAACCCTGAGCTATTAGCTGTTAAATTGTACATAAGCATTGAACAAATGTTTTCACAGACGGTCCTCTGAGGCAGCCAGTGAAGCCCATCAACCGAGTATTTTTCAAAAAAGATGACACAAACTAGTAGGATTTTCCACAGTGAATCAAGCTGCCAGCCCCCAAGAAAAGCCCAAAAATTGCTGCGCTGCCAACAGTTGTTTGTCCAATGTATCTGATCTTTAGCAACCCAGGGATCTGTGAAACAGAACAGCATACTGATTAGCCATAGAAATAACTATAAAGTAGCATTTAGATATGCTTTATCTTGTCAGTTAAATCAACAAAAGCTACATTATGCCATGAATTTGATAAAGTAAATATACGCTAAGGTTAATTGAATGGACTTTCAAGGCTTAATGTCAAAACATCAGTAGCGCCATGATAAGTAGCACCTTTTGCGTCTTGAAAGATAGGGCAATCAATTTATTTCCTTTCTATTGTTTTGATGAATGAATATCTAATAATTCATGAAGAATGCCACAAAACCAAATATTGAAAGGGAAATCAAATAAAAGCACTACCGCAAAGCAAATTTGAGCTAAGAAAGCAAATAATGTATGCATACCTTGTATCTGAATGCCTCAAAAGTTCCATAGCAAGCACCTACACAGAAAGAAGGAAAAACAAGCCAATTATTAACTCGGTACTCATATCCTATGGAAGCAGAAAGAATTAAACAATATGCCATTTATTTTCGTGATGTTAGTATCCTAGGAAGCACGTAGGCTCGAGAACTAGTTACAAGCAACTTTCTGTTAGAGCTACATCTTGAGATCAACAATTGTACAAGAGTTGATGCCTAGAAGAAGCAAAGAAGCCAATCATGTTAGCTACCAATGGTAGAAGCACTGGTTGTCTAACACACGCGGTAAAAGTAGAGCATCTTTTCTACCTTATATACAATACCCTACCCAAAAGCAATGACTATACAAGTCAGACTGCCAGAGACTAGCGTTAGCCTAATACAACAACGACCACATCCAACCCTTTTCAACCGAGGTTAGTATTCTCTGCATGGGCAAAGCACAAAACCACCAAGTGGAACTATAACTTTTCAACAGCAAATACCAATAAGTAGGCATACAAACAATCTCAAATCACTGTCATCTTTCCTTTATGAGGTCCAAATCAGCTATCAAAACCAAAATCCAAATATACAAATTGGTACATTCCACGGGCACGGAGGCATTGAACGGCTTTTGACACTAGAAGTCAAATTGAAAATCTTACATTTTTCATCCCAACTCCTAACAACCCTTACAGACAAATTCACCAAACGCAACAACCCTTGCAGCACACGCGATTGGGCAAAGAAACTCCCAACTAGAGCATCGATCTAGTCTCCCTAGACTTGAACCAACCTATTACTTCCACCTCCCGAAGCTGCGGAGCCCCCCAAGGCCCCAACTAACAAGACAAACCACGGATCAGCAGCTATCGCGCCAAGATCCCTTAAATCTCACACTACTCCACTTCAACCAACCGCAAAACCATGGGCGAAAACTGACCAGTTCGCGCGGATTGATACAGGGCTAGGGTTTTTAAGGTTTAAGGAAGGCAGGGGGTTACCAACGGCTCCGCCGACCGCGCCGCCGATTACGGCTCCAGCGCCCACGCGCGCGAGGCAGCTATCGGTCCTCGCCATCACCTCCTCTCGGCCGCCGCCGCCGCCGCCGCTCTCGTCCACCTGCTGGCTGCCTGGTTTCCTCGCGGAATTCTTCTTTTTCTTGCGTGGAGTGCCTATCCGGGTCGCCGTTTGCAGCCTGCGTTTATGGGCCTGGTTGCGGTCGCGGCGTCTTTCGCAAGTATTTCTTCGGGTTGGCTGGCCTTCCTCGGATAGGAGTTTTTTTTTTAGACCTCCTCGGATAGGAGTTGGGCCGGGCTGTCGTCGGACTGTAGGAGGATCAAGCTAGATTAACCCAAAAGGTCTAATATAAGCCGTCCGATTCGCGTAACGGACGGCTTTCGATCCATCTGAAGTCGCAAGAAATTGATCCGATTGACACTCTCCAACACGGCGTAGTAATTGAGAAGTGACCAGGAGAAGTTTTCTTGGATTAAAAGTTAAAAGAGAAGGTTAATTGTGACCCAGGAATTTGATAAAGCGCCAAATGTTTTGTTTTGAATCATGTTAGGATCTAAAACCTGCACTGTCTGTTCATGTAACAGGATCCAGAACGATTAAAACGCACTGATTAGTGATTATAGACCTGCGCAAGGTCTCTTTGCAGGCACATATCGTGGCTAGTTTATGCGGGCAGTTGTTGTTCTCGATGTCTTGTGCTGCGAACTTGGATTTGCGGCAGGTAAACTGCATGCTGACCGGTGGCTTCGACAGAAGTTCAGAGAGCGACAATGGACGGATCCATAAACATTGTACATCTGTACAATCTCGATCAATTATACGTGCTCCGGCTAATGCCTCCGGTTCTGTGGCTATGTTGGAGGGTACTCGGAGGCAGGTGAACCGTGTTAGCCCTGTTAGGCTTCTCAAATTGTTTTTCTACTAATTTTGGGTGACTACCAAAGGGGTAATATCAAAACGGCTCACCACCGAAGCTGGGGAGAAGCCGCAAAACAGCTTACACTAGAGAGGAGGAGCTAAAAAAATAGCTTCACCGGCTTCTCCTCTCTCTTCAAGTATAAAGTGATCATAAAATTACTCATATTGTCATTGAGAAGCCGTTTTACCAAACATTTTGCAAAACGACTTTACCTCCACTAGAGAAACCACTCCACCAAAGAAGCTAGAACCGAAACCGTTTTGGAAGGAGCCGAAGTTCTACCAAACGGGACCTTAGTTGACTTTGCAGCACATACAATGGCAGAAATTAACTTTACTTTCCTCACTTCACCATCGCTTTTAGGTGGAGCAGTTGAGCTTTGGTGCACTTGTAATTTGTAAATGACCATGCGTCAGGTTCAGGACCTCGCATGACCAAAGGTAGTTTGTTGCAAGTGACGCATCTGGAATTCTGGATCCTGGGCCTAACATTACCAAGCTACTAGTACTTGTAAGTCTCTCCTCTCCTGTGGAGTAGTGGTGGAGTCATTTGGTCGTTGTCAGTTACGTTGTTCAGACTCACAGAACAGGTGGGAAATGGCGAAATTAACTCTCAAGCAAAATGTAGAAAATCTAGTCGTGCATATCATTATTCCTCTCTAACAGTAGTACGCTACAATCTGTACACAAGATGAACACGACGCTGTGGGCGGGAGTGCACTGTGCACCTGTGCAAAAACCACACGGCCAGCACTCCGCCGAAAGAATCCAATCGCAACAACTCTATCCTTCTCTCTCCCAACAGGAGATAGATCCAAAGAAATCTAGAGCGCAGCAGTAGCAGTGAACAAATCACAGCTTCAAGCTGAACTTGCAGTTGCTGGCCTTGATCTTGATGGGGCTGCTGAGGTCCATGAGCCTGTCGACGACGAGGTCGCATCGCACCCTGGACGTGACCTTCCAGAGCTTGAAGCTGCCGAGCTCGACGCGCACGGGCACGTCGGCGCGGAACACGAGCGGCACGGACCCGGCCTGCTGCGCATCCCGCAGGCCCGACACCACCGCGCTCCCCAGCTGCACCTCCCCGGCCATGGCCAGCGCCAGCACCGTGGTGTTCCGGTGGCCCTGGTAGAAGGCCGGCAGCGCGCCCCGCGCCAGGCGGTACGACTCGTACCACACGCTCAGGCTGGACCCGCGCTCGTAGTAGATGCCGATGCGCGAGTTCGGGTTCGCCGCCGTCACGCTCACGTCGAACGCCGCCCGCGCCGTCAGCGTCGACGGGTCCACCTGGAACGCGGAGACGGCCAGGCGGTCCACCGAGTACCGCGGCGCCTTGGGCCTGAAGATAAGGTACAGCGCCCCCGCCGCCGCCGCGGCGAGGACGGCCAGCACGACCAAGGTGACTGCGGCGCAGCAGAGGAACCGGCAGCAGCAGCCCCGGCCCCGGCGCTTCTGCGGCGGCGGCAGCGGCGCCAGTGGTGCGACGCGGCGCGGCGGCGGAGGCAGCGGGCCGTGCCCGTGGCCCCGCTGCTGTTGCTGTTGATAGTGGTGGGGGTTGTTGGCGCGCGGCGCCGGATCGCCCTTGTCGGACCGGAAGGAGCCCCCCGGCACCAGCGGCGCCGTCGGCCGGTTGCCGGACTCCAGGTCGACCGGGTGGATCCTCTGGTGATCCGCCATGGCCAAGCTCCAAACCGTCCGCCTCTTGTCCGCGGCAGAAGCAAAGGGGAAGCAAGATCACGCTAGCCCCACCTCCACTCGCCCAGCCTTTGCTTGCTGCCTGGTCTGTGCGCGCGTGCGTGTGCTCCCACCTCCGTTCCTTGCCGCAGAGACCCGCGCGGCTCTCTTTCTATATAGGAGGCGGCGAGGCGCGGCGCGGTACTAGGCGTCACGCCACTACGGGGCGAAGGCGAGGGCGAGGAGGTGGAAAGGCGGTTGACTTGCGAGGGAGAGGGGAGGCTTGTGTGTGAAGGCCGCGGGCGAGAGGGGTTTTATGTGTGCGCGCGCGTGTCGTGTCGGGGTAAGGAGACGGGAGGGGGAGGGGAGGCGGGGACGTGAAGTCTCCACCTGCCCCCAACGGCACCTGCGCTGCGCGTCGTCGAAAGGGTGCGCGCCGGGGCTGCGCTTTTCGCTTATTTTTCTGCAATCTCGCGGCGGGGTTGCTTGGGTTTGGAGCGCGCCCGGTTGTTGGGATGGCGCGTGGAAGAGGCCAAGAGGGAGCGGACAGCGGAGGCGGAGCAGCTGGCTGCTGCCGAGACGCGTCAGCGCGGTGCGGCGCGGCGGCCCTTTTTCAAAGAGGCCGGGTGTGGACTGGACAGAGGGCTCGACGCCTGATGCTGCAGTGCTGCACATGGGGCGCACGGAAATGGGCCGTCAGAGGGGAGGGGATGAGCGAGGAGGATGTGTCGGAAGGCACACGGAAACCGGCACGCGGCGAGTCGGCAGGGCTGCCTGCTCACGCCTCACGCGCAATGCGGCGGCTTCACGCTGCCGCTCCGCGTTACGCTGTCGAAGGCTTCTGCCGTGCCGTGACAATGGTAGCTCTTAGCTGTTCCTCCGCCGGTCGGTGCTAGTTCTTTCAAGGTGACTGGTAGTCTGTTAGTGCTTACCATGTTGGAGTAGTAGTTAGTAATCTTTTTTATCTTCCGGTTGAGTGCTTAACACTATCTGTTAAGATCCTGACATACTACGCAGCCACTTATGCCTGCTGTTTTTGTTTGAGAAAATTTCTTATTTGACACTGGGAGATGACTAAATTTCTTCCTTGAAAAATTTTCCGTCTCTTAGATGACACCAAGTTTTATATTTTATTCCTTATTTGATATTTTCATCACTTTTATCACATAAGTCGAACAAAACAGCCATCAAATCACCTCAAAAATTCGTGAAACGTTTTTTGATAATAGAACAAACGAAGATGAGTCCATTTTGCTTAAAAACGCACATGTACCTTTGGCATTTTCAAATTAAAATTCACCAAATCTGACTACTTTTGAAGTATATTGGAATTTTTATGGTACCAAAATACTTTCCAAAAATTATGGAAAAACAACTAATATTCTTTACATGAGCTGTAGTCATTTATAAAATTAATTCTATCATAACTTACATAGATAATTACAAGGTTCTTTTAAATTTCCCCAAATTTATGGCTATGTAAGTTTTTCTTGGAAATAATTTAATAAGTCCCAGCATCTTAGGTGAGAAATATTAGTTATTCTCTTATAATTTTTAAAATTATTTTGGTGCCATAAAAATTCAAATAATTTATAAAGGTAGCATAAGTTGGTGAATTTCAATTTTGAACCCGTAAAAGCGTATGTGTCCAATATGAGTTCATATTCATTTGTTGTATCACTACAAAAAGTTCATAATTTTTTGAGGTGATTTGGAGATCGTTTCACCTTAATTAACTAAAACGAGTGATGGAAATGTTAAATAAGGAATGAAAGTTAGAAGTTGGTATCATATTAGGAAGGAAAAAATTCAGGATCAAGAAAGGAATTAACTCATCTTCCAGTGTCAAATAAGGAATTTCCTTTTTTTTACTACTATGTGTTTTGTTTAGGGGGGCAATATAGTAATACTCAATGTATCTGTATGCCACATTAGCATAATACTAGCAGAAGTGTCCGTGCAATGCATGGATCTTTACCATCTCTTAAATAATTATCTACTTATTCCTGATTCATATTTCATGGTGCTATATCATTTTTCTTCTTCTCCTTCCCGAAATTCTGCATAAGGAAAATTAAAGAAGTAGATAAGCTATCACAAGGAGAAAAGTTTATGGATTTCATACCAGGTGCTATCACAAGAATACGAAGGTTCTGAATGTAACTGGATGTTGTGATCCATCACTTTTTTAATTCCTGAGTTATCTGCCATATTTTCCTAAAATCTTGGCACTAAAAAATGTAACTTTGGTGTGCATAATTGAAATTGCAATTAATTTATTATCACAATGTATGTTGATCCGATCATCCAACAATTTTAATATTAG
Organism: Setaria viridis; assembly: GCF_005286985.2. NCBI lineage: Eukaryota > Viridiplantae > Streptophyta > Magnoliopsida > Poales > Poaceae > Setaria > Setaria viridis. The sequence goes on along the minus strand of NC_048271.2, from coordinate 14,981,524 downwards.
AGTGCTTCATGAAATTTGTATTTAGTCCCATGCAAATCCTCTGCTCGTTCTCCGGCTGTATAATCACTAAGTTAAAATTTAAATTAGCAATTCTGATTAAATTAAGGAGGTTCAGCTAGCAAGATTGTAGAGCAGGCCTTGAGGCTGTCTAGGTTGTTTTGCCATTATTTAATTTATAATGTATGCAACATCAGGTTTAAATATATATTGAAAGCTTTCATGCATTAACATGTTATTACAAACGTATTGCCCACAAAACTTTCAACCTACAAAAAGAAAAGAAACTGCAAAGCTAAATAAATGCTTACCTTTGATTAGAATCGTCGGACCACTTCTAAATTTAAAACTTTCACTGAATGCAAATTCATCTAGTAATTACCGAACCAGCTTGAGCATACTCCGAGCCGCATCTTGAGCATACTCCGAGCCGCATAGTACCAACGAGCACTCCAAGCAGCACCAGTAATGTTAGGTGGATGCCAGGCACCGGTGATGACCTGTGGTCAGCGTCGACAGCGGGCCGCAGGGTGGAGATGTCGCACTTCGCGTCTGTGCTAGGTAGAATGCTACGACAACAACTTATGCTTTGCTGCTGCGTGGATTATATGTGAGATCACAGCGGACTGCTTCCAAGAAAGCCAATGCTAGATTAGGGCGGCGCGCACGGGTGCAGCAGTGGGCGACAGCACCCGTGCACGGTGAGATCGAAGCTCCGTGTCGCGCCACCGGTGCGGCACGGTAGGGAGGTTGGGAAACAGAGGAGATGGATCGGAACTGCTGGGCCGTTTGACTGGCCCGCAACAAGAAGTCCATGCTCCTATCAGGATGGCGGGTTGATTAAAAAATGTGAGATTTTTTTTTTCAAATCATCAAGAACTATGACTGTTTAACTCCCAGAACATCGGGTTTACAAAACAACCACGATGTTCGGAATATTAAAGGTATAGATTGAGTACACGACCAACCGGGAGGTAGGATGTAACGGAGACGTCTTTCCTGCAACTGCAAGCACGGATGATCCACCCTTCGCTGAAGTGCAAGCACGTTTTCCTCGTCACACGCCACGACGTGTGGGGGTTGTGCCGCGCCGGTGCATGTCATTAAGAAAGAGACACTGATTGAGAGGAAAAAAGAAAACAGGAGAACCAAGGAAAGGAGGAGAAAGATAACATCGCATGTCTCTCGAACGGTGGTTGAGCGATGCTGATACACGCTTGACACTCGATAATACACGGCTGCGGAGTAAACAAAGCGATCGAGGAGCAGAAAAGGACGTGACCGGTGTGTTTAGTCAATCGAGTCTCGCTGAAGCTTCTCCGATCTACACAAGATCTGTATGCAGTAGGAGTAGCAGCTTGGTCGTTCAGTTTCAGTTTCAATCGTGCTAGTACCGTAGTACGCGACGAGCAACTTCTTTTTTTTAAATCTCTAACTTGATGGACATTTTAGCTTGTCAGGAACTAAAAGAAATGTTTAGTTGAACGGCACGGCGAACATAATCCAGACAGTCCGCTGGTCAATTGGAACCGACCGACGATGCAAGTACGCAACCATCGATTCTAAACGTGCCGACTGGATCTGGGATTGCTGTCCAATAGTTTGGTCACTTGGGGATTATCATTTTGATTACAGTATTTGGATATCAATTGCCGTCTCTGACTGAAGAGAGAAATTAAGTAAGGCAAGCAAAGCTCTGAGCCGGCTGAAGACTGAAGACGATGCCGGTGGCAACTACAGACAACTACGACAGAGACAGTGCTTGAATAAACAAGCCAACAAGGCGAGGGAGGGAATGCAGACCGGAAGCGCGACAAGGACCGAAGGACGACAATGATCTCGATGTATATTTTGCCTTCCGCTGTGTTAACACTTACGTAGTAAACAGCTAAATTGTTTTTTTTTGAGTACTCGTGTTCTTTTTAGGAGCCAAATCGTTCGTGGACCCTCGATGGTTTATTGATTGATTGTATGTGAACGGCATAGAAGAATCTCCATTCAATAGGGTAATGAATGTGTCATGATCGATTCGACACTTAAATGGAAATGATTGTAGTGAAGGACACATATCAGATTAACAGTATTTTTTTTAAAAAAGAGATCAGATCGACAGCCAAGTAATCTCCATTAGTTTGCTAATGGCAATATGTATGAATTGGCTGTCAGATAAAAATCAGATAAAATATGTACCACAATGGCTTGTATGGAATAAAAATAACTAAATGGTCGCAGAAATTCTCGAACTCGAAACTGAGATCGACCTGAACTTCACCAGAAAAATGGCAGATGAGACATTGCAAATGAAACCAGAGTCCCAGACAGTATCTGCCTGCATCACCGAGCAAAACGTGGCATGGCCGTGTCCGGACAGTATCTGGCTTTCATCTCTTGTTGGGCCTAGGATATGTGTCCCTCGTCGTGGGCCTGTGTGTTGGGTTGCTGGGCCCGGTCGAGACAACGTTATTCGACCGATCCAATCTCCACTCTCCTCCAGTCCTCCGCGACGCTCTCGTCTCCGAGTCCGAGAGCGGCGAGAGGTCCCGCGAATTCGCGATTCCAATCCTCCCATCGAGGGCAAGGCATGGTGGTGATCGAGCTGGAGCCCGAGGAGGCAACGCGCCCCTCGTCTACGGCGGCGGAGGAGCGGGAGGCAGCCCGCCCCTCGTCTCCCGCCTCGCCCGAGGAGCAGGAGGCGGAAGAGGAGGAGAAGGAGGAGGCCTTCGAGGACGCGCTCACCGACGAGCAGCTGCGGGAGGTAGCGCCCTGAATCCTTATTGATTCTCCCTCTCCGGTTGGCTGCTTGATTCGTGCTTAGAGGTGGAGCAGCGGAGTATTCCAGTAGTACATACTTTCGTCGGTTACACTAGATTCCAATTTCCCCTGTTTGCTACTATGAACCGAAAGATATTTACTATGTTTATTGTACTTAGTGTGGTTGACTAGGTGTTATCCTCATGGTTTCCATTGATCAGAAATTCAGAATTCTCTAATTTGGTAGGTCCTTTTGTTGTCCTTGTGAAGAAATATCGCTGCCTTCGTTCATATATGATATTACAATAGCTGAAGTTGCTATCACGTTCATTTAGAATGCAAGTGGTCGCTATGTTTGTTTTGTGATTTGGTAGTACCATGTTCCTATAGGAGATACTGCTCAATTGTTTGGTTATAAATAAGTACGAACTTAATGCAATACAGGCAAACTATCTGCTAGAAAGTTATTCATATGCATGTGAGATATACAAATCTGATGTGGATACTGCTACATTTAAAGGACATGTTCTTGAAATTTCACTTGCTGGTCCACATTTGATACAACTGTTCCCTTTGCAAGATAATGATCAACCAGATTTTCTCTGTAACCTGTGCATAAGTTTTGTAGCAAAACTACGTGGGAATGACTAAACAACCAGATGATGTGTTTTGGTATATATTTGGGCTGGCAGTAACTGCCGCAACATGATATAGATAAAAATTCGATACATTATCATCTTGCAACCTTTTGGAGGCTATTGCTTGGAGCTCATTATGTTGTTTAACATATTTGCTAGGTTGGGTTCAGAATTCACTCTAACATCCTTTCTGGGGAGATTTATTGCACTCTGGTAAATGAGTACTCATTCTACTTACTGTAGAAAGCTAGAAGCCAAGCAAATGATGCAAAAGCAGAAGGAAACAAGCTTTTTGGTGCTGGACAATATGAGGAAGCATTATCACAGTATGAAATGGCATTGCAAATTGTTGCTGAGTTGGAATCTGCTGAGGATATATGCTCCGCATGCCATTCAAATCGTGCTGTATGCTTCTTGAAATTGGTAAGCTATTTTTCTGATTGCACTATAACTTTGTTAGACAGAGGAAAGTATACATATTTGTGTGCCATGATTTCTCCTTACTGCTGTGTAGTTATGTGTTTTTAATGAAGCCCAGTCCTCTACTGTCACTACTGTTATCCCCTTATTGCTATGCTTCCTTTTAACTCTTTTTCATCTGCATTGTCCTTGTCCTTACATTCTTGTGTAAATTTGCTAGCAAACACTGTTTTGAATATGCTGCCTGAAGCCCTGAACTTGCTAGACTAGGGCATGTTTATCTGGTGTTTAGTAGTTGAAACCTTTGATCGTTGCTTCTAATTTTGCTAAAATGTCATCCTTGATTAGTCTAGTTTTCAAATGTATTATACTATGACCTTAGTCTCTTAGTTATTTACTCAGACCAGCACATCTATTTCATAAATTCAATTTTTGTCCGTTGCAAGCAAACTCCAATAGTCGAATGCTAACTCTCGTGTTATTAGGGGAAACATGACAAAGCGATTAAAGAATGCACTAAAGCACTTGAGCTCAATCCATCATACCTGAAAGCCTTGCTCCGGAGGGCAGAAGCACATGAAAAGCTCGAACACTATGATGAAGCCATTGCTGGTTAGATGTTTTTCCTCCATAATGTGTTTGATGCGTCCATTTCACATAAAAATGCATCATTTCTGAAGTTCACTAGTTCTGATTGCTGTCAATGTATTAATGTTGATAGATATGAAAAAGGTTATTGAACTGGATCCTTCAAATCAACAAGCCACAATATCACTTTTCCGACTAGAGCCCCTGGCAGCTGAGAAAAGGGAAAAGATGAAGGAAGAAATGATAGGTAATATGCTGCCCTTTTTTTTCAAGTATCTCAAATAGCATTATCGGCTCTTATGATCTCGTCGTGGAAAGCTGGTAGACATCTTTTATGTAAAATGGTTTTTCTTGTGACGCTTAAGGAGTTCATGCAAACCAGTGTTGTTGTGCTATCTGCTTTCCAGAACATTCAGTGATGAAATCTTAACTTATCAGGATGCAGTATGTGCATGGATAATGCCAAAGATTTTACATTATTCATTAAAGTTACCACTGAACAAAATGGATCTAAATGTCCTCCTTTGGTTACGCCAACCTATCCATTTTATGTTGATAATCCCATGTTACTGTTGTGATAGTGATCAAGTAGCGCACATGTTTCTTTCCATGTATCATTTTCCTTGTTCCTTGGTACTAATGGTCCCATGTTATCTGTTGCAGGAAAGCTGAAGGATCTGGGGAATTCTGTGCTGGGTCACTTCGGAATGAGTGTTGACAATTTCAAAGCTGTCAAAGATCCAAACACAGGTTCCTACTCCGTTCAATTCCAGAAGTAATAAAAGGTGAAGAAATACACGGACGAAGATGATGAGCGGCAGACTTCAGTTAATGGACTCACTGGACCCTTCATTATATGGTTCAAGGCACTTCTGCGTTGCGCCACATACCTGGTCCATATTCACGTAGAATCCTGCAAGTTGATCAGAAGGCGGAGCATGAGTATGAGCCTCCTGGATTATTGTGTCTCGCACTATGTTGCACGTTAGAGATGATGTTGTGTCGAGTGTGAACTTGTACAGTATGTGTTCCGAACCCTGGTATTTTCCTAGTACAAAGTCCGCTTCTTCTTCTTCTTTTTTTTGAGACCTCAGTACAAAGTCGCTTTAGATGGAACCTGGAACTGGAAGTGTTCCCCTTTTGTGTTGTGAAACGGTTTCTCTCCCGTTTTTTAACCCTTATCTTTTGTAGAAATGGTCCCAACCTGACGGTTAGATATTTGCTTCATCGTACTGAACGGGCTAGTACTATCCATTCCCGTGCCCGTCCCCATCAACCATCATCAAGCTCGGCAGCGCGAGCCACCAGCTGCACCGCTGCAGCCTGCAGGCCTGCCATTCTGCCACCACCGTCGTCTTCAACCCAAGCCTCGTCATCAACACGTCCAGGGGACCGGCGGCAATCTCTGGATGATCGTGATGTAAATATTGGTTAATTCTAGCTTATAGTTACGCGCCTGATTCAGTAAGCAAATGAGAAATTTTTCAGTTTCGTCTGAATTCTGCATCGCGTTGGCTGATGACACACAAGCGAGTGCTCCCGCGGTCCCGCCTGCCATGGGAAGCAGAGCACCACCGTGGCACTGGCATGGCACTCCCGCCTGGCGCCACGGCGGCGCCCTCCCCGAACGACGACACCGCGTTCCGCGCCAACGTGCTGTCGCTCCTCGCCGCCCTCCCATCGGTCGCCGCGCGCGCCGCTACCACGGGACTCGCCGCCACGCTGTACGCCGGGACCGGCCGCGACCGCGACTTCGCGCGCGGCGTCTGCTTCGGCCTCGGCGCCGCGCGGGCCCTCCCCAGGCGAATGCCTAGGGTGCCTGTCCGCCGCCGCCCAGGACGTCGCCGGCGGATGCCACGGCCGCCGCGCAGGCGTCTGGACGCCGGCTGCTGTGCTTCCTCTCCTACGCGGACTCCAACGCGTCCACGCGGCCCGCGAGGACGCGTTCCGCGGCTGGTTCTACCTTCTACGACGACGGCGACGGCGACGACGCGCCCATCGCGGTGGTGGTGGTGGTCGGTTACGCCTGCTACCTGCGCGTCCCTCTGGTCGATCTCACTCCAGGCCCGCGGTGCTTAGGAATCTTCTACGCCATTGATGTGATCGCAGTGGTGCTCATGGATTATGGAAGTAGGCGGCATGCTGCTTTGCATCGACATTGCCCGTGAGTTTCATCTAACCGTCGGCATAACGCGCTGCCTGACGTTGTGTCTTTTAACTTCAGCCAGCTTCATGCGAATAGCGAATCAAGCATGTTGGAACTTGAAAGTTGACAGCAAGGAGTTGCAGACTTGCAGTGCAGTTGATCCTATCATACACATATATATTATTACCCTAGTGCAGAAAGGAATTGCCACATTGGCCAGTACCCTGAACTTGGTCAGCAGAGTAAAACCCAAGTACCCACAGCTCTCTGTGTCACTGGTTCTTCCTCAGTGAACAGTTTGCTGGTTCGATTTGTCATGTAACCATGTTATGTAAATGCGAGACTTCTCATGTTCTTCGGTGAACGATGCCTGCCCTGAAGTAGTTTGTTCATTGGTAGTTCTATCTTTACTTTAGTGAACAGCTAGTTCGCTCGATCTGTTCTGGTCTGTTGAGATTTGGACTCGGAACTTCACGGAGCGGGGGAGCAGGACTGTAGAGTAGGAAACGTGAGCTTTAGGCCGGCGGTCAGGCAGTCCCCGTAGGATGTTGGGCCCGTCCAATGTTATAGCCGAGCTGGCCCCCCATGCAACCGCATCGGCCATTTCCCTCCAAGCCCAGTTACCCCTCCAGTTTCCCAATTCCAGCCCACAGAGCCCACGAACCGAGCTCGTTTACGCCTTCGCCGTTTCGGTCCCTCGTTCCCTCGCGGCCGGAGAATGGAAGCCGGAGATGCGAGACCTAACCCGCAGGCTCCCGGCGCTACCTCGCCGGATTGACGATCGGGCAGAATCGCCGCCGTTCGTCGGCTCCAGTGACCCAGTTGTGACTGCGCTTCCTTGAGTCCCCCTGTGATATAAGGCCATCGTTGCCTAATTTTCCTATTTATGCAATAAAAGTCGATAGTAGTGTTGAAGATTGCTTAGAGAGAAGAGATTGTTTCAGCCTTCAGTACCTTCCTTGAATAAACTCATGAACCCAAAAGGAAAATAAGGTATTAGATAGGGGTAGTATCTGTGCTGTGCTTACCATATTTGTTTGAATTTCTTCAAATCTTCTAGAGCTCTTTTGATTTGAAACATTTAGAGAAAATTGTTTGGGGCTTTGAGGATATGTATTCATCTGCTGACATGACCAACTAGGAGACATGCGATTGAATTCTTATTAGTTGTTACATATGAAATGAATACCTAAGCACATATAAGTATAACCAACGATGTGTACATTATTGTTTTCATATGGACAAAAGGAGAACAAATTAGGAGTTTCAGATATGAATGGGACAATGATAATTAAGACAATCGCTATCACTGCAAAATTGCCTCGGCTCATCAGCAGTTTCTTTTGTTTAACTTTCACGTTTTTTAAGAAGAGTACTAACTGAGGCACACCGAAGGTTGTTCTAGACTGTTCTTGAAGACTTGAACTAGTATATTTTACGAGATGATATAATTGTATGCTCTGGTGTCTTTGTTCAACTATTTGAGCTGTTCAGAATGCTAAAGCAGATGGCTTTTCTTATAACACAAGATCATAAGCCAGGACTATATTCCACTTATGGGCTTATGAATTTACAGCAGTTGACAAGGGCCATCAGGCATAATTTTAAGAACAATCAACAATGACATATACTGTACCAAGACATGGCTTATTTAGTACTCCCTCCATTACAAATGTAGGTCGTTTTATCTTTTTAGGTTCATAGATATTATTATACACCTAGACATATCTATGAACCTAGAAAAGTCAAAACGACCTACAATTTGGAACGGAAGGAGTAGCTGCCAGTACGAGCAGGCGAACTGCAATTCGTGATGACATGCTCATCAGGCATCACCATGGCCTAACTCAGACATCAGACCATGTGACCTTCAACTCTCCAATGGTTTGGTTGAGCCTGAGAGCCTTCCACACCGCTGGTGAAGCGTTCAAAACGTTGTTGCGGCATGGGGGCTCAAAGTCGTTCTCCTCCTTGCAGCCGTGAACCGAGTCACATTCATCGACGACCTTGGCCAGGACAGACCTTCCATTTGCATGGACACGGATCTTCTTGTTGCAGCGGTTCGTGCCGTCAAGTCTCAGCCAACCAGAGGACAATATGACCACCAGTTCTTTGTCTCTGTGAAAGCGCATGTCGCAACTTGTGATCCTGGTTACATGATCTGCTCCATTATCAAATCTATTGACTGTCAGGATAGCTGGTGTCTTGGCTGACACCGGAGGCGAGCATCTGAACTGCGGGTAATGCTTGCCTGCGATACAGCAGCTATCCAAACCATTCTCTCTGTTGCAGTTTCGTCCCTTGCCACGAATGACGCCACTGACATGGCAGGTTGCCGCAGAGACCTCATGAAAGGGGAAGCACATGATCTGCAAGAGGGCAAACAAAACCAGTAGTCTAGTGTCAACCATATTTCTGTTCTCTTGCTAGCTGCCTCCCAAGATTATGTGAGAGCTTGAGAGGCTTGGAACTCTTGCTGAGTGACTGAAAGTATGTAGTTTGTTTGCCTTTATATAGAGCTCTAGCATCAACATGTCAGCAATTGCTATGCCTCTTGTTTAACTGGACATGTCACATGATGCCCCTTTTCTTGGTTCATCACCTCATGTTTACCTTGATCATCACACCTTTTTTTGTCTGTGCATGGCAGGTAACTACATTACCTACTGATGTCAAGTCCAATATTACTGCTGCTAGCTTTGGTATTAGTGATTCTTTTTTCAAGTAAACAATAGTTGACATAATTTGACCAATCGAATCTGATACCCTTAAACTCATGTTGTTCCAGAAGGAAAAATAAATAGAAGACATTTCTGTATGCAATTGAAAAACTGTTACAAGAAATAAAGAAATAAAAGTATGGATAGGAAAATGGAAAGCACGTCGAGTCGACAGTACTGTGGTAAAATGCTGGCCATCCCTTTTGTGTTAAGTCTGTACGCACATCATAGCAGGATCAAAGGTGTGATTTGCAAAAATAAACATTTGAAATATTTGGGATTCCAATATTTTTTTTTGAAACGAGGATTCCAATATTGTGCACTAAGGGAAGCTGAACCGGAGTGTCTTTCTTATTTGTGGATATGCATGTGAAGCTAAGATCTCCTTCTATTATAGTCTTTTCCCCAGCTCTTTCAGACTGGCCTTTGTCTCCTGGTCTTGTGCTTTCTAGAAATATGTATGTCTTGTGACTATCCATTTTTAATAGCTTCATCTATGGAACTGAATTTTCTATCCCAAGTAGCCATTCTGCTGTCAGCTCTGAGGACATGTTTCTTGTGATAAGATTAAACTTATGTTGTCATATACATTGAAGACAAAGCAGGCCAAGATGCATTACATATTTAAATGTGTACTGTCATATCTTAATCTTCCATAATTCTGTAGTGGTTGTATATAATCGCAGGATGGCATGCCCTTTTTCTGATCTGTTTAGCGTCAGTAATGTTGTTTTGATGTAGATACACATTGTTTCCACGAGTGGTATTTGGAAGCCCCAGTGAAAGAGCATTTGTCAAGTAACTACATACCTATTTTCCTCCATGAGCACAAAACTTTTATTGAAAATCAATATTTGGGAGAAGAATTGTTGAGTTGTCTCGCATCTTAGAAAGAGAGTTGATGCTCCTGACATGTCATGAATCACCGCACTAATTCATTCATTATAGGGGTAAATCTATGTTGTAACAAGGGCTTGTATATGTTAGCTGTAGTTTTTTTTTCAGGTGGCTTTAGTTTTTTTTACAACTGCTAAGGATAGATATTGAATAATAGATGAGTGACTGACTAGCTGTAGTTTTTTGACAAGTTTTCTAAGGATGGACATCGACTAGTGCATGAGTTACTGACTTATTTTGAAAACATAAAGTAATGGTCGTTTTTTATATGTCAATATCATGAGATAGAATCATAGAATACCAATCATTTCGTACTAACTGCTCGAGGAACTAGATTTATTTTATTACAGTGCAATTTTTTTTTGAATATGCAGAGTTGCGTATCTTTGTATTAAGAAGAAAAAAGTTTTCATACATCACGGGCCTATCCGGGCGCACGCGCACACAGGTTTAGGCATGTTTTAGCTTACATTATACCACCACAACAACAACACAAATGTCACAGAAAGGCCAAGATCAGAAATGCTGATCTAAAACACCTGATGGCACCGGCCAGCTTATAGCGGCTAGGTGTTTTGCACCGGAGGCGCACCAAAGTTGCCCTTCTTGAATGATCTCGTGCAGCAGCTGTGAGGCATCTTTTGGTGGTGATCTTGCAAACACCCTTTCATTGCATTCCTTCCATATTTTCCATGAAACAAGCATAAACGCCGAGTCGAAGCCTTTCCTTTGCCATGAATGAACACCGCTTCTCTTGTTGAGCCACCAGTCTAACAGTCGGAATAAATTTGTCGGGATGGCGTTGTGCAGGTTTAGTACTTCACGGACTTGATGCCACACTTGCATAGAGAATGAGCACCTCTTACAGGCCACAATGCGCATGTTCGCCTCTGCCTCCTGGAAGCTGTCCAGAGCCGATTCTTGATAGCTAACCACATGAATAGTTTCACTTTCGATGGTGCTCGAGCCTTCCAAATTGGTTCTGCTGTGGTGAACTTGACGGAGGTGCTATAGAAGAACTTGCATACAAATTTAGCGGAGTAAGAACCAGAGATATCCCATTTCTAGATCACCGAATCTTCCACCCCGGGCGTTAACTGAACTTGCTATAACTAATGCCATAAGGCGACGTATTCAGTTAACGCAGTAACTGTTAGGCGTCCGACAATATCATGAATCCATTGTTTTTGGTGCATCCCCTGCGCTATTGTTCGTCGATTCTTGTCCGTCGATTCTTGATTCGTGGCCTGATCAAGTTGCACAATTCCGGTGCCAAGGTACACGGCGAGGCCTGGCCATCTAGTTATCGACCCAAAACAACACTAAGTTGCCATCCCCTACTTGTACTTGAATCGAAGCTTGGAACAGTTTTCTCAGATCATTATCCTATTCGAATTCGAGCTGCATATGTTTCCATGGGCGACCGGGATCCATTTTCTTCAACCATAGCCACCTCATTCTCAAGGCTAGCGATGAAATGCACAAGTTGGGGATGCCCAGCCCTCCATAAGTGAATGGTCTGCAGACATATGGCCAGGCCACCAGGCAATGGCCACCATGCGCTGTAGGCTTGCCGGCCCAGAGGAAGCCCCGACGCCTCTTGTCGATTTCCTGCAATACCCATTCTTGAACTTTTAGAGAGATGAAGGTATGGATTGTGATCGAGCTCATTACCGCCTTCATTGTAGTAAGCCTTCCGACTTTATTCATTAAAGGCGCCTTCCAAGCGGGCATGCTTGCTGAAACCTTGTCAATCAAAGGTTGAAAGTGTCTTTTCTTCAGTTTGGTGACCGATAGAGGCAACCCCAGATAAAGAATGGGGAATTCTGAGATGGGGATCAACAGGATAGGCTGAATTCTATCGATCTGTTCCTGTGAACATGAGATGGGGGCTATCAAGCTCTTGCCCAGGTTAGTATGAAGTCCAGACGCTCGTCCAAAGAACCTGAGCACCTCCTGAATAGTGGTGACATCCTGAACACTTGGTGCTGCGAAGAGAATCACATCGTCAGCATAGATAGAATATTGGTAATGTATGGCATTGTTAGCTGGTGGGGCAAGGACGCCATCGTGGGCAGCTTTCTTCAGTAGCCGGTTCAGGACTTCCATGGTGAGAATAAAGAGCATTGGCGATAGTGGGTCACCCTGCCTCAAACCTCTAACATTGTGAATTATGGGTCCTGGGCTTCCATTGAGCTGTACCCTTGTTGAGGCTGATGAGATAAGGACTGATATCCAATTCCTCCACTTAAACCCAAATCCCATGGATTCTAACACTTGCAGCAAGAACGGCCAGCTTACTGTGTCGAATGTCTTTGAAATATCCAGTTTGATCAACAAGGAGGGTTTCTTTTTCCTGTGCAAAGTTCTAGCAGCCTGCTCAACAAATTTGAAATTATCGTGAATAGACCGTTGCTTGATGAAAGCAGTTTGGTTAACATCCACCAGCTTACTGAGTTCAGGGGCTAGTCTGTTAGCTAGGAGTTTAGCAACCAGCTTAGCAAAGCTGTGTATGAGGCTTATAGGCCTGTACTCGCTTGGTTTCCTAGCATCTTGGTGCTTTGAAAGCAGCCAGAACGTCAGACTTTACCACAGCCAAGCTGACTTATAGAATTCTGAAATGAACCTATCAGGCCCCGGTGCTCTCTCATTAGGCATCATTCTAATTGTGCTCCAGATTTAAGATTCAGTGAAAGGAACCGCTAGGTGATGAAGGTCTGCTGGTAGGAAACCCAGAGCAGGCAAGTTGACGAAGTCTGTTCTTTGCACATGAGAACCCAATATTTTTGAAGCGTCCCCACATAAGTAGAGACTAAATGTGATCCAAATTATCAGTCCCAGGAGGCTGATAACACATTTATTCAACAGATAGTTCAGAAACCGTACAGCTCCCGAAGGAGCGGGCGGGCAAGCCACACCCAAAGCAAGACTAAAGCGATAACAACACAAATCCAAGTTGCAGTCCAGTCGGACTCCGGGCTGCAATCGGAGCTAAGCGTCAGCGGAAGCATCCTGCAAAGGGCCAACACCGCAGGCAGCGTTGGGTGCAGACGCAACCTCCTACTCGAAGTCCTCGGCGACGAAGTCCGGATCCTCCTCTGAAGTAACAACACAAGGGTGAGTACAAAAGTACTCGGCAAGCCCAACCCCATCCACGGAGGGGGATACAACAAGAATATGCATATGAATGATCAAGGAATAAGCTATGGTTTATTTGCAGTAAAGCTGAATTTTAGACACATGCAGGGTTCCATTTCAAAGAAGTTTCATGAAAACATTTTAGCAAACCGTATATCAAGTGGGGTTGATCCTACACAAAGGATCCAAGTTTTATCTCTACCGGACTCCCCGTCCGCCGTAGCACACGGCACACCTGCCGGACACTTCCAAAACTTCACACACCCACACACGCAGTAAAATACCAGTCACCCCCAAAAGCTAGTTGTGTGACCGAGCCGTAACTCGTCCAATGCCGTGGACACGGCTACCCGGATAGGTTTTAACTCTGCAGAGGTTGTACACTTTTCCCACAAGTAGGGTACCGTATCGCGATCACCTTAGTGTCGGTACGGATCCTAACAAAGCCGTTACCCACCTTAGCCAACACTGACTAGTCAACACAGGAGCGCTCAAGGGGTTAGCAACCCATCCACGGGGCTGTAACCGGGACCTAAGTCACCAAGAGCTTAGTCCTTTTCCAAGGCCTCCCATTGCTCACCAGCACACCTGAAGCCTAGCAGTTTAGCTAGTGGGATTTATGCTAAGCCGTTGCCCATACAACGGTCGAGTGGTTGTACGATGATGGAATTAGGCAGGATGACACATCAACTCGGTCCTTAGCTATGACAAGATGGATATCTCCCACTCTGCTCAACCACTGAGGTACGAGCTCAACAACCCGGCGTTCCACACAAGAAACACCCATCCATCTCATCCACCACCTTTCTTTACACTCGAAAACCCAACTCCTCAGTTAAACATACTCACACATTTATTTCCGAGTAAACAGGTGTAGTCATGTTTGAATTTGGATAATGAGTTCCTAAGCATTCTAGCAGTATTTATCATCTAAACAGAGCAACTCATATTTAGAGATAAATATGGGACAACAAGGAATAGTCATAACAATCAAGGGGTGGCTATCCAACCATGTCTTGCGATAAAACAATATGCATGTTATAAAACAGGCCAATAGGTTGTGTCTGAAAAACTGGGTATTGAATATGCATCAAAGGGTGAGATTGGACTTGCCGTTCTCAAAGCCTTCCGGGAGCTCCTGCTCGCGGTACTGGTCCTCGGGCTCGGGCTCGCGGTCGAACTCCTCCTCGCGCTCCTCCTCGGGTACTCCGCGAGCTACGGCACACACAAACGAGCACACAATAAATAAAAAGGAAAAAGGGTTTTACCCGATGAGCTCCGAACAGGAAACATGAACGGAAAATAGGTAGGAAGGGTAATTTTGTGGGATTTTGATATGCCTCGGCGGAAATATATGAGAGGAGGCTGTGGTCGAATTTGGGGAGGATTGGAGGAAATTTGGCGCATGAAATGACGGGTTAAAGGAGTATTAGGGGCTTTAAAACGGGGTTTAGGACTGAACCGCGAGAACAGGGGCCTATCCGTAATTATTTTTGGAATGGTGGGAGGACTTGTTCGCAAATCAGGGAAACTAGTGGGTTGGATCGCGAGGAGAGGGATTTACCCCTTCTTCTTCCTGAAGACAACAGGAGGTTGAGAGGAAGGTGGTCGTCGGTGCTCTGGTGGTGGGAGTGGAGGAAGGCAAGGTGCTCGTGGTGAGGGTGTGGAGGTGAAGTCTCGGCTCCCTCCTTTTATAGGCGGCGCGCGGGCGGGCGAGGGCCGAGGCAATGATGGCGGCCGGACCTTTGGCCGGTGGCGTGCCGGGGTGGTGAAGCTCGTGGACGGCGTGGCGGCGTGGTCGACGAGGCCACAGGGGCGGCGACCGGTGACCGGCGACACGACGCGACGCACCGAGCCAAGCGCTAGACGCCAAGGCGCGAGCGGGCGTGGCACGGGCGACGTGACGCGGTGCGGGTGCGGCGCGGCGTGGCGCGGCGGGGCGGCGGCGCGCGTGCCGCGTGGGGAGGAGAGCCTGGCGCCTGGTGCAAGTGGGTGTGCCAGGGAATTAAGAGAAGAGAGAGAAGAAAGGAAAAAAAAAGGAGAGGAGGAAGAAAGAGAAGGAAAAAGAGAAGGGAAAGAGAGGGGAGGAAAAAGAAAGAAGGAAGAGAAAGAGAGGGAAGGGAGGGGAAAAAGATGGCGGATATTGCGGGATTCGTCTGCGCGCGATGAAGGATTTGACGGGTACGCGGCGAAAAATACGGGGAGTGGAAAAATGGAGAATTGACGGGCCGGGCCAGGACGGCGGGTCCGACGGAAGGGAAAGGATTTGACGGAGCTCGTCGGTCGGAAAAATTTTGGAAAGTGTTTTTAACGGGTGATTTAACTGGGTGTATTTTACGGGCGTTACAATTTTAGAAAAGTACATGTAGAGCATTAGTTCCTTTTCATCATGTGTGAGTGCCAGGACACCATTGTGTTCCAGTTGGGAGATGAACTTTTTCTGAGCTCTGTGGCCACACTGCATATGGAACAACTTGGTGTTAGCATCCCCATCTCTAAGGTAGATATTCTTGATCTTAACCTTGCCATTATCCTCTCAAGGGAAGACAGACCGAGGATTTTACATTTTAGCTCATTTCTCAGATTTGCTTCACTAGCTGTGAGTTGGCGCCCCTCCTGAGCCCTGTCCAGCCAGGAGACCAAGGTTCTGGCTAGTAAGAGTTGTGACTTGATCTGGCCAACACAACATTGGCTCCAACTTTGCAACTCGCGCGCTGTGCTTTTCAGCTTAAGGTCAAGAATGGTGAAGGGGTCTGAAACTGTATGGGGGCACTTCCAACCACGCTGCACTGCATCCAGATACCCTAGTAGCTTGATCCACCAAGCTTCAAAGTGGAATCGAGGCTTGGCACTGAAGGAGGCATTTGTCGCTAGGAGGAGAGGGCAATGATAAGACATATCTGAAGAAAGCACCATGTAAAAAAGCACAAGGAAACTTCATCTCCCACTCTACTGACGCTAGGACTCTGTCAAGTTTAGCCATGGTTGGGTCCGAACGCTCGTTGCTCCACGTAAAGCATCGTCCGTGTAGGTACAAATCCTTCAGCTGCAACTCGTCCACGAACCTCCTGAAATGGCCCATGTTTCTTCGGTTGAGGTTTTCGTTATTCTTATCAGCATCATTTAGGATCAGGTTAAAGTCTCCTGTTATAACCCATAGAGGCGTAACAAGGTTGCGAACGGATCGTAGTTCGTCGAGGAACTCGATCTTGTCAGCTTCCGGGTGCGGCCCATATACTGTGGTGAGACTCCATTGCTCATCCGTCGTACCCAGGGCGAGGTTAACCGTGACAGAGAACCGGCCAATGTGCATGGTGGAGCAGGAGATTTCCGGACCTCTACACGCGATGAGGATGCCACCACTTGCACCAGAAGACGGTAGATGGGCGAAGTGTATAAAACGCTGTCCTAGCATCTCACTGACAAGGAAACGGTTGATGTCGTGGATCTTGGTCTCCTGAAGGCAAACCACGGCCACATTGGCGTCGTTTACCATCGGTCGCAGCGCATCTCTACGGCACCGTGCATTCAACCCGCGAACATTCCAAATCAAAAGGTTGTGATTAGGCTGGTCCATGATAAGTTACAACATTGTAAGCGTTTCAGGTGGTGGGAATGGCGCACGCCTGACTTGTGAGCAGCAGCAGTTCTTGGTCAGTCAGGCCGTTCGCGGCGGGGAAGATATCTCGAAGGGCACGAAGTGGCGCTGCATGGTGGACACCAGGAACTTGTTGAAGTCCTTGTCAGTGATCTGTGCAGCTTCTTGGTCTTGTGTAATGAT
This sequence comes from Setaria viridis, assembly GCF_005286985.2. Classification (NCBI taxonomy): domain Eukaryota; kingdom Viridiplantae; phylum Streptophyta; class Magnoliopsida; order Poales; family Poaceae; genus Setaria; species Setaria viridis. The sequence continues at coordinate 14,964,448 of NC_048271.2, read as the reverse complement.
TCCCAGTTTCTTCGTCGCGAGGACTTCGCCCTTCTTGGATGCCCTGACCGCCGTGTCCAGTAGCTGCGCCCCAAGTCAGTTGCTGCGCCAGTGCAAAAATACTATGACATCATATACCTAGATAATGATTTCATACGAAGGCTATGACTCTGTGTTATGGGGGTGTTTGGATTCCGGACTAAACTTTAGTCCCTGTCACATCGAATGTTTAGATACTAATTAGGAGTATTAAACATAGATTATTTACAAAATTCATTGCACAGATGGAGGCTAAACGGCGATACGAATCTATTAAGCCTAATTAGTTCATGATTTGACAATATGCTGCTACAGTAACCATTTGCTAATGATGGATTAATTAGGCTTAATAGATTTGTCTCACCGTTTAGCCTCCATATGTGTAATTAGTTTTATAATTAACTCATAGTTAGTTCTCCTAATTAACCCTCGAATATTTGATGTGACACGGACTAAACTTTAACTCCAGGATTCAAACACCCCTATATATATCTGTCTTGACTGCTGTTGTATGTCGGCTATGCAGTCAAGCTGTCCACTCATCAGACCAGGTGATGTCTTGCTCGCAAATGCTCTGGTCAAGCCCAAGAGAATTCCACGCTGCTGCTGAAGCATCGACAAAACGAATGGTGCCTAAAAATTGTGCTATTGCAGCCATGTACAGTCACAGTGTCACACTCATCTACTACCTTAGCGTACACAGAGTTATGTTGAACCAGCCAGTCGACAGCACGACTACCATCACCTCGCCTCCGTGGTAGGAGTTAAAGCACTCTGACGGGTCATCGCTTTTCTTGCACTTCTCATTCTCAAGGCTGTTCAACGTCAGCACTGCTCTGTTGTTGACGTCACGGGTGGGGAGCAGTGGTACTGAGGCTACTGCTTGCCATGGACACAGCAGTCCGGGTCGGCCTGTTGCTCTTCTCGCAGTTGCCTAACTTGCCAGGGGCGATAGCCACTGGCAAGGCAGACACCAAGTCTGGGCTGAAGTGAGAATGCAACATGAGAGTTGGACAAAGCGACCATAAATATGATCACCGCGGCAGCCAAAGCTCCAGTGGTGACCATTTCAGGTATCCGCTTATATTCTCCCCCTCTTTACTTGACTGTCTACGTTGATGTTCTGGCTTAGAGGTAGCTGTGCACCAATTTATATATAGCCATCTTGTCCCTAGTTATGAATATGTGTTTGTTGTTTGCCACAGCAATCTATCACTGTGTTTTCAGATTAAGTAGTCTAAACTTGATGTGTTGACATGCTATTCCGAATGGATTTCTGATAACCCTTGCAAATGATAATCTTGTCGATTAAGCTATCGCATGCTTGTACTGATTATGCTATGAAAATGTAACTAAGAATTCAAAATATTATTATGGGTATATGTATTCTACGAGTTAAAGTTCAGCATTTTTTATAAGATAGAAGAATTCTAAACTTTGAACACTAGAATATCATTGTATGAAAATCAGAAATTTAGAGGTTAACGTTCCAACTAAAACTTTACTAGGCATGTCTGTACTTCTTCCAGAATCAAAGTCACTGGAATTATCGGCATAGTACGGCTATTTAAAATTCATAGCACGTACGAGTGGCAGGTTGAAGTCTTCAATGTAACAAGTATTTGTGTAAGTTAGTTGAGTTTCAGAAAAGACTGCGAATTTCTGGACTTCACAGTTTAGAATATCGAACAAATATCTCAGAATGCAGGACTGACCAACAAACCAGTTAACAATCTTAGTCTTTCATATCGACAATCTAGGCAGACACTGAGACTGGGCAGAAGTGCGAATGCTACGGCCTACGAGGAGGTGGAGAGAGTGATTTTGATCTCAATCTCACCCTCTCTTTTGTGTTTGCCCTTTGCTGCTTGCGTGTGCTCAGGGTTGGCCGTACCACTAAAAGGAACGTGCATCGGTTGTTTGCCCAGGCTCACTGCTATGTTCAGATTAATCCATCTGAACTTGATGTCTTGACTTACTATTTCAGATGGGTCCGATTAACGTTACAGAAGTTTTCTTTCTTGATTAATCTATTGCGCGGTCTATATTTATCAATAACATCACAACAGCCCTGATGTTGGCTAAGGATGAAGCCAACTTGTGGAGTATGGCAGGAGCTGAAGGGATCACCTTGCTCACTGCCAGGGGAGTGGGTTAATTCCCTGGTTTAGTGGTCAGGTCCTTCTTAAGTTTTTTATGGCAATTAGGTGTTTTCAGTGACTTGTGTGCGTGTGTGTGTTTGGGTGTGAATCTATGTATGACTCTTCTTCTTCTTCTATTAATACAATGATACGTAGTTCTCTTGTGTGTTCGAGAAAAAAATATTTATCAGTAACTTTCTCTCGGGACGGTAAATACGACAAAGTCCAGCAATTTTGTGCGACCTATAGTGACTTTTACATGTCTGATTAGAGTCCAGATACATGTGTTTCTTCCCGTCTTTTCTGAGGATGGTGCTTGTTGAATTTTATGTCTGGAGCTTGGTAGTAGAAGCTTAGGCACGCAATGGTTTATCTTGTCTAGCTTGACCTGTGATACTTGAAACGGGGACATTGTTGGAAATTGATAATTTTGGTAAACAAACTTGAACGAATTCCACTGTTTCCTATTAGATTTTACATTACAATTAGGTCCATATACTCTGCTTTGGTGACATGAAAACATGTGCAATTCTGTTCTGGTTTCTGAAAAAGAATGTGTTATTTCAGTAAGTTTTGCGAATGTGTTATAATAGAAAACAGTGACCCAAATTACATTTTAGATTTTGCAAACTGCATCGGTGTGCAGAGATTCACTTTTCAGTGATTGAGGAGGCAGTTTTTTTAGATAATACAATAAATCGTATTACAAGCCATAGGTAACAAGCAAAGGTCTAGCTGCATCAATAACAAATTCCATTGATAAAGCGCCACCTATACAGGAATGTAGTAAGACACAAGAATTATAGATCTCAATATCATACTAACAATAGTACGTTGAACATATGCATGAGTTATTTTTTGGGAGAAACGTGAACTATATCAAAGGAAACATATGACAGTGATCATAATTTTTAGGAAGATGACGACAGACACACTAAGTGATGGTTTATTTAGTAGATACTCCACCACCAATAATACTAGCATAAACCGCATCACAAATCCCGTGTGAGTGCAAGTGTGAAGAACAAACTCCTATGTGTGTACCCCCCCCCCCCCCCCCCCCCCCCCCCCCTCCTCTCTCTCTCCCTGTTGGAGCTGGCAACTTCAGCCAGTGAGCGTTCCACGGCTCAGACGTCAGACCAGGTGACCTTGACCTCCCCGAGGCTCTGCTTGAGCCCCAGCGCCTTCCACACCGCCGGCGACCCGTCCACGACGTTGTTGGGGCACGGCGGCTCGAAGTTGTGTTCGTTGTCGCAACCGTTCACGGAGTCGCACTCGTCGACGACCTTGGCCAGCACGGAGCGGCCGTTGGCGGCGGTGACGCGGACCATCTTGCCGCAGCGGCGCGTGCCGTCGAGCCGCAGCCACCCGGAGGACAGCGCGACCACCATCTCGCTGTCCTTGTGGAAGTGGTGGTCGCACTCCGACGGGCCGCCGCCGTCCTTGCCCTTCTCGAAGCTGTTCAGCGTCAGGGTCGCCGGCGTACTTGCGGACACGGGCGGCGAGCACCGGAACTGCGGGTACTTGCGGCCCGCGACGCAGCAGTCGGAGCCGTGCAGCGTCTTGCACTTGCCGGCCTTGCCGTGGAGGACGCCGCTGGCGCGGCAGGTGCCGGCGCTGGCGCCGGGCTTGTGGTGCTTGGTGGCCGAGACGGCAAGGACGTGGAGGGTAAGGACCTGCAAGAGTAAAAGCGCCACTAGCAGCTTCGTGTTGGCCTTGGCCATGCTAGCTGCTTTGCTGAACGCTGATTGCAGTGAACTCTTGCTGGTGCATGAGGTGTATTGGACCCATCAGGTGCTTTTTATAGAGCTTAACGAACATCAATTGCTATGGAGTTTGATTTTACTGGACAAGTTAACACACTCCCATTCCTTGGTTTTGCAACCCCTTATCTTGTTTGATTGGTTGGTTGATCGTAGACAGTGAATTTGGGCGGCGAAAGACTGGAAATCCTTGTGTAGTGGTCAAGACCATCTCATTTTTAATTTGTCTTTGCCCGATCAATTAATTACCTGAAATTGTTTAGAAAGTTCGGGTGGAGGCATGGAGCTATAGACCCTGAGATCCTCACATTTTCTGCCCTTCTCCCAATCACGTAGCCCATCAGTGTCACCTTGTTTGGGACTTGTGAGCAATCACGTCCCTTGTCTTGTCTGAATTGAGGAGTGGATGAGATTCCAAGGTATATACACCTGGATCTCCCGAGACGTGTGAATCCAAGCACCGTCACTTATCCGTGCGACGATGAAGGAATCCAAGTTAGCTCATTTGTCTTCACTGGCTCATTGGTGGCATTGGCAATTTTGGCCGTTTCTCTTCTTGTTTTGTTTTTTGGCTGTGGAAGTCTCTAGGACATTCTATGGCGCCCAATTAACAAAGGTAGGCTTCCTGCACACGTAATCACTTTTTGGCTATGGAAGTCTCTAGGACATTCTATGGCGCCCAATTAACAAAGGTAGGCACTGTTCCTGCACACGTAAGTGATTACCTCGCTTTAAGTTTCAGCGTTCTAGAGTTTATCAGAGAGGGAGAGAGGGGAAAAAATGCGTTGGATGCAAAACTAGACCCAGTTGTACGCTATCTTCTCGGCCCATAGATCATGATCCCATGTCGATTCGGTCCGGGAAAACTAACCACTACACCCCACAACTCTCGCTCCTCTCTCTCGCCGCCGCCGCCCACCCCACCCCAACCTAAATTCGGTACGCCAGTTTTACTCTTCCATCCGATTTGCCCAGGTGTTTGATCGGTTTGGCCATTGCTTCGCTGTGGTTTCGATGGGGGTTTAGTGGACTTGCCCGTCTTGGACGACGACGAGGAGGAGAAGGAAGAGTTGGACAATGTAATGGATAAGGAGGGCGGTAGTGGTGGGAGCTCGCGGGAGAAGCACGAGCAGCACGTGGCTGAGCTCAAGCTAGCGGCTGCAGGATAAGGTTTTGATTCCGTCCTCTCCGCTATCTGCTCTGTTGTTTCCTGCGAAATTAAACTTTGTAATCCATCGTTACTAGTTGTTAAACAACAATATTTGGCAGGCGTAAGTGGATGGTTGAGCTCTACTGGTTGTAAGGAACATGATCCCATTAGACCATTATTTGTGATTTTGATGATTAAGTGACAATATAGTTATTGAGATTAATTCTTTGCCTAGTTGTAGATTTTCTAGGTCCTAAGTATGCAAATCAAATCATGACAAGGTCCAAATCATGGTATTTAAGTAATCCAAATGATAGTATTCTCCGTATCCAAATAGTAGTATTCAAGTGACCAAGCCATAGCCATGTATCTAGAATTATTCTAGAGCATCCAAGTGACGGTATTTTTGTGTGCAAATGACGGTATTCAACTCAGAAAAATTAGTAGCACTGATTGTTTCAATGGTCCATCGGAGCAACCATCAGACTAACCATCGGAGCAATTAGTACAACTGAGAAATCAACTTAAAATGTAGCAAGCACCGGATGATCCAACGACATGATTTTTCATTGCGTTGGATAAATTTGCAGAGCAGAGAGAAAAAAGACCTATAGTACCAGATGATTCGATGCCTTGTGGAGGTGACCGTCGGACGAAGCATAATTACTTTGAAATCGTCCAGAGAGGTTTTGGGTGAAATACCTTCAGCACCGGATGTTCCGATGGTGCGTCGGATGAAGCGTTGGACAAAGTGTCGGATGAATTTGGGCAGGGGTCCAACGGCTACTTGCATCAGCAGGGGGCACTGGATGAACCAATCCCTACCAAAAGTGACCATCAGATCATCCGATGTTCACTGCTTTTACTAGCTATTGGAGTAACTGCTCTTTGAGGTCCTTGGGCTATTTATACCCCCTCTACTCGCCCATTTGAAATTGTTGGAGTGTCCAAGAGCGCATTCAAGACCAAGATTCATCAAGAACACATCCATGCCATCAAAAGTGTAAAAATGATTGATCCAAGGCTTAGCACATGCTTAGAGAGTGATTAGTGCTAGGATAGGCCTAGAGAGACTGAGTGCAAGGTGCTGCTACCTTGTGATTGGTTCAAGGAGTGAACAACCATTGTAAGCTTGGTGTGCCGACATCTTGGAGCCTTGGTGGCTTGCTGGCAAATTTTTGACCCTCCAGCTTGGTGTGGAGCAGCGACGACGACCGTGTGCAGGGGACGAGGAGACCCCTTCCTTCATGGAGAAGCTCTGTAGTGGAGATGATATCAATGTGACTAGAAGAGCGAAAGTGGTGAGCCTTGCCTTTATGGCAAGCTTCTCATCCAGCTTGGTAAGAGCGTTTGTGGCAAGTCCAAGATGTTGACCGGGAGAGACTTGGTGACTGGAAGCATATCCTTGGTGGAGCTCCAACGTGGATTAGATCCTTGGTGGAGCTCCAATGTGGATTAGGGTGGCATTTGCCTACCAATACCATCGGATAAAATTGTCGTGCCGAGTTTGCATTCTTTCTAACCCACTTTTTTACATTTCCGCATTTCATACTTGCAACTTGTGTGCCTTTAATTTCATAGAGTACTTCTTGCTAGGATTGGCTCTAGGTTGCAAAACTTTTTTTAGGTGGGAAGTTTCGCTAGATCAACCATAGATGCACATCTAGATAGCATGATCTAGTTTAAGTTTTAGTTTAAGTTTTGATGCAAGTAGTGGAAGTAATAGGCTAATGATTTTAAGTTTGTCTAATTCACCTCCTTCCCCTCTTATACTACGAGCACCAATTCCTTACACTGGTTGTGCCCACTAAGCTTATCTTTTCGATGCTTTACTGGTTGAGTGCTAGGCTAGATTGTGCCTTTGCGCTGTTTATTCTTTGGTTGCTTTTGAATTGGCTCCACAAGCCGGTGTGGTTTTTGCCTAATAGCTGGCGAATATTGATTCTGTTTATGCACTCACGTTAAAAGTGGATAGTTGAATTCAGAAATGGATTATTTGGCTGCAATATGATGAGTTATTATAGGAAAATGCTAATACTAGGTATTGCAGAGAACGGTATAACTGACTTTTCGTGGTAACAAATAAATGAGAACGGTATGACTGACTTCGTGGTAGCAAATAAAAAGGACGAGGTTCCTCAGAGGTGCATAACAATCAACAACGATTGACGTTTAGCTGTTTTATGTTAGTACCGTAAGTGAGTTAGTGATAATGTAATTTCTATGTCTGTTTTGTTCTCATTTTCCCTGTATTTTAGTAGTAGTTTTTTTAGATAAAGGATAAAATCCGGCCTCTATGTTTAGACGGTGGATATATACAACCAAATGTTACAAGAGTTCTTAAAAACTAATCCTCAAAATTGAGTGGTTCAATAACACAAGAAAGAAAGCTCTGAGATAGAAAAAACTAGAAGAGTAAGCTTCAATCTTCTCCATCCATGTTCTAACCTTGCTTTGTTTTTATGCAGCATAATCCATCACATCTCGCTAGTTAGAAACTTAATGTCGGAATGTGTTTGTCGCCAAACCTTGTCGGGAGACATTAATTCTCCGCCTAGGCATATGAATGCTAGTTTCACCTCCAAGGCGACGCCTGTAAGAAGAGCACGACAGTTGCATTAGATTTAAGCACATCCATCCTCCAATAAGTGATCCCTTGAAGTTACACTTCCACCCTCTTTGTTGGTTGTATGCAGCCTTTTTCTTCTTCTTTGTTCTTCCACTCTGCTTTGACGGAGCTTTGTAAATAGAGTGGCATTTCTTATCTTTCTCTAATACAATGACAATGACGACAAAAACAAAAACTTTGGCCTACCCTATTCATTGAATGTGGAATATGGAATTGTCATAGCATTTTGTTACTCTTATTCCCCTGGTATAATTTCCCAGTTTCTTAGTTGCTCAAGTTACTTTCGTTGATTATATGCGAAATATATTCATTGTTAAAAAAAGCTTGCACATATTTTACAAATTTTGCTAGAGATGAGTATGGACATGATACACACCCCCATCAAATCTCATTACCAAACCTAACTTAATTTAAAAGATACAAAAGACAAATGTGAATGTATATTACAACTTACCTACAGATTTTTGAAAACATGACGCGATGATCATATTTCGAATGAAATTTTCGAAAGCTGCCTGCAATAACTTGATACATTTCAAATGGTTTTATAGAAAAAAATCATCTGTGATGTATAATATTGGAGCCTGCAATGACTAGGTACGCCCGAGTCTGAGGCGATGATCACTGTGGGCTAAAATTTAAGCCCGAGCCCGTCCGGTGCAGTGGTCGGGTCACAGATCAGGTATTTGATGTCAAAGTGTCAAACCGGGCTACCCATAATCAAGTAGTCTGCTCATTATGGCCTAGTGCTTTCTCCGGTCCAAAGAACTACACGGCGAGCATATCATTATCAGTTTGACCGCTTGAGAAGTCAGGCGCTCCACATTAAATAGTCCCTTACAATAATGAGATTAAATGTTGAATTCTGAAGAGTCGTCGCTTTTGCCTACAGACGTTTGGCACCTCCCCCATCCCCCCCGCCCCCCCCATGCGTTGTGTGCGAACACGAAATGTGCACCGTAATCACGCACGATCGAACTTGCACTAGCAGAGAATTCACCTTCCATGCGCTCCATTTTATCCCGGTTTAAAATTGACCCGGGACAAAAGGTTCACCAACCGAGACTAAAGTTCGGTCACTGGTGGGGGGCTCACCAACCAGGACCTTTTATCCCGGTTGCAAAGGTTAGTGGAAAAAAAGATCCTGAGAGACCTTTTATCCCAATTTGAAACACCAATCGGGATAAAAGAGTCGAGAGCCTTTTATCCCGGTTTGTAATACCAACCGAGATTGTCACACCCGGTTTTAAGGACAAAACCAAGTGCTACCTATATGTATGCCAGGATCAAGTTTCATACATATAGTGACATCATAAGTGAATAACAGCAACAGTATCACGTAAAAAGATACAAATAAAGACTTACAAACCATCAGACATATACAGCTTAATTATGGAAACGGAGGCTCCAAACTTCACAGGCAATCGACTGGGGGTTGCGTACGCCTAGAACTCAGCACCATCTTCACAACAACTTCATAGCAGCTTCTTCTTCTGAGCAACGTTGTGTATAGCAAGGGTGAGCACTTGTCGTACTCAGCAAGTGTGAGGAGAATATGAATGCAAGGGTTAAACAAGGAAATGCTGATTGGTTGACTGCATTAAGCATTTTTAGTTGGTCAAATTTTATTAGCACCTGATTACTAAGGTATAAGTATATACCAACCCACAATTAATATAAACATAAATATAAGCCATAAGCATATGGCACAACCATAACCATAGCATAAACCACAATTTAAATCCATCTTCAAGTATATTAATCATGTGAGGGTCCAGGCCGCTCTTAACCGTGAGCACGGCTGATCGATCAGTTTTACACTCTGCAGAGGTTGCACATCTTTACCCACAAGTCGCGTAAAAGTTCAAAAGAACTTTAGACCCAACCACGCTTGTGCTGATCAGGCACAATACCACACTTCCGAGGTGTGATTGCATAGGGACGCTACGAGACCTTTACAAAGATTCGCTAGCAATGTGGTAACCCGCTAAGGTTTCAGGTCGAAGCGAAACATAGCAGTCCCCTAGAGGGTATAGTGTCTTAGCCAAGCCCACTTCCCAAGAGAGCGAGTGCTATATCCCATTAACGCCTCCCCTCTTGCCCTTTCGGTAAGGTTACCCCAAACTAGAGTTTCTAATTATTCAGCCAAGACCAGAGCCATTTAGTCTTGTGGTAGCACTGTTTTCCTGGGTGGTTCTCCATGTTCCAATTAATCACAGTGATCTTGTATTAAAGGAAGGTGTAGCATAAATAAAATAGGTTCATCATCTTTGTTCATTAGAACCACCATAACCCAAGTATAGCAGCTAAGCATAGCTACCCAACAGAAATGTAAACCCAGGTTGGCAAGGAATAATCATAAAAACTAGGCAAACCTTAATAGGACCCATCAAATTTAATGCAGGCATATGCAATAGTGATTAAACAAAGTTATTGGGACAAAAGCACAAGGACACACTTGCCTTTCTCCAGCGACAAGTTACTTCTTACTGCTCTTCGGCTCTTGCTCTCTTGAAACTCTTAATCTTCAAAGCTTTCGAACAGCGATCCTTCTACTCGAAGCAAACATCGGCACAAACATGCAAGCGAACAACAAGTACAACTAAGAACAATACACCAAATCAAAAGACAGGCTTTAAAAGAGCGTACTAACGACAAGGCTCGATCTAAGGTCACGCGAACGTAAGGAACGCTTAAAACGGAACTATGGTTGAAAAGATAAAGCTATCGAGAGTTTTGAATTATAAAAGAAAGATAAGAGCTACAAGCTTTATTTATTTTAGTTGAGAAAAGCAATGTAAAGATATTTCAGAGAAATATCCTTAGTTAGAATTAATCAAGTCATATTTATATTTTCATAAGAAAAGACGGTGTAAAGCTTACTCCAATTTTATTTATAAATATTTGAGTACAATTTATGCAAATTAAACATTTAATTTAAAAATAAGATACATGTAAACATCTAAGTGTATAGTTTTACATCTCGAGTTCAACTAAGTAGATTAAATTAAAAACACATTTATATTTATATTAGCCAAATTAATATTTAATTATGAAAACTCGAGATATAACCTATACAGATTTTATTTAGAAAACAAATTGAATAAACATTAATCAAATTGAATTTAATTTATGAAACACCGAGGTATAACTCTAAGTGGCTTTTAATTGGAAGAATTATTTAGATAGGCATTAATCCAATTAACTTTAGTTTATGAAAAACCGATATATAACCTAATTGGCTTTTATTTAGAAGAGGGTATGAAGTAGGCATTAATCAAATTAACAATTATTATGAAAAACGATGTTTAACACTAAATAGATTTTATTTAGAGAAGAACTCGTTTGTCAGGCATTAATCAATTTTAATATAAATTTTATTTTCAAAAACATGTGTGAAGGAAAACATTACTACTAACGCGTAATTTACATCATTATGAATCTAACGGAACTTGAACGGACAAAAACGAAATTAAAATGTAGATTCTATGGGTTAAACAAGGTTGCAGGGGTCTAAACTTAATTAACCGTAGACTTGGAGGGTTAGCAAGGAAATTTTGCAACACACCAGGAATAGTGCTCGCGAAAAGGTTAAAGGACAGGGTTAGATTTGCAAAACCGCAGGGGCTGGACTGGATTCAAGGAATCTAAAACTCTCAAGGTCCTTTCTACAAAACGTGCAAGACTCAAACTATTCCAGCTGGATTACTCTTTTCTTCGGGGGTTAAAACGTAAAAGTGACCTTTATCTTCTTCCTCCCGATGCTCCCGGGCTTCCCGGCGGCGCTGGCCGGCGACGGCGGCCGGGGCCGGACCAGGCCAGGCGCGCGGCGGTGCTAGGCGCGCACACGCGGTAGCGGCGGCGGGCAGCTGCAGGCGGCGCGCGGCAGCAACAGAACCAGAAGCTCGGTCTGCTACAGTTGCAAGAAACAAGGAAAAGAGAGAGAAAGAGGGAATCGCCGGAAACGAAGTCCGATCTCGCGCATGAACGGCAAAATGGAACGATATCGACGAGGCGAACAAGATGGTGTGCTCACCTTCGGCAAGAGATGAACAATGGCGGCGGAAAAGCTCGCCGGAGTTGGGGAAGACGACGGAGCCGACATCGGATTCATGCAATCCACCACACCACGGCGTAGAGCTCGAAGAGAGGAACTCCATGGTGGTGTCGGTTTTCGCCGGAAGTCCACGGTTTCGCCGGAAAAGCTCGCCGGAGTTTGACAAAGACCGAACTTTGACTTCAGATCTACGGAGTTAGGAGATGCAACTCGTGAAAAGGTTTGCAGATCTGACATCCTCGCGTCGAGACGAACGCGGTGATATATATATAGGCCACACTCGGAAAAAGATATTTTCGAGTTGACTTTTTATTTTCGGAATTTCTGATTTTATTTATCTGCGCGAAAACAATTCCAGAAATAGCTGGACTCGTTTTCTAAAGCGATAAAAATACCTAGAAAATTCCGAAAAATCTGAGATAAATCTCAGAGATGGATTGGGACACAAGGAATCCAAATAAAATACTTGGAGCTCGTGAAAAGGATTCTAAAGCCTTCCAAAAATTGGATTTAGCTCTAGGAAAAGGAGAATAAATTCCAGAAAAAGATGGAAAATCCTCACAAGGGTCTGGGCAACGTCTAAACGCATTTTTCAAACTTTTGCACTCAAGAAACACCAAGATACAACGACATGAATGCACAGACATAGAACAACATTATTTAATTTAGAAAAGCAAACAATTATTTTTCCTATACTAAATTTCCTGTAAAGAAAATAATTGTTGGGAAAATTTTAAAATTATGAGAAAATCATTGTTCAATTACTCTTTTTAATCACATCCTGAAATTCGAAAATTTCAGGATGTGATAGAGATAAAAGGGGGTTTTTTTATCCCGGTTGGTGTTCCAAACCAGGATAAAAGGGTCCCAACGGGTGGCTGAAAGAGGAGTAAATCCCTCGAACCCTTTTATCCCGGTTTGTAATACCAACCGGGATAAAAGGGGGTCTTTTATCCCGGTTGGTGTTTCCAACCGGGATAAAAGGGTCCCCCACGAGTTACTACAAAAGGATTGCATCCCCTATATAGTCAAATGTGTTGTGTAGGTGTGATTTCCTTTATTTTTTTGCAGCGCCTGCCGTGGTGACCCATTTTATCCTGGTTGGTATTACCAACCGGGATAAAAGGGGGGTCTTTTGTCCCGGTTGAGTGACCCGGGACAAAAGGACCCCCCTTTTGTCCGGATTGGTTTATCCCTGATGGATTTTCGGGGGATTTGCACCTTACCAGCCGGGACTAAAGGCCCATTCTCTACCAGTGTTGTTACCACGCAAAGTGATTAAAAAAGTAACATATCTAGATTTTTTCGAGACAAAAGGGGGTTATTCACCCGGGACTAAAGACCTCTTTAGTCCCGGTTGATTTTACTAACCTGGACTAAAGGGGTACATGCATGTGCCTGCATGCGCGCCTGCATGGTGCATGCACGTACCCCTTTAGTACTTAAGACTTTTTTAAATTTCTTTTCCATTTTAATATTGTATACAAGTCATTTAATATTGTATGCAAGTCTGCAAGTCGTATATATATTTCATGGCAGTAATATATACACACACACACAATTCTTAGTATATTATACAAATTAAACTAGTATTTATTCAATTACTATATATATAACAATAATTTGTCCACTTCGTTCCTAGGATTGTCCCGTCGTGGTATTGCTTGGTGCGGCTATTGAACGTCCGTCGTAATAAAATTCTCCCGCTGAATTTATCACCTCATCCACCATGAATCCTATGAGACCTTCACATATTGCCAAAATCGTCTCCTTCTTCAAGAGTCTTTCTTGAATATTCCACATCTATAATTTGAAAATATGTGAATGTTAATTACATGAACAATTAAATATAAGGAGCTAGAAAATAATTAATTATTAATAGTTTTATTTTACGTATATCTAGATCATGCAATGACAACACCTTGCCATGCAAAAAACTATTCATGTGCTCATGGATGTAGTATCCACATAGATTATTGACTTGTTCCTGTCTCAAGCACTTTAGTGGGAAAAAATAAGTTATGAAATATTCATGTTATAGAATGTACAAAATGTGCATACTTCGTCTTCGTACGTACCAGGAAGTTTGTTTTGAATGTAAGTTTTTCTTTGAAGTTACGACGGTGAGTCGTTTCCATGCGCTACGGATTAAAATAATGAATGATACAGTGTTAGGTGATAATTTAGGAAACCAACTTTTGCATAGAGATAAAGGTCCAGAATTATTACAAGTTTAGCATGTCTTGAATGTCTTGGTACTCCTTCGATAGTTTCCTCAATGAATTGAACACAACCACGTGGCTTCTATCAATCATAATTATTAGAAGGATCCAGTAGAAACTGTGTACATAACTGTTCATATTAGAGCTGACTAACATTACCTAAGGAAAATGAAAACAAAAATAGACGGTACCCACACTTACTTAAAGTTGTATGGCAGTAGTATGTATTCCTTGTAATTTTATTTGTCCAAGAAATTGTATACCACCTCCAATGTTTGCTTTGGTTGATCCCATGTCTGCTTTTGGTTAATGAGTGATGGATCCATGAAGTCAACATTGAAGTACGATTCTCTACGGCATCTCTAAATTAGGATCGTACATAAAATGGAAGACGAAGTTAGTAGGGTGACGCACACACAAAAAATAATGATATGAGTCAAAATTTACATATAGATAAACAGACACTTACAGAACCCATGCGCTGATGAGAGAGACATCAAGGGCATCTTGATGGTACACTTCATATATATCCTTGAATTCTATCCATAGAACTTTCTCACCTTCATCGAAAAAATCAATCGGTTTAACCCGAAGAGCGAACATGAGCCTCTCGTTGGCAGATTGCTTCATGTACCATTTGTGGAATTCGTACATCTTCGTGGATAGCTTCCGTACCAATTCAGGCCTTACTAGAGGCTTGCCTACCTCAAAGGGCCATTTAGTACAATTGGCTCTGGAGCTAGCAGTTCAACTTGTCCTAGAACTTCAGCAAGAGACATACCTGTATCTTGCATAAATCCAATGACTCTGATTTGTTGTTCTAAGGGCATTGCTCGTATATTTTCAGCGTCCTTATCTGCTAGATCCCCGAGCTGGGCGATAGTACGACTTGAAGATGGCTTTCCTCGCTATTTTTTCTTCTCATCAGACTTAACTAACGAATGCTCGTAGTTCGATAGTAGAGTCCTCTTTACTTCTTTTGACATGCCAATAATTTTTTTTTAATTTTGCTGGATCTACTAACTTTGGCTCCATCTCCTTTGCTTTTCTTTCTTTAGTGCATTTTTTGAAGAACTCCTTGCAAGTTGTTTGGGATAGCTCCCGCAATTCCTCTGTAGTCATATCGGCCGGTAGTTTCTGAATGGGTTCAGACTTCTTTATTTTCTTTTGCTTCCTTGGCTTGGAAGGCGGTGGTTGCGACTTCTTCAAAGGTGCTGCAGGTTCCTTGCTCGCTACTGGTCTTAGTCCTGGCGACGGTGATCGGGGAGGGATGTTGTTGTCGTCGTCGCACACACCACCAGGATTTGATGGAGATGGAGACGGTGATCGAGCAGGATGTGACGGTCCCGGTGGTGATGATGGTCCTGGAGATGATGGTCTTGAGTTTTGAGGAGATGGTCACTGCGGGGGATCTACGGGGAGCAATGATGCCTCCGTGCCGGGGATGATGATGTAGCGTTTGTGCTATATAATGATCCCATGAAGTGCATCTCCTAGTGTCCTTCCCTGTCACCTTCTGGGAGGTCGAGCTCTAGGCCTTCATATTGACTGTCAACAATCTGCTCTAGGCCAACACTGGAGTAGCCAGATGGAATCTCTATGCCATGGCTTATCTACCCTGGCAGGATTGGTAAAGTACTCCCGTACGCCACCTGTACATATAGGAGAAATAAAGAAGTTATTAAACTCCCAAGGTGTGGATCAATTGAAAAGATTGCATAAATTATATATATATATATACCTTAATAGTGATGTTGCCGAATGGTCTATGCAGCTCACATAAGGTGCGTTGAGTGATGCCATCCATAGAGTACTGTTGGTTGTCCATGGGTAATCTTTGCATGTGCTCATTAGGTACCCCTATGGAAGCACAACTGCTTCGGTGTTAAGAAGGGCTGACGATGTTGGGATCCGGCAGTGCTCCAGATTGGGGCATCTCGGTAACTGCCAGGGCCACTCGATGATTAATTTCTTCCTACATTCTTACTTCTTGTGAATGCACTTTGGCTTCTAACATGCATCACCAGCTCTCCTCTTACTATTCCTTTCTTCATTGAGGCTTCTATACGAGTTGATATCCCTTCAGAAAGCGAACTTCCACAGAACGACCCCGTAGCCTCGGCAATGTCCTGGGTGCTCGGGATTCCCGAGCGCCAATGTGAGCTCATCGTTCTCTTTATCCAGCTTCAACCTCCTAGCTTTAGAATCTTCAATATTTTTGATAAGCCTTTCGGCCTTCTGACATACTATTTCATTGAAGATAAGTGTCCCATCCTCTTGGCTCAAGTTGTCTCCGTGAGCGTAATACCAATTTTTTGATCGATCCAGCTAGTCAATAGTTGTTGGTACGATACCTTGGTCGATTAGGTCTTGTTCCACCTTGCGTTGTTTGGAAATTGCAGTGATGTAACCACCTCGTCCTTTACGATGATGGTACTCCTTCTTGCTAGCATTGGCAACGTTGACGCGAACCTTATTCGCACAGCCTTCGCTCATCTTGTATTCGACAAATTAGTTCCAGTGGTCCCTTAACTTTGGCCACTCATTGAAATCTGGAGTTCGGCCCTTCTTGATAAAGTTGACATCCAGATTCTTCTTGAATGTCTAAAATTGGGTTGCCATCTTCTTCAACGTCCACTCTTTCACATCTTTTTCTTCTACACCTTCAAGAAGTGTGAAGTGTTTCTTGACATCTGCCCACAACATATCCTTTTGTATCTGCGGGAGCGCGAATGGATCAGTTTTTTTACCCTTCCATTCTCCGATGCTGATGGGCATGTTATCGCTTATAATTGCCTCGATCTGACTCATGAACTTTCTAGCCACATGTTCGGGAGCAATCATATTGCCCTGTTGTGTCACTTCCGGGATCTGAAGCCTTCGAAGCAGCATCCAGAGATTTGCATATTATATATGTGACCACATCAGGGATTAGCCCAGCTGGTTAGAATGGAAGAGGATTTTTCATATCACATTTGTACTAACTTAATAGGATCCATCTCCCAGAGTAATATTATGACAGTCTCTCTTGCCCCCTTCCTACTTACTTGAAACAGAAATTTATTACTCGAATCAGGATTTTGGGCATAAAGATTCCACTGAGCCGTCAGAAGGGGACCCAACCCCTTGGGATAAGAAATTATTCCATTAAACATACTCCCCCTGGATCCGGGAATAGCAGCATGAACTAAATGTCCTGTCCAAGCCAAAGAACTTACCCCCAAAAGTCCTGACACTTCACTCAAATGATAGGGTTGCCCCCCCTTGCATGTACTCTTTATAGAAGATTTGATTATTTAAAGAAATAAAAATTGCTAAAAAATGACAATTTTGCCATCGTGATTGGGGCCGCTCCTTTTTTACCCTTAGTGAAATTGAACGGAATCAGTTCATTTTGGTATTTGTGTGTTTTTAATGGGTGATAAATTAAAAGAAAACTCTAATAGAAAATGAAACGGTCAACCTAGGTGGATATACCCTATAAAATATAGGCCGTAGCAGGCGTAGTTCGATGTAGCGAGCGTAGTTCAGTGGTAAAACATTTCCTTGCTAAGGAGAAGAAACGGGTTCGATTCCTGTCGCTCGCCACCTTAATTTTGTATTTAGTAAGGTACTATGATAAAAAATGAAGTCTAGTTGACTACTTAACTACTTCTATTAAATTAAGTAGTTGTTAGTCTAGTACTGTACCCTTCCTATCTTATCCTTCCTTTGCACCCGATTCAAAAAAAAGAGTGCTTCGGGGGTGAAAATCCAACTTTCCAAGAAAGCTCCCTAAACTGGGGATTCTATTGAGACAAACAAGAGACAAACGGTTTTTAAAGGGTACAAGCATCTTTGTACGATCTCAGGGCTTATTTCGCTTTGTTGATCAAGAGGGTTGTCGATCAAGAGGACTAACAGTTCAAGATTCGTTAATTAGTACATAGTAATAATGAATATGAAATTATAGATGGGGTAAAATAATGAAAATGATATATACCTCGCCGGAACCTTCCGTCACGGCAAGGTTTTGTTCTGCGTTATCATCAACGCGGTGCTGGGGCTTATCATTGCCATCACCGAACATGTTCGCCTAGCTACCCTCATCCTCAGTGTACGTTATTGGAACGTTGCAGCCACTACCACCAGCAATAATCTGCTCCATTAAATACCTTGCATCCTCTTCGTCTGCCATCTCAACTAATTTCAACACACATGAATCATAGATACATTAAATTAAAAATTGTATCAAGTAGTACAATTAATGCATAAACATAAAATTATAGAACAACCATGAAATAAAAGAAACTGATTGATATATACACATGAAACCATACATTAAATTATATATACAATACCTCTAAGAAATTTATTACATGAAATTTACATAAAATTTAATATTAAAAAATCACACAATTATATACAACACCTCTACTTGTATATTGTCACAAAAAATGTCTTTAAATTATATATACAACACCTCTACTAACTTTCTACTAAATTATACTAATTTTCTAAGCATTTCTACAAATTGCAACTCGGACGGGGGACTAAAGGTCTTTTTGTGGGATTTTTCATTTCCCGCCTGTTTTGCAAATACAATTTATATATGTTTTCCATTGGATTTGTTAACGAAAAAAACTTCACATATTTTGAACATGCAAAAATATATTAAATTAGCAAGTATACTTAAAATAAGTTTAAATCAGTCATTAATTCTATACTAGTTATTTAAGTTTCTAAAATAATTATTTTAATGCATCACTATGATCAACAAACTATTCAATTAAATAATTTCAATGCGCAAAAAATGCAATTGATGTATATGGTTAAGTTAACGTTGTTTATATTGATTGAATAAATCTTCATCTCAACTAATTTAAACACACATGAAATCATAGATACATTAAATTAAAAATTGTATCATGTAGTACAATTAATGTATAATCATGAAATCATAGAACATTACCACCTCTGTTCCCGTTCCGCACAGCCTCCCGTCGTGGCGTGATGTTGGAACCCCAGTCAAATTAATTGAGTCAATAAAATCAACACAAAACTCAATGACCTCCTATGTTCCATATCCCTTGGCGATGCTTCCTTCTGGACGGGCACGATTATGAACATATTTTTTTAGGACTGACATAATCCTCTCGAAAGGCCACATATTGTGCAGGAATACTGGACCGAGAATAGTAATCTCTTTGACTAGGTGAATCAGGAGGTGCGTCATAATATTAAAGAAGGATGGGGGAAATACCAACTCAAAACTGACAAGATATTGTACCATATCATTATGTAGCTTTACTAGCTTGGTTGAATCGATTGCCTTCTGCGAAATCTCATTGACAAACGCGCATAGCCTTATAAGCGCCTATCATACATTCTCTGGTAGAATACCCCTCAGTGCAACCGGAAGCAACTGGGTCATCAACATGTGGCAGTCATGGGCCTTGAGATTTGTGAACTTCTTTTCTTTCATATTTATTATTCCCTTTATATTCAAGGAGTACCCATACGGAACCTTGATAGTATTCATGCATTCAAACATGCTATCCTTCTCTTCCTTACTGAGAGTGTAACTAGCATGAAGTAAGTAGTGCTATCTGGTATCTCTTTTCTCCGGATGCAGGTCATCTCGTTGCTTCATACATTTCAGGTCCTGTCATGCTTCCAATGTATCTTTTGAGTTCCCATAGCAAAGATTTTTTGTTAGGTGCATCACGTCTATTGCGTTGCAGACCTTTAGGATTTCCCAATAAGGTAGCTCCCAAAATATAGACTTTTTCTTTCACATGGGTGCATGTCCGTTATCGTCGTTCGGAATAGGTTCGCTACCAAGACCCTTTCCAAAGACTACCCTTGCATCCTTTATCATCTCAAAGATACGCTTTCCATTACGGTGTGCAGGGCTTTTACAATGGTCTGGCGCCCCTTTGAAATGCATCCCTTTCTTTCTTAATGGGTGGTTAGCAGGAAGAAATCGACAATGGCCCATATACATGACCTTCCTACAGTGTTTCAAATACATGCTGTCTGTGTCGTCTAAACAGTGGATGCAGGCCCGATATCCCTTGTTTTTTTTGCCCTGAAAGGTTACTCAACGTAGGTCAATCATTGATGGTTACGAACAACAATACTTGTAGGTCAAACTCTCTTGTTTATCCTCATCTCACACACGTACACCTTCTTCCTTCCAGAGCAGTAAAAGTTCATCAACCAACGGTCTTAGGTACACGCCAATGTCGTTGCCGGGTTGTTTTGGGCCTTGGACAAGCACCGGCATCATAATTAACTTTCGTTTCATGCACAACCAAGGAGGAAGGTTGAACATACATAGGGTCACAGACCAAGTACTATGACCACTACTTAACTCACTGAATGGATTGAATCTATCAGTAGTTAAACCAAACCTTATGTTTCTTGCATCACTTTCAAAATTCGTGAATGCTCTATCTATTGATCTCCACTGGGTCTCATTCGCGAGGTGTCTCATCATCTCATCTTGCTTACGTTCTTCTTTGTGCCATCGCATCAACTTAGCATTCGCCTTATTTCTGAACAAATGCTTCAAACGTGGTATTATAGGGAAATACCACATCATCTTTGTGGGAACTCTCTTCTTGGGAGGCTGCCCCTCGACATCACCAAGATCATATCACCTGATCTTATACCGCAGCGCTCCGCACAAAGCACAAGCATCCAATTTCTCGTATTCATCACCATGATAGAGGATATAGTCATTAGGGCATGCGTGTATTTTCCGAACCTCCAATCCCAGAGGGTAAACAATCTATCTATCTTCATATATTATGGACGGCAATTCATTATTCTCGGGAGCAATATTCTTTACAATTTTCAATATCCCCTGAAATGCCTTATTGGACACACCATTTTTACCTTCCATTGCAACCTTTTCAGTGTGGTGCTCAGTTTTTTAAGACCCTGCTTGCAATCTGGGTACAACAATTTTTGTTAATCATTAATCGTGAGCTGCAACTTTTTTGATTCCTTATCAGGTTCGCAATCTCCGTGTGCATCCTATAGCACCTGACCAAGATCATCAGTATGGCCATCTTCTGCAAACTCACATTCATCAATCTCGCCCATTGTAGTATCTGCAAAAACTTGGCCTGCAGCCCAGTCCGAAATGTTGTTATCATCCTCCTCTTCTTTGTCATTTTCTATTACAACCCCTCTTTCGCCATGCTTGGTCCAAACCAAATAGTTAGGCATGAAACTGAATCTAAACAAGTGGCTATGAATAGTTCCCCAGGAAGAGTAGTCCTTCTTATCACTGCATTGGAAGCATGGACAACATATGAATCTGTTCTCTGGCTTGTTGGCTTTTGCCACTTCGAGAGAATAATGCAAGCCATCAACAAACTTCTTGGTCTGTCTGTTAGCGTTATACATCCATTGCCGATCCATCTGCATCGTATTACGTGAGAAATGGATATAAGTTTTCGTATTAGATAAAGAACTTGATCAATATTAGGTAGGGGAAAATAGAGTTAATGTGATTATAATATTTAATCTTTGCAAAAAATATTAAATAAATAAATTATTACATGAGAAATGGACATAGGTCTTCGTATTAGATAAAAAAACTTGATCAATATTCATAATTTACACCCATCAACCTTCATAAAGATAAAAACAATTCACATGAAAATTACACAATTTAACATTCATAACAATCACTAAAGATACATATAAAGATTACACTCATAACGAGTCAATAAAGATACATATACACTAAGGATTACAGACGCTCCATAGTGGACTTCACGTAGTCAATTATCCTAAAATAAAGGTACAACATTGCAGACTATCATAAAGAAATCTTAAAATAATTATCCAAATGTATTTTGGAGTAAGTGCCACATTCTCATAATAGAAGTATGGTGGCACACACACAATAGCCCATCCAAATAAAAGATCTGTTTACTAAGCATGGCCCATAGTGGCAAGCCAAAGCCAACCAAAAGCCGCTAGGTCAAGGTTAGTGAACATATCTTTGCCTGAAAAGGATATTGGGCCAGCATACTTTTATTATGAGAATTATGCTCCAAAAGACGTTTGGAATACTATTTCAAAATTCTTTTATGATATTCAACCCGAGTTTGTGGACTCTCATACCAAAAGACGTTTGGAAGCTCTTCTGTTCTACCATTATTTTCTGATACCAAAGGATTAGAGGTGACTCTCCATAGATTTCGGAGAAGATTGAGTTATGTGTAGAGAATAGCATCGTATTATATGGAAAACGAACATAGAACTTCATATTACATTAAGAACTTGATCAATATTAGGTAGGGGAAAAATAGAGTAAGTGTATTTATAATATTTAGTTCTTGCATTAAACATGAGATAAATAAATTATTGGTCAAAGAAATATAATTATAAACACACTAATTTGGTCATTGCAATAAATTACAGTGACATGAAAAATTGTAGGAATGACTAAATTCTATTTTCTTACACCTATAATTTATTTACCATAATTTTATTGCAATGACTAAATATTTAAAACACATTTACTCTATTTTTTCTCATACTTGATGAAGTTCTTTTAACTAATACGAATTATATATAACAAGCAAGCTATCCATCAAATTCTAGCTCAAAAACATGTATAAATAAAAATCCTCTCCATTCTTCCTCATTCTAAAAAACTCATTTTTCTTGCTCTCTAAAGCATAAAACAAAGCATAATAACAATAAATGAAGGGAGAATGAAGTAGCTAAACCTTCACAACACTTTGGATGAGCGAAATCCCCACGGAAATGAGGAAAAAAATTCGAGCAGCACCTCCTCTCGCCTGGAGAGGAGGCTAAATGTCTCTGGTGGAGTGGAGTGGCTTGGGCTGAGGGAGGAAGAAGAGGTCTCGGTCTGATGAGTTTACAGGGGAGGAGATTAATTTTGTCCTGGTTGAAAATTCCAACCGGGACAAAATACCACCCCTTTTGTCTCGGTTAGAAATTCCAACCGGAACAAAAGACCCCCCCTTTTGTCCCGGTTGGTAAACCTTTTATCCCGGTTGGAATTACCAACCCAGACAAAAGGGGGATCTTTTGTCCCGGTTGGAGTTTCCAACCGGGACAAAAGGGTGCGGCTGTCGGTGTGATATTTCTAGCCGTTACAAACGGGATTAAACGGGAATTTTAGTCCCGGTTATAAATACAACGGTGGCCTTCGATGGCACATTTTTGACACAAGATTAAAGTCACTCAATGTTAACCGAAATTTAAGGAGCTGGATGGGAAATCAGTTCTCCAGGACTGTCACTTATGCCTTATGCCTTGTGGCTAGGCTATACCAGATCGATAGATGTACACAGCAAATAATTGAATAAATTACTTGCACAAACGTACCTGCACACGTCAGTGTTCTTCATTGACACATTTCTGCAGGCGTACACCTCGAGCTCAATCAACAGTCGTAACAGCAAAGAAGTTATATAAAGCCGTATTGCCGTCTAGAGAGAAAAAACGAACATCTGATGCCTTTCTCTTCCACCAAATTTCCATAAACAAAACCAAACTAGACGTAGTCCAAGTCAGTCCATTTGACCAAACCTAACACTACATTAGCTTCTCAATCATCTGGGAAAAGTCTCAGCTTCGGAAAATTCTCATCTCTTCTCTTTTCTCCCTGTTCTGCTGTTCTTCTTCCGATCCTTATATGTAACGTACCCCAACCACAAGCAGCGAATCCCAGAGCAAGAAGTGCACAGTACCAGCACACAAGATGAAGCTTCACGTCGCCGGGGTCGCTTCCCTCATGGTGCTGGCCGCGACGGCCGGTGCCATCACGTTCGACGCGACGAACACGGCCTCCAACTGTGAGAATTCGGTGGATGGATCGCTAATCTCAGCACATCTACAGCTTCATGTTATGTAGAAGTAAAATGCCTAAGAGATTTACATAAGAGTTTGTTTTGATTACAACTTGATCTCCGAGCAAGCAATCTTTCTATCTCTATCTCTATACAATGCGCAGCAACCTGCACATTGTGATCTACATGAGTATGACTCGGTAACAAGAAGATCTAAACTAATTCTAACATCCTCCCTCAATCTAAACTCTTCTTGGCCTTGAGATTTAGATTGCTTCTGAAATCTTCGAGCTTCCCAACTGATAAAGCCTTTGTGAAGCCATCAACAATCTGTTCCTTGGTAGAAATAAGCTGAACCTGCAGTTGCTTGTTAGCTACACGTTTTCTGACAAAATGGAAATTAATTTCAATATGTTTGGCTCTAGCATGAAAGACTGGGTTTGCTGACAAGTATGTTGCTCCCAAGTTATCATATCAGAGACACGGTGGTCTATGAAGTTTAACACCAAGCTCTTTGAGTAATGACTCCATCCATGTTGCTTCTGTAGTTGCATTAGACATAGACTTGTATTCCGCTTCTATACTTGAACAATGAGAGACAATAGCTTTTTTCCTGGGACCCCAATAAATAAGGTTAGGTCCTAAAAATACTGCAAACCCACCTGTAAATTTTCTGTCATCAATACTTCCTGCTTGAGAAACGCGTTCCGCACATCTAGTTGCCTTAAGCACCATCCTCTGGAAACTACAATTAGCAGAACAAGCCTAACAGTACCATTGCTTGAACCCTTTGGCTACTAACCGAGCTTTGTATCTGTCTATTGTGCCATCAAATTTCCTTTTCACTTTGTATGCCCATTTACAATCAATCACATTTATACCTTGTTTTTCCCTGACCAGATGCCAAGTCTGATTTTTCAGGAGCTCATTGTATTGATCCTCCATTGCTCATCTCCAATTGGGATCATCAAGCACCTCCTGTATAGACTCAGGTTCACCTGTGCCACAGAAATTTCCATACCTTATGATCCTATCAAAGAATTTTTTAGGTTTTACAATACCACTTTGCAATCTAGTGCGCCTTGGAGGTGATGGCGCTGAAATGTGATCAGGTACAGCTGCTGCCTCCACACCGGATCCAGGACGGGACGTAGAGGATCCAGAGTCTGTTGCTGCAGGTGGTGAAGATGGGGACGCCAATGTTGGGCCACGCGGCAGCTGCGGAGCGGATGAAGATGGTGCCCGTGCAGCCTGTTGCCACGTTAAGGGCGACAGAGGAGCACGCGGCGCACCAGGGGGATGAATCTGATCGTTAAGCTAATAAACCAGACCGAGGTGAGCTGAGCCAAGCTAGCTCGGCGTCCAACCCTATTGGTAAGGATGCAGAATTCCTTGCAGATTAATTATGAGGAGACCACTTCTACCATGGAATGGATGCACAACAACTCTTATTAATTACCAGGTGAATTCATTTGTTCTGAATGATGCTTTAGGGCTCAAAGTTGGTGGCAATGAAATGGCCACGGACGATCAGGAGTGCACGGTCAATGTAACACCCTGAAATTTTAACAAATATCTAACCATAGTTAAATGACTAACTAATGCTTATTAGCTAATCCAACAAGAAATAGGTATACCTTTACATGAAAAGACACAACTGCAAATTCTGTAAGGGCCCGTTTGTTTCGATGGAATTGAATCTCATTCTAGGAATCTCATTCTAGCAATTAGATTCAATAGGAATTAAATTACATAGAATTAGATTCATTTCAATTTTTTTGTTTGGATGTACAAAGAAACTAATTCCTAGAATTAGATTCCAAATATTGTTTGGTTGATTAGAGAGGAAACTACTTCTTTGGAAAATATAGGTTAAATCTGATAGCTTCGAAATTCCTAGCTTGGAGCTCATTATGCGTCGATGACATCCATGAACAATCTTTATGCAAGGACACATCATACACGAGTTACATACCTCCAGCTAGGAAAATACAGATAAAATACAAGATAATATTTTCAGACGAGCTACAAAAATAGTATATACAATGCCACATATTATTACAAGTTCAATAGATATTATCCATCACTTGATATAGATGAACTAGTTTCTTCACTTGTTGAGCTGTTTTAGAAGCCACCTCTTCCTCATCTTCTCTAGAAGCGCCAACAGAGACTCGTACTTGCGTGCATCACCGGTCAGGATATCAAATAGGTCCAACAAAGTGTCTTCATCCAATCCTTGTACTTCATTCAGTGTGTCTAGAATTTCTTTTGATGTAAAGGTATACCTATTTCATTAAAGTTAATAATCTGTATTATCGGAATCAATGTAACCTTACAATGCCTCACACCCCTGTTCTTTTCACAGTCACCACAGTACAATACAAATGGAAATACCAACACACTAGTTCTCTATACTAGTAGCCTACACCTGAAGAGTAGTCAAGAGCTTCTTGAAGGTGCAGAGCACCTGCTCGCCAGCATGTAGTAGCAAGAGCACAAGCTCTGTGTCAAGCAACCAATTGGAGTCTCTCAGGTTTCCCCAGGCCAATCACAGCTCAATAGCTAGAACAGTGCAAATAATCAACCAATGAGAGATCAACAGCAGCATAGGCAAGCAGCGCATGATACACTGAATGGGTTTCCACAAAAGCTTCTCATCCCTCCTCAGCCAATTAGCATTAGACAACCATCAGGAGAGAGAAGGGGAAACAAAAGAACAAAAAGGGAGGAGCCTGGAGGAAGCCATGAGCTCAAGCTCCACACATCCGAGGGAGCACCTGGAGAGGGAGAGGAAAGGAGGAGAAGGATGGCGGGGAAGCTGGAGGGATGCACTGACCAGGAGGATCGAGGCAACGGCCGCAGCCGCGTGCTTGTACTCGTGACCATGAGTCCATGACCGAAATTGTCACCGATGCAAAGGTGATTTACCATCCCGTTTGGATCCTTGGAATTGAATTCCATTCTAATAATCATAATTTAGATACAAATTAATAAAGCTAATATAATTGTATGTGGAATATATTTGTATATTATTGTTGGTCATATGGGAGAGATATTTATGTGCTGCATTTGTGCTACAGGGAAGTGAGTCGAAGAGCGTAAGTTGCATATTAGAAACATAGCATGAGGATCTATAGAATTAATTTCCATCTCACACCTCCATGAATTTAAGATAGACTTATATCTAAACTTTGAAAAGTTGTGGAATGTCACATTTCAAAACAAATAGCTTACTTCATTCATTAAGTAGATTTCAATTCCTTCAAAATGAAGGGATAGCTTTTACTTGCCTTTGCATGAACAAGCAGTTTCTAGGCACATCACAATCCCATGGCCATCACAGTACAATTTCAATATCACAAAACACAACAGTCACAGGCTCACGGTTCCTAGAAGATGAGCACCACGGTTGAGGGGAAATTAGAGGGTAGCTGACAGAAGATGCAGAGGGGAAGGCTAGGGAATAGGCAACCACCTGAACAGAATAGGCGCCGGCCAGCACCACCACGCAGCCATGCCTGCAAACCCGGGCGCCAGCGTCGCCTCTTGTCTAGGCGAGCAGTGAAGCTAGGGTCCCAAAATAGAGGACACCAGGGGGCCAAATCGGAGGGGAAATCGGCATGGATAGGACCGGAATAGCAGGGAGATTAGTATAGAGGTGGCTGGTGTTGAGATTTGCCATTGCTTGAGGGGGGATTTGGGGAGGCGACAGCTGCTGTAGATGATACAACAGAGGGAAGGATTGTGTTGCAGGAAGGATAAATAAAAATAGTAAGTTTAGTAAGAATTTTAGACTGCAATAAGACTAGAGTTAGGACAAGCTAACATCATTAGGCACATCTAATAAAATAAAATCACGTAACCTCAAATGCCTGCACATGAACCATAGTTGCTAATGACAACCATAGTAACGTACATGTATGTATATTTGGCTTAGTACTAATCTTTGGATGCAATTTAATTAAGACAAATATATACATGTAAATTTGCAGAATGACTGAACCGGCGAGGAAAGCATTTAAGAGTGGGACTTTCACCCGTGCATGAAGGCAAGTCGTGTAGATAGTTATTTGCTTTTGGAAAGATAATCTTTTTAAACACTTGCATCAAAAATTATTTTCTAAAATATACCTAATGAGATGGTTTATGATGGATAATGGTGAATGGATGATAGTTGAACATGGTGTGACGGAGGGCTCATAGAATGTGATGATGAACTAGGGATGGGTCGGGCTCTCTCTACATACCGCTATAAATCTAAGGACTAAACCCCTCTCACTCATCTTGTGTGCCGTATCTTATCGTATCGACCATGGGTTCATTTGAAACGAGTTGAGTCTGGTACCCATCAAGTTGTTATACATTCCCTATGGATAGGAGAGGTTTGGGCGATGGTGCCGATGAAGTGCACCCATGCGCATATATTAGCGCACGCGGTTAAGATGTGGATGTATAATATATGAAAATGAGGAAAGCTTGGTATTTTGACCATGAGTCGCATCTAGGAAATGCGATGGCAAATTGATCGGGGTAACCATGGGTAAAGTGATACAAACCTACGCAGGATTAAATCGTGATTCACATCATGTCTCTTGGGATGGAGGCTACGGGAGCCTGGTTCTATCATACTCTATGGGTGAATATTAGATTTTTTAATAACTCTTTTGCTAAAATATGCCAATTTTAATAAATGATTTATATTGGAAAATGGAGATGACAAATGATTTAGACATGCATTTCATTCGATTTATTATATACTCGTTGAGTACCTTGTACTCACTCTCGCTATTAACCCTCCCCCTTCAGATAAAAAGGAGACGACAAACGATGGTCTTATGCAGAGCAAACGATGTATTGAAAAGGTGCCACATCAATAGTGCAGGATAAATACTAGATATGTAAATCCAATAAAGTCATTATTTTATTTCTTTTAAGTAATATTAGTTGGCTCTTTTACGAGGAAATGTAATGATTAATGTAAAGTTCTAACTATTGTTCTGTTGCATCACTCTGATTAGGGTCATTATTCGGGAAAGCGTAGCTTTGTCTAGTAATTATACTTAATCTGGCATTTTTACATAGGTAGTGAAAATGCGGGGCGTTACAGTCAAGCACAACAAAATCATCATACGTGCTGTACTTCTACTCCTGTGCTACATGTACAAAATGGTCAAGCTTTTCTATTCCGCTTTCCAAATGAAAGGGGTACAGCAGGGGAAGGCAGTATATCTACAGCACGTCATCACTAGTTGGCCAGCCCTTCTCACGTGCTGTGCAAGCAAACCAAGCCCCAATCGGTTTCCATCTCCAAACAAATCCTGCCACGTTATTTAAAGGAATTCTGGCTGCTCCCAACTTCTATATTTTTAGCCAGTCATCCTATTTGAAGAAAGCAGAATCAAGTATAGTATGCAATTTCAGATTTCATGCAGATATCGCTCAGGTTCTATATTGCTCAGATTTCTTTGTGGTGGTAGACATTCACATATAAATATTTAAGATTGGATATTTTCTTTAATCTAAAAAATGGGCCTGTTCGCTGCTGATTTTTAGCCTGCTGCAGCTGTGGCTGTACAACCCAGCCGTTCGGCTGCAGCCCAAACAGCAACAGCCATTAGCCCAGCCGAACAGCTGCAGCCTCATCTCCCGTTCTCCGGTTCCCATCTGGCCAGCTCCCGTCTTCGGTTCCCCCAGTCACCTCCTACCGAACTCGAGAGAAGGTAGGGTTTCGAGGCCGGCTGCCGCCCGTCGCCTCCCACCCCCGTGAAGGTCGCCGGTGTTAGGAGGGCTCCAAATCGATTTCTCAACGCCTCCTTGATCCGTTCCCTCACCAGCGACGGGATCTCGCCGGAGCCGGCGTTGACCTTGCATTGCCGCATCTCCGCCCACTAGTGACTCTGTAGATCGAGGCAGCCCGCTAACGTGAGTATCCCTCCAATCTCCAATCCTCTCCATTCTCGATCTGCACGTTTGTATGCTGATAGATTTCGTGCATCCAGATGGAGATGTCCAGGATAAATGAGAATTTCTTCCTAGTTTTTCTATGGCATACAAAACCCCAATTACCTCAGCCTGGCCTTTCCCAGAACCGAATGCCGCTGAAACTTTACGAAAAAAAGAATTATACCAGGGTCAATGAGTCATGAATGACAACCGATTCTTGTGAACCTATCAACTATTCAAAACATAAACACATGCTTACCTATATATCCTAGAGTCAATGGTAGAACACTGAGTGTACAAGGAGACAGACTAGTTACAAGTCCAGCGCCAAAAATGACTGCTAAGCTGGAGAAACAAAGGTAAAGGTTAGAAAGGAAGAGATATCGCAGTAGGAAAGAGAAAAGGAAATACTGACGAGATAGAGCCAACAAGAAGTTAACAGAAGAGAAAAAGAAAAACAGACCTAGAGAAACTGAGAGCAGATAGCTGATCCTGAACAGCCTCATTAGCCTGCTGCCCAGCTGAAAACAGCAAACCTCCAAACCAATCTCCAATGCCAAGGTCAGCCAAGAGGAGTCCTGAGTTAGTATTTTGCATTGACATTGGCGACAAAATTTCCTGACTTCGCCCCTGTTGTTTACTCATATAACTGTCATACATCGCGCGGCCTTATCTGAACTGCATATGTTAGTATTCCAAGTTCAGTACATTACTATGTAATATGACTGCATCTTTTCAGTAACATCAGAGCAGCTTACAGATATCAGTTAACTTCTACACTTTAATTTTTCTTATTGATATTTGTAATGTTCCATGCTTCAGTGCCACACTGGTGCTATTTGGGCACACGGTTAGCTAAGAAAGGCGGCAGCACTGGCACACTCCTCGACATCACATGGTCTCCACCTAAAGCTTGTCGCTACAAGCTGCGTACAACTACTGTACGGCTCAGCCACATCAAGGCAAGCACTAGTACCCTCCATCTCATTTGTGCACATTGTGATAAATGTTGCTTCCTATCTTGCATGTTGCCATTGCTACTATGTGTGTGGTATCTAAACCTTGTAGTTAGGAAGCCATATGATTCAAACTTGCACACAGATGGATGCAGGCCGTGCCAACTGGGATGATAACACTACAAAAGTATTCCTTGACCTCTGCATTGATGAGAAGAATAAGATCAACTACAACAAAAAGGGCCTAACCAAGCTAGGTTGGCACAACCTGTATACAAATTTCAAACAACAGACGGGCAGGAAATATTCCTGCAAACAGCTTCAGAACAAATTTAATAGAGGCAGTACAAGGATTAGAGAAAACTGAAGGACAAGAGTGGTACCGAGTGGAACAACAATATCCGCACCATCGATTGTGATGATGAATGGTGGATAGCCCGAATTGAGCTAACTACTTTTTGTTCTCATAATTACTGCTTCTTATCATTTCCCTACTGCTTTGAATGAGGTGACCTCGGATTGCCCTCATGCTTACACATTTCCTATTTGTGACTTACAGGAGAATGGAGCAAACAAACATTTCCATGGCAAGGCGCTTTCATTCTATGATGAGTTAACCACTCTTTTCGGCTCAACGGACACTGAAGGTAGTCCAATGTTGTGTGTTGGTGGAATTGGAGATAGAATACCAAGTTGTGGAAGTGAAGGCAACCTTGATCCTGTGGTGGAGGAAAATGTTGCCTGGTTGGAGGACAATGTTGGACGGTCTAGTGTGGGTCGTGTGTCGCAAAGGTCAGGAAAGGAGCATGTTGTTGATAGCCCACCACCCAAGAAGAGTAAGAGTATGGAGTACTATGTTGAGCGCATATCTGAGAGCATGATTCAAAGGACTATGAATGAAAGAAATTTAATCAGCCGTGAGGAAGAGGAGGTTATGGAAATGCTGCACCTTGTAGAACAAGATGGTGTCCCGAATGGGTCCGAGTTGTACTTCATAGCTGCTGAGCTGTTTAGATCACCAGCACGACGTGCATCTTATAGGAGCATTACCGCTGCAGAGAACCGAATTGCATGGCTCCGATGGACTTGGGATAATGTCAAGAGGAAGTAATACCGGTCCATGCTTATAATGTCTGTTTCCTCTACATGGGAATGTATGTCTGTGCACTGTGACCATGGCATGGTGTGGCATCATGTCTGTAATGTGAATTATGTTGTGTTAGACCTTGATTATTCAAGCTGCTCTTGTTCTTTCTAATATTCTGCAAAATATTGTTTACAACCTTCCGGTTCATTTATACTATACAATAACAGAATGTACTTGAATAGCTTAATAATTTGGTATGTGTTTGACAGTGTGATTTATTTTTCAGCCTGAAGGTCTCCATGATGAATATGGGGTGGCTGTCAACAACTCAAGGTACCATCTAGTACTGTAATTTCATATCCTAAAGTATGTAAAACTGGCTATTCGAATTCCATATGGTTTTGTAATATTGACTAAATAGGATTAGTATAGAGATAGAATAGCACGAC
Organism: Setaria viridis; assembly: GCF_005286985.2. Taxonomy (NCBI): domain Eukaryota; kingdom Viridiplantae; phylum Streptophyta; class Magnoliopsida; order Poales; family Poaceae; genus Setaria; species Setaria viridis. The sequence continues at coordinate 14,932,206 of NC_048271.2, read as the reverse complement.
CTGACAGTAGGAGCATTTGTATCTAGTTTGAATTCTGGGGTAGACATCTTCTGCTTGGCATACTCTGCACATGCCTGGTTGTAGTATTCAATAAAGCCATAGCCCTTATGGCAATCTGAATGTGGTGCCTATGACGAAGATACATTCAGTGTAAAACAACTGTAATGATGCACGCTAAAGTTATTGAACTATCATAGTATTGTATCCATACCTTCAGGAGATTGACTTTTAAAACTCCAGGACCAACTTCTTCCACTGCGTTTTTGAAATCATCCTGTGTCCAATCTTTGGGTATATTCCCAATAAATAGCCTGTTCTTTGCCTGGGACGAAGAAACCTTTATCTTATTTCCCTGTTACAAGAGCCATAATAATATGGTATATTTCGTATCAATATACAAGATATATGAGTTAATCAGGTGCAACAAGGATTCAGAAAGTACTAGCGTTAGTTTTTCTAAACAATATGCTGGATTTTTCTGTGTTTGCCTTTGCATTTGCAGCCACCTGACATAATTATGTTTCTATCATTGTTTGTGTGCATTCAGAAGGGGGAGTTTGAAGAAGCTCAAATGGCTCTTAAAGGTACACAAATAATCCAATATGAAACTATCATACAACACATTGTGTTCCATACTGATTCTTTTCCTTTCATTTTTTCAGATCGCTGATTGAAGAAGCTGGGATCATTGATCGCTGTTATGGAAGCTGGGATCATTGATCGCTGTTATGGTCTAAAAATGAAAGGAACGTCAAGCTCTGAAAATTCGAGCAACACCAGCACCTCACCAGCAAGGTTGAGCGATAAGTGGTCTATCTGGTGGGACAAGGGTGCAACCATTGGTGTGTTAGCTGCGTATGCATCGTCTACCTCAAGTGGATGTGGAGTGCAAGATGGTCCCTTGCACTTGCAGGAGTTGACTCGCTATCAATGGGTTGCTATTAACCTTGCTGACAGTAAGAAGTGCTACAAAAATTTCCGTCTCCATCCATCTGCATTCTAGTTGTTGCATTCAATCTTAGTGTCCAACCATGGGCTAAAATCCACACGACAATGTGATTCAGTTGAGACCTTAGGGATGTTCCTATGGGCATGTGGCACAAGACAATGCCAGAGACAGATGTCAGATAGATTCTGTAGGTCACTGGACACCGTGAGTCGGAAGTTTGGTGAAGTGTTAGATGCCGTGGTATCTTTTGCACGTACTATTATTAGGCCAATGGATCCATTGTTCAGATGTGTGCATCCTAGGTTGCATCAATTCTCACCGTATTTTGATAGGTGCATAGGAGCTACAGATGGAACCCACATTCTGGTGTCAGTCCCTAAGCACGCACATGATGATTTTATCAATAGAAAGGGGTTCACTAGCTAGAATTTCTTGGCCGTTTGTGACATGGGCATGAGGTTCACATTTGTCGCTACGGGTAAGAAGGGTGCTGTCCATAACACTGCTATTTTGAGGGAGGCTTTAAACTAGGCTGAGCATTTTCCTCACCCACCCCAAGGTGAGCTTATTTTGTTTGTAAGTTTTATGGTAACTAACATATGTGACTGCCATTCTAAATTGCTTTATGTATACCAATGTTGATCTGTAGGAAATTACTATTTGGTGGATTCTGGTTACCCACTGCGTGAGGGTTATATGGCGCCATATCGCAAGGGCAGGTACCATTTATCTGAGTTTAATGTCAAAGGTCCTGAGAATTTGAATGAAATTTTTAACTACCATCATTCGTGCCTTCGGAATGTTGTGGAACAATCTTTTGGAGTGCTAAAGAATAAGTGGCAGATTCTAAGAGGGATATCGTTATATACTATGGAGAAGCAATCAAAGATTATTATTGCATGCTTTGCGCTACATAATTTTGCATTGGACAACAACGAACCCGGAATGGATGTGGCTAACATGTTTGGTCATGGCACCTACCTTATTAGGACTGGTGATGAAAATGACCATGCATCAGATTGGTTAGCTGCTACTGCCAACAACGTATTAGTAAAGTCCATGATTGGATTGCGGCTAGACTATGTGGTTTGCATTGATTAGATTACATTCTTGACCACATGATTTTGCTGATTTTATGGTTATATAATAGCATGAAATCTGTTAGGGGGGTAACCTGCAACATATGTATGGTTAATTTTATGTGTGTAGCATCTGGTGAATTCTGTCATCTGTGTCTCTTGGATTGAACAGACTGAAATTATCTTTTGTAAATTACCTAATTGCAATCTGGATGCATGGAGTGATTATGCAGAGGTATAAAGAATTCATGGTACGTTCAAAATTGTTTTAGGGTGCTTCCCTCTAATTTTTCTAGAGCTATGTGCTTCCCGCTAAATTTTGATTTGTTGAGCTTTAAATGAAATCAGCGGTGGCTGGCTGCAGCTGCTGGCTGCACTGTTGGGGCTGAAGCCTGCAGCTGCTGTAACGGGCTGCTGCAGCTGCACTACCGAACACTACCGAGCAGCCCATAATGTAATTTTCTAGTGGGCCCATAGTCCACCACAATTCCTTTAGGTTTTATATTTTGTTTAGTTATTTTCCAAGTGGAACAGATTCATCCTAATAATACTAGTGTCCCCCTAGACCTACATTACGATTCAAGGTTACTGTTCTTGTTTTTCTCATCGAAGACCTGCCCATTTGAGCTCAGAACACCATATTCCTGTGAGTGGATTTCTAATATCTAATTTTATATTTGTTTTTTTCCTATTCTTTGCAACGTACAAATCGTTCTTCGTGGACAGTTTAGCCAAGTTTTGGCACGGTAGGTAACAAACCATGTTAATTGTATGGTGAAAGCCGGATCGTCATCATCACCAATTCATCAAATTATAGTTATCTTCACCTACCAGAAGATCAAGAGTCGAGACCAATCGCTAGGCTATTCTAGGATACTACACAAACTTTTCAAATCAGGCAAGTCTAGTCACCGTTGAGGACGAGCCATCACTTTCTACGACGATACTACACAAGATTTTCCAACCGGGAAAGTCCGGTCATTGTTGAAGACGAGCTATCACTTTCTATGATTTTTTGCACAGGTAAAGAAATGTAAGTTTCAAAGTATTATTCCGAGTCATCTCTTTCCGAAGGGTTGATCCAGTTTCTGGTAGTGATGGATAATCACGATCCAAACGAGGCAGCTACACACATTTGGCTCCTCCAGCTGCTTGCGCCGTCCGCAATACGAAAGGCACTCCGGCCTTGAGGGGGAATCATCGCGAGGCTGAGGCATGAAACATGAACTAATACATGATCGAGGTTGTTAACACAGAAATGCATATCTTAATACTACTAATTGAATCCGCTAGGTAATCCTTCGTGACACATTAAAAAAATAAAATAAATCTTAAAAATAATGCTCACTATATATATATATATATATATATCCGGCTACCAACAATCTGGTAGACTCAAATCATCATAGCCATTAGATCTACTTCCCATCGCTGCCATTATGAAAAAATAAGTAAAGTAGCCCCTTAAATCTATATTAAATTACCCATCCATCTATGTCATTAAGCTAAAGTAACTCTCTATTTTTCATCAAAATACCAACCTATATGGTCATTATAAAAATAACTTAAAGTATAACCTCCTAAATTTGCATCTTATTCATATTTATCATTATTAAAAATAAGTAACTTCTAAATCTGAATCTAAATAAACCAATATATGATTTTAAATTCATCTTTAATATAGAAAATACGAACTCAAGGTATATATGTGCAATTTGTATTGCCATGTAGACCATGTATATATGTATGGAAGAAGCGGTGAGAATACTGATTTTCATGTGAAACACATATCTTAAACTAAGAGTTTAACTGAACACATATAGAGGTGCGATGTAAAGTAAAAAAATTACTATGAATGTGGATGTTTATAGAGTAATTACTAAAAGCTATCACAACCGATACGATAAAGAAATATGTATCGATAAAAGTATTGTGTTAGAGTAATTAACAAAGGAGAGAGAACATAGGGTATTAGCTATGGGTCATAGTTTTTTATATGAATTTCTAATACTTATACCTCTCAAAATTATTAGCATGCGAGGAACATGGATTGATGGACTAGTTACTAATAATATAATCATTGACCTACAGATAAAATCACATGTGCCAGAAAATATTGATCCATATAACTTGCAAACGATGTTCAGAAAATCACAGGATAAAGTTGCTTGCACTTGCACAAATGTACATGCACACGTCAATGTTCTTTGTTGACACAAAGAGGTAATATGTTGTTGTCTATGGAGAAAAGGTGGACATCTCTCCTACCTTTCTTCCTCACCGCATCTCCAGAAAGTAAAATATGACCAGACTACAGACAAGTCCAAGTCAGCTCATTTGACTAAAACCTACGCTAGATCAGCTTCACTCATTTGAGGAACTTCTCATCAGAGCTTCTCTTCCCTATTACACTCTATATAACCACAATCCCGTAGCAAGAAGTGCAAAACACCATCACAAGATGAAGCTTCGTGCATGTCTTGGAAATATGCAAATTATTCCATATATAAGTTTGAAGCATACTATTGCATAAATCATTGCTAAACTATGTAAATCAGATCTAGTTGTAAGCTACAGTTATGTAAACCATGACATGCTGATGTAAAAGGTGTAAAAATTCAGCATATACAAAATGGTTTACATGGACGTAACGAAGTGTTCTTCAGCAGGTGCGAGCATGCTTTTTTGTTATTAGCTTCATGTGTGCATGGGATGAGATAAAAATTCTACCAGTTTGGACTATGAATACTAGATCTCATTTATTATGTACTTGTTCCATATCATTCTATAGTTAATATTTTCTGGCAATGATCCGTAATAATGTATGCAAAAGATCATAATACTGAAGACTGAGTTTTTGATAGACATATTGACCTATAATCAGAATGAATGTAAAGACTGCATTCCTAAAGTTATTAAACAAGAATTTCTTAAGTGTATCAGGATTATTTAGATGGTTTCGTAAGGAACAAAAGATATGCTCAACAATATATCGTTCTTTCATCTTTGCCTGAACCTTGAGTCTAACCCTTTGCATTCTTTGCTTGGTTGACAAAACATATATTAAATTTTGATTGTTTGATTTGTATTACCAAAATATATTTTTTAGCATAGCATGGGCATTATGTTAGTTTGGTAAATATCGATAAGGCTTGACTTGGCCAAGGCTAACTTAATTTCCTGCAAATTGCTTCATTTTCATTTATGAATTTCATAGTATTCTAGCATACTTACACAACAAGTTCTCCAACCGGGAAAGTTTGGTCGCTGTTGAAGACGAGTCATCACTTTCTATGACTTCTTTGCACAGGTAAAGCAATAATATTTCCGAAGTGCAGTTTCGAGTCACCACTTCCCAAATTGAAGTACCAATAGTATACTCGTCAATGTTCTTCATTGACACATTTCCGCAGACGAAGAAAATTGCATCTATGGATTAGCAGTCGTAACATGAAGTTCAAGATCAGCTCTAGAGTCAGTTCATTTGAGTAAACCCTACACTAGATCAGCTTCACTGAGAAACTAAACTTCTCATCAGAGCTTCTCTTCCCCTGTAACATACGCACTATAAATATACCCCCAATCCCGAGTAGCTAATCCCATAGCAAGAAGTGCAGCACCAGCACAAGATGAAGCTGCTTCGCATCGCCGCGGTCGCATCCCTCCTGCTTGCCCTTGCCGCGACGGCCGGCGCCATCGTCACGATCGACGTGACGAACACGGCGTCCAACACCCTCGGCGGCCAGCGGTTCGACCGGGAAGTCGGCCTCGATTTCCCGAGGCAGATCATCTCTGAAGCGTCCATGTTCATCTGGATGACCTTCAACCAGACCAACCCCGCCGACCGCAAGCCCGTCGACGCGATCGCCCTCGTCGTCGCCGACGTCGGCGGCGTCGCCTTCACCAGCAACGACGTCATCACCCTCAGCGCCCAGTACATCGGCAACTACTCCGGCAATGTCAGAATCGAGGTGAGTTTGTTTAGCTCTCTCTCATGTCTCGAGCTAGGACAGGCGCGCACTGGTAGAGAACTGAGTATTAGTCCCGATTGGTAGGGCGTAAATCTCCCGAAAAACCATCCGTGATTAATCAATCGAGACAAAAGGAGGTGTCTTTTATCCCGGGTTCCTCGACCGGGACTAAAGCAACATTTATCCTGGTTGGTATTCCCAACCGGGATAAAATAGTTTTCCAAAAAAAATAAAAAAAAAAGCACCGGCGGGCATCCGCCTACCTCGGCTCCCACGCCACCCCACTGCTTCACCCGCACCGCCCATCGGCCCCGCCCCGCCCCGCCCCACCCCGCCGCCGCCGGCGCCCGCCTCCGCGCCGTGCACCCGTGCGGCCTCCACCTCCGGCTCCCGCGCGCCGTCGGCCGGCTGCTCGCCAGCCGCGCCCGCTGCCACCGCCTTGACCCACAAGCCCCGCTCGCACCTCGTTCCGCATGCCGCGCGCCCACCTATGTGGGAAAAGAGAAGAAAGGATAAGGAAGAAGAAGGAGGGAGGAGAGAATAAGGAAGAAGGAGGGAGGAAGGAGAGTACCTGCCGCCGCCTTCCCCGCGTGCCGTCCTCGGCCCGCCGCCGCCGCCCCACCGCCGCCTCGACCCGCCTCCCCCGCTCGCCTCGCTCGGTTCCGTGCGCCCGCCGCCCGCCTGCGCGTGGGAAAAGCGTCGCCGCCTCCACGGCGCGGCGCCGTCGGCCCGCCACCGCCCCGACCTGCCTCCCCCGCTCGTACCTCGCTCGGTTCCGTGCGCCCGCCGCCCGCCTGCGCGTGGGAAAAGCGTCGCCGCCTCCACGGCGCGGCGCCGTCGGCCCGCCGCCGCCCCGACCTACCTCCCCCGCTCGCACCTCGCTCGGTTTCGCGCGCCCGCCGCCCGCCTACGCATGGGAAAAGAAGAAAGGATAAGGAAGAAGGAGGGTGGGAGGGAGGAGAGGATAAGGAAGGAGGAGGAGAGGATAAGGAAGGAGGAAGTACCTGTGCATTTTCTGAGACAGATAGAGGATGTGCATTTTTTGAGATAGATAGAGGAGGTGGAGTGGTGGGGGGAGGGGGCGCGAAACGAGGTGATCGACGACCTTTTTCTCCCAGTTGGCAACACCAACCGGGATTAAAGGACCCCCTTTTAGTCCCGGTTGGTGTTTCTAACCGGGACTAAAAGCATTAGTCCCGGTTGAAAACACCAACCGGGACTAAAGGGGCGTCCTTTAATCCCGGTTGGTGTTTCTATCCGGGAGAAAAGGCTCGTCAGGGCCACTGGCCTTTACAACCGGGATTAAAGGAGTTCTTTAGTCCCGGTTGGTGAGCCCCCATCAGTGGCTAAGTTTTAGTCCCGGTCTGTGAACCTTTTATCTCGGATCTACTTTAAACCAGGATAAAAGAGGAAGGATTGAAAGAAAGTCAGATCTCAACTAATGGGCAAACAAATGATGAAACGCATGAATGTGTTTTTGCAGGTGGCCAGCGTGCTGTTCCACGAGACGACGCACGTGTGGCAGTGGGACGGGCAGGGGCAGGCGAGCCGCGGCCTCATCGAGGGCATCGCCGACTACATCGTGTACAGGGCGGGCTACAGACCGGCGTACTGGGTGCAGCAGGGGCAGGGAGAAAGGTGGGATGAGGGGTACTCCGTGACGGCGATGTTCCTGGTCTACTGCGACACGCTCAGGCCGGGCTTCGTGGCGCTGCTCAACGCCAAGATGAGGTACGGCTACACCGACGATCTCTTCGCTCAGATCCTGGGCAAGGACGTGCAGCAGCTGTGGCAGGATTACAAGGCTATGTACGGGGCCTGATGTGTGGATAGCTGGTCTGTGGTTGTCAACTCCACGTCATTGTCGTCTAGCATGGCGTGATGATTAAAATAAGGTTTTTCTATCTTGACCACGTCGTTTAACGACTATGTTCTGCTTAAAGAATGATCAATATACGTGTCATATGTAATGTGTTGACGTTTATACCGTGCAAAAAGAAAGTATATATTGAGACCTGAACAATGTGTTGCTTCATTTAAAATGGAGAGGGCTCTTCATTTAATTTTAAAGTGAGAGCTCTCAAATTAAACTTTTTTAAAATGAAAAGTTTGATCCTACCATATTTCCAAAAAAATGGCCAAGATGAGGTGTCAAGCTCTTAGTAGCCAACCATGGTGGCCTGGCGAGTAAATATACGGGCGGTTCCTTAACTTGTCACGAGGTGTCATTGTTAACGCCAAGAGAACAAGGGTTCCTCGAGAAGGTACTTACAAATGGGATCCGCCTGTAGAAAGAGGCTCCCTCTCGGAGCCCAACTAAAGAGATGGGTCTAAAAATTCGAAGCCCAGAAAGGACAAGGAGAAATCACCTCCACGTGGTAGGGTCTACTGATGGCCCACACGGTGGAGATGGGGTACTCCTAAGGAAGCCTCCCGGGAAGGCCCCCAGGAAGATCGCTTCGGGGCGAAGCAAGTGAGGGCACGGCAGTTGAGGCAAGCCGTCAGCAGGCGCGCCGTCCCCGTAAAAACACCATCATTACGGGTTGACGGGACACGCCTGGGCGCCTCGGGGCCTGGCGGTTTGACCCGTTCGTCCAACAGGCGGCGAGCGCCGCCCTCGTGTCGAGAGCGCCTGCCTGGTTCCCAGCCGCCCTCTGCCACGAGGCGGGCCCACATCGTGGACTCGGGAAAGGGCGAAGGTCTCCTGGGAAGGGCACCAGGAAGCGAATTGGATACCCCATATCCCGGGGTGGTGGGCCCAAACTGAGAAGAGCAATGATCACAAGGGTAAAACGATAAAAGCAAGGGATTTACCATAAAGGATTTGGCCAAGCCCTACGAACCGTGCGCACCAAGGTGAGGAGCATCAGATGCAAGTAGACCATGTGTCAGGGGACTGTAGCATAATGGCCGCCACATTCACACCCGAGAGAAAGGGAAGGATTGGGGCGCAAGACTTGCCCCGGTCAATCCCTCATGGACCTAGCCTATAAAAGATTAGCTCTTGTACAAACACAAGAGGACAACTCTAAGAAACACAACATATAGGACGTAGGGTATTACACTTCCAAGCGGCCTGAACCTGTCTAAAAATCCTTTGAGGGCAATAAGCCAAAACCACTCCCCTTAACGCTTCTTGAATCCTTACGCATGAACTAACCCCCAGGCCAGATCTCTAAAATGGGGTCCCATCGGATCCCCGCTCTCGGTGCTTGACCACCATCAGTCATCTAGATCCCTAAAATCTTAAAATGCATTTTCAGCTCCATGAACTTGTCTCAAGATGCCATTTAGGTCCCTAAATTCTCAAAAAACATTTTCAGATCCCCAACTTGTCTCAAGGTGTCATCCGAGCCCTAAAACTCTCAAAGTGCATTTTAAAATCCTCCAATCAAGGCTCAAGCAACACATGCGTGATCACTAGCATAAGGTGGTTGCGAAGGCAACGAGCAAGAAGAAAGCTTGCCATCAGTGGCATGTGACAAATTTTAAGATTTGAAAATGTATCTTGAGAGTTTAGAGACTTGGATGAAACCCGAGGACAAGTTTGGGGGGGTCTAAATGTGCACTTTGAGAGTTTAGCTAGCCAGATAACACATTGAGACAATTTTGAGGATCTGAAAATTAATTTTGAGAGTTTAGAGTCCCAAATGACACCACTGGAAAGTTTAAAAACCGCCGGTATATTTTAGTCGTGGCCTCGCCATGGTGGGTTACATAGCAATGGTTCGGTCGTGAAACTATAGAAATACTTTCCATATGCCGTAGATCAATTTCTAACTAGCTATAGATTTATAATAGAGAATATATATATATTGCACAAAAAGCGCGTTTTGTAGCATGGCAACGTCGAGCTATGAGTGATCTCGGAATAACTAATTATCGCATGCCAACAGAGATATGATGTAACGTTGTTGCTCCTCGCAGTTCTGCACTCTCTCACAAAGTCACAATGCTTGCTCTATTATACCCCGTACGAGGAGAACATGAGTATAAGAAGATCATGGTAGAACCTTCAGCGTAAATGTCAAAAAATTGCTATAAAAAAGAATTAGCAAAATACAATTGCAACACCTTGGACAGCGTAAATGTCATGCACAATTTATTGGTTCAACCAAAACAAACCTCAAGCCTTTGATTTGGAAGCCTTGGGCACCACAGACTTCGCCTGGCTAGTGATAAAAACCAAACCACTGATCGTCTGGCAATTAGGGGGTGGTTAAGAAACGCGTTGTCCTTTATGCCGGCACGAGGCAGAGATGGCTCATCACCTGTTGGCAACCTGTAGATACACGAAGCGCGTCTGGAGCTTGCTTGCCGCGTGAATGGGTCTCCCGCAGCTTGACCCAACAACCGGCAAGGCACAAAGTCGGTATCTGAGTAGTGGAGCTTATTAGGGAATCTCCATGACTTACCTAGGAAGGCAATCAGATCACTTCTCTTGCTAGTTAACTGGAAAATTTGGAAGGAAAGGAATGCAAGAACTTTCTCCCGCGAGGAGTTATCCACAATCTCACTTCTTAACAAAATTTTGGAGGTCAGGACCTGGGTGCTGGCAGGCGCCAGAGGGAGCTTTTCACGTTTTTATGAGGCTCCATTTTCCTGCTGTACAGTTTTTCTTTCTTTATGTGTTGTGAGGCCGTTTTCCTTGTCTTCCGAAACTGCAGGGGCCTTTGACCCTTTTTTTCGCTTGTTGATCCTTATATAAATGGCGTATAGTCTGTTGCCCGTTCGTTAAAGGTGTGTTTGGTTGGTTGTTCGTTAAGGGTGTGCTTGGTTGGTTATATCATTTGATTCATGTATGAAATGATTCAAAATAATAATGATCCTTTTATTTAGTTAGGTGAATTATACCAACTTATCTAGGAAGAGACCATCCCACTTAATATATTATTCTACTAATTAGAGTAAACTATATGGTACAACCAAATTGGTTGAACCGTCCCATCCAGGATCATCCATGCATGCATCATATAGTGCATGCAACCAAACACACCCTAAAAACACCTTGGACTTTGCTATACTTCGACAAACATGAATCTGTGAGTTATACATAGGTAGGCGTAAGCCCACTATAATATCCAGTTCTAACCAAAAGTATCTCAAACGTGAATATACGTGCTCCTCCGCAGAAAAAACGTTTGAATTGCTCTTTTAAATTCCAAATCATTCCTGAGAAATATCCTTGCGTTGCGTCCAAAAGTCCAAACTTCCTCTCCAGAAAAAAAATTTGGAGGAAACGCCGTTTGTTGTGCCCGGCCGGAGAAGGAAAAAACACAGGAGGCGGCCCATCTTGGCCCATGTGGCCAGGTTGGCCCCAGCCCGTGGCTCCGCCGCTCCATCGCTCTGCACGCCGTCCGAGACCGCCGTCTCCTCCTCCTCTTCCTTCTCCGGTTCTCGCTCCTCGGTCGGTTGGTCCTTTATCCTTCTCCAGCAAGCTAGTTCTTGGCGACGGGAGGAGAATCAGTTAGATCTACTACTCCCGTTCATGAGGTAATGTAATCCAAGTCTTCGTTCTCTATCCTCCAGGGGGGAAAGAGCAGCTACCTTTTGTTTAGCCCTTGCATTACTAGTTTTCATCTCGGTTCTCGTGTTCTCGCGATCAACGTCTCCGGATGTCCACATCAACGATTCGTCTCCAACGATTCCTTGAGTAGCGATGTCACACTCTTGAACGGCTAAGGTTATACTACGCTTTTTAATTTGTGGCCTGAGTTGGCTTCGGTGGGGGCGATTTCTGAGTTATGATCTGAACATTTTATTCCGGATCTGTAAACGTGAGTTGTACCCAAGTCGCTGTACGCTCCGATATGTTTGCTTCTTGTAGCACTTTTCTTATGGTGATTTTTGTCTTGTACTCTTGTGCGGATTTTTCAGCTAGGGTTTCTATGTTAAAATCAGTGTATTTTTTGTTGCATCTTATTCTAGTTAGTGATGCCATATCATATTGAGACATAATTACACCTGTAGGTTGAAAATCATGTTATTCAAATTTTTCTATGCACCACATTGTGGCAGCAGTATTGGAACTCACATTACCATTTTCCTTATTCCATTCTCCAAGTTCAGCATTTAGTGCGAAATCGCTCCCAATATTTACATGAAAAATAGAAAAAAAAATCTATCCCGAAATAACTTTACAACTGATACCGTTTCATCGCAAAAAAACACAAAACTTAGAAACTTCACGAGTTAAAACTCATGTTTATTGAGCAATTCATTATGGGAATTGGGAAAGCAACCATAGTCCGTAAGCTTTTAGATTTTCATATTCATGGTCAACAATTATTATTGAGCATTCTTAAGCTTCTCCATTTATGGGATTAGCATATATGCAGTACAAAAGATTGATTACTATGTCTCTAATAACTTCCAGCAGTACATGTATGTAGCATAAGTTTCAGGCGATCAAGGCCAAAATGGGTTCAGCTGATGATGAGTTCACCCCACTGTCTGAGTTAACTGTTGGAATGAACAAATGTACAGTCCGAGTGCGCATCTCGCGGCTGTGGGAGTCCTTCAATCCAAAAAATGATATATCGTTCGGCCTTGACAGCCTTCTGATCGATGATCAGGTGATGCATTCCCTGCTTTCAGTTTAACACCAAATGCCTGATTGAATTGCTTGCTGGCTACTAATTTTAAATTACCATCCTTTGAGTTTTCAATGCACTGATTCTTCTAGTTATTTTTCACTTGTAGGGTGAAACTATGCAGGTGCGTGTACATCCCGATGATATTGATCAGTTTGAAGATCAGCTAGTTGAAGGGAATGTCTATGCCTTGTCAAATTTTACAGTTGAAAATACGAGGGAAAGCTACATGATCTGTAGCAATGAGTTGACTATGTACTTTGGAGGGCAGACGGTTGTCAATGAGATAGAAGATACTGATTTGATACCCCTCCACAGCTTTGAGTTCATTAATTTTAAGGATCTCCGTTCTAGGTGTGACGACACTAGCTTATTGGCAGGTAGATTCTTTTGGAACTGGAAATTCGATCAGAGTTAGACCTGCCACATGTGAATCTCATTATTGCATGTGAATAAATTATGCAGATGTTTTGGGCCACATAGTATATGTTGGGGAGCTAGAGGAGGTCTGGAAAAAATCCCGTCGTATAGAAATTTGCAATGCAAGAATTCGGAATTTGAGGTAATGGAATACAGTTCTCTCTTTCTGATGATTAATGCCCCTTGATGGGTCCTCACTGGTGGATTTACCATTTACAGAGGAAGAGAATTGAGTATCACATTGTATGGGGATATTGCTTCTGGTTTTGCTGAGGATATGCTCGAGGAAGGCCAAGAAGCCTCAGTTGTTGCTGTCTTTGCAGGGATGCGTGTTGAGTCCTCACATTCAGGTAGGGGTTAATCCTTGATCCACCCTTTCATTTGTTGGCCTCTACCATGTGATACTGTCAAATTATATTTGTTTATTTTCATGTAAAATGATAGTCTGTCTATTATTCGATGCAATTATAGTGTGTACTGAAATCATTTGGTGCCATATTTTCTAAAGTCGTGATCTTTTGGTTTTATAGTTTGCTCTACAACCTGTTCAAAGTACTATCTAGATTTAGAAATACCAGAGGTGGAAGAATTCCGTGCGAAGTGAGTGAGCTTCATAAGTTCATACCTACATTGATGATTGATCTAAGCTGTATTAGAACATGGCTAACCGGTTCGTGTGCATGCAGTTTTCGCATTCAGCAAGAAAACCCCGTACCGAAAAAAAGTCCGGCTCAGAAGTTAGCCGAGAGTTGGCGAACAGTTGAACAGCTAAAAAGCCTCGATCCAGAGGAGTACGATGAGGTAAATTAAGTTACTGCTGCTCTCGTGACGTGCAAAGCTTATCTGCTTTACTCACATATATGTCTTCACTTGTAGGATACCACGTTTTTGTGCAGAGTCTCCCTGATAGATATAGATTGCAGCAGTGGCTGGTGTTATCTTGGATGCGACATCTGCCAAAAGTCAATGTACGGGGCCCCAAGGAAATACAAGTGCGGCCGATGTGGCCCAATTAAGAGACCAATTCAATGGTATGCTGCTATTACCACGTTGGTTCGCAATATTTACTTGTTGCTCAATTCATAAGTCACCAATTAACCTCCGCTGTTCTGGACACGTTAGGTACAAGCTGAAGACGAAGGTGCAAGATGCCACCGGAACAATGAACTTGATGATCTTCTGTGAGGTGGCTGAGGAGCTGGTCGGTGTCTCTGCGGAGGAGCTTGTTGATGAGATCGAGGATGATGATGAGTGGTACACCCTGCCAGATGAAATTGAGGATCTTCTTGGGTCGACCCACACTTTCCAAGTATTCGACAAGCACTGCAATGGGAGCTTTTCGGTGCAGTCAATCGTGGATCATGTTAGCGTCCCAGCCCCTGCTGCAACCGCTACTCAATGCAAGAAGGAGCCTGTCCCTGAGGGAAGTGTTGACGCGGCAGCGGCAATCCTTACTCCCGCTACTACTCAGTGTAAGGAGGAGCCTGTCTCTGAGGGCAGCGATAGCACTGCGATCCCTACTCCAACCACTACTCAATGCAAGGAGGAGCCTGTCTCCGACAGCAGCGACAATGCTGCAGTTCCTACTGCAAACACTACCCAATGCAAGGAGGAGCCTGCCCCTGATGGCAGCGATAACACTGCTCTCCCTACTCCAACCGCTACCAAATGCAAGGAGGAGCCTGTGTCTGACGGCAGTGATAATGCTGCATTCCCTACTCCAACTACTACCCAGTGCAAGGAGGAGCCTGTTCCTGAGGGCAGCGTTGACGCGGCAGAAGCAAGGTCCAAGTCCACTCGACTGCAGAAGCCCAACAAGCGTCTGCGAGTGGACGACTGGATCAACTAACTCATCGGGCCATTCTGTGACTCGTTTTAGTGTATATAGGCTACTGCACCCTCTAGGGATTAGGATTAGGCAAATGGGCCCTTCTGTTCTCTGGGCCCTTCTGTTCTCTTTCTTCTACTGTTACCTCGGAACAACTCCTTTGTACTGCTGTGACTTTAGTACCAGTGGTGGGTAATACAACTTAGCCCGTTTAACCCTTTGAGCATTTGACAGTGGGCATTGTGAGTGTTACCTAGCACCACCTGCATTTCACTTTTTCCGAAAAAGTGAGGTAAAAAATCAAAACCCTTTTTTAAATCCCAAAGCAAATTCTCATGACGGTGACTTGATGACTTCAGATATTGTGTCGACAGTTCAATTGAATAGAGCTGGGCAAGTCCTGGACGGCTTGACTATTTCAAGGCTGACGTAGTTGGTCCTCTGCTCGGTAATGTTAAGCCTTTCAGACATTTGGCACCTCCTGAGCCACGCGCCATCTGCAACACCAACTGTACTCGTCACGCGTGATCGACGTTGTTAATGCTTACAGTACAGTAAGTCATCGTCAACAGATAAAATCCTGAACACCAGATGTAGTTTGTTGATCAGATAGTTCTATCCAGATGCAGAGAAAATAGCAATTGAGTAAGATTACTTGCAGAACGTACATGCGCACGTCAGTGTTCTTCATTGACCCATTTCGGCAAACTCAGAACCAAATTTCCAAAACACATTTTCGAAGCTGTACAGCGACATGTACCGCGACGACGTCGTCTACATGATCTCGAAGCTGAAGGCTGAGGACCCAGATGGCTGGGTGCTTGCCGTCCATACCGAAAACCAGAAGCTGGAAAACGTCGCACCTACATGCAATGTGCGCGCCTTCTCCAGGTAGTTTTAATGGTGCGTGTTCCCATACTGATAAGTGATAAGCACTATAATTGAAGGAAACACCCATGTCTTGGTTAGCTTTGCAATATATCTTTGATCTAAAAAAAAAAGGCGTTGTGGTGATTCCCTCTTAAAAAGGGAGGAATTGGACAATTTTATTCAGCTAGTTTGGGTTGGGTTATCAGATATTGCTAATCGATTTCACTATGAATTTTTTTTTAGAGGAACTGCGGCAGGTGAAATACCGGCCTAAACTTTCATTATAATATGCTCAGGCTCAGCATTTGCATACAAGTTACTATCCACTCATAGTGGTTTATTCCACAAAAGAGAGAAGAAAGAAAAGGATAACTCATAGCAGCGTGACTGTGTAATAATACTAGCATTAAACGATGATGCTACAAGTCTCTTTGTGATTTCTATGGGCCTTCTTATTTCTGCCCAACCTGCTGCTGAAGCTAGGCAGGTCCGACAAAGTCCGTCGACCTCGACCCACCTGGCTGGATGGCCCAAAGAACAAAAGGAAACTCAAGTCCGACTCGGAATCGGGATGTTGCTCAACGGATCTGAGCAAACCCTTGCTCGACACTTACACCATGAGAGAGGTCAAAACATAGGAGTGTCTGAAAAGAGGTCAAGATACACCAGAAAAGGCCTCGGACTAGGAGCTTAATTAGCAAATGGGAGTAAAAAAGAACGCACTCGCTGCGACTGGTGCGTGACGCGGCGTCATAGAGAGGTGCATCCCTGGCTGCCGTTCGCCTCATCTCGCCGATCGATCCGCGATGCGGGAATCCGCGGTCTCCGCCTCCGGATGCTCCAACTTTCCTGCCTGGGTCCTCCTCGACACCGTAGCGAAGATCGGCCGCTGCAAGAACGAGACCACCGCCCAAGGCACGACGAGCGCCGGCCTCCACATCGAGGTGTCCTTCGAGCTCGTCGATCCTCCAGGCCTCTCCCGCTGCGTCATCTACTGCCCCGAGTCCGACCTGACGGCGCGCAACTCCAAGACACCTCCCTCTCCCAGTCCCAGCGCCTGCATCACCGGCGCGGACGGTGCCTTCCTCCTCGTACGCGTGTTCTTCCCCGAGCGCGACGGCCGACCGATGTTCACCGACGTCTTCGTCTACAAGGGCCGGCCCAGGGACGCCGTCTCTCTACCTCCTCCCGCAACCCTACCCGGTTCACCTTCTCTCCAACTACGTCGGCGTTCTATCCTGCGGCGGCGGCGACGCCAGCGAACACTGTTTGGTCGTCGTCCCGGAACGCTGGATCGGGCCTGACCATCGACTGATGTACGACCTCCAAGTCTTCTCCACCAAGATCCAGTCATGGAGCACGAAGGACCCCAGGGTGGCCTGGTGGGCTGTGGCGCCGACGGGTTTTACGGCGAGTTTGATCCCACCAAGGTGTTCTCCGTCGCAGGAGGCTCGCTGGCCTGGGTTGACGTCCGGTCCCGTATCCTGCTGTGCAAAGAGGTTGACGACGACCCTGAGATGCTTCTGATCCAGCTGCCCGCATTGATGGGCGCCAATGTGCAGGAGTTCGGGGTGGACTCCGATGACTGCAGCCCTCCCATGGATCCGATCCGTGATGTCACGTTCAGAAACGGCCGGTTCAGGTTCATCGAGATGGAGTCCTTGGTATTGTTGTCTGACAGCACCTCTCAGCGGCCATGGACGGCCGCCATGTTCGAGAGGAAGGTTTGCTCAGAGGACTGGGAGCGGTGCTGCAGTGTGGACTCCAACGACCTCATGCCTGCCGACTCATGCTTCCCTTATTTGTTTCCTGAGATCTATGACTACGAAGAGAAGAAGCTAACTTTGAACAGGGTGGTAAGCTTCTTACCGACACTGGATCAGTAGCATGACGATGTTGTCTGCATGATTTCCAAGCTAAATGCCACTACTGGGAAACGACCGTTCGTACCGGTCACCGACCCCCAGTTACCAGTTGTACAACCGGTACTTCGTCAAAAAAATTAAAAAAAAATCTAGCAAATAGCCTCGTATAAGACTTATTTTCCATCTCACCTACACATCACATGTGGTGAAAATAGATATATTTTTCTTTTGAAGTAACCCGTGCAGAGATCTTTAGTACTGGGTCATAACACCATCCAGTACTAAAAGTTATAGAATCGATACTAAAGGGTCACTTTTAGTACCGGGCGATGTTATGACCCGGTACTAAAAGACCTCCGGGGATCCCAAATTTGAACCTCTTTTTAATATTAAAATTAGTACCGGGTCAAAATACAACCGGTACCATAACCAATGACGAATGCTGCAGTGTGCTCATAACACGCACGGTTGCATCCCTGTTGACACCGGAAACAAGATGCTGGAAAAGGTTGTTCCGTTCTCTGCAGAGACGATGACTTTCGATCGGGGTTACCTGCAGTGTGCCTTCTTCGAGTACCTCAGCAAAGGTTCTAGTTAAGTTTTTTTTTAACGAACAGGCAGGCACGAGAGTTGCTGCAACTGAGGATTCGTGGTGACAGAAAATACTTGAGTTTCTCCAGATCTCCCAGCTAATGAGTAGCGCTAAGCTTCGCACTCCTTTACCGCTTTACGGGTGGTGGAAGCGTTCAAAGTGATGTTCTTCCACCAGTCCTGCGGATTGTCGCTAGGTGTCCAATGTATTGGGCTTAGGCTCTGTTGTGCCGTCCAAGCTACAGCGTGGCTCCAAATTTGTCCGGTCTCCGCAGTTTGTCCGCAGTGAGGGCAAAACGGGCTGCGGCGCCACCCGCGGCGGGCAAGCATATCGGAGGTCGTTCAAACTCTGTTTTGCAGGATGAATTTGCATTTTGGGAGCGCCCGGACTTGCTAGATGTTGTTGATGAACGGTATTTTTTGCAAATGTTGAACTTTGCTTTGTAGGGGAACGTGCCGATGAAGCTGGTTCCAAAGTGTCACAAATTCGATAAAATTCGATGAGGTGCGTGCGCTGTGGAGTGGAGAAGCCAGTTCTTATGTCAATGTCGTTGCAGTAAGAAAATTTACCCCACGTGGCATTTGTTGTTTTTTTGCTAGTTTTATTTAGAGGGAATCGAAGTGAAGAAGATTTCGACAGGCCGCTGATATCGATCTTTCAATAGTCATGGATCTTTAACCTTTTGTGAATTCATATGATCATATCAGATCAGCTGGTTGAGAATTAAATGATGTCAGCAGGGTGAGAGAATCGATTTCATGATGATGCCATTCTGTCCATTCTTTAATTTGTTAGGACTTCGGGTGTGTCATATGCCGTGAAAGCGTGGATTAACCTAGATCGAAAATAATTAAAAAAAATTCTCACACAGATCATGTCTACCACACCCCGTGTCGGAGTGGAGGGGAAAAGGATAAGGTGCAGACCCCGTATGTGTTTCTGCCCAAAACGATTGTTTTTCTCAACGTTTTCCCCCGCCGCGCCAAATTTCCCCTCCCCGGCCCTGCAGGCCGCTGCGCCCTTCCCCGTTCCCGCCGCGTGCCTCGCCCCGCCGTACCTGCGGCTTCCCCCGCCACGCTGCTCCTCTCCGCCTGTCCGCTGCCACTGCCCTCTCGCCCACGGCTCCCTCTCCGCCCTTCCCTCCCTCTCCGTCCACGTCTTGCGCCTGATTGTGGCGCCGCCGACCGTCGCCCACCCTCCCCCTCGCCATGGTGGCCGCCACGGCACTCGGACCTGGCGCAGGCGCTTGCGGCGGCGGCCCTCAATGTTGCGCAAGTCCTCACCGAATCGAGTTCACCGCCGAATTGGATCAGAATCGAGGCCGGGCATGTCGGGATCAATGTCTTCGCCGACTCGGATCGGAATCGAGGACGAGCGCGCAATGGAGAGAAGCAGTAGGTGGCGAATCGAGTAACCAAGCTCCAGAAACCTTTAAACCAGACTCCATAGCTGCACCACCCCGAACCACTATCTCCTCTCCATCAACCCAAAAATGGGTTCCCCACATCCTCCGCTCCCCTCTGGTGCTGTCCGCACAGAAAACGATAGCTGGATACCGGATTCTGGCGAAACTCCGGTTAGGAGTCACGGCGGAGCGAGCGGCGCCCATGGCGAGCGGCGGCGCGGCGGCAGCCTTTTTTCTGTCCAACCCTGTTCCACCGATGCAGCAATGGGCTGGGCCGCAAAGCGTGCGTGCGCCTCCAGCAGCATGCTAACGTGCGGAGGTGAACATGGACCGGATGGCCCATTAATCTTGCTTGAGCCTCTAAGGACTAAGCCCACACGTGCATAAGATTTTTAGAATTAAATTTTGAAATTAGAAATTAGTTTTGAATTCGTGTGATTTTTTTGGATTCCAATTTTAGGATGTTACATAGTGCTACCTCCTCCTCAACTCGCTCCTCCACAACGGACACAGTGACGTAGATCACCAAGACGGCAGCGCGATGCCATGTCATCCATCCGCTCTGCCTTGCTGGCGCCTGGAATCAACTCTTCGCATCGGCTCTATGCTGCCACAATGGTCCGACATCAGTGTGCCCAATCACGTGAAGATGATGCCTCGATCCGATTTGGGTTTTGCAAGGGAAGAAGCTGTTTGACATGGATTCACCTCTTAGATTTTTGTTCTCGCCATCTACCGTTTGATATGGGTTTTGTAGAGAAAAACATTTTTTGTTTGTTAGTACGATCAAATGAACAATGTAAGAGGACGATTGGAGTTATACATATATTGACAGTGATACTGTATTTTTTGACACGTAGCAACGTACGCGCCAAATTTGCTAGTTGGAAGAAACACGCAATGGTATTTCGATTGATCGGAGATGAAAATATATACGGTGAAACACCAAGAGAAGGCAACAATTCGATTGATAGGATCCTAGGTGGACCTCTAGAAAAAGTGAGAAATTCTAGAAATTCTAAAAAAACCAAAACCTCTAGCCATCAATTAGTAGACTCAAATCATTATAGCCATTGGATCTATTATGTTTTCTAAAAAATTACCCACATATGCCATTATGCAAATAACCTAATGTATAACCCCCTAAATCTATATCTGAATTACCCACCTATGCCATTATGAAAATAGCCTAAAATAATCCCCTAAATCTATAAATAAATTACACACCTTTGCCATTATATAAGATAAACTAAAATGTCGGTGTTTTTTTACCGTCAACTAGTGATTATACGCCGCGCTCTACTCACTCCCGATGGCTAGCACACAAGAGACAAGGGATTATACTGGTTCAGGAAGATCCTTACATCCAGTTTCAGCAGGAGTCGTGTTCCTTGGATAAAGTGAACTGAGCTTACAACGAGGTGTTTGCAAGGAAGTGTTTGCGCGATGCGATGGTGTGTGAGAGTGTGAATGAATGCGAGAGAGCGAGAAGGAGGGTCCGGTTCCCTTTATATAGGCCAAGGACCAGGTGACAATGTTGAGAAAAAGAGGGGGTCCGTGACCTCAGAGGTCGGGGGTCGTGGCATGGTCGGGTAGCCTTGTACCAAGGGGCCTTCTAATCTTGTCTTCTTAACCGGTCATGGGCTTAGCATGCTCTGTACGGTGGCTATTGTGCAACATGGGCCACTTACGCACGGCCTGGCCTGCTCCGCAGCGTGCCCCGTCCCGTATGCCAACCCTGTGGCAGTGAATGGGAGGGAAGCTGCCACTGACGTCCTTACTGGAGATGAGTGGGTGAGCCTTGGTCAGCGGGCTTTACGGGGCGTGCCGCTTCTCTCGGCTTTCCCCAACCTCCTTGGCATGCTCATAGCCTCCCCATGCCATTACGCCTGATGCTAGGCCCCACCTCGCCTGTGGGCCCGTACCAGGCCTGGCATGGTGGCATGGCCTTGATCTTGACGGGACGCCCTGGTGGTGAGGGTGATGATGACGTTGGGGCGCGTGGGCATGTACGACCATGCATGGCCTCATCCTGCAAGCCGTTCTGAGTGGTCTGAAGGGTGTAGCCTCACCCTCGGACCCCCTGGCTAAAGGTTGGCTCCCCCCGTCCGGTCACGTCCTCGCGTGGGCGGTCAGGAGGGGCCACACCTAGCATTTAATGCCCTCGGTACATCATCAGTCACCCCTTTTCAAGGAATGGGTGGGGTGTTGGGGGCCCCTTGCAGGCCCCGCCTCTGGTCTAGCCAGATCGGGGGATTACGACCCTCAACCCTCGACCAAGGGAGGTCGGGAGGTGGGCCGCGACGTCTCCAGGGCCGCCTCTAGTATGCTTGCTATTGGGCCCCTAGCCTTTTTGTGTCAGGCTATCTTGAATCCGTTCCCCGGGGGTACCCTTGGTATAGGAACCCATCAGTAGCCCCCAAGGCTTCCTCTGACCTAGTGGTTGGGGAAGGCTCCTTCGCTTTTCTTGTAGGCCGTTCGATGGTCGAGATGTCCTGTAGGTTTGCGCGAGCGGACCCACTGGGTCTAGCCCCTGAGCTTCTGAGGGAATCGGAGACTCGCTCGGAAGGTTATTAATGCGGGTACTGCTTGTCCCTTGCCGCCGTCAGGAGACCTTTCCTGAGCCTTTGATTTTTTTGCGGTCGTGCGTCGGTGTGTTGCCAAGACCGGTCCGCTCAGTGCCTCGCTTGATGTGGAATCCCAAGGCCCTGCTCAGGGTTCCGCCCCGTCTTGCTGCCATTCACGTGGGTCTGCCGGCGTGTTGAGATCGCGATGCCCTCGTTCAGCTGGTGCCCCTCCTCTAGAGTCGCGATCTTTGTGCGGCTAAACCCTACACCCGATCTATAAAGTCCGCACCGTGCGCTTCCTGGGGCTCCAGACTTCACTTTCGGAGTGCTTCCGTGTGCGGGTAGAGGGATGAAGCCGATGAGAGGGTGTCTTCGACTCTTTCGGGTTGGCTGTCGTGCAACTTGCCCTTGGTGTAGAAGAATCTCAGCGAGCGGTTGGGTGTACCAAGGGGGTCTGAGGGACCTCTGTTTCCGTTGCCGATCCTGCTCCAAGAGCCTTGAGGATCCGGTGGGAGGAATCAACAATAGGCAAGAATAGCCCCTTGGTCCTTCTGGAATTATTTGGGAGCTTCGGTGCTCCCATTCGATTCCTCGGTGGACCAGCGAGCTCGACGAAGGTTGCCATGACGCTTCTTATGAGCCTGTTGGGTACAACTACAGCTCCCTCGTGTCTCCAATGGGAGGCTTTGAGAGTGGTCGTGGTTTGCTCTCTCACCAAGGGAGATGGTGGCATCGCTTGTTGGAACTGAAAGTGCTCTCATCCTAGGTACTACCTTTGCACAGGCGGCCCTCGAGCTCCCGAGGTGTTGATGCTACAAGAACCTCAGTGATGTGAGCATCTGCTGCTTCATGCCGCCCTTGTAGCAACATGCCTCATCGGCCCCACAAGTTGCCTTGCTTGGCAACGCTGACGTTTTTTGTATCCTAGCGTCCGTTGCGAACGTCTTGCTTTGTCTTGGGGGCTGGTTACCCCGAGGCCCCCGGTACGCTGCTCCGGGGAGTGCGCTCATGTGGTCAGGGATGTGCCCCGCATGGTCCCTTCACAGGAAGCGACTCCTTGCCTACCAAGCAGGTCGGGCAAGTGCGCTTGTTTGAGCGTCGCTGGCAAATCCGAGCGGGACTCGATCGCCTCTCGACTGTGGGGAGTTCAGCTGTGTCTCACTGGGAGACGTCCTGTTAATCCTGGTTGCCTGCCCGTTTGGTCCCTGACCTCCTGTGTAGGAGATTGGAGGGCTCGTTGCCTTCCCTGATCGGGAATACCCGGGGTGGACCTGTCACCAAGACTCAGATACGGTGGGGAGAGGTTGGGGGCCACGTGGCATCCCGACTCACATTCGCTGGGACTCTCTTAGCCCATCCGACCCTATCTCGAGATTTAGATGGGCCTCAGGATGGCTGTGAGCCCATTTGTTGGGCCGAGCCTTCGTATACTATCTTGTTTCCTGGTTTGGCCTAGCCATCAGGGTGGAGCAGTTGTGGGGTCGTCGCACAGGAACCGAGGTGCTGTCTGGCAGCCGCCTCATCACGTCTTGTTGTGCCTTGATGGCGCATGTCACATGCGCATGTCGTGCTTTTGGTGCGCACGTTTCCAACGCCACTGCAGGGGGCTGGCCCCACCACCTCGTGCAGTTGCTCGAAGGGAACGATTGGCCTCCCTAGGGCAGCGCCCTTAAATTCATCGCTTCCCCACTTCTCCCTATTCTTTCAGCTAGCCTGCCCTTCCTCCAGCCGTTGCCCAGTAGCCGCACGCGAGCAGCTAGGGGGGAGGGAGAAAGAGTTCCACGATTCACTCGCATGCATCATCCCTTGCCTCCACCGGCGCTGTCTGCTCCGCCTCTTCCCCGGCAATGGGTTCGTGGGCTCCCTCGGTGGTGTCGGAAGCAAAGCTGCGGGAGTTGGTCGTCGCGGGCTGCCTCCGCTGAAGGAGGTGGCCGGGTGGTGTGCCGCCGCGGGGGCGCAGTTCCTACACCCCAAGCTGGGGAAACCATCTCCTTCCTCGAGTTCCATACCCAGGGGTTCGGGTTGTTGGTACATCGCTTCCTCCGGGGCTTCCTCCATGAGCTCTGGATTGAGCTGCAGCACTCCAACCCCAACGGGTTGCTGCAGCTTGCAGGCCTCATGATGGTGTGCAAGGGATTCCTCAGCATCACCCCCCATGCATTGCTCTTTCGCCAGATCTTTAAGGTCCAGCAACGAAAGATAAGCGCAGGGGATGCGGAGGTTGCGCCACTAGGCGGCGCCTCCATCCAGATGGATCTTGGGTACGCGGACAGGTACCCGAAGATCAAGGTGAACGACTGCAACTGGGACTGGCATGCCAATTGGTTCTACATCCGCAATGGCCGGTATGGCTTCCAGGAGGGCGCTTGGAAGTTGGCGGCGTTCATTGGCGGGCGCCCCGTATGGCAGGAGTTGTGGAGGTGGGGCTGCTTGGATGAGCATAAGGACAAGGTTGAGTAGATCATCGATGTGCTGGTGGGACGGCGAGCCGGAGTAACCGGTGTGGGGGTCATATGGACCTTCATCAAGCAGCGAATGCAGCCACTCAAGAAGAGGACCCATGCCTTCTTTGAGTACTCCAGAGTGATGGACAACTCCCAAAAATGCCCGGAAAGCCTCCCCGACCACGAGATTTCATCGCGGGTGTGGGAGCTGATCGACATTCGGGAGACGGTGCCCCCGACCCTAGTGGGGCACCCGCGGGCCTTCTCGAGGGATTCCACTCCTTGCCTGGTGAGTTCTTGCACTCTTCTCTTTTCATTCCTCATATTTTCTTGCGATCGTGGGGAGGCCCGAGCTGTTGTTGGTGCGCAGGGGCTCAGATGACCGGTGTCCAAGTTTCATGACCCGAACAGTAACCCTAGGGGTGCCAAATGGGCTGTCTTCAAGCTCCCTGCTACTCAAGAGTGGTGGTGCAAATGTAACAGGGAGGTCCGTGCTCGGGAGGAGAAAATCCGAGAGGGCGCGGGACGCCGCCACACGCACCGCGACGCAGGGTTGCCATCCAACGAGGACGAGGAGGATGAGCAGGACGAGGATGAGAGCGGGAGCGAGGGCGCGCCCATCCTCAAGTTCCCATCTAACCTGAAGCTTTCTCATGGTCTTCAGGTCGGCTTTCCCGACCCCCTTCCCCTAATCTTTGATGACAGGGAGGTTAGGATTGGAGCGGAGGGATGCGGGAGCATAGCCCCGGTGAAGGATCGTGCGTCCCAGAAACGGGTCGCCGACGACTCGGGCGCTGAAACGAGCATGAAGCACACTTGGGCCAACTCCAGCTGAGAGGCCGATCGGCCTTCCTTGCGCTCGGATGGTCATCACTCTAGTAGATCGCAGTCACCCGCCCACCGGGGTGGAGGTTCAGGAGCCTCCAAGCAGCTGCCGCCACCACCGTCCGGCGATCCGCCCATCACGACACGGAGGTTAGTGTCCCTCCCCTCTCCTGATGGTAGGTCAAGCTCAGAGCATGGCAGTTGCCAGTCGGTCACGGTGGGTGCGTCCTCAGTGGGCGGGGGCTCGAATGAGGCTTCCGGTGCTGGCGGGAGCTCCGCGCTGTCCTTGCGACCAGGCGTTGACGCATCACGCCTGGTGACAAATGTTGTGCTAGCGGGTGATACAACAGCGCTGCCGTCTTAGGCGTGGGGGGGGGTGCAGGGGCCGCCCCCTGCCAAGGTCAGATGCGGCAATGGTGGCCCCACCTCTTCAAGAATCTAGGGATGCCACCGCGGCTTCCCCGCCTGCGGCAGGTTGGGTGGTAGCACGCGAAGTTCTCAAGGATGCCCCCCCTTGAGGTGATGTCGTGGCCTGGGACATCCTGGCCCTGCCGCTGTCCGCCACATCGCCCTCAACTGGGGTGGCCATCCTCATAGCGCTGTACAACGCTCCTTCCTTTGTGGCGATCTGACAGGTAAGGAATTTAACTTTTGCTCAAACTTTCTTGGGTTGAGGCCGCGTGCCTGTTTCGTGCTTCCCTCTGAATTCCCGGTAGATCCATGGCTTCGTGTTGCAGGGAGTTTTTTCCCGGTCTCGTGGTGGTGCCCGCATCTGTTGATTTTGTGGGACTGGTTATCCGGCTCCCGCTAGCCACCGTCGAGGGGACGGGTGCGGTGATGCCGGCTAACCCATCGAGTGCCCCACTTGTTACGGTGGCTAACCCTCCACCGCCGCCGGTCGCCATGCTGCCCTTCACCACTCCTTTGGAGGGGGCCAGCGGGAGCTCGGCGGCCGCGGGGGCTCGTGTGTGAGGGTGATGTCTCCGAAGGTGGTAGTCTTGGCGGATTCCTCGTCGTTAGAGGTGGCCGCTAGTGATGGGGGCGTAGAGGCAGTGTTCAGGGGGTTCATGGCACTTGATGAGGTCGTGCCCGACCATACCCACGCCGTCTGACTTCAAGTGGCTCTGGTCGGGCCGGCGCCGGAACTAGCCAGAGGCCCGACGCTCACCTGGGATCACCCTCGGCACCCGGGCAAGGCGTTGTTTGCCCTTAATGATCTCCAGAAAATGGCATCATGGGGGAGCACGCTCGGGCATGGGTGCCAAGTGTGTGACGAGCTCGCCAAGGCTCGAGAGCTGCTCAGCACAGCCATGGGGGCGATGAGCAGTGCCTTCGGGGCGACGGGTAAGGAGGTTCTACCGCGTGGATCGGTAATATTTCATCGCCTCTCTTTCTTCACAATCGAGCTTAGTTGTTCTCCGCCCTACAGTGTCATGACTCCTAGTTTGGTGTGTCCTCATTAGGAGCTGATGGATCTATCCGCAAGGAAATCACAGTTCCTGCATACCACGCACCAGTTGCAGGTGGAGGAGGTCGCGGATCGGCGAAGGCTGGAGGAGGAGTTGGCCGCATCAGGGGGGGTGCACGCGTTGAGATGGAGTGGCTTCGGGAGGCCTTAGCCGTGGCAAGGTCAGTGGCGGCACGGTAGTCAGAGCAATGTGCTCTCCTTGTTGCCGTCGAGATGGCACTGGCTACCAAGGCTACGAAGAAGCAGGCCAAAGAGCACGCTGCCCGAGAGCAGGAGCTGTCGGCCGAGCGCACTCATCAAGCTGAGGAGATGGCGGCGCGCCTGGTGGCATTGGAGCACATAGCGCAGGGGGGCAGAGAGTGCACATGTTGTGGCCAATCAGGCGTGCTAGGCCATCGACATTGAGGCTCAGACCCTCCGGGAGTCCTGCAATGGTACGCTCTTGCCTTCTCCTGACGTGCTTGTCTTTGTGGATTTTCTGGTCATGCGTCGGTCTTGACTCAGACGATTGCTAATGCAGGTCTACACACCGAGCTTGCCACCGCCACCGAGTAGCGGGTAGCAGCCGGTACCCGCTTGGAGGAGGTGAATAGGGAGCTCGAGGCCCTTCGGGGTGCGTCGGAGGAGCTGTGGGCCCACTTATTCATGGAGTGGCCCCGGAGGGTTCCCTCATGAAGCGGCTTGATACGGCGTGTGGTCGGGTGGATGACCTGATCACGGAGGTGCTATACGAGGGCACCCATACTACCTTGACCTTGGTGGCCACTCATTATAATGGTGCGGACTTTGCCGCTGTTAGGAGTGGGTACGCTAAGAATCGCACCTCCGAGGAGCTAACGTAGCTCGGGGAGGCGGTGGCACCTGGAGCGCAGGCATTGGTCGAGGAAATATCTCCGGCCGTGATTCAGGGCGAGATCCCTCCTGAAGCCCCTATGGAGTAGATGCTTAAGTTTCTTTTTATTCTAGCATCGGGCATGTGGCCCTATAATGAACTTGGATGTTTTAGGTCATGAATTTATTTTGAAATTCAGCCCTAATAGGTAGGCCCACCCGACCATGTCGTGCGGGCCAAGGCATGAAGATACGTGGAGCACAAGTCCGGAGGCCAGGCGAACGGATTCTGCCCGGATATCATGGGATACTTGTTGTAAACCGACTCAGATTGCTTTTCATGTAACAACCAACTAGGATTAAATCCTATCCGATTGTAATCCTAGGATATCAGCCAATATAAGGTGTCTAGGGACGCCCCCTGAGGGTAACCGAGACCCAACGTACATCAACCCAACACATCTCATACCCGCAATACAATCCACCAGAACACAGGACGTAGGGTATTACTCTCCAGAGACTTGAACCTGTCTAAACCATGCGCCTCTGTGTTACCATTTGAGTTGTTGATCTTGCGATCTCCCCCGCCTACAAATCTCCCACTTGGGTTCCCCCTAGGTGCACTGGTAGTCACTAAATCCGACAGTTGGCACGCTAGGTAGGGGTGATCGTGAGATCCTCCCTAGCGAGCTCGATGGCATCCCACCCCCGTGTCATCTTCCTCAAGAGTATGAAGGACTTCCTTGCCAATCTGATTCAGCTCCGCTTTGGGAGCATGCTGGTGGACTACAACTCCGCCACCTCCATCGCTATCTCGATGTTCACCGCTAGCTCGATCTTTATCGGATCTGCATCGACGGAGCAAGGCCTCCACCCGAGGATCATCACGCCTCTTGCCTAGCAGGTCAGTGATCTCTCTCTCTCTCTCTTAGAGGGTCCCGTGTATCCTACCGACAATTCACCCACCCACGCCCTCCGATCTAATCGCGAGGCTAGATCACATAAGCAACACAATTGCTGAGTGGATCAATCTCTCCAAGGCGGCACTACGCCCTAGAAGGTCGGCGCCGGGCCTTCCCCGTGCCCCTTTTGGCCTCAAGAACTCAGTTGCCATGCTTTCCAAAAAACTCACGCAGTCGTTCCAGATCCAATCAGAACACATACCCGAACCCACCCAGTTTCAGATTGTGGCGAACATCGAACACCTGCGACGCTTCTACCCTTAGGATATAAAAGCTATGTACTCTTTCAACTTTCTCATATTGAATAAATAAAACCTTAGAGGTTCTTTGAGTACCTACTACCTTTTCGCTTACTTATCCGAGCTCTTAATCACGCTCGGGGGCTGTCCGACCTATTCGACAGACCACACCCTCGCCTTTACGCTCGGTGGCTTCCCCGCTACGCGCCGACCTCTGGGTCCCAACTTTTCTCCTATCCCTCTTAAGGTTGTGCGTCTAACTCGTGTGGACAGCGTTCTAGCATACGAAACCTAGACAACCTTACATTCGCCCCCTTTACAAGCTTGAGATCCGCTCTCAGCAAAGAGCTGGCCAGGCAAGGCTATGCGCTTAGCGGCTACAGGCCTAGGCCACACGGGTCCCATCGAACATACCAAGGGAATGAAGGATTTTTGCGTTTTACATGAGTTAATCAACAAGTTTTCTTGCCCTACAGTACAAATTGATATATTTTATAGTTTTTTCATTACAGGTCCAGTTCCTTAACTACGTCCTGCGTGCCTTGTTGATATTGCTTGTCCAGCTTCGGGAGGTTACCAGAATCAAAGTCCTCGACAACACCCGTTCCGACGCGCTCCACATCCAGCCGGGGCAAGTGCATTTTTAGAAGCGCCATGACATTCTTGGCACACTCCACGGTGGTGTCCTTCACCAAGGCCTTCAGCCAACTTGGTGCATTCTTTGACTCGGCCACAAACCAAGCTAAGTCATATATTCTTTTAAATATTTTATGACTTCCGTATATCTCCACACAACTCAATTTTCTATGTCTCCGTGACTTTCACCGACCACCCTGGTCACACCTCCGATTGCTTATACATCTTGGTCCGTCCACTACACGGGCAGTCGGGGGTTGCACCCTATGAGTGCCCAGCGCATGCTATTTGCTTTTCTGCACAGTTCCGACTGCTTTGCTTCTTGTCTGTCTCTCTTAATAGTTGCTAACGTACTTGGGTAGCACACGCTTTAATCTATGAAACCTCGACTCATATTGTGATGCCCCGTCTACAAGCTCGGGATCCGCTCTCAGGAGACTGCTGGCTAAGCAAGGCTAGGTGCTTAAATGTAATAGGCTAACTACCTGAGGAAATTACATAGCCCACAAGAGCGGGACGCGCAAGGATTTATTTATAGGCTGAATAAAACTCCGAGTTATTCAATTATTAAATGCACTACATTATGCTACATAATCTTTGTATTATGATTTTACAGATCCAAAACTACTCGGTGTGCCTCCTGTTCCCCAGCCGACCTCTCTAGCTCGGGGCAGGAGGTGACTTGGCGTACTTCTGTGGCTCGGCCGGCTCCCAGGCTTGGGGGCTGGGTGCCACAGACGACTCGGTGTGCCACCCACTATTCGGCCGACCTAGGCTGGGTGTACGACGACTTGGCGTGCCTCCTTGGCTCTGCCAGTCCTCGCGCTCTGGGGCTAGGCACCTACTTCAGGTCGGCGTGCCTCCGCGGCTCCGTCAGTCCTCATGCTCAAAGGCTAGGCGCCTTTTTTAGGTTGGCATGCCTCTGTGGCTCTGCTAGTCCTCGCGCTCCGGGGCTGGGCGCCTATTTCAAGCTGGTGTGCCTCTTTGGCTCCGCCAGTCCTCACGCTTTATGGCTAGGCGCCTATTTCAGGTCAGCGTGCCTCCTTGGCTCTGCCAGTCCTCGCGCTTGGGGGCTGGATGCCTATTTCAGGTTGGCGTGCCTCCGTGGCTCTGCTAGTTCTTGCGCTCGGGGGCTGGGCGCTATATTTTTATCCCTTTTACGACAGAAGCAATACATCAAATTCTTGACCATTGGACCGATTACTTTAATCGCTTCAATGCTCGGGGGTTACTCCATATGGAGTGCGTCTTGCAACGCCCTCCATGTGTTTCCCTTTGATCTATAGGATGCCAAACATCCCGCTGCTCGGTAGTCGCACAGCCATGTGTACTTGGTCATACGCCTGTGGAATTTTCAATTTTTCTTCCTTTTTTGAGGACTGTGCAACCTCTCCATCACTATGACAACACCGCAACTTCAGCTGAGTACATTACAAGCTTCATTGTGCATTCGTTAGGTTCCTGTTCGACTCCACATTGCTCAGGGGCTCGAGGGATAATAGTACCCACAAGTCCCCACCGACCAGGATACTGGTCGGTCCTGGCAGGTGGGCTCCACCACGCCATGCGGGCCAAGGCATAAAGATATGCGGAGCACAAGTTTGGAGACCGGGTGAACGGATTCTGCCCGGATATCATGAGATACTTGTTGTAAACTGACTCAGATTGCTTTCCATGTAACGACCAATTAGGATTAGATCCTATCTGATTTTAACCATAGGCCCTCAGCCTATATAAGGCGGCCAGGGACGCCCTCCTAAGGTAACCAAAACCCAACATACATCAACCCAATGCATCTCATACCAACAATACAATCCATCAGAACACAGGACGTAGGGTATTACTCTCCGAAGGTCCGAACCTATATAAACCCTATGCCTCTATGTTACCATTCGAGTTCTTGGTCTTGCGATCTCCCCCTAGGTGGACTGCAGGTCACTAAATCCGACAGTTCCTTTCTGCATGTGCTTCGCCTCTGCCACTTTTTCCTGTGCAACAAAGTCCGAGGATTGGCCCACGGAAGACTTTTCTTTTCCCCTGGTCGGTCGAGTGGTGTAGGTTGGGATCGTGGGAGGCGTATACAGGTGCGATCCGGAAGTGTACATGCATGCAAGTAGCCCCCACGAGCAGGTCGCGCCAATTCCCTTTGCAGGTCGGCACGGGGTTCTCGGCCACGAGAGGTTCAAAAAATAAAACTAGGTACTTAATTGAGCATGTCGCTTCTTTTGATTGCATGGTGCAGAGTGTTTGTACAATATTTGAAAGACAAATCTATGGGTAAAAGCGACGTAGCTGCTTGATGTTCCAGGAGTTGGTGAGGACGTCACCGTCCTTGTCTTTGAGGTGGTAAGCCCCCGGGCGCAGGACCTCAGCTATGGTGTAGGGTCCCTCCAATGGTGGCATCAACTTGTGCCTTCCTTTTGTCGCTTGGACCCTTCAGAGGACCAAGTCACCGACCTGAAAAGCCCGCCCCCTCACGCTCTTGCTGTGGTAGTGCCGCAAGGCCTGTTGGTACTTGGCTTATCGGAGGAGTGCCACATCGCGCGCCTCATTGAGCTGGTCGAGCGCGTCCTAGTGAGCTTCTTCCGACCTTGCCTTGTCATATGCCTTGACACAGGGTGCCCCGTAATCGAGGTTGGTAGGGAGGATGGCCTTGGTGCCGTACACCATGAAGAAAGGTGTGAAGCCCGTGGATCTGTTCGGGGTCATCCTTAGGCTCCAGAGCACCATGGGCACCTCGCCTTCCCACCACCTGTGAATTTCTTGAGCCTGTCAAAGATGCGAGGCTTGAGGCCTTGCAAGACCATGCCGTTGGCCCGCTCGACCTGCCCGTTGGTGCGCAGGTGGGCCACGAAGGCGTAGTCGACCCGGATGTGGTAGTGATCGCAAAAGCGCAGGAATTTCCTTCCCGTGAATTGCGTGCCATTGTTGGTGTTGATGGAGTTCGGGACCCTGAACTTGTAGACAATGTCGAGGAAGAACTCAACCGCGGTAGCTGACGTGACCTGGGTGATGGGCTTTGCCTCAATACTCTTGGTGAATTGGTCCACCACTACGAGGAGGTGGGTGTAGCCCCTGGGCGCTCTTTTGAATGGACCGACCAGGTCAAGACCCCATACAACGAAGGGCCATGTTATCAAAATGGTTTGCAACTCTTGGGCTAGTACGTGTGTTTGCCATGTGTAGTACTGGCATCCCTCGCAGGAGCAGATGATCTGCTGGGCATCCTCCATCGCAGTGGGCTAGTAGGAGCCTTGTCGGAACGCCTTGCCGACCAGTGACCTCGGGGCCGCATGGTGGCTGCAGATGTCGGCGTGTATCTCCAGAAGTAGCTCCCGCCCCTGGTCGGTGGGAATACACTTGTGGAGGATGCCTGATGGGCTACGTTTGTGTAGCTCCTCCTCGATGACCACGAAGATCTTTGCGCTTCTAGCGAGGCAGCGGGCCTCAGTCGCATTGACGGGGAGGGTGTCCTGCAGGAGGTAGTCGAGGAAGGGCATCATCCAGCTCGGTTCGAGCATCGCAACCTTGAGGTCTGGGGTGCCCATCTTGGTCCCCACGGTTGGCTCTGCTACCGGCTCAGCGTGAGCTGCATCGGAAGCAGGGGTGGGTGCCTTGGCGAGCTTGATCAACAGCTCATGGGCATTATTGACGAAGACCCTTGGTGGGGTGTGCTCGCGGTTTGACGCGAGCTTCGCTAGGAAATCGGTGGCGAGATTGCCGCGCCTGAGGACGTGGTGAAGCTCGAGGCCATCGAACTTCTCCTTGAGCTTTTGCACCTCATCGTAGTAGGTGACCATCTTTTCATCGCGACACGAGGCTTCTTTCATGACCTGGTCAACGACTAGCTCTGAGTCATCCCTAATGTAGAGGCAGCGAGCGCCCAGCTCGGAGGCGATCTTGAGGCCGTGGATGAGGGCTTCGTATACCGCCATGTTGTTGGTGGCCAAAAAGTGGAGGCGGATCATGTACTCGAGGCGGTCCCCCTTTGGGGAGGTCAGCACGATGCCAACCCCCGCGTCCACGGCCATGATCGACCCGTCAAAGTACATTGTCTAGTACTTGTGGCTGGTTGAGGCGGGAGGAAGGGGGGAGGTGGGTCTAGGTCACAATCCACTCTGCGATTAAGTTGACGAGAACCTACCACTTGATTGTAGTCATTGGCTTGTAGTTAATCTAGTAGCCCATGAGCTCTGTTGCCCATTTAGCTACGCGACTAGAGGCACCGCAGTTCTGTATGATCTCCCTAAGTGGCGCCGATGTCACCACCAAGATTGGGTGGCTCTCGAAGTAGTGAAGAAACTTGTTCTTCAAAATCAAGATGGCATAAATCATCTTTTGGATTTGAGGGTAGCGAACCTTGGTGTCGAACAGTACTTCACTGATGAAGTATACCAGCCTCTGCACTTTGAGGGCATGCCCGGGCTCCTCACGTTCTACGATAAGCGCCGCGCTGACCACTTGTATGGTCGCGACAATGTAGAGCAGCAGGGGCTCTTTCGGGGTTGGTGAGACCAAGGTCGGATGTGAGGCAAGAAAGGTTTTGAGCTTGTCAAAGGCCTCCTGCACCTCTTTGTTCCAGTGGAACTGGTCGGATTTCTTCAGGAGCTTGTATAGAGGCATGCCGCGCTCCTCGAGCCATGAGGAGAAGTGGCTCAGGGAGGCCAGGTACCCCATTAGCTTTTGAGCACCGTTGAGGTTCCTGATGGTGGTAATTTTCTTTGGGTTGGCCTCGATGCCGAGCTCGGAGACAATGAAGCCCAAGAGCTTTCCCTTGGGCACCTTGAAGACACACTTCTCCAGATTGAGTTTGATGTTGTAGTGGCAGAGACACTCGAACGTGTCTCTCAGGTTGGCGATGAGAAGCTCCATCTTGCAGGATTGGATGATGATGTCATCAATGTAGACCTCCACTGTATCCCCGACCAGGTGGTCGAGGTAGCGGTTCATGCACCTCTGGTATGTGGAGCTTGCGTTCTATATCATGACGTAGCAGTACATTCCAAACGAAGTGATGAAGAAGGTCATGAGCTGGTTGGACTCCATCGCAATCTAGTGGTAGCCCGAGTAGGCATCAAGGAAGCAGAGGACCTCGCACCCCATGGTTGAGTCGACCACCTGATCGATACAAAGCAACGGGTATGGTGCCTTGGGGCATGCCTTGTTAAGGCTTGTGTAGTCCACACACATGTGCCTTGAGCCATTCTTCTTTTTCACCAACACGGGGTTGGCCAGTCACTTGGGGTGGAAGACCTCTTTGATGAACCTGGCTACTAAGAGCCGAGCGATCTCTTTGCTAATGGCCTTCTGCTTCTCATCGTCGAAGCGGCGCAGGCGTTGCTTCATAGGTTGAGGGTTCGGCCTGATGTCGATGGCGTGCTCGATGACTTCCCTTGGGATCCCCGGCAAGTTAGAAAGCTTCCATGCGAAGATGTCCCAATTTTCATGCAGGAAGTCGACGAGCTCACCTTCCTATTTGGCGGATAGTGCGATACCGATCTGCGCCACCTTGTTAGAGTCCTCAGGGTCAATCTAGACCGCCTTGGCATCCTCCATGGGCTTGAGGATGCCCGAAGTCGGAGCCTTGTTTGAGTCCGGGGCGACCTCTTGCGTGATCTGCTGGATCTCGAAGAACTTGAGGGAGCGGATAGTCTGCATCACCAGCTCACAGTTCTCCACATCGAAGAGAAGCGCAAACTCGTGGTTGGCGCTGATCGTGATCACACCGCGGGGTCCAGGAATCTTGAGCTTGAGATAGGTGTAGTTCGGGATCGCCATAAACTTGGCGTAGCATGGCCTCTTAAAGATCGCGTGGTAGGACCCCTCAAAGTTGACCACCTCGAAGGTGAGGATCTCAGTGTGGAAGTTGGCATGGGTTTCGAACGTGATGGGCAGGTCAATCTGCCCCAGGGGGATAGCCTGCTTCCCCGGGATGACCCCATGGAAAGGTGGCCCAGTTGGTCGGAGCTCCAACCTCGGGATCTTCATGTCATCCAGGGTGGCGATATACATGATGTTGAGGCCACAACCCCTATCCATGAGGACCTTGGAAAGGAGGGAGTTGGCGATGATCGGGGCCACCACGAGACGAAGCCTCCCAGGTGCCCCGATGTGGTCGGGGTGATCTGTCCTATCAAAGATAATCGTTGTATCCGACCACTTAATGTAGGTCGGGATGACTGGGTTAGCACTTAATACTTGTCTGGCCTTGTTCTTCCTCTTGCGGCTCCCGTAGAAGTCCGAGCTGCCGAAATCATGAGGCAATCTTGGGGCTCGGGGAAGGTGTCCTCCTCCCCGGCATTGACATCGGCATTTGGTGGATGCTTCCCTTTAGCGCCGACCTTGAGGTCGCCCCTCAGGTAGCGCTTAATGAGGTCACAGTCCTTGCATAGGTCCTTCGCAGGGTAGCCATTGTTCGGGCACGGTCCCTCGAACATCTTCTTGAAGTAGTCGGGGGTGGGTTGTCCCTCCCTTCTCCTGCTTTTCAGAACGGTCGGTGGCCGCCACGAGGTCGCTCTCGTGGCCCTTCTTGTTCTTCTTTTTCTTGCCATCATGGCGGGAGGGGCCACCTCCTTCCTCGTCGTCGCACCCTTCCCTTTGTCAAAGATTGCGACCACCGCCTCCTCTTCGGAGGCGTGGTTGGTGGCGATGTCTAGCAGCTCCTTGGTGGAGCAGGGCTTGGCGCACCCGAGCTTATGGAGGGTCTCGCAGGTGGTCCTCGAGATAAATGCCCTAATCACGTCGGCATCAACCACGTTGGGTAGCTCATTGCATTGTCATGAGAAACGGTGGATGTATTTTTGGAGCGTTTCCCCCGGCTTCTGCTTGCAGCTCTTGAGGTCCGAAGAGTTGTCGGGTCGGGTGTACGTACCCTGAAAGTTGCCGATGAAAATCCAACAGAAGTCGGACTAGCTGTGGATGCAGTCTGGCTAGAGATATTCCAGCCATGCTGAAGCCGAATCTACGAGGAAGATCAGCAGGTACTGGATGATGAAGTTGTCGTCGTTGGCGCCACCGGCTCGGCATGCGAGCCGATAATCCTCCAGCCAGATGTTGGGATTTGTGTTCCCAGCCTACTTGCTGATGTTGGACGGGGCACGGAAGTGCTCAGGGAAGGGCACGGAGCGTATCCTCCTCCCAAACACCTTCGAGCCCGGGCCATCCGGCTCAGGGATCGTGAGCGCTCGTAGTAGCGGTTGCAGCGGCCGCGATGGTCATCGCGGTCGTGATGACGCTATCTGTCGGACTTCGCGCATTTGCGGTGCCATGCCTGGAACGTGCGACGCGCGTCGTGCGCCCCGCCCAAGCGGCTATGTGCCGAGGCCGCGGGGCGTTGTGGCGCTAGTGTCCCTCTCACAGGTTGGCTAGCCTTCTGTTGGCCACCTACGGTTGCGGCAGGCGCGCGGGAACCCTGGGAGCCGCCTGCACTCCGCGTTCGGTGGCTGCTGCTCACCTCTTGTCTCTGTTGGAGGGAGCTCTCCGCCTGCTGGAATGCCACGGTCTCAAGCAGACCCTTAAGCTCCTGATGGATGTGCAAGCCCTCGGGGTCCTACGGCTGAGGGATTGAGCACAGGATCATTGCCGCGGCGGCCACTTCTAGCTGGCACGGAAGAAGCGGTGGACTCCATCTTCGTTGCGCATGATCTGCTCATGCATGCGACGAGAATGGTTGTGGGCCGCTCCGGCTGCCTGTTCCTTACTGAGCTCGGCACGCTCGCTCTCCAGCTGGGCACGCTTGCCGTCGAGCTCCGCTACTTCAGCAGCGAGGCGTTCTGCTTTCTCGCGGAGATACGCCTCGCTCTCCTCTTGTGTGCGCTGGATCGGCTGCGCGCACTGCCCATCAGGAGGGGTGTGCTCGAGGGGCTACTCGCGAAGTGCATCTCCATGAGGTCATGGAAGGATGTCGATGCGTACTCCGCCGCACCGACGAACGTGTGGTTCGCGGGGTTAGGGCGGAGCCAGTGCTCGAGGTCCAGCTGGAAGAGCTGGGCTGCGTCCCGGAGACCATACGGCAGCTGACCCGTACGGTCCCAGAACTCAATCTCGGGGGGAGTGAGACCTTCCCCAAGAGCTGGGTGAAGACATTGGCCGACGCATAGAAGGTGCGCTGGCAGGCCTCGGGCTTGGGTTCGTCCCGAGGTGTACATTGATCTAACGCGCTAGGGCATCGATATCGGTGGGCAACGCGGTGGGGCTTTCACTTGGTGGCACCCCCTCCAGCTCAGGCTGGATGGGGAACCCCTCCTCGAGGAGGTGCAGGTGATCTAGCTGGTCGGCGACGAAGTCCAGATTTCCAAAACGGAATGCCTACGAAGGAAGAAAGCTAGGGACTTGCGGTGCAGGCAAGTGCAATGCAACAAATCCAGGGCAGCATGACACATGTAAACACCGTGTGGCGTGTTCCTGGTTCCAGCTGCTCTTGTGAATCAGTTTAATTAAAAGGATATCTGGCACAAATGACCATCTGCTACTGACAAACGGAGGAGCTAATGACAATTGGATGCAGTACGCTAATAAGGACTCTTGTTTGTTTGCTGATGAATTGGAGCGACGACTAATCGCCTTTAACAAGAATTTGAACAACCAACAAGGTACGACATACACCAAGTGCTGGCATGTCCATACAACATTTTCGATCGGACTTGCATCTAAATTCGACCCTGATCGACCATCTAAATTCACTCACAAACCACGCGCGCTAGCACAAGATGAAGCTCGCCGTTGCAGCAGTGGTTTCCCTCCTCCTGGCCGTAGCCGCCACGGGCGGCGCCGCCGTCACGTTCCAAGTGACGAACAACGCGTCGACGACCCCCGGCGGGCAGCGCTTCGACCGCGACTACGGCGCGGGCTACGCGGCGCGGGTCCTCTCCGACGCCTCCCGCTTCACCTGGGCCGTCTTCAACCAGACGAGCCCCGCGGAGCGCCGGCCCGGCGTCGACACCGTCGCCCTCGTCGTGAACGCCGCGACGGACGACGGCGCCATCGCCTACACCGACGGCAGCACCATCGTGCTCGGCGCCGGCTACGTCTTGAACTACACCGGCGACGTCAGGGCCGAGGTGACCGGGGTGCTACACCACGAGACGGTGCACGTGTGGCAGTGGGGCCTGCAGGACTACAACGCGCACTGGTGGGTCTTCGAGGGGATCGCCGACTTCGTGCGGCTGCGGGCCGGGTACGCGCCGGCGCACTGGGTGCTGCCGGGGCAGGGGAGCGGCTGGGATAAAGGGTACGACGTGACGGCGAGGTTCTTCGACTACTGCGACTCGCTCAGGCCAGGGTTCGTCGCCGTGCTCAACGCCAAGCTCAAGGACAGCTACAGCGACGACTACTTCGTGCAGATTCTGGGTAAGAACGTGCAGGAGCTGTGGATGGAGTACAAGGCCAAGTACGGCCAGTGACCCTACCCCGGAACAGACGACTCGGTGGAGTGATGTTGCTTATTATCTCGCCCTTATCTCTTGCAACGAGGGGTTTATCATTTTGTTATCCGATTTGTGGGACACTATTTGATTTTTCACATTGGGCTGTTTAACGAAGCGAGCAACTTCAAGAGTTTAAAAAAAAATCTCTTCCAAAACTATCTCTTGAGGCTTCTACTAAAATTTATTCTCCCAAAATAATATCATCCCACAACATATCCCCAATAATAAACTAATACTTCAAAACTAGTCACGTGAGCACGTGAACTTCTCTGTTAGGCTCCAGCAGCTTCCCCCTCCAACCTTTCCTGCGTCGGCCTCCAAGCGCCCACTCTCAGGGTGAGGCTGGAGCACCACCAGAGGCACTGTGTGGCCGGAGAACAAAGGAGCTGGAGGAGGCGGTGTGGCAGAGAAGGAGCCCGGCGCTGCGGCAAGCAAGCCGGCGGCGCAGCCTGCCCCGGCAACTTCTGCTGCAGCTACGATGGGTACTGCGGCATTGGTGCTATCCACTGCGGCAGGGACTGCCAGAGCAGAGCCTGCGGCCGGACCTGGATAGCGTGCGGCCGCGATGGGTACTGCGGCAACTCTGCTTTCCCCATCGTACGAACACAGAACACCTGCTCCTTTTCTCTGCAGATCGACACTACCACAAAGCCCAATAGCCCCACGAAGAACACCACCACCACCAACTTCCTTTCTGCAGGAATAGCATCCACATCGCCCGCAGGATGCACTGCCAGACGACGGGCAGAAGGGACAAGGGAGGACGGAGCACGCTGCGGGCAGCGCGGCGCCGCCAGCGCCGCTGGCTCGACTGCGCAGGTGGCGCGGGGGGAGCTTTTGGAGTTGCTTAGACCGATCAAACACGACAGGAGATTTTCTTCGAATTGGAAAAATCTTCGACTCCCGTATTTTTCCACACTATTTCTGTTTCCTTCCAGTAATGGATCAATGGTCCGGAACTCCGGATAGCTACGTTGTCCCCGGGCGATTTCGAGTATTCAACTCTGCACTGCCGGCCGTGGCGTCCCCTAAATTAAACCACAGGAAGCATGGTCACCAAACAAGATCACTCTAAATTTCCTGGGTTCACACATTGGAACAGTCAAGTCATGCAGTTTGATTTGGCCCTGTCCAGAAAATGAAGTCAGCCAGCTTGACTAGTTAACAATGAGTTATGAACGTACCATACACGTAGCGCCATCAAAATATCCCTCCGATCGATCTGCCTACAAATTCAGCCCCACACCTGCCACTGCATGTCATCACTAACCAAAGCTCGTAGCATTGTAGCACAAAGAAGATGAAGCTTCACGCCGTGGCAATCGCCTCCCTCCTGGCCGTAGCAGCCACGGCCGGCGCCGTGACGTTCGACGTGAAGAACGAGGCGGCGAGCACCCCGGGCGGGCAGCGCTTCGACCGGAACTACGGCGCGGACTACGCGAGGCAAGTGCTCTCCGACGCGTCCACCTTCACCTGGAGCGTCTTCAACCAGCTGAACCCGGCCGACCGCAGGCCGGCCGACGGCGACACCGTCCTCCTCGCCGTCCGGGACACGGGCGGCATCGCCTCCACCAGAGGCAGCACCATCGAGCTCAGCGCCCGCTACGTCGACGGCATCACCGGCCGGCGATGACCTCAAGGACCAGGTGACCGGGGTGTTGTACCACGAGGTGGCGCACGTCTGGCAGTGGGGGCTGCAGGACTACGGGGCGCACCCGGGGATCTTCGAGGGGATCGCCGACTACGTCCGGCTCAAGGCCGGGTATGTGCCGGGGCACTGGGTGAAGCCGGGGCAGGGAGACCGGTGGGATCAGGGCTACGACGTCACGGCGTGGTTCCTGGACTACTGCGACTCGCTGAGGCCGGGCTTCGTGGCGCAGCTCAACGCCAAGCTCAAGGACGGGTACAACGAAGACTATTTCGTGCAGATTCTGGGCAAGAACGTGCAGCAGCTGTGGCAGGATTACAAGAACAAGTACAGAAGTGGCTGATGTAAAACAGTAGAAGTGACGTGGTCTTGTCAACCGGTCATTGAGTTGGTTGACATATGGAAGTATAATATAACACGTTGTACTTGCGGAATAAAATTATAAAATAAAGTAAATGGAACGTTGGTGTTCTACTATTGCGAGGCTTAGATTAACAGTGTTGTGCGAACTTGAATGGTGAGAACAATACTAGCGACAACTCGCGTCCACCAAGATGCAAGGAGTGCTCAAAGAGATGCACAATAGGCAGCAAAAGAATATGACTCTAAAAAACCGATCAAGGAAGTACCTATAGCTCAGTCAGTTAGGTTATTCGTGATGGAACACAACTATCAGAATTCAAGTCGTCGACTCGGTACGTGTGCTCAAACTTTCGATTAAAAAGGTTTGACTATTATGTGTGTGGGGTTTGTGTGTTCGTAAGCATATGTATTGTGTTTCTTTGAAAAAAAAGAACGCGTATCAACTTTTTAAAAAAAGTATAGTATTTTTTTGTAAAAGTTTATTTTTAGAAGAAGTCGGTTGTGGCTGGACAAGGACACCTACTCCTTGGCATCGATTGTGGCTGACCACAAAAGTCTCGGAGTATTCCACCAATAGATGTGTAAGTTGGTACACCGGCAGAGGTGCAAATTGGTATCTTTAAGAGCTTGGGTGTGTTTGGTTCAGGGGACGAAGTAGGATGGAACGAGACAATCCTACTTCGTCCCACGTTTGGTTCGAGAACACAAGGATGGAACCATCCCAACATTACAAGAAATATGTTGATCTATGCCGAAAATTTTATGGCACATTTGTTCTCATCATAGATCTATGATGTTTCTGGTTGAAAACGTCATAAAGTTTCACATCCGAGCAAATTTAGCGACAAAGTTACAGAATGTCATAAAGTTGCCATTGTAGCAAAAAGAAATCGTCACTCGCTGTTACATGTTGGTTTTGTGACGATATAAACTCCGCGAAAATGTCATAAACCAACTAGGGTCCCACATGTAAGTTTAAGCTGATAAATAGGATGGTAAAATAAAATGGAAAACGTGCTCCTCCCGTGGGTCGAACCTGTTACCGATCGAATGGGAAGTCTTTACCGCAACCATGTCCTGCATGTAAGGTAAGTTTCATGTTAGTGTCGTATTTGACCGTAGAAAATCTCGCGCTGCAGCTAAAAATAGTTTACCCGCTGCTGCGCTCCCGGGATAGGGAAAAAAGAAGAACAGAGAGAAGGCGGCCAGGACGGAGCACTCCTACAGAAATCTGCGCCTTCCCGCGGCGGCTCAGACCTACGGCAGCATAAATCTGGTGCTTCCTGCTATGGCGCGTCAATCTGGTCAATAATTTTGAGCTGAATTCACCAAAATTTCATTTTGCATTAAGGTCTTTAAATCTGGTCAGTAATTTTGAGTTGAATTCGCCAAAATTTCCCAAATGGATAGATGTTGGATACATAGTTGTCGACTATTTACCCTCGAGCATGAGAAAGGGGTCAATGATTTCATGGAATTTGTTAAGATTAGATACTCTGACGATGAACAAATACTATGCTCGTGTCGTCGATGCCTGAATCAGTCTAGATGTACTATAGATGTGGTGAGCTTGCACTTACTTTTGAATGGGATGGCAAGCACCTAACTAGGTGGATCCATCATGGAGAAACATTCGAGGATAGGGTTCAGCAAAATGCAAATCTACAGGATAATGGGGTTCAGGAAAATGCAATTCTGTAGGATGATGGGGTTGAGGAAACCGCAAATCTGCCGGATGAGGGGGTTGTGGACAATGCAGTTCTGCACGATGATGGTGATCAGGAAATGGTTCAGGAAAACGAACACATATCGGGTATGGAGGAGGATGAAGGCACCAAAGATGGACTTCCTAAAATGATACCTGACATGTGCCACGCTAAAGAGCTTGGAGGGAAAATATTAGAATGTATAAAGGAACATATAAACCGTAAGTTGTCACCGAGATCTAAATATACACAATTTACATTTGTTGTAAGTTACTTCATATCAAGTCTTTCTATTGGATCAGCAATGTCGCATTCAATGCGATTTTGAAGGTGGTATCCGTTGCTTTCCCAGGAGCAAATGTTCCGACATCTTATGTTGACGCAATAAAGTACATACGTGCCATGGGACTCGGCTATGAATCTATCCATGTTTGTAAGAATAATTGTGTATTATTTCGCAAGGATCTAGCGGAACATGATTTGTGCCCAGCATGTTGTGAAGTAGATTCAAGATGGAAAGATGCAAACAACAAGAAGTGTGTTCCTCAAAAGGTATTGAGGCATTTTCCGCTGGTTTCAAGGCTGAAGAGGATGTTTCTTTCATCAAAAACCGCAAAGGATGCACAATGGCACGAGTTGAAGCGACAACCGATGGACAATGAGCTTAGCCATCTAGCTGATGGTGAGACATGGAAAAACTTTGATAAAAATTGGCCGGAATTTGCAAAAGCTACGAACATTAGACTTGGACTTGCAACCGATGATTTCAATCCATTTGGCAACATGACCAACTCATATATAGTATGTGGCCAGTATTTGTTGTGCCGTATAACATTCCACCATGGGTATGCATGGAAGAATCAAACTTCATGATGGCATTATTGATCTCTGGGTCGAGTTCTCCATCAAAGGATTTTGATGTCTTCTTGCAACCTCTCGTAGATGAGCTGTTGGACCTGTGGAAGGGTGTCGATGCATACGATGCTTGTAGTCAACAATCCTTTAAATTGCATGCTCCAGTTATTTGGTGCATACATGATTATCCAGCACTAAGCACATTGGCGGGGCGACTTACAAAAGGTTATTATGCCTGTGTGCGTTCTGATAAGGATCCTTGCTTAAGGAGATTGAAGAACAAGATATGTTATATTGGCC
Source organism: Setaria viridis (assembly GCF_005286985.2). Taxonomy (NCBI): domain Eukaryota; kingdom Viridiplantae; phylum Streptophyta; class Magnoliopsida; order Poales; family Poaceae; genus Setaria; species Setaria viridis. The sequence goes on along the minus strand of NC_048271.2, from coordinate 14,888,365 downwards.
ATCGTCGTTTCCTTCCAACTGACCATCCATGGAGAAGAAAGAAAGCATAGTTTGATAGTAATACTGAAAACTAAGAGAGGCCAAAGCAATTTACTACTGAGGAGCTTCAACAACAACTGGAGAAGGTTAAAGATGTTAAACCAGAAAAGCCTCCTCAAGATTAGAAAAGGAAGGGGGAACCCAGATAGTGTTGGAGCCGAAGGATTTGTTTGTTTGACTTGCCGTATTGAACAACTCTGATGCTGCCACATAATCTTGATGTCATGCGCATTGAGAAAAACATATGCGAAAACCTTATTGGAACATTGCTTAAAATTGTTGGGAAGACAAAGGACACGATCAATGATAGGGTTGATTTCGAAGAGATGGGCATTAGACCACATCTACACAAGCTGAATACTATGGAAGGGGAGTCATGCAAAATGCCAGAAGATCCATATACAATGGGTAAAAAGAAATAGAAAATGTTTTGTGATTTTATAAGTCAGGTGAAATTCCTAGATGGATATGCTTCTAACTTATCAAGATGTATTACCGCTAATGGATGCAAACTTCAAAGATTGAAAACTCATGATTGTCATATCCTACTCCAATGGATTTTGCCTACTTCCCTTCAAAGTTTAATGGATAAAGAGATATACTTAGCTGTTTCGAAATTAGGAAACTTTTTTCGGCAACTATGTTGCAAAACTCTGAAGTTGGATGTTTTGAATAAACTGAAAATAGATATCCAAATAATTTTGTGCAAGCTTGAGAAAATTTTCCCCCTGCCTTCTTTGATATTATGGTGTACTTGGCTATCCATTTTCCTAATGAAGCAATCCTAAGAGGCCTAGTACAATATGGATGGATGTATCCCGGCAAAAGAAGGCTATTCACATTAAAACGTTCCATGAGAAACAAGGCTAGGCCTGAAGGATCCATTGTAGAAGCATATGTTGCTAATGAGACCTTAACATTTTGCTCAAGGTACTTTGCGGATGATGATGTTGACACACGATTCAATCAGGAGGACATGAATAGATAGAATGCTGATTTGTTACGAGAAGGCGATTTATCTTGTTTCCAGCACAATTTTGATGTACTTGGAGCAGCGAAGACTTCGTTCCTTGATTCAGATTACGACAAGCTAATTTGGTATGTGCTACACAATTGCGAAGAGGTTGAAACATATATCGAGTACGTATTCCGTCATGTAATGATTGTACTGCAATTATTTTGGTCTAATTTTTAGATGAATGTGTTTTTGCAGGATATACAGGGATCAATTAGAAGCAGAAGGTGTGTCAGACCAGGTTATTGATCGTAGAATTCAGAAAAAAAAATTGCCCGATGGTTTAAATCACATGTAAGTTTTCTGCTTTTTCAGAACAAACTTATATTAGCTTGCGAGGACATATATATATATATAAAACTATGATTTTGTTGTACAGATTGAAAATATGCCTGAAGGAGAGATCTCCGAGTACCTATATGCATTATCAGCTTTACTAGACAAGCGAGGAAGAAAATATTCAGCATGTCTTGTTGGCGGTGTCCGGTACCACACACATGCGTGAGAGGAAAATCGGAACACACAGAACAGTGGGATTATGGCTGCAGGCTTTCATAAAAATGAGCTATTTGAGTTTTATGGTTGTCTAAAAGATATTATTGAGCTGCGGTATAACTCATTAGGGCGTGGCATAAATCGAACTGTTGTCTTATTCCACTGTGATTGGTATGATCTGGGAGGGACCAAGTGTGGCAGATCCACTTCGGATTAGCCAAATCGAGGCACGGTTAAGTCGCCTAACACGCGACACCCGGCCTTAATCAGGCTAACACGAAGTGCCGTCGGATTTTATCCCATTTAACCACTTGAACAGGACCGAAATAGCAAACTCACACGAAGGTGAGCGGTTCCAGAGAATACAATAAGTCCACTGAGTTAAACAATCTTACCATTTTTGTTCAACATTAAAACAAACAACATCAGAGTTTTTACAAAGTTTAAAAACAAAAGAAGGTAAAACAACAAGCGGAAGCTACTTCGTCGGGGTCGGACATACCTGGTGAGGCCAACCAGGACATCAGTGATCCCTCTCCTCGCCGTCCGAGGAGGGATCCCACTCGACCGTCCAACCCGGAGGGAGTTGGGGCGGCCAAGTGCCAACAGAAGAAGGCTCGGGAGCAGCAACTCCACCTGAAAAAGAAAGAGCCACAACAAGGCTGAGCTACTAAGCTCAACAAGACTTAACCGACAGGAGGAAGCTACTCCACCACTTCTAGACATGCAAGGCTCTTTGGCTGAGGGGTTTGTTTGCCAAAAGCACTATGTAGATCCCTATTTTCAAAGTTTTAGCTCAGGTTCTAAGTTCATTATCCGGTCTAGGTTAGCAACTTACTCTAAGCAAACAATGAACCAACCAAAAGGTATATATATCATCATCAAGACCATGTCATCATCAGATTCCTTTATTACTCAGGGTGACATAGCGATCAAGCAGTCTCAAACTGTGAGAGGCAGACGAATCGATTCGAGTTCTTTAACCATGCATGGTGAACCTAACCTCACGACATCCGCGCACCACCGAGAGTCGCTTCCTGTGTCGGCCTTCCCCATCAATCCCCTAACCCGTGTCGGGCCCATTTCCTTTGGTGCAAGGTTCCACAGACCCGGCCTCTGCTGTTCTGTGACCACGCTTGCCACCACGTGCAGTAGCAGGGGAAACTCCGTTCCAAGGACAATGGGGCGACCGCTCACGTCTAGGTTCAATCCGGTACTAGGCTTCCTCATCCCATAATAAGTATGAGGTTAGTACTTTCAAACACTTGATCACGAACACCACCACTGTCGGGCCTTAGCAAGTTCCATAGACAGACGGGGCGATCAGCCGACCACCAAAAGTTAACCAGAACCCTGCCCCGTCCATCGTCCTTATAGTTGTAACAGAAGAGGAACAACCAACTCCTACAAACTCGCGAGTGACAGGAAATCACTCGGCTTTTACCGCTTCCTATTCAAGCAACGCATCTACTCGGTCCAACAGCTAGTGTTCAGATCAAGGGATCTAAGATACGCATCTAGGGTTGCAAACAACTCCTATACGTAAATGCACAAACAACATGAAGAAGGCATGCGCAAGTTTGAGAAAAACTGGGGATTCATGCTCCGAGGCTTGCCTTCAAACGAGGAGGAGGGAAGCTGCTCTTCTGCTTGGACGGCTTCGGCTTCTGGGGGCGGGAGCTCTGCTTGTGGCGGATCCACTTCGGATTAGCTTGGTTTAACATGGTTAAGTTGCCTAACATGCGACACCGATGCCTTAGCCAAGTTAACACGAAATGCCGTCGGATTTCATCCGATTTAACCACTTGAACAGGACCACTTTAGCAAACTCACACGAAGGTGAGTGGTTTCAGAGAATACAACAAGTCCATCGAGTTAACAAATTAACCATTTGATTTAGTCGCGAAAAGAACATCAGAGTTTTACAAGGTCCAGAAAACAACAGAGGTAAACACTAGCGGAAGCAATCGTCGGGGTCGGATGTCCTGGTGAGGCCAGCCTGGACATCACTGATTCCTCTCCTCGCCGTCCGAGGAGGGGTCCCACTCGACCGTCCAGCCCGGCGGGAGCTGGGGCGGCCAAGCACCAGCAAGAGAGGGGTCGGGAGCAGCAGCTTCACCTGAAAACAGGAGCCACAACAAGGCTGAGCTACTAAGCTCAACAAGACTTATCCGATAGGAGTAAAACCACTCCACACTTCTAGACATGCAGGGATTATTGGCTGAGGGGTTTTGCTTTGCCAAAAGCACTAAGTGAAAACCTATTTTCAAGTTTTAGCTCCGGTTCTAAGTTCATTAGCCGGTCTAGGTTTTTCAACCTATTCTAAGCAATCATAGAGCCAAACAAGATGTGTAGATATATCAACAAACACCATGTCATCATCAGATTCCTCATTTACTCAGGGTGACATAGCGATCAAGCAATCTCAAACTGTGAGAGGCAGACGAATCGATTCGAGTTCTTTAACCATGCATGGTGAACCTAGCCTCACGACATCCGCGCACCCGGAGGTCGCTTCCTGTGTCGGCCTTCCCCATCAATCCCCTAACCCGTGTCGGGCCCATATCCTTTGGTGCAAGGTTCCACAGACCCGGCCTCTGCCGTTCTGTGACCACGCTTGCCACCACGATTACTTCTGCTAGTGTTTACCTCTGTTATTTTCTAGACCTTGTAAAACTCTGATGTTCTTTTCGCGACTAAATCAAATGGTTAATTTGTTAACTCGGTGGACTTGTTGTATTCTCTGAAACCACTCACCTTCGTGTGAGTTTGCTAAAGTGGTCCTGTTCAAGTGGTTAAATCAGATGAAATCCGACAACATTTCGTGTTAACTTGGCTAAGGCATCGGTGTCGCATGTTAGGCGACTTAACCATGTTAAACCAAGCTAATCCGAAGTGGATCCGCCACACTGCTGCAGCTTCGTCTTTGGGCGCCGGGTACAACTCGTAGAAGCCGTCGGCGAGACGCAGCTCTACACGAAATGCAATGCAAGGGTTAGTAGTTTAGACGGTTAATTCAACAACAACTCTTGCAAGTTCTAGCCCAGAAACTTTGTAGCAAAGCTACGGAAAAAGGTGAAGAAGTGTACTGGGGGTTGGGGTAGATCAAGATAGAAGGGTCGGATGGGAGGGAACTTAGGATCGGACCCTTAGACTAGAGGAATAGAGGAGCTGGGGGTCCTCAGGCTTAACGCAGAGAAGTCCCCGATTCTTACACATATACCCTCGGGTTAAGGAAAAAGATACCGCCGAGCCCTCGGGTGATGCGAAGAAAAGGGTCGGCAGACAGACAAGGTCGGGCGAAGCGGAAAAGGGGTCGGGCGGACAGAAGGGGTCGGACGAGGCGAAAAGGGGTCGGTAGCTTACCTTTTCTTACAGGCGAAGCTTGGGGTCGGGAAAGAGCAGACTTGGGTGGAGGGACTAAGGCTTGGGACAGCGGCGAGGTCCGGCGGGGTTCCGGCGGCGGCGGTGCTTCTTGTGGATCACAAGCAAGCTCTTGCGTAGCGCGGAGGAGCAAGCGGCTGGGTGGATTGGGGAAAACGGTGTGGAGCGGAGAGGAGAGTTCCTCAGGGACTTAGGCGGTAGCGCTTTGAGTACGAACAGGAAGCCAAGGTGGGAGGGCAGCGATGGTGAAGGGGAACTCCGGTGGAGCTTTGGCATTCCCTTTTATAGCTGCGCGGAAGAGAGAAGGTTGGAGCGGCACGAGGACCGGGAAGAAGCGATGGAGTGCGCTGCCAGGGCGGCGATTGAGCAACGAGGGCGGTGGAGCAGGACTTCGGGGATGGCACCGGCGGTCATTGGGCACCGAAGACAGGGCGGCGCAGGCGCGGTTTTGCCGGTGGTTGAGATTTGGCGGAGACGGGCGTCGTCGTGCGGTGGATCTGATGGAAGTGACCGGGGGAACGGCACTAGAAGCGAGGGCGCACAGGTGAGAAGACAGGTGGGCTACTGTCGCGCGGGCGAGCGCGAAACAACAGTCTGTAGGGGCGCAGATCTGGCAAGGCGGAAAGGAGCTGTCGCGGCCGGGGTCTGGGTTGGCGGAGGGGGAATCGTCGCGTAGCGCGGATCGGGGCGGCGCGACTGTGGAAGGGCGACGGAAAAGACGGGCGGCATCGGGCTCTGCAGCCGGGAGTCTGGCGAGGTGATGATGGGTGCGGGCGGCGAGGCACTGCAGAAAGGGTTGCAGAGGGCTTCCGCTGCGATTGGGGAAGGGGGCGCGAGAATCCATCCGGTCGCGGCCGGCGACGGGATGGAGCGGCGGGTGTCGGAGGCAACGAGCCATGCGGCGGAGAAGCTCTGAAGCGGGCATGCTACTCGAGTGCGTCTGTCGCGGGAGATCTGGGGAAGAGATTTTATGGGTCCACCGGTCAGATTTAAAGGAGGCATTGTGGGAAGACTTAGAAGGATCCGGCGGTGAGTTGGGGTCGGCAGGGTCGGAACGGGAGACCAGCGGAGAGGGGTCGGGTCTCGGGGTCGGGTCCGGACTGGAGGTTGAGTACTTAAACTCGGTAAAGCTGAGATAGGGGATTAGGGACTTAGATTAAGATTAACTCAAGAGATTTGGGGTCGGTCGTCACACCAAGAAGGAACCATGGATTAGAAAGGATGGGTACTTCATAAGCATTAATACTAAAAAGTACTGGTACAAAAGTGATCCCTACATTTTTGCTGAACAAGAAACGAAGGTGTTTTACTTGTCAGACACCTTGCTACAAGACCCATGGAGAGTGGTGCAAAAATTTGAGACAAGTATTTGTGAAGCTTTAATGAAACTGAGCAGGACACAGCGCCCAGTGGCATGGTACTTGCATATCAAGATGATGTAATTGAAGAAACCTTGAATGATGGTATTCGTGATGGTTCGGAGGCTATGGTGCCAATTACTGATGGGAGGAGGATAAGACTATCATTCCAGCAGCTCAAGTTACTTCCATTCGCCAACAAGTTCTATCTAATGTGGACGGATTCAATTTTGACGATGAGGAGGAGGACGAGACTATCTGGCAATACCATGATGCAAATGAAAATCCCACACCTGACAGTGACAAAGATTAGCATGTGAAATCAATTAATGTTTTAGTTGATGTGATCTAAACTCATTTGTTGTATAACATATGAACCGATATGTGCATCTAGACCTTTTATCATAGTAGTTGTGGGAAAATCCTTTTGATGCATCTTAATATGTTCAAAAGCACACTTAGCTGGCTATTGATCCGGCTTGTTGTATTATCAAACACCGGAACATCCTGTAACGCCTTCCAAAATCTTCGAACACCCATTTGGCTGGCTATTTATCCGATTCGTTGTATTATCAAACACCAAAACATCCTATGACGTCTTCAAAATCTTTGAACGCCCATTTGGCTGGATGTTTATTCGGTTCGGTGTATTATCAAACACAGGAACATCCTGTGATGACTTTCAAAATCTTCAAACGCCTATTTGGCTGGCTGTTTATCCAGTTCAGTGTATTCTCAAACACCGGAACATCCTTATGCTAGAACAAGGTTGGGTAGGAAACACCTACCCATCTTCTTGTCTAGGTGCGTACTACACCTTTATGACTTTATCCAACGTCGTGACACTTTTGGTGACCCGTCGTTCCCCATTTACTGCAAGGCACTTGCGGCGCTCGCCCTTGGTAGGGTTTAGCCATGACCGCTACCACCACCTGCTGCAGCCACCCGCCGCCGTGGTCGCGCTCCGCCGCTACTGCAATCCACCATAGCTCACCCCGATTTCATAGGTACTCATCACTGAAAGGAGGATTCGTTAAATTTTTTGAGATCATTGTGGTAGCTGATTCAAGAAAGATCTTGCAGATGGGCCGAGATGGTGGCAAGAGAAATGGAAAGGCGCTTGACTTGCCTCCGGTGAAGCGACAAAGGAAGTCGCAGGCAAATTCTGCAGGCATGGCTGGTGCTTAGACGTGGCAAAAGGGCAGATCCATTACACGGGAGTCTTCCCCTGCCCGTTCCCGCCGTACACGGGGTGGGTCAACCTCAGCATCTGTCTGCCACACATGGGTTGGTTCAACCTCAGCGCCTTCCGGATGACAGCAATCTATGCGGCGTCGGCCGTCCCGCCCTGCTGAGTTTCCTGCGCCCAACCCCAGGGAGCAGAACGAGGTACCACTTTACCCTCCACCAAAAGAGCCGCTAAGGATGATTGAACTGAGCATGCATAGCTACCAAATAATTAAAAGGCATAGATCTGTGTCTGAGGATGTGTGGTTTGAAAAATCCCATGACAGACGGGTCGAACAAAAATTTAGTAATGTCATTCAGCAAACTTTCTACTATAACTATAAGAAGCTATCCACCAAACTATTTAAGCACAAGATTATAAACTGTAATCATATGAACATGACTGTGGGAGGAGAGGATATTATGGGATACTTCGATCAACTACCCGGATTGGCTGATTTGATCTTAGGGCATCATTAGTATATTGAGGATTGAGTTCGAGTTTTCTATGCTACGTTGTACATTCCTAAGAGCAGAGAGTGCATTCAAGTCATGTTTCATGAAGCTCCGCATAGAATTTGGCGACACCAAATTGATAGTATTGGAGTCAATTCGTGTAACGTGTCCCTACACCACATTATCTACGGGGATCGTGAACCACCTCGTCATAGTTTGCTTGGTGGATCATTCCCTTCGGACGAGGATATGGCCGAACTTTTTGTGGAGTCGTTCCCTTCTAGCTGAGCATATCGCACGCCTGACATGTTTACCCATAAGGCCAATGTGATTCACCGGGCACTAAGAAAGACATTGTTACCACAGATTGGCAATGCAGAGTCCATCACTAGTCTTCAACAGTGGCTTCTCCTTCACGTCATGACTGGCCGGGAGTTCAACATCGTGGACTTTATTCTTTGTGAGATTCAAGATGTTATCCATGATGGATTGACCGTGGCCCAACAAATGTTGTATGCTCACTAGATCTCCATCATCCTGAGTGATCTTACTAAAAAAGATGAGAATAGTAGAGAGGTGCAAACCGGATCCAAAAATTAGCGACATGAGTATAGCAATGCTAAAACACAATTCAAGATATACAAGCCAGCGAGACCAGGAGACAGACGTATTGGCCTAAGGGTTAGGAATGAGCCATCTCCTAATGAGCACAGAAATGAGAAAAGCAAATCAGACAAGAACTACTGCTCAGACAGCAAAGGCAGTGAGGAGGAAAATACGTATGTACCTTGTCTCCAAGTCACTCAGGACTAGGAGGCACGTGTATCACGATCTGCTACAAAAATAGTACCGGTCACTCCAGTAATAGCCAGTCAGCCGACGGAGCTTGCCTTAATTCTTCAGGGACTGGTTGATGGTCTGGCAAAACAAGCAGAAAGTAATCTCCGCTTGGTCAAGCTATAGAAACGGTTGGATGAGATACTGGCTCATCGGGAGGAGAGACAATTCGCGTGGCTAGAGCAGGTGGCACAAAGGGCAGACCAGAACATCAACAATGTGATCACCACCTTCTCTGCTGCACTCAATCAGGTGTACCAGCAGGTCGGGTTACTAGCACCGCAACTTCAACTCCCAAATGCTGGTCAGACCCCCTTGCTAATCATGCCTCCGACTGAACGGGGTAAATCCTCTGAAGTCTCTGTGCCGCATCACAGTTCAGCTAGAATTCCACAATTGTTGACATCAATGATGACCCTGATAGAAAAGGAATCCACACTTGTTTCCACAAAGAAGGGTGATGACGGTGAGGAAGCAAATGCATCAATACTCATGGTTCTATCTGATATTGCTGCCTCGCAATAGCAAAAGGAAGATCCTGTGGTGGAAATAGCTACAGATCCGGATGCTCGTGAAGTTTCTACCGCTGCTACTCCAGATGATCCTGGTGTCACTACTTCGCAAGCTAAGGATGATCCTGGTCACACTACTTTTCAAGCTCAGGAAGATCCTGTGGTGGCTCCCGCTCCTGATCTCGCTTCGTCAGAAGGCTCTCCCACACCTGCTCATGGTTTGGCTACGTCGAAAGGCTCTCCTGCACCTACTCCTAGTCTCGCTACGTCGGAAGGCTCTCCTGCACAGTACTTGTTTACTTTGTATTCTTCTTTGCAACAAAAACACTAGAAACATTTGTGAGTACTTTTGTGAGACCTTTCATTTTCTTTCTTTTATTAGGCTCAGATGGAACAAATAGTCACCCAACCTGGAGACGACCAACCAAAGACTGTTGTTGAAATAGTGGCTGAAGTTGTCCAACCTAGGACATTTTGGGAGGTTGCTGGCATTCACCCACCCTCGAAGAAAAGTATTAGAGTTGGTACCGCACTACAGGTAGAAGAAATACAAGCTGATCTTGAGAGTGAGAAATAGGGGGGCACAACTTCGGCAAAAAATTGCTGAACAGGAGTCTGAGATGGGTGCACTAAGATTGAGGGCTGAAACACAAAAAACAATATTGAAGTCTTAGATAGAAGAGCTCTAAGCTTTGAAGAACACCACCAAGGAGTTGCACTTTCTGATTTCTAGCCTCATAAACTTCAGCACCAGTCAGAGCCACATGAATCCTCTCCTCAACTAAAGTGTGTTGCTGGTGAAGTTGTTGTTTGTTGCTGATGAACTTTTATTGAATGTTGCATTTTTTATGCTTAACTTGTTGTATGTTGCATTATTGTTGCTAGTGAACCATTCATTGATTGTGATGTGAACAATATGGAAGTTGGAAATGAGCTGTTTTTATGTCCGTGATTGTCATGGTGATCAACAACCAAAATTGAATATATTATTGTGAAATGCAATAATGGGCTAAGGCCCAGAAAAAACGACCCAATATGGTACCGTGAAATGCAATAATGGCTCTTTGTTAGATGTGCTAGGGCCCAGAAAAAAATAACCCAATATGGTACTGCGAAATACAATAATAGCTCTTCGTTAGATGGGCTAGGTCCTAGAAAAAATAGCCCAATATGACGTTCAACAAATATTTTTTTGCCCATAAAATAGCGTGGAAATCTAAAATGGGCTAAAAATGTCCTAACAAAATTGGGCTCATAAATGCTCTTAAATGGACCGGGCTTTAATTTATGACGAACTGAAATCATCATAACACCCCTACCACGTCGAAGCCACGTTGGATTCTTGTCCAACTCGGCGCAACCTCCGAAACAATTTTATGACGACATGTAGGATGAATTTTCATTCGTCATTATCTTAGTGACGGACCGAAATAAGGAACGTCACTAGTCGTGGTTTATGACGCTCGACTAAATCACGGTTTATGATACAAAAAAAACACGTTTATGACACTTTTTGGTTCATCACTAGTTGGAAGATTTCTTGTAGTGCAAGGAGGGAATATGCTCATCAGATGCGAGATGCCCCCATCCCTCCAAAACGAGCGGACGGGGGCATCCAACTTTATCCCCGTCTCGCACCGTCACCCTCCGTTGCTCAAGCGTACGAATGGGGGCATGGCAACACGGACAAGAGCAGCTTGACCACCGCACCGGCAGCCGTGGGCGAGCTCGAGGCCACTTGGTGGCGGCGCGGGGAGGATCCACCGGCAGGAGAGATGGCTTGGGGGACGGCACGGGGAGGATCCACCGGCGCGAGAGCTGGCCTGGGGGTGGCGAGGAGGAGCCGGTCTGGGGGGTGGCGTGGGGAGGGCGCCGGCGGCATAAGCTGGCCTTGGGGGTGGCGTGGGAAGGGCCGCTGGCGGGAGGAGCCGGCTTGGGCGGCGCGGCTGGTTCCCCAGGGCAGCGCGGCCGGTAAGGCGGCCGGGGAGGAGGGTGGGGGAGAGAAGGTGGCGGGGAGGAGGATTTCGGGGCGGTGGGGAGGAGAATGTTGCGGGGAGAAGATAAGGGGGAAAAGGAAGTAAAAAAAGAAAAGGAAGATATGATGGATGATGTGTGGGTCCTAAAATGACAGATGGGGCCCATCAAACATTGTTGCTAACAGTGTTGCAAGTACCATCCATCCCACATATCTTAACCCTCAACCAAACAAAAAACAGGAACGAATCCATCCCACTTCAACCAAACACTGGATGGGATCGTCCCATCCCACAAAATTGGGTCAAGAGCATCCCATCCCACGTTATCTCTCGTCTAAACACACCCAAAGAGTATCGGTTGAGAGATGAGGCACCAATTCTCTCTTCTATCTAAGGTTTGGAAGCGGCATGCTGCTGAGAGGTACATAGGCACCCAAGCCCGATGTTAGGGATGCACCTCAATTGTCGGTGTGTCTTATATACTTGTTTGGTATCGAAATATTTGTCAGAGTTGATTTTTTCCACAATATTTGACCATTCGTCTTATAAAAAAATTATTGGAGGTATATAAAAATGATAAGTCATTGCTTAAAATACCTTTAATGGTAAAGTAAATCACAAACAAAATAAATAATATTTACATAATTTTTTGAATACAATGAATGGTTAAACATCGTGACTAAAAGTTAACGGTACCAGATATTTCGATACGTAGTACTACTAATCTTCTCTCCTGCGGTAACCCACCAAACAAGCTGATAATAGTTGTTATATTTTTTATGGATCAAATGAAAACCACGATCCATGAAACATCTTATGAAGGACCGGCATCTAACTTGGAGCAGAGTGGAAGAGGGGCATGTTCAAGGTGTTGAAAAAAAATTCATTAGTACAAAATATTTGTTCTTGAAGTATAGATAATTGTTAAAAAAACTGAGGGGGAAGAAAATTCATCTAAGGAGGGGGAGATCTATCCAGAAACACAGCCGGAAGGATCATGTTGTAGGTGCGGATAAAAAATTTCCACGAGCGTAGAAAAATCGTTCCATGGTATAGCAATTAGCGAATGGAAAAAAAATGAGCTGTTACACATGATGTGGAGGTGGGTGGTCTGGGTGGAGGCGTGGTACGGTCCGTCTTGCACGGCAAGATGGAGGACCTCTTCATGGCCGTGGCTTGTTGATCATTGCGTCCCCGGCAGGGTCTTCGGCGTGTCCGTGGGAAGTTTCCATGAGCACATGGGTTAGACCCGGTCAAAACCGAGAAACTTAAACGAGCTTCCACGAAACTGCCGGATTTGGGGTGTGGTGGTGGATGTACGGGCGACGAGCTGGGTGATCTGGACGTGTGTATCGCGACGTGCTTGCTCGGTGACGGAACTGGTGAGAAAATTAAAGGGCGCCGGATAAATATATTGCCGATTCAAAAATTTGATAATTCATCCTAAATTTTAAATGTTGCAAACCGTGGACTATAGAATTTAGCGGAGTGCTCCCAGAAAAGCTAAAGGTGCTCTAGCGCAGCTATAGCGGCCACTATGACATTTAGCGGTATGCAAAAAAACTAGCAAAATTTAGGGAAAAACATTAGTAGTTTAACGAATTTCAGCTCATATTTTATAAGTACATGTCCTGGTATAAGTGCAAACATAAAAAAATAAGTCACAACTCACAAGACAAGTTATAAGTCATCACTCATAGTTTATAAATCACAAGTATATAAAGTTTGTAACTCAGCATGGTGGAGTTAGCAGCACCGCGCTATTGAATTTAGCAGTGCTATTTCACGCAATAGCGGAGTTAGCGGTATTAGGGGTAATATTTGCTGGCACCTGTCTAAAAAATCTATAGCAGTGGGCTATTTGCAACAGTGTAAATTTTTATTATCCACCCAAGCATACACTAATTAATCATGACTATAGTAATTATTATAATTGACTCGTGACTGCTAGGTAGAAAACAAAACGTCGCGAGGACATCTTACCATCTTGACGAACGGCTACAAGCTGTGTGCGTTGTGCAGTTAGGCTGACCCTGTAGCGTTTTGACTTGACCATAGATTAATAAGGGGTAGTAATTTTTTTTATTTTTGATGGGGTGGCCATGGCCCCCGCCGGCCAACCCCAGTTCCGCCACTGTGCATGCTGGCGTCTCTTCATCTCTAATAACTTTCTGATATAAGAGACGTTCCAAAAATATTGTACATGGTGGTATTGATGAGTACGTGTGTTGTTAATACAATATTTTAAAAAAAAACTGACTCCTCCTAAAATAGTTCGACCAAAATTGTAAAAAAAACACATCCAATCAGAAATATATTTTTTTCTAGGATTTATGGTAGTAAAATAATATAGAAATAAATAGGCCGATCTGCAATGTAACGTTGATGTATATAAAAATAGACTCAGTCTAAAAATATCCTTGTGACCAAATAATTTTTTTGTTTTAAATATTATATTTCATAGAAATTCCTTGTCAAAGTTTTATAATGTATATACTATATCGATGCCATGCATATAAGTTTTTCAAAAGATGTTTGTAGGCGCGATGAGCGTGCCCGCGTGTGTATTTTTTTTATACATAAAAGGTCTCCCCTTCATTTCGCCAAACACATAGCGTAGCAAGTCTTATAGCATCCAAGATCCCAGCATGTATTCGACGCATACCCGCTAAAACCCATACAAGAACCGTGCCAAAGCTTCTACCAATAACACAGAAAGGCACAGAAAAGGTTTGCATTCGAAACAACCTCAGCCGCTCTTTCAAGAGCATGTGAGCGCCTGGTTCTGAAAAAACAGTAGTACATATGATTGGCGTCAGAGGCGAAGCTACACTATAATTAGAGGTACTAATGTACCTCAAAATTTACGAAAACAGTGATTATATTTTATTTTTTACCATATGTGCACCCTCCTTAAAATTTACGAAAACAGTGATTATGCTTTATTTTTTACCATATGTGCACCCTCCTTAGTCCTTAGCTCAACACTATTCACCTACGAGGCAAATACACCTCCCTCTAATTTACTCAGACTTCACCACTGATTGGCGTGTAGTACTCCTGTTATTGAATTAGATGGGACCCAAGGAAGAAAGAATAGGTGCGCAATTCTTAAATTTCTAGCCGGGCGGTAACCATACCCATCAAACTTAAGGCGCGTTTGTCAGAGCCCCTAGAGATGTTCTGCTGTTTGTCAGAGCTCCTAGAGATGTTCTGCTGATTCCAGTAGAAGCTCTGCCAAACAGTTATTGAGAGAGAAGTGATTCTCTACTGATTGTGTGAAGTGATTCTCTGAGATGAACTAAGAGGTTAGGAGCTGATGTTCTGCTGATTCCAGTAGAAGCTCTGCCAAACAGTTATTGAGAGAGAAGTGATTCTCTACTGATTGTGTGAAGTGATTCTCTGAGATGAACTAAGAGGTTAGAAGCTGGAAAAAGTAGCTTCTCCTGATTATGGGAAGTGATTCTCCATCCTGATTTTAATAGTTTCTAAGAATAAAAAAGAATCACTTTCAGCCACAAAATCACTTCTCCTAAAGAATAAGCTCCCATATAGAATGGGAATCAGCCATTAATTTCCGAAGACCGATCAAACTTTGAAACGGTCCAAGTCTTGCACACTTTGACTGGTAACTGGTAGGGTACCACTCAATACTCATAGCTCCAGTGCTAGCAGCCAGCTCGCTCGCAGCACCTATTTAAAGTGCACCCTTACTGGTCCATACTCCATACCAGATCAAGTTTAATTTAGTACGTAATCCTACAGCATTCAGCTAAAAAAATGAAGCTTCCCGCGGCAGTCATCGCCGTGTCCTCCGTCCTCCTGGTCATGGCCGCCACGTCCGGCGCCGTCACGTTCGACGCCACCAACTCGGTGGCCAGCACCGACGGCGGCGCGAGGTTCGACCGGGAGGTCGGCGTCGACTACGCGAAGCAGGTGCTCTCCGACGCCTCGTCCTTCATCTGGGGCACCTTCAACCAGCCCAACCCCGAGGACCGCAAGCCGGTGGACTCCGTCGCCCTCAACGTCGTCGACAACATCAGCGCGCCGGCGCAGACCAGCGGCGGCGCCATCAGCCTCAACGCCCAGTACGTCGCCGGCTTCCAGGGCGACGTCAAGACGGAGGTGACCGGCGTGCTGTACCACGAGACGACGCACGTGTGGCAGTGGGACGGGCAGGGACAGGCCAACGGCGGCCTCATCGAGGGCATCGCCGACTTCGTGCGGCTGCGGGCGGGGCTCGCGCCGGACCACTGGAGGAAGGCGGGGCAGGGCGACAAGTGGGATCAGGGGTACGACGTGACGGCGAGGTTCCTGGACTACTGCGACTCGCTCAAGCAGGGGTTCGTGGCAGAGCTCAACGGCAAGATGAAGGACGGCTACAGCGATGGCTTCTTCCAAGATATCCTGGGGAAGGATGTCCAGCAGCTGTGGCAAGACTACAAGGCCCAGTATGGCGGTTGATTTATGTTTGCAGCATGTGGCGCTTGATATTTCGACCGAACTCAAGATGTTTGGATACGAGGTGCTAAAATTTAACAGTATCACATCGGATGTTCGGATGCTAGTTAGGAGAACTAAACATGAGCTAATTATAAAACTAATTGCAGAACCCTATGCTAATTCGCGAGACGAATCAATTAAGCTTAATTAATCCATCATTAGCAAATGATTACTGTAGCACCACATTGTCAAATCATGGACTAATTAGGCTTAATAGATTCATCTCGCAAATTACACTCCATCTGTGCAATTAATTTTGTAATTAACCTATGTTTAATACTTCTAATTAGCATCCAAATATCTGATGTGATGGGTGTTAAACTTTAACACCATGTAGTCAAACATGCCCTTTGTCACGGGTGGCTGGGTGATGGAATAATGTCAAGGTTACTGTAATCTAGAAGATGTACTTGCTGGGAGTTGCATCTCTTTCTTAAATTTAATAAGAAGTCAGTTGCTCATTTGGATTATTCTTTTTTTGAAAAAGGCATTTCTAAACCTGAACAAATTTCGTGCCATGCGGGGCGGGGCAGCCGGAGAAGCAGAAAAGGCGCGTGCTCGCCTTTTGCCGCCCTCGGTCCGTCGGTCGTTCTCCCAGCTCTTGTCACCGTCACGGCTCACAACTTGAGACGTGAGCCTAAAGCTCCCTGATCTTTTCGCTCTAGTTTTTTGAGACAAGATATCGCTATTTAATTTTATGTACAATTTAGCCGTTATTGCTTACTATAGTCTCATTTAGCTCCGCTATTAGCTGTTTTAGAGTTTTGTTATTAAAAGTTTTAGCCCGTTATTTAGAACATTGCTTGACAGTCGGTCGGTGCGTTGGACTGGCTGGCCAGGCCTTTACTGTTTGCAATGCAATGAGCGACCGGCATGAGTTGCTAGCTGTTGTCAAGCTGGGGCATCGGGTGCGTTTGGATCTCCAGCAATAATCGTTCTAGCCTTGCTAGGCTAGGCAATGTTACCCGTTTTAAACAGGCTGAAAGGCCACCGGACCATCCGGGCCTTTGTAGCATCCAAGGTGGCAAGGTGAAATGTAGCATGTTCTCGGTAGTAAGAGACTTACGCTTCCAATCATAAAGTTGTAGTAGCACCAAATATTAATGGAAAAGGTACTTGTTTTTGACTTTTTTAATATATAGTTTTTAGTATCTACCTAGACGTATATGCGTATATGTGTTTAGATACGTAGTTTTCCTATGTATTTAGAAAAGTCAAAACGAATAGTAATTTGAGACGGAGAGAGCAGTAAATCACATCACGCAATGCAGCCGCCTTGAGCTGATCTGAGACACTGTAAAGAAGCAAAGAATGACTAAACATCTCAGAATAAGTTCAAATGGTGTACAATAACACCAAGGATAGCGAAACTGGATATTACAAGCAACCCGAATCATATTTTCAAGAAACAACAATCCGATGCAATACAACAGCATATTAGTGAGAAATAATGCACAAATTGAATGGTCGTTGGTTAATTTTGGATACCGGCACAAAACAGAATGGCGGTCCCATAACTTGCTAGAGTTTAACAACCTGTACATTCGCCTTATCAGCCAAGGTCAGTAACTCTGCTTTACACATTATCAGGCCAAAATTCCCTAAAGAAAGCCATCTCGAATTCCTTCTCTTGCAATCGCTTCTCCTCTTCTTGCATCTTCCTGATCCTCTTTGCAGCTAGCTTTGCCCTTTTCTTTGACTGCATGTCCTTCTGCAATCATGGCGTGTTTGAAACATTAGAACCCCGTGTGGCAATGTGACAACTAAAAGTTTACAATTGGAGACTTAAGGAAGAATAGAGCGCTATCTATTATCTACTAAATCAAAGTAATATTCCAAAAAGCAATGCAAGGAACCATGTTAATCTCTCTATAAAAAAAATAACATGTCTCAGCTACATAGCAGAATTTAGTAAATAAAAGAAATGGTTTAGCCAGCCATATTGTGGACTAACAAGATACAAATCAAGATTTACAAGAAATGAGAAACTGCAATGATACAATAATAAAATTGATGCACTAGAATAATCTCATCATTGGCTTACCTTGGGCTTTTTGGGATCTTTTTCAACATCATCCTCCACCTTAGGCTTTGGTTTTGGTTCTTTAGAACCTAGACCACGCTTGTTGTTCTTAACACGAGTCTCTACAGGCTCCAACCTTCCCTGTTCCACAAACAATAGGGGCTAGTAAGCAGGCTGAGAGAAACAGAACAGGGCAACTGGGGAAATCTACACTGCACACTGGCTAAATCAAATCCCATATAAATAAAAAAAATTCTAACATAAGATCGCCAACAGCAACTCTCGCTTGGACCATCAGTGAGAAATATTACTGCTCCGCTTGAACCATACAAGTATTTAACTAAAGACCCTTCTAAACTTTTGGAGTTACCATGGGACTAGGTTACAAAATTCATATAATCAGCTAAACTCCATTTACAACGATCATGAACCTGAAAGAAAATTGATTTCGCATGCCCTACGACCTGATTTGCCAAAGCCTATGCAATTCCGACCGTTTATTTAACTATCAATCCCATAATTCTATCAGTGTAACAAAAAAGGCAGCAACACTTGCAAACCCACGGAGTCAAGCATCAGTGTGCATGTTACAATGCTATAACTACAACAAATAGCACTAAATTCGGTCGAAATCAAATTTGGGGGGAAATGGAAATATGAAATCATGACGCGGGAGGAAGCGAGAATCGAGACACGGACCTGCTCCTGCGCTCCGAGGCCGGTGCCCTCCTTCCAACCAGACTTCTTCAGCAGCTGCAGCAAAGTTCAAGCAACGAATCAAACCCTAGCCAGCAGTGGTGGGGAACCAGGGAAATACCAGCCACGCGGGAGATGAGGCGACGCACGAACCTGGAATCCGATGTTGGAGGAGCCGATCGCCGACATCGCCACTTCTGCTCTCCTCCCCTCCCCAGCTCCCCTCCGGCGCCGGGCCGCCGCCGCCGCGCCGCTCTCCCCTTCTCCTTTTGGGTTTCAGGCAGGCGTCTCGGTGTGGGTTGGTTTGGTCAGGTCTCGTTGTCCCGTGTTGGGCTTGGGCCCTTGCCGTGCCGTGCGCGGCTCGGGCTCGAGCGCCGACCTGGCTCGCGAGTCGGTTCCGACCCAGACTCCATCAGGACCGCCCGTTCCCGATCAGACGTCGCACACGGGCCCATGAGAACAAGCACGGGCCGCGGCTGTCGGCCACAACAACGCCGCCACGCCACAACCCGCCCCGAGATCTCTCCATCGACTCCGGCCGCCGCCGAAAGAAGAGGCCAAGCCAAAGGGATCTCCATCAAGAATTCAAGATGCAGATCTTTGTGAAGACGCTGACGGGCAAGACGATCACGCTGGAGGTGGAGGCGTCGGACACGGTGGCGAACGTGAAGGCCAAGGTCCAGGACAAGGAGGGGATCCCGCCGGACCAGCAGCGCCTCATCTTCGCGGGGAAGCAGCTGGAGGACGAGCGCACGCTGGCCGACTACAACATCCAGAAGGAGTCGACGCTGCACCTGGTCCTCCGCCTCCGCGGCGGCGGCAAGAAGCGCAAGAAGAAGACGTTCACCACGCCCAAGAAGGCCAGCCACGAGCACAGGAGCGTCGGGCTCGCCGGCGTGCTCGGCAGGTACAGGGTCGACGAGGCCACGGGGAAGGTCGAGAGGCTGCGCAAGGAGTGCCCCAACCCCGAGTGCGGGCCCGGCACGTTCATGGCGGCGCACGCCGACCGCCACGCCTGCGGCAGGTGCGGCCTCACCTACGTCGTCGCGAGCCAGAGCGCGGCAGAGCTTAGCGGCTAGGTCGCTTCATATGACATGTTTTGGAAGTGGGTCATTAGTTCAAACAGTAGTGTTTGTTTAGGTAATCGTGGAATTTTTTTTACAGTTATTAACTGAATTCTTTCTATGGAGGCGTGGTTGCTTTTGAATCTCTTTTGTTCGATCCGGCAGCCTGTTTGCTGCTCGTAGCCACATGTTCTTTCCCTGAGAAATAAGCAGAGCAGCCCAAGGTTGGATTGTTGCTACCTCAACTGCAAACGGATAGTCCAAACTGTATAGCTGAATTTTGGATTTCCCACTTACCTAACCAGATGTGTCCTCCTTCCCAAATTTTCACCTAAGCGCACCATGTCCAATCTGCCATTGTATCCCTATGATAAATCATGAATACACATTTCAAGTCAAGGCAGTGTCGTTTGGATTGGATTGGATTGGCTTATGGTGGTTTTGCCTGGAAACTCCACTGGTTCATTCAAATCCACGTTAGAGTGCAATCAAAACAGCAAGACAGCGCAGAGCGGGCCTCCACCGTAGAAACGCCAATCCTATATTTGTCGTGATGACTTGCTAGAGTGCAAATTTCTCTCCTCTTTTTTTCAAGGTCCGTTCTTCCACCACAAAGCTTGTCTTGAGTTTAAAATTTTGTGTGAAGTTTCGCTGACATCTCCATCTGTGTGATGCGTTTCAGAATTTGTTGTTGCAATTTGGTTGGCAAACATAGTGGGCAGTTGCAAGCCCAAAGAGCTTTCACCAGTCTGCGATTCCTCACCTCTTACTGTCTCTTCAGATTGTTTTCTTGACTGGAATTTCTTCTGTTTCATTACTCAGCTCTAGTACTGACCTACATGATTTTTCCCAGAATTTTTCGTAGTGATCCGATTTGTTCTGAATATGGAAACGGAAATTTAGGAGGCTAGCTAACGGTGCTCTATGTATGAGCATAACACCCTTTGCCATGTTTACATGAGACTTCCAATTATTTGTTCATAAAGTTGTGATATTTACACACTAGCCTGATGTAATTTATGCTTCCCAAATGACAGAGATCCCAAACTATTGAAGTAATACTTTCCTATGGGTGTCACAAAACAGTCTTCTCATTTTTCATCAAATGGTACCTTTTACGTGGAGGTTGGACAAAAGTTCAACCCTTTCCGCTTTCCGCCATTAGTATGTGTTTCTTAGCGTTAACAGTTTAGTTCAGTGATAAAATTAGGATGTTGCGTCACGAGTCAATTCTAAGAGTAAGAAGGATGAGAGTACCAAGGTCTGAATTACCTAAGCGGCCATAACTATTGTATCCATCGCAATTAAGATTCAAACTCAAGATCTCTAACCCGATACCATATTGAGTTGTATGCACCAACCAATTTAACTGAAAATGGTAGGTTGATGAGGGAATGTGGACAGATCACTCAATAACGAAATCATGTTTATTTTTTCGATGCTTTTGCTCCTATGAAAGTCAACTCTTGACATGAATAGCCTAACTTTGACTTTGTTTCTTCTAGAAAACTTGAATATTTTCTTCCCTTATATTTCCTAAGATAAAAAGTAACTTTATGCAAGCTGTCGAGTTTACAAATGTGTTAAACCACATACACTTGACAACACTAACATTATGAATTAAAGTATGGTCTACCTTGGTTCAACTTCTGTGATGGTCACCTTGTTGCAGGACGAATTACATTTGTTTGGCCGTTTTGGTAGTTCATTTGCACCTCTAGGATGGACATGGGTTGCATCGTCTAAACTAAAAAGAAACGCAGGCCTTAAAGGAGCAGGCAAGGTAGTAGACCTTCCCACAAGCATCAGTAGTACATCGGACATTCTGGGTCTATCACTTGGATTCTCTTGAATACATAATAACCCAATATGTATAGCCTTGAGAACATCATTTTCAGCACAGTTATGGTTCAAGTATGGATCGACCACATCTGTTACTGTTCCGATAGTCCAATTTTCCCATACCTGGGCACCAAAAAAAGTTTAATAATTGATCACGAAGCTAGTTTTGAACAATTTTTCTTTAAGATGAAAGAAAGTATGCAAGTGAACGACTGACATAGCTTAAAAGATGTTCAGCCACCATTCCTTCTGATGAAGTAGTATTTCTCCTCCCTGCTACAATTTCCAGAACAATAACTCCAAAGCTGAAGACATCTGACTTGGTCGATATATGCCCAAGGACTGCATATTCTGGTGCCATATAACCGCTGTATGAATGTAAATTAGTTTCTTGTGAAACAAATGCCTCGACTGTAAATAAATTAAGTCTAAGTATGTCCACATGAACGTACTATGTTCCAGCGACTCTTCTTGTGACATCCTTTGTGTGGTCTCTCTCAAAAATCCTTGCCAAGCCAAAGTCACTAATCTTGGGGTTCATATCTTTTTCCAGTAAGATGTTGCCTGGCTTTAAATCTCTATGTATAACTTTAACTCGGGATTCATCGTGTAGATACACCATTCCTCGAGCAATACCACAAATGATCTTGTATCTCGTTTCCCAGACTAGTTTTTTGCGATTTTCTTCATCTGCATATATGTAACGGAGCAATCAGAGCATATTAACACATACAAAATCTTGGACGGACAAACCTGGGAAACGGAACACAAATTACCTTTTCGAACTCAGAAATATTAATGCACATTTCTGGAAGTGTAAGCTGCTAAGATAACTTCTAGTTTCTACTTTGCAAAATTTTACATGAAAAAAAAACTCTTTATGAAAAACTTCAATCACTATTTTCCGCACATATCCTGAACGCTATGGTAGAGCACAATATTATGTGCTAATACAAATTGTTAGTCCCAGCAAATGAATAGTTTACATGAATATGGAATGATGGCATAATATTATGGGTATTTTGCTGAATCGTTAATGTTCCGTATACATTTTCTGTTTCCTTTTCCATCCATATTTCTGCAAATAAATTGAGAACTAACATGCATCTTATAGGATTGCACATATTGTTTCTATGTACATTCACGTCTTGATATGTTTTGTCTTATTATAATTTGTAACCATGTTTTGCCTTAGAACCAAGTACTTCTGAGATAATTCTTCGATGTTAGTTTACTTTTGAGAGAGTGAGTGAGAGGGAGGGAGGGAGGGAGAGAGAGATGCGAAGTTATTACCAAAAATAAAGGCATCAAGACTTTTGTTTGGAATGTATTCATACACGAGCAACTTCTCTTCTTCATGCAGGCAAGCCCTATCAACTTCACAAGATTGCGGTGTTGGAGCTTGGCTACTAATAGCAACTCATTTTTCAGCTCACGTATTCCTTGCTTGATTCTTTGGACAATCTTTTTACTGCTATTTCCAGTCCATCAGGTAGCAAACCCTGATGAAACAAAACAAACTTGAGCGATTGTGCAATACAATTGTTATTACGAAATGTAATTGTAACTGATGCTTGCACTTTTAGAAGATGTGTTCCATTCTTGGTTTTAATTTGCTGTATACCTGGATTCATGATTTCACCTGTCAAAAGTGAGTCGCGTATAGTTGTTCACGAAATGCTTGCATCTGTACTACTTGAGAGTAGATTTTCTCCCTTTTTTCTTGTTGAGAACGTGAGTGCTAGTAAGATTTTCCAACTGCAATTTTGAGTGTTATTTCCATTGAGTTTCTTTTACTCCCTGATATATTTTTTATGCTTCCTCAGCACGTCTTTGTAAGAGGAGAATGACACTCCAGCCATTCTCAAATAGATGACAGTATTCTATTTGTGTGTCCTCCAAAGCACGACCTTGGCTATCAATTTTTGTCAGCAAAATGTGCTAGTACAAGTTATATGTAAAAGCATACACGTAAGAAAGTAAGAGAACTATGTTCAGAGTTGAATTGCACGTATTCTAAAGTATAATTCAAGAATCAATAATTTTCATTTGCTGATCTACCTTATAGACTTGTCCGAAACCTCCTTCTCCTAGTTTGTTTACTTCATCAAAATTATCTGTTGCTGCTCTTATCACCACCGCGTCCAGCAGCAATGCCTGAATTTCTTCAATATCCTCTGAGTAAGCAGCGCCTATGCACAAAAAGGTGAAGTTTTTACTGTTGAAGTACATTGTCGATATGATATTGTGGATCAACATGCAATTAGGTCACTATATTAAAACTTTTCTGAATAGACATTATTATTACAAATTACGATTGATGGTGTTCAAGCAGTAATTAACTAGGATAACCATGGAGAATTTGTGAGCATTCAATTGTACTTACATGAAAGGGTTTGCTGCCTTGATCTCGTTGTTCTCCTCAATGCACAAATAACAATAGCTGAGATTAAACATAGTGTAATCCCCACGGGTATGGCGATTGATAGTATTATTAAATAGCTGTTGTTATGGCGTGGGGTAGTACCACCTGGAACACTGCCACTCGGTTTGCTATTGTTCTGGCTTGGCGTAGTGTCATCAGGGACGAGATTGTCATCACCAACAGCTGTTTCATACATGAATTAATTTTTTTTAGAGAACGTGGAAAGGGAACTAATAGAAAAGGTTCTACATTCATTAGTAGTGAGAGTAATAAACCCCACGGGTATGACTAATTTATGGGTAAATCAAATGGAGCTCATATGTGTGCAAACAAATAATTGGTCCTATGAAAATTGCATATGAGAAGAATTGACAAGTAAAAGTGAAAGTGGCTTGGTATAATGGCTACTGTATGACCTTCCAATGAAAGTTTGCTTGTGTTGAACAAGGTGATATTGAAATTTCATAAGTGTTGATTAAAAAAGAAGACAGGATCGACACAATGAAATGGTTTTGAATGTGAACATATATTGTGATGCTAAATATTATGTGACTCAAGTTACGGATGAAGGTTTGGCAATGGCTTGGCTATGCAAAAGAGAAGGGCTAGCATGAGGCTTAGCATCAAGGAATTAACCACCGGAGAAGAAGAAAGCATTAGCTCAATCCGAGGAATCTAATGCTATGAGCAGTTTCATAATGGGAGGCATTAATCATTCTTGGCAAATGAAGAGTGGTGGTGACTTGTGTACGCATTGAATCGGTTCAAGTCGCTAGCTCAAAGTTGAATTGCTCAGAATATGGTTGCAATCCTGATGAAATGATATCGAAGATGTATAGCATGGTTGAAGTGATGACAAGCTCAAGTGTTTAACTTGTGATTTTTCTTAACCTTGAGTATAGTATGTCGTAAAGGAAGAGGGATACAACATGTGGATCATATAGTCTCAGTGATCAAGTATCATATGTGAGTTGATGAGTGGCATGCTCACAAATCCCTCTAATGGTAATTGTCATGAATTTTCTTGGGATCGACGTCACTTAGATCATTAGATGCACTACAAGAAATGATATTTTCCCAACCATCATTTCTAAATGGCCGAAGGTGCTTAAGGCTTACAAAGCAGTACCGACCAAGAATTTTCTATATCAAATTCTATATAGCAAGTGATCTATATCATCACAAAAAGTGTTGTGCTGGATAATCTGTGGACCTTTAGTGAAAAATGGATTACCACTAATGTGCCCTGATCCTTACGTGGATCGAGAGAGGGTGATATATTCACGTAAGTGCTCCAACAAGAACTAATGAAAAGTGATGACTATTCGATATCTCGGGGGAAAGCTTATCTTTCTACACTTACATTCTGCAATTTACTTACCCAAAATTGCCATATTACTATAGGCCGGGTTGGAACTAGGGTTACAAGAACTTTTGTGTGCTAGAATAGACACACTTCTTGTTAGATATATGAGCTTGGCCCATATAAATGATAATTCTGAATAAATCTCAAAGGTCCACTAGCGTAATAGGGGTACACCATCTATTAGTCCCATATTGCTAATAGATGAGGGTGTTGGGGGTTTTCCTCCCTATATATATGGACCACCTCCCTCATGGAATAGATGCAATATAGACTACTATACGGAAGGTCCCAAGTTAGGGTATCCCTAAGGTGGTCTGTACGAGTTAGGTTTTTATCTCTTCTCGCTATTGCGCCGCCACCGTAATCTACTCCATCCCGAGCGTCGGCGTGCACCGGCGAACGGGAGAGCAGGTCTCCGAAATCTCTTGCTCTTGTGATCCTGCACCGGGAGAGGGCAAATAAGATTTTTGGGAAGCGCTCGGCGCGACTGCTCAAGGTTTTCACCACGGCTCGTCTTCCATCCCAGTCTAGCGTTGCGGCGGCTCGTCGTCTTCAACCTCGTCTGCTGCGCTCCATCTGCAACACCATTGTCGTTCCGTCGGCACCGCTTCCCATCACGGCTGCGCCCGCTCAGTACGTATGCTGTGATTTGATCTATAATTTCAGCATGTTTTATGAGAACATGATGCCGTTCTTGCTATTGCATAGTATGTTAGAGTCTTGCATGCTAGGTTTAATTCTTTTTATGAGAAATATAGTTCGGAATTTAATCATACAATTGCCTAATTTTCCAACAATCCAAAAACCTTATTATAGGCAATATGTTGATTCGGGTATGGCTGGTTTTGCTGAGTCACTAAGGCCGGAAAAATTTACCGGTGTGAACTTTAAGAGATGGAAATCTAAGGTTCGCCTATGGTTTAATGCTACGAACATCTGGGACACGAGGCTTGGCAAACCTGAAGGCGAACTTACTGCTGAAGCGCAGAAAAAGTTCGATGATGCAAATAACCTTTTCGTGGGATGTATCATCAGCAACATATTTGACCGTCTGGTCGATGTCTACATAGACATGACAGATACGAAGGTGTTGTGGGATGCTCTGGTTGCAAGGTATGATGCAGCAGATGCAGGCAGTGAACTATACCTCATGGAGAGTTTCCATGACTACAGGATGGTGAACAACCGTTCTGCGGTGGAACAGGCTCATGAGGTGCAGTGCCTTGTGAAGGATCTTGAGCTCCTCAAGTGTCAATTACCTGACAAGTTTGTGGCTGGTTGCATAATCGCAAAGTTGCCTTCTTATGGAGGAACTTCGCCACTTCTTTGAAACATAGGAGACAGGAGATATCAGTTGAAAATCTGGTAGCATCTCTTGATGTTGAGGAGAAAGCTCGGAAGAAGGACACAGTTGAGATAAGAGACCAAGGTCAGTCTACCGCCAACATGGTCCAGAAATTCCCACGTGGCAAGAACAAAGGAAAGAACAAAGTCGTCAAGACTACTACCTTCAAGAAGAAGAAAAATAAGGCTGAGATGAGTTGCTTTACTTGTGGTGAGCTTGGACACTTCTCTAAGGATTGTCCAGAGCGTGCAGACCGCAAGGGCAGAAAGGCAAATGGGCCCAAGGATGTCAACATGGTGATCATAGGCAACACTGGAGACGGGTACGGTAATTTACCTACTGTTCTTTCAGTTTTTCATTCCACTAGTTGGTGGCTTGATACGGGTGCCAGTGTTCATGTGTGTGCTGACATCTCCATGTTTTCTTCTTACCAGGTCGCCCGGGGTTCCTCTGTGCTGATGGGGAATGGGTCACATGCTGTTGTTCATGGTGTTGGTACGGTAGATCTGAAGTTTACTTCGGGAAAGATTGTGCAGCTAAGGAACGTGCAGCATGTCCCTACTATCAACAAGAATCTAGTGAGCGGGTCGGTCCTATGCAAGGACGGGTTTAAGGTAGTGCCAGAGTCCAATAAATTAGTCATGTCTAAACATGAACAATTCATTGGTAAAGGCTATAAGTGCAGAGGCTTGTTCCGCTTTTCCCTTGCAGATTTCTATAATAAATCAGTGAACCATATTTGTGGCAACGTTAGTGATGGTGCAAGTACTTGGCATTCACGTTTGTGTCATATAAATTTTGGTTTAATGTCTCGGCTATCCAGCATGTGTTTAATTCTGAACTTCACCATTGCCAAAGGTTCCAAGTGCTAGAGTTGTGTGCAATTGAAACAACCTTGGAAGCCTCACAAGGCGGCTGAGGAGAGACACTCGTTACCTCTAGAACTCATACATTCTGATTTGTGTGAGATGAATGGTGTGTTGACAAAAGGTGGAAAGAGATATTTCATGACTTTTATTGATGATGCGACTAGATTTTGCTATGTTTATTTGTTGCAAACTAAGGATGAAGCATTAGACTACTTTAAAATTTATAAGGCTGAGGTTGAGAACCAACTTGAGAGAAAGATCAAGCGTCTAAGGTCTGATCATGGTGGTGAGTATTTTCCAAAAGCTTTTGATGAATTCTGTGAGGAACATGGCATTATTTATGAGAGGACGCATCCCTATTCGCCCAAGTCCAACGGGGTTGCTGAGAGGAAAAACCGCACACTGATTGACTTGGTTAATTCCATGTTAGATATTGTTGGTTTATCCAAGGCATGGTGGGGGGAGGCTCTATTGACTTCATGTCATGTCCTGAATAGAGTTCCGAACAAGAATAAAGATCAAACTCCATATGAGATGTGGATCGGGAGAAAACCATCACTTTCTTATTTGCGTACTTGGGGGTGTTTGGCGAAAGTCAATATATCCATTCCCAAGAAGCGCAAGTTAGGACCCAAGACAGTGGATTGTGTCTTTCTAGGATATGCTCAGAGGAGCATTGCTTATAGATTTTTAGTGGTTAAATCTGAGGTCCTTGATATGCATGTTGATACTATTATGGAATCTCGTGATGCAACATTTTTTGAGAATATATTTCCTCTTAAAGATATGCATAGCAACTCTAAACTTTCTACTGAAATAACTCCTATTTCGATACACAGACAGCAAGGTTACGCAATAGGTGAATATGTATCGAAAAAGTCTTCACCTTCCTCTTAAAGATATGCATAGCAACTCTAAACTTTCTACTGAAATAATCTCGTGATGAAATATTTTTTGAGAAGGTCTTGAACCATTTTGGTTACACAGACAGCAAGTCTTCTCCAACACTTTATGATCCCAGCATGATACTCAAAAAGAACAAGAAAACAACGAAAGACCAATTGAGATACTCTCAGATTATCGGTTCACTCATGTACTTAGCTAGCGCAACGAGACCCGACATATCCTTTGCTGTAAGCAAATTGAGCAGGTTCATGTCAAACCCGGGCATTGATCATTGGCATGCACTTGAAAGGGTTATGCGCTACTTGGTGGGTATAATGAGCTATGGGATTCACTATTCTGGGCACCCTGCTATGCTTGAGGGATATAGTGATTCGAACTGGTTATCGAACGTTGATGAACTATATGCCACGAGTGGGTATGTGTTTACCCTTGGAGGTGGTGCGATATCATGGAGGTCTTGCAAACAGACCATTTTGACAAAGTCAACCATGGAAGCAAAACTTACTGCTTTGGAAACAACCATTGTTGAGGCAGAGTGGCTGCGTGAACTCTTGATGGACTTGCCTGTGGTTGATAAACCAATGCCAGCAATCCTTATCAACTGTGACAATCAAACGGTGATAGTTAAAGTGAATAGTGCTAAGGTTAATGCGAAGTCATCAAGACATATCAAGAGATGACTGAAGTCTGTCAGGAAATTGAGAAACTCCGGAGTAATAAGTGTGACTTATATTCAAATAGATAGAAACCTAGCAAATCCCTTTACAAAAGTGCTATCACGGAATGTGATAGAAGGTGCATCGAGGGTGATGGGTATGAGACTCGTTTGAGTTGCCATAGTAGTAACCCAACCTATGTGATCGGAGATCCCGTGAATTAGGATATGGGAAAAACAAGCTATCGGTTGACTGAGGAGAATAATTTTTAAACCCTCTCTATGAGAAGATGCAATACTCTCAAATGCTGCAAGGCATGTGTGTTGTAAGGCAGGATGGCAAAATGCCTTAATGTGTTTCTGTTGGCTTGGTTAAGCGAAGATGCTGTCCTACAGAGCATTCTTGAAAGAACACACCTATATGAGCTCGACTGTAAAACGTCACAGTCTATGAGATTTGGGTGATTTCTAGTAAGCTCATGAAGAGACCAGGGAGTATGACTTATATGCTCCACCCGCGGGGTAGGCTACTGGCAGCCAGGTACTAGTTCCAACTTTGAGTGAAACTTGTCCGCCCAAAACTTGCAATTCAAGGCTTAGTCCATTGTTCAAGTTGTGGATGAATGTAGCTTGAAGCTCTAGGCGAGAGTTCAACTTAACAGTCCTTGCTGAAACACTGGTATATCAAATAGTAGTGAGAAATATGCAAAACACCAAAATGGGTATTTGAGATCTGGTGAGGGATTGTTAGATATATGGGCTTGGCCCATATAAATGATAATTCTGAATAAATCTCAAAGGCCCATTAGCGTAAGAGGGGGTACACCATCTATTAGTCCCATATTGCTAATAGACGAGGGTGTTGGGGGTTTTCCTCCCTATATACATGGACCACCTCCCTCATGGAATAGATGCAATATATACTACTATACGGAAGGCCCCAAGTTAGGGTATGTCTAAGGTGGTCTGTACGAGTTAGGTTTTTATCTCTTCTCGCTATTGCGCCGCCACCGTAATCTACTCCATCCCGAGCGTCGACGTGCACCGGCGAACGGGAGAGCAGGTCTCCGAAATCTCTTGCTCTTGTGATCCTGCACCGGGAGAGGGCAAATAAGGTTTTTGGGAAGCGCTCGGCGCGACTGCTCAAGGTCTTCACCACGGCTCGTCTTCCGTCCTAGTCTGACGTTGCGGCGGCTCGTTGTCTTCAGTGTCGTCTGCTGCGCTCCATCCGCAACACCGTCGTTGTTCCGTCGGCACCGCTTCCCATCACAGCTGCTCCCGCTCAGTACGTATGCTGTGATTTGATCTATAATTTCAGCATATTTTATGAGAACATGATGTCGTTCTTGTTGTTGCCTAGTATGTTAGAGTCTTGCATGCTAGGTTTAATTCTTTTTATGAAAAATATAGTTCCGAATTTAATGATACAATTGTCTAATTTTCCAAACTTCTTGCTAAGCACAACGGGTGAAATTTGGCTAAGCGATAGGACTTAATTTGTGCCAGAAATTTAGGAACCCAATTCACCAATTCCCCCTCTCTTGCCCATCTCGGTACTTTCGGGCATATTTCCTATAGAAATCAGTCTAGGGATGCCTTGATTTTTTTTTTTGCTTTAACGAAAAGCAAATAAAACAAGGGGGCTCCGTTGTTCCTTACTTGCTGCCTTGTAGTCCTGCCACAGCTGCTGCACGCTCTTCCCCAGGATCTGAGCGAAGAAATCGTCGGTGTAGCCATCCTTCATCTTGGCGTTGAGCTGCGCCACGAACCCCGGCTTGAGCGAGTCGCAGTAGTCCAGGAACCTCGCTGTCACGTCGTAGCCCTGATCCCACCTGCGTCCCTGCCCCGGGAGAACCCAGCTCCCCGGCGCGTAGCCCGCCTTCAGCTGGACGTAGTCGGCGATGCCCTCGATGAGGCCGCCGTTCGCCCGGCCCTGCCCGTTCCACTGCCACACGTGTGTCACCTCGTGGTACAGCACGCCGGTCACCTAGCACGGCACGGCATATGCACAGACATGTTCATTCAGAAACAGAGGCGCCTCAAGGTAGCTAGTGCGTCCTTATTACCTCCTTCTTGACGTCGCCGGAGTAGCCGCCGACGTACTTGGCGCTGAGGTGGATGCCGTTGGCGCTGGTGAAGGCCACGCCGTCGATGTCCTCGACGACGAGGGTGACCTTGTCGACGGGCTTGCGGTCGTCGGGGCTGGGCTGGTTGAAGGTGTTCCAGATGAAGGTGGACGCGTCGGAGAGGACCCGCTTGGCGTAGTCGAGGCCGACGGCCTGGTCGAACCGCTGGCCGCCGGGGGTGTTGGACGCCGAGTTCGTCGCGTCGAACGTGACGGCGGCGGCCGTCGTCGCGGCCGCGGCCAGGGCCAGGAGGGAAGCGACCGTGGCGACGTGAGGCTGCTTCATCTTGTGCTGGTGCTGCAAGCTCTTGTTGCTCCGATGATTCGCTTACTTGTGATTGGGTTTCTAATTTTCTATAGACTAGAGCGTCGCATGTAGAGAAGATGAAGTGGTGAGAAGTTTGCTTTCGTCAAATGGGCTTATTTGGACTTTTAATTTATTCCAGTTTGGTTATGTCTTCTGGAAATTTGGTGTGGAAGAAAGCGCGTAGATGTGTCCATTTTTCTGCCATAGGAGACGTTTCTCCACAAGCGTACACGCTTGGTTGTATCGTTGGGTTTTGAGTTTGCCGAAACGGGTCAATAATGAAGAACACTGATCGACATAGTGGCATGTGCATGTTTTCTCTGCATCTGGATAGAACGAACTATCTGATCGTAAGCATGCAATGCAACACACACCTGGTATCTCTGATTTTGCCCGTCCCACTGCCACACGCGCGTTGTCTCCTATAGCATGGCGCGGCATACCGAGATTTTGAATTAGAAAGCAGAGGCCATATTAGTAAGGGAATAGATAACAACACTATGTTGCAAGCTATGCGTTACTTACCTCAAACATGAGGTCGCCGGAGTAGCCGCCGACGTATTGGGCGCTAAGGTGCATGCCGTTGCCGCGGGTGAAAGCCACGCCGCCCGTGTCGTCGACCTCAACGACGAGGGTGACGGTGTCCACGGGCTTTCGGTCGGCGGGACTGGTCTGGTTTGAAGGTGCTCCAGATGAAGATGGACCCGTGGTGTTGGGCGCCGCGTTCGTAACTTCGAACGTGACGGTGCCGGACTTGGCCGACAGGAGGACGTACGATGGAACAGAACACCGCGGTAAGCCGGAGCATCTCATCTTGGGGCTTGGGCTGCTTGCTGTCCCCGTACCATGCTTTGGCAAGAACCATTTTTGGGCGCACAAAAATCTATTTATGGTAAGCGCCGCGAGTACTGCAGCTGCTGGGGAAAGGGTCGACTAGTCAATAGACATATACGCCGGCCGGAAACCAATCAGTCTTCTACCCTTGGCGTGTATGGAAGGGCAGGTTGAGTAGTGGGGACACTTAGGTCCTGTTTGGTAAGGTTTATCGTGATTTCAGCTTCACCTGTTTTGCGCAGAATGAGACACTGTAGCGTGAAACCGCTTTGTAATCTAGAGTTAAAACGAACTAGAAGCTGGCTGAAGCTACTATTTTTGACTTCACCGGTAAAGCTATTTTGGGAGAAACCCTCCTAAACGGGGCCTTAGATGATTCTGACTGGCACGACCGTAAATATGCCGCGTCTCGATGCATACATGTCTGCCCCATGACCAATATTACACCACTTGTCACATGGTTGGATGCTACACAAATGTCACAACAGTTGTCGTCTTTCCTTCGCTGCTTGTGGCATGCAAACAACCTTGATTTTTGTGATCGTCACATGGTTTCAAAGTTTTAAAACAAACATCACTCTGCTGCCATGAAAAATTTGCAATGCATCTTTCCGACATAAGCTATGATGCCACTTAGCTTGCCACATCATTTTTATAATTTTTAATTTATAAACTTAAATTTGTACATGAAGAAAAGAAAAGGATAATCTCCTCGAGGGATAGATTGCACCAATGAAAATAGTTTGGAGTAAATAAAGTAAGAATTTTGTTCATGGGTCCATTACTACCCAAACTATCCACTTTAATTTTTATTTAAAAAAAGCTATTCACTTTATCCGCTTGAACTCTTGAACAAAATCTTCAACTATATTTTAATACCCTAAACAATCCACTTTTGTCTGCTTGACCTGCAGAATTTGGTGGCAAAAACTAGGTGACAGGGTGCCACCTAGATGCTAAGTAGGTGAATCAACCTGATTACAGGGAGATCTAATTGATATCCAAAATAGTTTAACGGTTGATGCAATTTACTCTTTTATCAAATATTGAGACCTGAATGGCAATAGGCCAACCATAACTAGGAAATTTTTTTAGAGGAAAAAAAGACCCCATAAATCACCCAGGTTATGAGATTTCACCACTAAGATATTTTGCAACTGGGCACCTCTTAATCCACTCTGGCGAAAAACCTCCTCAGCACTAGTATGCTTAGCTAAATTTTCGCCTGTTTTAGCCAATTTAGAGCCCCCCAACAAGTCGTATTAGCCAAGCTAAGTTTGATCCGATGGTACAACTATTCATATTTATCATATTTTTACGAAGAAATTATGCATAACAATACAATTACAAAAAAGCACCTGCAGTTCAGGATTTTGTTTAATAAGCACCTGCAAGTCACTTTTTCCTTACAAGAAGTTTTTATGTATTTTCATAACCCACTTGCCCTTTTACCAGAAGGAAACTGTTGTTTGGCTTCCAACTCCACGAATCCTCTTTACATCAAGAGGATATGCTAGAGATGCCCCGCGCATGAGAGATTATACCAAAACTTGTTCGAGTAGGAGAATCACAAAGTGCCCTAATGACACCTGAACTCAAGTAAAACGGATATGACTTATGCACCAAACTGCTAAAAATCCGTTAGTAAACTTATTAGGACAAGCCGCAAAGCTACACGACAAATATATTGCTTCGTCAACCGGCATAGGGGGTATTTGGAAACGCATACAACTTCCAGGTGTTAGATTGTAACAAGGTGACTTGTAACTGGATATTTGAAACCCCTCGTAGCTTGTAGGTGTGTTTTTTAACAATTGAATTGAATTGAGAGACCATCAAAACTACCGGACATTATTGTCTTCAACTCATAGAACGGTTGAAAGGGTTCGGTCAGGCTCATTCCAGTAGAAATCTTGTTTCACCATCTATGACTTTTGAAGCACCAAGTTGAATAGCTGCTCTAGCTCTATTTTGAGTGTAATCATACATCCATAGCAATTGCCAATTGGTTCCCGAGTGTAATCGTACGTCCATAGGAAAAGCTGCGTTTGGTGGCTTATGTGTATATAATATATTGTATACCAAAGCAGAATAGATAGGATAGTATCCTCATTGGACTCAGATCCTAGGTTTAATAACATGCTACATTTCGCAAACAGATTGCTGATGATAATCAACAGAAGGCTCCTAAGTGCCCTTGGCATTCCAGGTGGGTTAACAACAAAATCGGGTACTCCCTCCGTTCCAAATTGTAGGTCATTTTAGTTTAAAAAATTTAGATCGTTTTAGCTTTTTAAGATTAATAGATATTATTATGCATTTAGACATACACTACATCTAGATGCATAATAATACCTATACATCTAGATGCATAATAATACCTATAAACCTAGAAAAACCAAAACAACTACATCTAGATGCATAATAATACCTATACATCTAGATGCATAATAATACCCAAAACAACCTATGATGGAGTACTAATTGAGGGTTGCAGTCATAGCTGTGAGGGTGATACATGTTGAACAAAAGGGGGGGAACATTAAACAAAAAGACGCTTTCAGTGTGGTCTGGAAGAATGCAACAGCAGAAGAAGAGTGTCACCAAATTTGGTGTCAGAGACTTGTCTATACAAATAGTTATGCTTGTCAGGATGACGCGTCACTTTCCTTTTCCAAAAACATGTATGCGCCTGGCTACAATAGCAACTCTGCTGGCTACCCTAACAAAATTGCGCCCCTTCCTAGAACGCCAACTCCTCTTTCTCGTCAGCTGCAGCAATCGGCAGCGTTCCCTCGGAGGCCGTGTCCCGGATCTTGTTAGCCGTCTCGTTACTTATGCCGAGCAGGTACTGCAACCTTGATAGCTTCTCTGGCTTCGGGGTGCCCTTCAGGTAGATGGCATACAGGTCATCTAGCTCTCCCGGTGTGGGCCATGACAGAGGTTGTGGTGCAGGGACAGCGGCATCGCACGCGAGCAAGTCATTCAGAGAAGAAAGCTGCACGGGGAAATTCCCTCATTAGATAAGTTTCCAGGGAATCAAATTTTCAAGGAGCAAATAAAGGGCATTTGGTACATACCACATCATCTCTCTTCTTCTGCCGAAGCAAGGCAATAGCCTGAACAAGGGAGTTCTCCAACCTAACCTTTGCAATATCCTGAACAATTGACTTGGCCTTCTCAGCACTTATGATGAGATCAGCTGGGATCTTTACGTACACTTCCTCTTCATCAAAATCTCCTGTGCCTGATGAAAAGATCTCCTCAACAGTTTTCCTGTAAATGCTTTCCCGTAGTGGTTCCGCAATCAAACTATCCAGTTGGAAGTTAGCATCTTTCAATCCTCTGACCTGCTGTATACCGATCTGACCCCGAGCAACAGAAGCTTCTATTGCAGATGACAACTTTGTTGTTGTGATACCCTTAATGATTTTCTGTGCATTTTCAGTAGGCAAACCAAACTGCTTTTGAATCTTTGCAAGCTGTTCAGCCTTGGCCTCTGTTAACTTCCCATCAGCAAGAATTACTTCTGCCTGTTGCACAAAAGCTTTTTCTGTAAACTTAATGTGAACATCTTGTGCTTCTTTGCGAGTTAAACCAAGTATGTCACCCAACTGCTTTAGCATTAAAAACTCTGAATTGTCTTTCTTCGTGGAGATTGCTGTTCCAAATGATACGTTCGTCGTCTCCCCACTGATGCAGAACTTCAAGTATGTCTCATACAGCTCAGTCCTGTCTCTCAACGGAATGTCATCCTTGAGGGTTATCTCTTTCTGGATTGACTTTCTCAGCTTTTCCTTAAGCTCTTTATCAGGTCTAGTCTTTCTCAATGTATCCAATGATTCCCATTCGTATTCATCATCCTCTCCCTCAGATTCCGAGGCCGCGCTTGATGCTTCAGTTTCAGCAGTTGGAGACAGCTCTCCTTTAATGTCAGCTAAAAGCTCACTAACAACAACTGTGTTGAAGGAAATTAGCTTCTTCAGCTCTTTTGCAGTTTCAATGGGGTTATCAGCTTCTTTTGCTCTCTGAATGTAGCTCAGGAACAACTTACGTACCTGATCATTTGAATGTGACTACTTAGAATAGTGAGCAGAATTTTATAAGGAATATAATAGAAGAATATAAATAGTTTATCAGAGAAGATCACGAGAAAATAAGCCATTATACAATAATTTATCATTTTTAAAGGAAAAATACATACCGCTTTACTAAAGATCACCATGGCAGCCTCCTTTTTCATGTTTAGACTTTGTGCTGCCTTCCTAACAGCCTCTCGTCTATCAGCATCATATCCATCAACGGATGCAATGGCTTCCTTGACAACCTGTAATGTCCAAACAAATGTAAGAACACTAACATAGAACAAGCCATCAATTTTGCTACAAGATATGGAACAAAAGCCAAATCTAGTATCACCTTTTCGAACAATTGGCCACAGATCTCAGTATGAGCAGCATCCACAGTTTCTTGAGGGATGCAGAGACGCACTTGGAATGCCATCAGAGCTTCCACTTCCTCCTTGCTCAGCTCACCGTCAGCTACAAACTGCTGAAGCTTCTGTCTGTAAATTTCTGAAGTTCAAAGTGGAATTAATACACAGCGATATCTGAATATAAAGTGAATAATGGCAAGGCCAGAATTCTTTTGAATTAAAGGTGTGAGGTCATAACTCGGAGTGGCTTAGTTTGCATGGTGTTTATACAGGTATACAAACAATTTACAATACATTAGTGCTATCAAAACAGATGAGAGGCTTCTTTAGTTCAAAACATATTCAGCATGTGTTTTGCTAGTAATTCATCCCTGATCGTAAGCGATACTCTCCAGGCAAACCAAACACACATGTACCTTTCCCAAAAAAAAATATACTCCCTCCATTCCAGAATATAGATGCTTTTAAGTTTGTCCTAAGTCAAAACATTTTTAACTTTCACATGAATAGCACAAAAATCATAAAGACTGACAATGTAAAATTGATGTTAGCCAATTCATCATGAAACCAACTATCATAACATGTAACTTTATCTATTTGAAACAAATTACTTTTATAGATATTGTTGGTCAAGATAAAAATGTTTGACTTAGGACAAACCTAAAAGTAGCTACTCCCTCCATCCCAAATTACAATTTGTTTTGGCTTTTCTAGATACATAGCTTTTGCTATGAATCTAGATAATAACAATGAAGTAGCATTGCCAATGCCATGGGTAGTCGGCTGGGCCTATTGGGCTGCCTAGGCATTGTGGTAGGCCGGATCCCTAAGGGTTACATTTAGTTAGAATAAGATTGGAGATTGCATCCTTAGGAGCCAAGTAAGCCTCGGGGCTCTCTATATAAAATCGACGCAAGCAAGAAGTAAACCAATCTATTACCCAAGTCTCCTATCCCAGCCATTGTGATGCAGCCACCACCTATCAGCGAGGTCGCGCTGCTTGGGTTTAGGGCCATTAAGATAGGTTCATAACACCATTGAGCAAAAACACTTATTCACCACATCAATGCTGTGAAATTAATGTTGCAAGAATGAAAAGGTGTCGAGATGGTACCTTCATGCATCTTGCTAGCAAGTTCAGGATCAAATTGCAACTTTTCACAGAGAATTTGGAGGAATGCTGCTTTGCTAGGGACTGAAGCCAATTCGGTATTAAACGCTTTAGCAAGTGTCCTTCTGTATATGTGAGCTTTGACATCAGACAAGATTCCTTCTGCTTCACGCTTCCCCAGTCCAAATACATTTCTCAGTTCATTCAAAGGAGCAAGCTGCATTTTTTTAAGCACAGAAAAACTTCTGTTGAGCCTTGAGATATCCCCCAATAATTCACATCGATATGATCACTAGGGTACCATCGCACCAGAACTAGAAGGGGATTATATCAATGTGTCCTTACACAAGCAGCATCAGTAAACTAGAAATGAAAATATATATGAAATCACCTTCTCATCATCAACAATTCCATCTGAAAGTACTTCTGTAGCATAGGCCTTGTAGAGTATCTTGAGATCATCAGCCCTCCTATCATGATCATACTCACCACCTATGCGTGCCAAACCCAAAAAAAAAAATCTTAAACAAGGCTCAGCTCACAAAAATCTGATTACAAAAAACTTCACCATTTTACCTAACGAAATAGGGCCAAGACCACGAGCAAATCGATCAGCCTGAGGGTGCTTGCTTAATATTGTAAGCAAACTATTAAATCTAATAACACTCTTCACCTCTTCCACAGCCTTAGTTAGACTATCCCTGTAATCACATGGTTCAGTAAGGTAAATCCACCAATGCTCTGAAATGGTACATTTTGAATCTGTAAGTTAATAAATTCA
This sequence comes from Setaria viridis, assembly GCF_005286985.2. Taxonomy (NCBI): domain Eukaryota; kingdom Viridiplantae; phylum Streptophyta; class Magnoliopsida; order Poales; family Poaceae; genus Setaria; species Setaria viridis. Next base: position 14,849,779 of record NC_048271.2, on the reverse strand, counting down.
GAGGATTGACCACTCGTTTACAAGGATTCATACATTTGCTAATTACTGGTCAAATGCCATGCAATTCTGTATCTATGATTCATGATCTTCTCATGTTCCATCAGAAGGATGATGCCTTGGCTGCTCCTAATAGTAGCTAAATACTCCTCTATTGGTAAAAACGGATGTATATGTTGAAAAATAACCTTATTAACTTTTCTTGGCAATATTTCTACCTGATAGTTTATATGAGCGGTCTTCAAATTCATATCTTAAATAGAGATGTGATGAATGCTGTGTGATTGCCCATGATAGACAAGACAATCCTGGAACCAGGCATTCGTAACAACATGAAAGGGCCATGTATGGAAAAGATGGCACATAAGTACATGATGGATCATCTCTTGTTTTAAACAGGGGTTATAAAACGGATTCTTAATGATTGCTACTTAAAAAGTGTTTTTCCATTATAGATGCCCAAAATATCTACCATATTGCAAACCGATATATCAGGTTTTAGAAAAATGGTTATGCCCTTTCCTTCCAACCATAGGTTATTTAGCTAAGAATATCACTTAGGGTTTCATGCACGACACCTAATGAAGTAATAATGGAATCTAGTAACTTGCTTTGCAATAGATAAATAGGTTCCATACGGGATACGAGACTTCATGATGTCTAAGGCTGATGAAATGTTTTCTTCAACTAGCTTCTTTGCATGCTCCCGGAACATCTCAGCAGCAATCTGCGAGAAATTTAAGAAATTCAGGACGTTACTCAGCAACAAAACATGCTTACATTGATTCAATTTGTCTTTGTCCCAGCACACTTAGACGAACACCTTCTAATCATAGTTAACGTGGATATAAAATAGTGACCTTCCCCGAACAAATAGTGACCTTTTTTTGTTTTTGTCTAAACTGTTGACTGGTGCATATACATAGTTAGCGTGGATAACTGGATATAAATGGCTATGTGCTCTAAGTATTGATGAAGATTTAATCCCAAATGAAGTTAAAGCAAATAAGCAGCATTAGATATTAATTTAGAAAAAAGGTTACCTCATCAGAAAGTTTATATGCGAGTTGCGCTCTCCTTACATCAATGAGCGTGCCTATGTCAAGACCTAAAAAGAGAGTATTTTGAGTTCAGAATGTTCGCGAGATATAATTAGAGATTATCAAGCAATGAATACAAAAACAGAAAATGCCATTGCTATCTTACAGTGTACTACTAATCTACTTGGCAAATCAAAATCTATCTTAAGAACAGTATGGATTGAGAACTGTACTAATGCCTGAACAAAATTACGTGTTCCAGCAGTACCTCTCCCAATAGACTTGAGCTGCGACGAGTATAAATTCTTGGCATTTTCCCTCATAGCAATGTCAATCTGGAAACGAACATAATGTCAAACTAGACACACAGAAAATAGAAGCCATCACCGGATCTATATACAACGGACAGGCAGTTCAAAATAGTGCTCCGAAATATGAACAAAAAGCATCCATCTAGTACAAAGTGGCAAACACCTGTATTCTCAAATTATCAATAGAAAGGTACTTCCCATCTGTATCCATGCTAGTCGAATACGATTTTGATGCTACTTAAAAAGGAATAGAATTTCTTTGTTGCATGCACAACCTGTATTCCCCTGCAGAGTGGATTTTCAAATGCACATTTGTGTGGGTAACATCCATGCAATATGTTCATCATTTTTTTCCTTTTCTGGGTTGGGAGGGAGGTGGGGAATTTTAAATCGCATATCATAAAATGGGAAATGCCCATATGGCCCCACCAAATATACACTACCAATATATCTGTACATATTAAAATCAGCCACAAAACGTATTTTCTACCAAAATACCAAATAGCCTTACAAGTTATATTTTGTTCTTCCTAACAAACAATGATATTTGAGACCATGGCAAATCAAAGAAAAAAAAGCTCTTACTTGGACCGACCAATTAGTAACATTAACACTTTAGGAACATTCATCCAGACCCTCTGAAATATCTTGCATGAAGAGCAACGTAACACTATGCAAAGAGCAAGCTCATCATACTTCAAAAGATTTTTCACGACTACTGAAGTAATATTCAGAAATTGGATGAAACTAGACTTAAAAATTCAGAACAAATAACTTTCTCTAAGACATCAAAGCATAAAACTGAGAGAAGGTATGCAGAAGATAACAACTATTTTATAATAAGTACCTGAGACTCAGTCACCCCGAAAAGACGTTTCCATGGAAGTAGGAACGCAGATTGATCTCCGAAGACAAGATTTGACACGTAAATTAACTTTTGAAATGCCTGCAAAGAATTTACATGGTTATAATCTGGGTCAACAGAAAGTTTTATAAGTATCTTATTGATGTATCAAAGCATAAACACTTACCCGCCTTTGTTCCATGTCAGCATCACGGTCACTTGTTTCTAGCCTCTCTCTGTATATGTGTCTACCAATCTAGTACACCAAGCAAAGTAAGAGGAAAAGGTATATTGGCATAAAACAGGAAAATGGAAAACGGAGGCGAAAGAATAAGAACATGAGACAGATGATAAGATATAAAAGGGTTTGGACCAGGAGGCAATACCTCCATGTGCATGTTAGCAGCATCCACATCATCAAGCCCAAGAGCTCTTTTAAATTTTGTAATAGCCTGAACCTCACTACCTTTGAGATCTTCATCTCCTGGAGGAAGTACTGAGTAAATATACCTGCATAAAAGCACAGCCAAGACAAGGATGAGCAAATAACTGATGTTCAGAAGATTCAGACCTCTTGAGGAATAAATTGCCAATACGTGAGTAACTAAGTATTATATAGTGTGCTTGTTTTTTTGTAATACTCTATAAAGGACGAGTTCAGGTGCATCCATAGCAACTTAGCAAGATTGTTGATTTCCATCCATGAAATCGGAAGGCTGCAATTCAAAGTTGGAGCCCCCACCCCCAATGCAAAAATACAAACACCATTAGCCACACCACCAAATGAGCTTAGTATTTACTTGTGTTGTGGAAGTTAGCTCTGTTCACGGTAGGAATTTACGAGGAAAATGTTGGATTGATGGTTACAATGCAACAGGTCAAGGCACGACAGCAGTTCAGCAACAGCATTGCAAAACTGGAAAGCCAGGGCAACAAGCCAACAAGTACAGCAGCATCTGGCAGCTTATTATGCATGTATAGTCCACGTCCAGCAAGTATTCTAGGAGGCTGGTTGGAAAATTGAGAGCAGAATAGACGTACTGCTAGTTGGTCAGAGAGCACGATTTGTAGCAAATAAGAGTATAGTGAGAATATGGAAGTTAAATCAAAGTTTAACAGTGCTGGGAAAGAACACAAAAACGTCCATTATAAAACGGGGTGCATTGAATATCAGTATCAGTAAAGTAAGATAGTACTCTATTTGCTTCGCTCGACCACTCTAGTTCCCTCATCTCAATGCATGGTATAGCCTCCCCTTCTAATACCTCTTTAATCCCTTTCAAGCCATGTTATAACCCTATGGGTGGCAGTTATCGCAAAATAAACCAGCGTCCAAATCAATTAGGCAGCTGGTTATCGCACATCTGTTTTCATAACTGAAATTTATTTAGTTGCATGAATCCCCTAATATAGATTAAAAGCATTCAGAGAATAATTGCTCCTTAATGTGTAGTCAATAGCTAGAAGATTGTGGTTACTCCTTTTTCTTGTAAATGTTTGCAGCAACCTTCATGCCTCCAACTGGTCGAAGGATGGAGGGGGCAACACAAAGTAAACGTGAATAGCATAATGTCAGTTATACAACCAAATATTGCCATTTGAAACTATAAAGGTAACCAAGCCAAGCAGTGTCATCTAATAGTGTAGTTTTTTTAAGGTACAACCCTAATTCATTTGACAACCTGAAAGTTGTTTTTCCACAGACAAGCAGAAATTTAATCAAGTAAAACGATTGATTATATCTCAACTAAATATTCCATACCCAAAAATGTGTGCTGGGCACCATGCAAGGAAAAATCATTTGGTTTATCGTACAAAAAATACATATTTAGTTAAGCAATATCATTTAGACACTTTTAACTGGCATGGAATGGGAAGAAAATTTGAAGATAAAATGTAGGATTGCTTGCAAGTTGGGACAGACACAAACTTTTATATGGTGTAATCAGGTAACAAAACTGGCATCAATTAGAATATTGTCAGTCTACAGCAGAAGTTAACTTTCAACATCCATGGAAATCTACAAGTGACTGCTGGTTGCCAAAAGATGGAAGTTCAATCAAGGAACAAAGATTGATTTATAACAAAAATAATTTTAAAAAAAAACTACTCTTACCACCACACGGAAGTTTCATTTATGGGTATTGGGAAGTGTCAAATGTATTGTTAAATCTCCATCACTTGTGCCAACAAACTGTTGCTAAGTGTCCATATGGGCATGATATGAGTATATCAGTACATATGTCATTAAGCATATTTTCATAATAATGCATATCAGTGTATTGAAAATGTATTATAAAAAATATTGATTGCCAAAATGAATACAGGAGGGTATGATAGTTAAAACATAAAACTTTCTTATCGCTACCGGGGAAGGGAGACTAAATAATCCCCTCTGGAGGCAACATAGTAGTGATAATAACCAAGTGTTGCTCCAACCAATTCAGAACTTCTATCACAACAGAATTAATGCCATATACAATTATACTGTGCCTAGAAACAATACTTTATGCACACCCATGTTCACAAGCATAGGTGCCAGCTGAAAAACAAGGACATTAAGAAGCTCACCTGGCATACAAGTCACATAGCTCTGCTTTGAAGGCTGCATCCTGTGTACTAACTCCATATCTGAAACAAAATTGCACATCATAAGAACATGGAGAAAGGAGTAAAAGCAGCATCAGTAATTAGCTTCCAAAACAACTAAAAAAACAACAGCAGCTGCTTATTCAGTTTACATTTCCAAAAGAAAATAATAGATTCCACGCATGGAAATTACATATAGCTTCTTTTAGCATAACAAATAACTAGCTAAGTCAAAATTTACCAGCATTCCAACAATAAATGGGACTACGGGAGCTTCAAAAGTAATTGCCCAAATAAACAGGCATGCCAGACTTAATGACAATTGGAGAGAGAGAGAAAAAAGTGCACACCACAATAGGAGGCTGAGCTCATCAAAAAGCTGGTATCTATCTGCGAATACTATCATTTATGTACATGAACAGAATAAAAACCTCAACTAAGGGGCACCCTACCAAATCAACCATTTAACATTAGGATAACATGGCTAAGCCCTATAATTTTAGTAGCACGGCAGTAGTACGAACCATCCGAGCAAACAAACCCAATGCTGCAACTGCAAACAAGACCCAACTCACTTCTTCGCGATGGCCTCCACCTCGCCGTTGTCCAGGTTGGTGGGGTCGTCGTGGCCGGCGACGTAGTTGTGGAGCCCGACGGCGGCGACCTCGGGCACCACGGAGTTCACCGCGGCCGCGCCCGCCACGCTGGCCGCGCCGAGCACCGCCGCCCCCGCCACCGCCACGGCGCGCGACCCGCCGCCCGCGCGCAGCCCGATGCCGTACCCGGCCGCGATGGCCGCCGCGGCGACCGCCAGCTCCGCCGCCGTCCGCGCGGCGGGCGGGAGCGCCTCCACCAGCGGCTGCACGCCCGTCAGCTCCTTCCGCCCGCCGAACACCTCCTCGCCGGGGGAGGACGCCTCGCCGGCGGCGGCCGCGCGGGGGCGGAGGCGGAGCCGCGCCGCGGCGGGCCTCCGCGGCGGGAAGCGGAGGAGCGGGAAGGGTTTAAGCGGCGAGAAGAGGAGCGGCGGGCAGGCGGCCCCCGCCGCCCGGGGCGAGGGCTTCGCGGAGGCGAGTGGGAGCTCCATGCTGGCACGAGAGGGATCCCTGCTGCCTCGCGTGGCGGGGGTGGGGGCGCGCGCCTTCTCCTCGGCGGCGGCGGGGCGGGGTGGGTGGGGTAGGATGGATGGGGAGGGAGGGAGGGAGGAAGGTGGCGGATGAGGGGGAAGAGGAGGAGGGGGCGCGGCGCGGGCGAGCCTGAGGAGGCAGCGGATAGCGTTGGGATGGGGTGGGTTTGGTGCGGCGGGGCGGAGGGGCCAAGGGTTTGCGTGCCGGTTGCGCGGGCGCGGACGGGCACCCTATTTCGGGCAGTCTCCCCGTGGTTCCGTGGTACACGGCCGTCTGCTCGCTTTGCTGGCTGCGGTCGCCCCGCACGGTTGGGCCGTTGGACTTGGATATTTGTGTTTGAGGAAATTGAGGGCATGCGCTTGGGTGTGACTTGGCTTCGGCCTCGTTTAGTTCCTTCGAAATCCCAACTTTAGCATTATGAAAAAAAATTCCCCGTCACATCAAACTTGCAGTATATGCATAGAGTACTAAATGTAGATGAAATTAAAAACTAATTGCACAGTTTTGTTTTACTTTGCGAGACGAATCTTTTGAGCCTAATTAGTCAATGTTTGGACAATAATTCACAAATACAAACGAAACGCTACAGTATACTACAGTACTAGCACAGTGATTTTGGTTGTCCAAAATCGGGCAACTAAACAGAGCCTTCGTTTGAAAGGGAACTGTGGTTCCCTGGATGCAGCAAAATATTTGGTTAGGTTTACGAGCATTCTTGCCTTCGTTAGTGATGTTTTTGTTGGTTTCCTGCGTCCTTTTCATTTTTACGAGAATACCAGTACAGATGGTCTTCACTGATTTAGTTGTCCTTTTTCTGCGGGATATTTTTTTTGCTATGGCAAGTTTATCAGTACTATGTTCAACTCTGTTTATATTAAAACTGGGTATGAGAATGGTGATCCCTATGATGTGTCAAGGTAACATATTGTATATGCAAAGTGCATAATCATTTAAGTTGGTATCCGAGTGATTTTGGTTAATCGTGATGAAACCATCTTGCTTCACTGCACCTCTTATTGTGTTTCGTTCATCTTCTTATCATGCATCTTCCACTCACGCATGATTGAATTTGATCCAACTTTCATCTCTTCAATCCTTCGTACTTCCCCTCTACGTGTTAATAGAGCAACAAATCTGATACCCAATTGTTAGTTGACATTCATAACTGCGTCAACTTATGCATGCTATTTAGCAAACCATTAGATTTGTATAAGCACATACGCAAAACCCTCGCGCATGTTTCCAACATCATGACATATTTAGGCATCAAAATCTAACAAAACTATAGTTAACATAATGACCCCTTTTCCTCGGCAATTTAAACTTTGGAGTAATCTGTACAGTATCAATATGGTTTGAGAAGAAGCTTAAGTTTAGGCCAAAAGTGATGTTATTTAGGAGAGAAGTATCTTCCACCATCCACCTATCATTTGATTATGAAAGCAACACACGGTCCCAACTCGCAAGTGGAACAAGTCTTAGGTTTCCCCTCGCCCATGCCACGCCCATGTTACACGGTAGTAGGTTGGATTATGCTAAGTTCTTAAGGGTTACTGTAGCAAATGGTTACTGTAGCACCACATTGTCAAATTATGAATAGGTTTAATAGATTCGTCTCGCGAATTAGACTCAATCTGTGCAATTACTTTTGTAATTAGCATATGTTTAATACTCCTAATTAGTATTCAAACATTCGATGTGACATGTGCTAAACAATATCGAGTGGTACCTGTCAGTGTGCGCCTGCATATATCGTGCAAACCCCGGTTGTTTTCACGATGATCCCGCTACCTGCAAACCAGAGACGCACAGCTACATACATGTCAGTGTCATTACCTCCTTTTTCCCGGTGCCCATTTCTCAAGGATCAGACAGTGATTTACGCCCTAATGATCTTCTGACAGAATGGCTTTAGCCTTTAAGCACAAGATCCTCGCAATCACAGAGGCTGATGCTCCTTTGAAGCTCCAAAGGAACGACAAGATTGCAAAAAACAAAAGGAAAAAAAGAAAAGGTAAAGATGAGGACGGTTTCTGATTCCCTGCACTCCTCCTTGATTCTTCGTCTCCCTTTTGTTTGTGCAGCCAGCTACCAAAAAAGTGTGTAAAGGTCTTCAATCTTCACGCTGGTGCCTTGTAGGAAGAGTAAAGGTCAGCCTCCTGGTGCGTCTCTTCAATCGAGCGCTGCATATCGTATCAAACCCCAGCCGTCCAATTTCCACGGTCCATCATCCATCGGTTGGTGCAACTGCTCGATCATGTGAGCAAGTTTACAGTTTCTAAATCTTCTCGAGGATATCTTGCATGCTAACTTTTGATCATAAATACTTCATGGTTTTTATTGTTTTCTAGTGTAACTTTGGTCATTACTTTCTGTTAGAATGTAATCATAATGTTAAAATTGTAAATGTATGGAACTATATATGGAAGTACTATTTTAAGACAAATCTACACACATTGTTTGGCTAAAAAGCCACGTAGCTCAATAATTGGCTAAATGACGAGTAACCGGCTATTTAAAAATATTTTTGAATGTTGTTAATGATCATAGTCTCAAGAGCTTGACCAATTTTGATCAAAGTGTCAAGCACTTATGACCAAAGGTAGTAGCTCTATAGATTGTACCAAATTGTGTCTAGAGGTGCTTGTTCCCAATATATTATTAACCCTTTTTTTTGTTAGTGGGCGTTTTAGGATTTGAAAACGTTTTTAACTTTAAGGTAAATTTTGGCCATCAATTTCACTTATAACGTATCATCGATTGCTATATAACCAGTTTTATCAAAAAGATCTTTGAAATATGAATCTAGTATCCATATAATTCTCTAATCATAATACTCCACACGATTGATTTTTTTGATCTTCGAGTTTAAATGTGGACGACTATTTTTCCCTATTAGAATACAATGGTAATATCTAACATAGCATGAGATTGCGAAAGTACTTTTCAAGAAAAAAAACAATACATATTATTTTGTATGTTTCTACATAAACTAATGTTGTTGTTTTTTTAAATTATGATATTCATACTGAAAGTGTACGTACCGAATATTACTTAATCTACTTAATGACTAGGGCTCTATCTTTTTCCAGAAACAAAAAAACGAAAAAGCCAAACTCTGCCTATGACGGCGACGTATCAGTGAGCACTGGTGGTCTGGTACAACTCCTTTCCTCTGTTTCCATTTTTCCTTTTAGCAGTACTGTACACTGTAGACCTGGATAGTACTTGGAACTTGAATAGATATCTAAACAAAGTCACAAAGCGTATCCAATGGATGACAACGGTCGTTAACGATATATATCATCCATACAGAAAATGATTGCCTGTCCATCAGGAATTTTCCCGATTTCATTATTTAACTATAATACATATAAAAGAAAATATAAAATCCTAATTTAAATACGGTAATGGTCAGAAATTTTATCACTTATACAGAAATAATTCGAAAACGGGTCCCAGTAAACGCGATTTTCAGTTACAGTTTCGTCCCACCCATGTTCCTCGCGTGTGCATAGGAGTCGAATGGCGTACTAGCCCTTCTGAAGGAAGAAAAAACACAGCTAATGCTAAACCAAAGCGTTACTAGTCAGACCATGGGGCCGCTAGCTAAGATTATATTATAGCGCAACGGTGCAACCCCATAGCCTATGATAGAGCTTGTGCTACAGCAATTAGAATGTCCATGCCGATGTGAAATTTCAGTTTACTCATGTTGCCTACGCCTATATATGTGGCACCAGATGTGCATCCATTTTGTCGAAAAAATTAAAGAACAAAACATTGGAATCTATTGAAGGACAAAATTCTTAGTAGTAAAAGAAAGATCGTATACACACATCCTGTTGTGACCAGTCGACAGATGTAAAGAGCGGGATGCGTCTGCATGTCTCCAGTCTCAACCAATTCAGCACTTGGCCACTTGGGTTTGTCAGAAGAGCTCGTCTCCCACACTCCATCTGCGTCCATCCGGGTCGGTTGGCCCGTCGCTGCAGCCGCGACCGAACTGCCGAGATGTTCACGTCGAATCCACCAAAATCCAGCTCCCTCCCTCCCTCCCGCTACCAGCACGCACCACAGCCGCCTACCACCACCCCACCCGGCCTCCCTCCATCCGTCTCCACGTATCTTATCATGGTTCTTCCCCCCCGCCCGCTGCTGCCTCCCTTGCCTTGCACATCTCGGCAAGCATCCTCCTCCTGCAAGGATCGATTTGTTTATCGCCCTCGTCGGGTGAAGAGGAAGGAAGCTCTCTCCATGCATGTTGCTTGACGCGAGCTTATCGAGGACGACGCCATGAACGACGGGAGCAGGTGTGACCGGCGGCGGCGGCCGTGGCATTGGCTCGTCGTCTCGTGGGTTCTCGTGGCGACTGTGGTGGTGGGGGAGGGAGGCGCGGAGGTGACGGAGCTGGACTTCGAGGAGCGCCGGGACGAGCGGCGAGACCTGCTGGTGCTGCGCGACACGCTGCGGTCGGCGCTGGACCTTCACTCCAACTGGACGGGCCCCCCTTGCCACGGCGGGCGCAGCCGGTGGCGCGGCGTGTCGTGCGACGGCGACGGGCGCGTGGTGGGCGTGGCGCTCGACGACGCGCAGCTCACGGGCTCGCTCCCGCGCAGCGCGCTCCGCGGCGTGTCGAGGCTCGAGGCGCTGTCGCTGCGCGGGAACGCGCTCCACGGCGCGCTGCCGGGGCTCGAGGACCTGCCGCGCCTCCGCGCCGTCGACCTGTCCAGCAACCGCTTCTCGGGCCCCATCCCGCGCGGGTACGCCACGTCGCTCCGGGACCTGGCGCGCCTCGAGCTCCAGGACAACCTGCTCAACGGCACCCTCCCGGCGTTCCGGCAGCGGGGGCTCGTCGTCTTCAACGTGTCCTACAACTTCCTCCAGGGCGAAGTCCCGGACACCCGCGCGCTGCGCCGGTTCCCCGCGAGCGCATTCGACCACAACCTCAAGCTCTGCGGCGAGGCCGTGAACGCCGAGTGCCGGGAGGAGGCGCCGCCTTCGTCCGGTGGTTCGGCCGCCGCCGATGGAGGCGGCAGTGACGATCCGGTCATCAGGCCGGCAGGCGGCAAGGATCGGGAAGCACGGAAGCCCGTGCGATTCAGGCTGGCGACGTGGAGCGTCGTGGCGATGTGCCTCATCGCCGCGTTAGTGCCGTTCGCGGCCATCCTCATCTTCCTGCACCACAAGAAGAAGGGCCGGGAGGTCCGTCTCGGCGGTCGTGCCGATGCCGCAGGTGACATAATTCAGCTCACTTCCTAGCACGTATGGTTTTTCATCTGCGACGGCGTTCTTGTTCCTGACAGAGACTTGATGTTTTGTACGATGCAAAAGTGACAGGAGCTGGGGACATCAACGACAAAACCAAGCAGGGCAGAGGGAGCGGCAGCCGGAGCACGGACTCCGCCGGTGGCAAGGGAGCCGAGCTGCAGTTCTTCCTCGACGACAGGGCGAGGTTCGAGCTCAACGAGCTGTTCCGGTCCACGGCGGAGATGCTCGGCAAGGGCCGGCTCGGGATCACGTACCGGGTGACCCTCGAGGCCGGCCCCGTCGTCGTCGTGAAGCGGCTGCGGAACATGGCGCACGTGCCTCGCCGAGACTTCACGCACACCATGCAGCTCCTGGGAAAGCTCCGGCACGAGAACGTCGCCGACCTCCTCGCCTGCTTCTACTCCAAGGAGGAGAAGCTCGTCGTGTACGAGCACGTCCCCGGCTGCAGCCTCTTCCAGCTCCTCCATGGTACGTCGGAGTCCGTACGCTTGTGTGCGTCGCCTCTGAAGGCTGCCACGACAGATCGCGATGACAAGTTGACAACCTTGCTCTGCTTGCGCGTGCGCAGGGAACAGGGGCGAGGGGAGGACGCCGCTGCCGTGGCCGGCGAGGCTATCGATAGCGCAGGGCACGGCGCGCGGGCTGGCGTACCTGCACCAGTCGCTGCCGTACTTCCACCGGCCGCCGCACGGCAACCTCAAGTCCTCCAACGTGCTCGTCTTCTTCTCGGCCGCCGCCAAGAGCAAGCAGCAGCAGCAGAAGCAGGCGGTGCCGAAGCTGACGGACCACGGCTTCCACCCGCTGCTCCCGCACCACGCGCACCGGCTGGCGGCGGCCAAGTGCCCGGAGTTCGCGCGCGGCGGCGGCCGGCGGCTGTCGTCCCGCGCCGACGTATACTGCCTCGGGCTGGTGCTGCTGGAGCTGGTGACCGGGAAGGTGCCCGTGGAGGAGGACGGCGACCTCGCGGAGTGGGCGCGGCTGGCGCTCAGCCACGAGTGGTCCACGGACATCCTCGACGTCGAGATCGTGGCCGACCGGGGCCACCACGGGGACATGCTGCGGCTCACGGAGATCGCGCTGCTCTGCGCCGCCGTCGACCCCGACAGGCGGCCCAAGGTGCAGGACGTCGTCCGGATGATCGACGAGATCGCCGCCGGCGACGGGCCGGAGCTAGCCGGACGCTGAGCTCCGCGACGGTGCAGCGTGTGGACTGATCGACGTGATCTTCTTGGCTTGGAACTTGTACGATTTGTGTCTCGTAATCGGTTTCGCCTTAATTTCTTGTTCCTTTTCAATTGTAACATCGTAATCGAGCAGGAAGTAGCACGCCAATGCTCCCTGATCGATTGCTTTGGTGCATCAGAGTTCAGAGATTCAGAGAGAAGGATGTCAAGCTCATTTGTTATTAGATCTGAAACTTATACCCCCGGGGGTTTGGTGGCGTGCACACTACCAGTGGGTAGAAACTTTTGTGAGCCGTCTGATTGCCATCCGCGGTGGCAAGCCGGTGCGCACAAATCTCACCACTTTTTTTTTTTTGCGAAATTACAAATCTCACCGCTGACGTGGATCATCACGTCAATCTATCAAGGTGCTCAGAAGATGCCGCCCAGCGTCTCGGTTCTCGGATCGGCCGCAAAGGCCCGGCTTCTTGGAAAGGTGGGGCGAAATGCTCTCCCCAATTTAGAGTGTTCTGTAGCAAGAGCTTTGAAATTTCAATTTCTTATTATGGACTGAACTCTTCTGAACCTTGATTGAAAGCTGAGAGATTCTGAAATTGAGTTGATACCCTGAACCTTTTAGTCTCAATCGAATGGCATATATTCAAATGACGCAATCTTGGTTGAGAGTTCTAAAGTGGGAATTCATCAAATTTCTACTGAAAAAATGAGTTCCAAGTTGTGTAGATGTTGAAAATTTGTAGCAAGTTTAATCCTAGTCGCTTCTCTTCCTGTGGAAGTGGCACGCCGGTGGTGCAAGCCGGCACTCGGTCATCAGGGGCTATGTGCGAATTTAGGAGTAGAGATTCCATTGACTATCAGGCCGTTCGGCAGCGCTTATTGCGGCTTCGGCTGCTGGCTTCCGCTGCCGCTGCTGCAGCGCACCTGTAGCTGCTGCTGCCGCCGGTTTTGCATGGTAACGGCCGTTTGGTCCACTGGAAGCTCAAGGTTACTTAGTCCCTGTTACAAAAGCAATTTATGCAGCAAACAATTTATCAAGTCTCATTTGCCTACTCTTTTTTATAAAATGAAACAATTACAAGGTGTGGGACTACAAATCATAAGGGAATTGTTGATACTTAAAAAATATAAGGTTGTTAAAAATACAGAAAATAAATTGTTCCTGTACCGATAGGAGCGAGGGAGCGGTGACAGCTTATCCTTAGCAATTTCCGGTGTGGTTTCCCTACGGATGCGCTGCTACGTTCGAAAATAAAATTTGTAGCGGTAAATGGAACTACACCATTTAAATGGTGTCCGGCAAACATAACCAACACACTCGAGGGTACGAATCGTACACACAACCTATTACAATTTCGTACATACAAATTACAACATGAACGTACACAACATACATCCCGCGTCTACATCAACGAGATTCCCGCCGCAATCCAATCTCGAACACTGCCCATATCAGGAGTAGCATTAGCTGCCACCCATTCGGACACCCCATAGTCCGGTTCTCGCGCCCTGGACGAACCTGTAGAACTTTCATTGGCAAGGTCCAGCAAATAATTATGCAGTGCAAAACAAGCAATAACAATCTTCGTTTGCCGTTCTCTTGAATAAAGTGGAACTTCCCGCAGAATGTGCCACCTCGATTTCAGGACACCAAATGCGCGTTCCACCACATTGCGAAGACTGGAATGGTGAAAATTGAATTTCTCCTCCAATGTGTCCGCTGCCCTTCTGCTAAACTCCTCCAGGTGATACCTCGTATTTCTATACGGCCCCAGATACCCTTCGCGAACTGCGTAGCCCGAGTCGACCAAATAATAGCGGCCTATAGGTAATCACAAAAAATCAACATTAGTGCACCACATTTTCCAAGTCCAGCTACATGTGCACACTTAGAAGTCCCATACCTGCAGGTGGATGTGGGTACGTCCTTGCCGACATACAGTCACGCAAAACCGCCATGTCGTGACACGAGCCTGCCATCCCAGCTCCTACGTACGTGAATCGCATGTCCATATCGCATATGGCTAACACGTTGAAGCTTGTCCATCCTTTTCTGTTTAGGAAATCCACACGGGACTCACGCCCGACCAGTACTGGAATGTGCGTACCGTCTAGAGCACCTATGCACCCATCAAAGAACGGTGCATATTGGGTCAGCTTGTGATTGACCGTAGAGTACGCTTTATCCTTTGGAGCGATGACTTGCTGGGCAAATGAATACATTACATTTGCCACAAGCGTCATCTTCCTACTAACTGTGTCCAAACTCCGGTCAAATCTTTCTCTAATTTGACGGCAAGCCTGCTGTGTCGCACACGCCCACACAAACATAGCTAACGCCTCAACAGATTCTACCCCTTGCGACGTTTTCAACCCATGATTGCTAACCAACATGTCATGCAACTGAAGGAACGTGTCGGGATACATACGAAAATTATCGAAGCACCGCCTCCTGTCCCGGAGGTTCAGCTCAACCCATTGCCGACCCGTCAGGCGTGGCAGCTCAACTGGCAGCTCAACTGGCGGGTTCCGTCTAGCACGATGAATGCTGCGAAGCTCCGCATATGCGGCTGCAGCTCCTCTTAAACATTTCATATCGAACACAGAGTTGTTGTCGCTGCCGGTGTCACTGTTGTGTTCCTCTACACTACTCATACTTCAAGTACCTGTCGAAAATGAAAACACAGATTATAAGAGAAGGTGAACAACGTTCTGTATACTGAGAGTAGGTACAACTAGTTTGCATCCAAAATGAACGTAATTTAACTTCAAAGTAACTTACCAACAAAACTTATACGTACAACTGAACAGATACAACTAACTAATAGAAATGTTCAACGATCAGATACAACTAAACTAACTAATAGCAATGTTCAACTACCTACTAGAAATGTTCAAGTGAACAGATACAACTGAACAGAAACAACCACTAAAATACCAGAGAAAGGTTCAACGATCATTAACATAGAAATGTTCAACGATCAATACCATAGAAAGGTTCAACGATCACTACTAGTTACAGAAGCTAACAATAATGTTCAACACAAGTGCAACTAAGCAACTTTCCAAACTCTCAGATACACATCCTGACAATAAACAAGCATGGCACCATCACTTCTTGTGGGTCATGTCCCAGTAGAATTTCATCCAGCTCATTCGGCCCTCTTTTGTGCCCAACCCCATGAACGTCGACCGACACTCCGCGCTCTGCCCAAATGAAAACATAGCCTGGCTGTGAAGCTCCGACCCCTCCTCTATACCATCTTCTTTTAGGATCTCAATACAACGCGAGATTTGGTCATGGGTACTCGGCCCACGTAGCAGGCTCCTCTTGGCCACACTCTCAGATAGTTCCCTAATGTACTGCTCCAAGTTGTCACTTCTTTTTTTGGTGGGACTGTCCACAGAGAATTCTCGGACCGGCCTTTTCGACATGGCACGAGCACTGGCACGAGCACTACTAGCAGGGGGGGTCCTGCTCCAAGTCCACGAAATTGCCCTCAGTCCCCATGCTAGGTGTCGCCTCACGAATACCTCCGGCCGTCAGCAAGGTGCCCCTGTCTTGGGGTTCGTGGCCAAACAACTCAAACAACTCGTTGAGAAAAGGTGGAGGCTTCACAGAACTCGACTGGGACCTCGCCTGGGTGTCCTGCAATGTTGAGTGAAAGTAAAATATCAGCATCACAAATAGAACAGTACAAATAAGACGATCAGTAACTTAGGGCCGTCGCAAAGGCCATACCTGTTGGTCCTGCTCCCAATACGTGGCATCAGCAGACACACCACCAGTTTGTGTGTCGCGCCCTAAACCAGATGAGTTTTGCAATGCCCGCCAGCCGAGGAATTGCCTCCTCAAGTTGTTGAGCTTGTTCTGCAGCTGCTTGCTCCCCAATTGCAACCCAGTTTGTGCCCTGAAGCTGGAGTACACATTCCTCCATCCCAACTTAGTGAGGCATCTATCGCTCCAGTTGAGCTGGTTCTTCTGTTCAATGCACAAGTCCAGCAAAATTTTTGTCGTGCCCTCATCCCAGCTGGCACGGTTATTCATCTGAGCACACAGGAGCTGCAATTATATGGCACCGATCTATGGACAACTACGAGCTACGTACACAACTAAGCAATGTAAAATAAATAAATTGTTACTTGCCTTAGCAGGTGCTTTGGGGCGTTTGTGGTGGAAATTGTACGGGCACACGGGGGGGGGGGGGGGGGGGGGGGGAGAGCAGGAACCAGTCGATGACGATGCCAGTGTGGGCACCCTTGAATCTGCCTCAGTGTTGTGTTCCTTGCAGCCTTGCTCCTGAAGCCTAAAAGGTGACAAAAAGAAATCATAAGGTCAGCACAATGTGACATGGAGCTTGCATCTTCGACTATCAGTGGCAAAAAATGTTATTCCAATCTTGCATGTTCGACAACACTAGAGTAAAATACAGATAAGGGAAATAACTTAGGTGACAGTAACATCAAGATTTTCCTAGACTTGATGCTTGGGTACACCACATTTTTTTCTTCAAAGTCATGATCATTACAATGAATTCTTGATCAGTAGGACAGACAAGAGCTTTTTTTTTTTGGCATCCTACTGATCAAGAATGACTTACTGATCATTCAAGAATGACAATTAGCTAAAGTGGATCCTGCCATCCCAAAATACTTTCATATTGACCTAGAATGGATAGCTACCATTCACAACCCCTCCATATCGACATCCACATCTGTGCCCACTGCCCAGCAGCATGTCTAACAACAGGAAGCAATTTACACATTTTTGCTGCTGGGTGCAACAATTGAATCGAGATAGACACCTGCCTTAGTAGTAATTAGAACACTACTTGCTAACTATTGAGTACAACCCCAGAATTATCAAATGAAAGTAAGGAACACAGGATTAGCATAACACATTAACCATGATAAATAGGCATTTGGCGAGAGGGACACAATCTATCAACCTCTGACTTGTCTTCGCTGCACAGTGATTATCTTAGTCCCCTTCTAACACACAGAAAAATAATCAACCAATTCAGTGTCCACTTGAATGTTTCAGACTATTATCAAACAATGCAACCCGATGAAATCAACGGCGGTATAATTTAAGCTTGAGGAGTTCAGGTTTCATGCCTAACAGGAATCACATCCGTAAATGTGAGGTGAAAGCATTCATTCATTCACTAGCGGCATACCGATGGGGTAGCATCCATACCTGTGAGCGAAGGGGATGCAGGGGGCGACGGCGTGGGAGACGGTCCTTCCACCCGACGGCCCACCGGCGGCGGCAGCGCGTGCGCCGGCTCGGAGCTGCGGCGGCGGATCCGGAGGGACGGGCGGCGGTGGATCCGGACCGAGGGACGGAGGGGGCGTCCAGCGGGAGGAACGGCGCCGTCGCCCGGCCGGATGGGAGTGAGGGAGAGGGCCACTCCACGCCTCGCCGGCGGCGGGGAGCGCGCGGCAGCGAGGGAGCGGCGGAGCGGAAGCTGCGCCGGAGGCGAATCCGGACGGACCGCGCCGGACGGAGGGGGTGAGGACAAGCAGGACGGACGGCGGCGTCGCGCGGGCGAGCGCGACGGAGCGGGCGAGCCGAGAGCCCGCCGGCGGCGCAGACCGGGCGGAAGGGACGGAGCGGGGGAGCGGAGGGAGCGGCGGTGGCGGATCCGGAACGAGGGACGGAGGGGAGCAAGCGATGGAGGGGGCGAGAGGGAGGCACTGGAGGCGCGTCGGTGCGTCGGTGCATCGTTATCCTCCTTCCAACGGCTTCCGCGGAAGTCTAGAAGCCGAAGCCATCCGAACAGCTGGGCTGAAAAGCCCAGCCGGAAAAAGCCCAGCCGCAGCCAACCGAACGGGTTGTATATGTTCATGGGCTTGATTTGTTGCATTGAGTGTCCTGATCTCTTATTTGTGAGCCAGGCTGAGTAAATGTATGTGTAGCTAAGTTAAGATAGTACTCCCTCTGTTCAAATTGTAGGTCGTTTTGATTTTTTAGTTCATAGATATTATTATGCACTAGACATGAATCTAAAAAAGCTAAAACGATCTACAATTTGGAACGGATGGAGTATTTGGTTTGTTTGCTTGGATGAGAACCTATGTACGATGAGATGAAAAATAGATTAACAATCATCACATGATATATATATTGCTGCAAATATACTTTTACAGATCTTAATTCAACTTATTAATACTCCTAATTAGACTATATTTAATACTCCTAATTAGTATCCAAACATCCGATGTGATAGGTTCTAAAATCCAATAGTCGAAAGCATCACTAGCTTACACTCTAACCCAAATAGCATGGGGTACGTGGAATCCAGTGTGAATCAGTAAGGATCACATTAGTATCACGAGGGAAAAATGAAAATAACCCCTAGTGGTGGGTAGTGAAATAGAATACGAAACCGTACTGAGCTCCTAAGCAGTGGGAGGGTAAAGTGGTCTTTGACCACGTGCTTATTGAAGAATGAGCCGACGACGCATAGGCAGTGGCTCTATCAAGGAAATGGAACCCTCTAATTTAGGCAGGCAACAAGTAGGTATACACATGAATTAACTTATCAACTACTCGAACATTATTATAGGAACCCGTACTGAATATTGCCTAGGATCCCATAGCAAATACGCATTTCCATTTATGTATTTGCTCATATAATCGTACTAAAAAGGATGAAACTATTTTCATTGTTAAGAAGTACGTGCAACACATCATCAGGAACTTGCATCCCATCAGGCTAGATAGGGCAAACGCAATCAATGACCCACGACTCATGCGCATAGTTAAAGATTTCCAAATGGGCCAGGCCCATTGGGTGGCCCGAGGCCCGATACTAAAAACCACGGCACGAGCACGGGCCCGGCACGAAGTGAATAGTGCTAGGGCTGGCCCGGCACGATGATAGTGCCAGGCCTGGGCCGCCTCCCCGGCACGCTAGGCCAGCACGAGCCCGGCATGATTTTTGGGTCGGCCCGATGTGGCCTGATCTAACTACCATATAAATGCAGAACCCTACCTTATCCTTTCAATTTTCCCCCATTTGGCCATCCACCCGTCCGCCTCCCAGGGTCCTCCCACAGTCCCACCTTCCTGCTTGCTTGGGACGGTGGCCGCCATGCCCACCGCAGGGGGCCAGCCGCCGCCGCCCGAGGCCGACGCGGGGGGCCGGCTGCCGCCACCATGGGCCGCCGTGGGGGGTCGGCCGCCGCCGCCACCACCGCTCGGGGCCGACACGGGGGGGCCGCCGCCGCCACCGCCGCCGCCAGGGGCTGACGCGGGGGGCCAGCCGCCGCCGGGGGCCGACTGTCGCCGTCCTCCAGGGGAACTGGAGCCGGCCGCCGCTGCTAGTGCCGGGCCGGGCACTAGCACGACATGGCCCGTCATGTTGTGGGCTGGCCCGGCCCGATAAAAAGGTCGTTGGGCTGGGCCTGGGCCGCCTCCTCGGCACGCAGTGCCATCCCAGCCCGGCATGAAAACCCTTCGGGCCTAATAGTGCTGGGCCTATTAGTGCCGGGCCAGCATGGGTTAGTGCCGGGCTAGGGCCAGGCGGCCCATTTGGAAAACTATATGCATAGACAATGAATCGTTCTCTGTTTTTTTTTCAAGCTACATCCATTTAGCGTGTTTGCTCTACCATGTGTAAAGATGGCAATGGGTAAATTCCCATCGGGTATGGCCACCCTAGACCCATCCCCGCTATAAAAATTTGAGACCACCAGAATCCCCGTATCCGGCTGTGGGTGGGGAATTTCCCTAGACCCATACCCGGCGGGTCACCCGTACCCGCCAATAGTTTATTTAAGCACATGAAAATCAGCACTTTAGCAGCAACCACCAGTCACAGAACACATAAAATTAAACAAATAATATATAATAATCTCTACTGCAATCACCACTCACATAACACCATCACACAAGTTATTCTATCATTACATTGCATAGCCAAAGGATGTAGGAGCGACCCCATTATTGGGCTTGGATGCAGGAGCACTGGCGGCACCGACGCTATTCTTAGGATCCAATGCAGGAGCGCCGGCGACGACGTCTTCAGCTTGGGCCTCTGGATCTTGCAGCTTTAGAGTGTCCACGGCGTCGACGAGCTCGGGATCCGATGACTTTAGTAGGCGGTCAGCGTCATCCTCCTCCTCCACGATGTCCCTTGATGGAGTGAAGGAGCTAGTTAGTGCGGACTGTGGAGTGAAGGAGCTGCAAAGCATATGAAAGGGAAGCAAGATTGTCACCGTCCGTTGACGCTGCCGTGCTCGGTCGCCGACATGGCGTCGAATACGGCGATTTCTAGTCGCTTGGATTTGGAATGGAGCGAGGGGGCGGGGGCTTGTTCGGCTCTTCTTGTAGCCTGTTGTCTTTTTGCGGCGGCCGGCAGTGGACAGGGGTGGGAATGTGGGGTTGGGAGGGGTTGGGGAGAGGATTATATACTTAAGGTTTCACCTTATGGGCTGGTGCCTGGTGGGCTTCTTTACTTTTGAGCTGGGCCACGAGTTAACGGGTATGGGGACTACTGGAACATACCCATACCCACGTACCCGATGGGTGAAGGGTTTGGTCCATTTATGTACCCATGGTAGTGTGTTTAGTCCATATTCAAATCCTAATGGAGAAAATACCCATCGGGTATCGGGTCGCGGGTCCCCATTGCCATCTTGAACCATGTGCCTTCGTAAAACACTACGAGCAATCGATATCCAACAAATCAGTTAATTCCTTGCCAAATAAAGTAGAATGACACGATCAATATATACACGTGATTAGACATGGTATTTGGACTGTGTCCTACCGGCAGCATGACTCTTTCATGCCTCGTGCGGATTCGAGTCCAAACTTTTAGACACGCTAGACACGCTGGGCCATACTGGCACAGCACGATAAAACCTTGGGGATGTATAGACAACATCCGAGTGAAACACAGGTGCTATACACTCAAATTTTTTCGACCGTCGGATCAGCAACCGACACCTCTGCTTCATCTCCTACCTTCTGATGCTACTTCGTCTCCTACCTCTCGATGCCGATGCCGCTTTCATCTCCCCTGAGCTTCCTGGCCCCTACTGCTGCCCCCACATGGCTCCACCCTGCCGCGGGCGGGCGAGGATCTCTCTGGAGCTCCGTGCCGACCACCTTTCCTACCCATCCCATCGCCACCTCCCAGTCTTCCACCACCGCCGCCATCGTTGCAAGCGTGGATAATTCGGTTCAAAATGCTCGGGCACGATTTAACTTTTCCCTAAACTTTTACCTAGATCTAAGAACGACCCTCTGCATATATGCTCCGACCATTCATCTACTAGTGGTCTAGCGTATGTAGATTTAAAATTAGTGGAAAAATGATCTTGATTATATATGGATATTGCAGGTGAACTTTAAAATTATCCATGACCAAGCTTTATGGAATGACATAAACATGATATCTATTCTAACGATTTATCATGATGTGTTATGTTTTAGATCATATTAAAATACCATGTATGCTTTGAATGGTTTGTAAATAATGGTTTAAATCCGGTGTAGCGAACATGGCCTTGATAAGCCATTTGTTCATGATTTTGGTGATTCAATGATAACATGATCATTAGAACTAACAAAGTGTTTAGAACATGCCTTGAAGATATTCTAGATCCTAAGGAATCAACCACAACCGAAGACAAGAAAAGAACCAAAGAAATCCATGAAAATAGCACCATCGGATGTTCCGACAACCCCTAGAATAGCGTCGGAGCAAGCATCGGAGCAATTGGTACGCTTCAAAGAAATTGAGTCAAAGATAGACCGTCGGATGTTCCGATGACCTCTTTTCTAGTAGCGTCGGACGAATTCTGAGAGGCAAGCTTGAAAGATGAAGAAATCTCTATAGCACCGCATGATCCGATGGTAGGTCAAAGAAGAGCGTCGGACAAAACATATTTTCTTTGATTCTTTACAGAAGGTTTTGGACAAAAACCCTTCAGCACTGGATGATACGATAGTACCATTGGATGAAGCGTCGGATGAATTTTGGATGAGTTAGTGAAAAACTTGGACGCGGGGAGTCCAACGGCTAGTTGCACTGGATATTCCGATGCAAGCCAAAAATAGACCATCAGAACATCCGATGGTATACTTTTTCACTAGCCATTGGAGTAACGGCTTTTTGAGCCCTTGGGGCTATTTATAACCCCACTACTCGCCGATTTGGAGTTGCTGGAGTGTCTAGGGATGCATTGAAGACCAAAACTCATCAAGAACATATCCCAGCCACCAAAAGTGCTTAAGTGATTTATCAAAGGCTTAGCACAAGCTTAGGAGAGTGATTAGTGCTAGGATAGGCCTAGAGAGAAGTGAGTGCAAGGTGTGCCAACCTTGTGATCAGGTTCTAGAGTGAACCACCGCTGTACAAGAGGTGTGCTAGTGCCTTGGAGCCTTGGTGGCTCACTGGCAAGTCTTCGACCCTCCGGCTTGGTGTGGAACGGCGTCAATGACCTTGTGCGGGGGACGTGGAGACCCCCTTCCTTCATGGAGAAGCTCCTTAGTGAAGACGGCATCAAGGTGACCGAGGGACTTGGAGTGAGCCTTAGTGGCCGAGCCTTTGTGGCAAGTCAAGGGGCACCTTGGGAGAGACTTGATGATCGGGAAACAATACTCTTGTATGAGTGCTTCAACAGCGTGGACTAGTGGTGGCTTAGTGCCTACCGATACCACGGGATAAATCCTTGTGTCAAGAGTTTGCTTCCCTTCACCCCTCCTTACGTTTCCGCATTTGTTTTTATAACTTGGGTGACTTTACTTTCCTAGAGTAATATCTTGATAGGATTAGCTGTAGGTTACAAATTTATTTTGGGATGAGAGTTTCGCACTAGATCAACCGTATATTGCACATCTAGATAGCATGATCTAGTTTATATTTTGATGCAACTAGTGATGCAACATGTATGGCTACAATGTCTACTTGAGAGAAGGACGTCATCATCAACAAGTGAAGATCATGAAGATCAAGCACAAGAAGAAGAAGAAGGAGAAGGAGAGGAAGCCCAAGCAAGAAACACTCACCGTCATCCGTGAATGGATAAGTGATGGAGAATCAAGTTCTTGTAGCTCAAGTGATGAATCAAGTAAGAACTTCACCACTCTCTTCATGCAAGGTCCCTCATCATCGTCATTACAATTTTGCCTTATGTCCCGAGATATGGAAAGCGATGTAAGTGACGATGAATCCGATTCTCCTTCTATTGATGATCTTCTTGAGTTAATCCATGAGCAAAAAGGAATCATTAAGAAACAATCTAAGCAAATAAAATAACTCAATACTCTCAATGATCTTAATGCTACCTTTGCTACAAATTATGAAAATCTATTGTGCAAATTCAATTTGCTTAGCAAGGAGCATGAAGAGCTCAAATCTAAAATTGAGAGCATTGAAAATGAAACTAAGGATTCCTTGGAGCTAGATGAATCATCTATCCTTTGTGCAATTCCTATATCTAAGGTAGATGTTTCAATTTCTTGCATTGATATAATTAATGAATCTTGCTCACCATTTTGCAATGAGAAATGTCTTGAGAATATTGTTGTAGAATCATGTGATAATCTCATTGCCAAGGAGAATAATGAGCTCAAGCAAGAAGTGCAATGGCTCATGAGCAAATTAGCCAATTTGAAGGGCAAGGACAACGTAGACAATGTACAAGA
Source organism: Setaria viridis (assembly GCF_005286985.2). Classification (NCBI taxonomy): domain Eukaryota; kingdom Viridiplantae; phylum Streptophyta; class Magnoliopsida; order Poales; family Poaceae; genus Setaria; species Setaria viridis. Next base: position 14,825,757 of record NC_048271.2, on the reverse strand, counting down.
TTCTCAAGATAAGAAGAGCAACATCCAACCTTCTCAAGATAACCGTGACCACATGGTGAAGAAGTTTGAGAAGGGAGCTACCGTGACTTGCTTCAAGTGTCATAAAGAAGGCCACAAGTCCTACAAATGCCCTCAAGTGAAGAAGATGAATTTCACCATCAAGAGCCCCCTCATATACACCAAGCCCAATCGCAAGAACAAGGCCAAGAGCAACACATACGTCATTAAGAAGAAGACCAATGGTAAGGTGATTGCACATAAGGTTGGGAAGATGAAGAACGAGTGGGGTGGGAACCGACCCATTTGGATGCCAAGGAAGTGATCACCAACATGAAAGGGCCTCAAATGGGTTGGGTTCCAAAAGACACGTGAAGGCTATAATCAGCCACGTGGAATTTGGAGGCTTGGCTCACAAGAAGATGAAGGTTCAAGTCTAAGGAGCCAACGTCACAACAATTGACATATATGCCTAAATCCCCCATCCAAAGGTAATGGTAGTTAGAACCCAACTCAAGCATCATTGTAGCTCCATTGCTATGTCTAGGATTGTATTGTGTTTTCATATGATATATGTCGCAATGCCTAGTTGTTTTCATATGGGAGGTTGCTTGTGTATCTCTCTAACCCATAAGCAAACTACATGGTTTGATATATATGGCTCTTTCATGATACATGCTCTTTCATTTAGTATCTTTTATATCATGAGCACATTCTATAGGGTTAGCTTCCCTTGTTGTCAAAAACAATGTGCATACTCTTAGTTGGTGATTCAAACACTAAATGCACATATTTAGGGGGAGCTTATCCTATGGTTTGTGATTTTGAGACTAACTTGTTTTCAAGCTCATCTTGTGTAGTCTCTTAATGGCGCATTCTCGATCCGGTGCATCACTCTAAGATAATGCTATTTCACTCTCAATGTGAACTAACAACTCTATAAGAGTGACTATAGCAATATTAGCATTCATGCTTACCGAGTCATGACCTTGCGAGCTTACATTTCATATATAAGTTCAAAGGCAATGCACTCATACATTCCTTATCCTTGTGGTACCTCATGTGTTTCCCTTGATATCCTCTTTCAAGTGGTGCCATCAAGGTAAGAATTCCCTCGGAGGTATGCATTGCTTATTCTTCCAAGTGGTATGCTATAAGCTTCATTTGCTCTCATATCTAGTTGTGCACTTGTTTTTCACACTATCTTGTTGTGCACGCACATCGGGGGAGCTTAGCTTGTATCATGCTAGTTTCACGAATTGTTGATCCATCCTAATAGTCTTGCAAGTGGTATCTTCATTGGTATCATCTCATATGGATCATGGTTCATGAAGATATCTTCCTAGGCTACTATTGTTTTCTTTTGAGCTATGTTTGCAAGGTCTTTAGGCTTACAAATGGAAGAGATTGCCTTTTTGGCGATTTGATTCCAAGGGGGAGAAATGTGGAATCAAAGTAAGAGCTAATGCAAGAACCTATGTGTGAACATACATAGGGGGAGAAATACAAGAAAAAAGGAGAAGTGCATCAAAGGGAAAGGTTGGATGATGGTAAGCATCCAAGCAAGTGTAAGTGGTTCAATTGATCAAGTCAAAAACAATTTTATGCTTACTTTGATTATGTTGTCATCAATCACAAAAAAGGGGGAAATTGTACAGAACATGGCCTTGATAAGCCATTTGTTCATGATTTTGGTGATTCAATGACAACATGATCATTAGGACTAACAAAGTGTTTAGAACATGCCTTGAACATATTCTAGGTCCTAAGAAAGCAACCACAACCAAAGATAAGCAAAGAACCGAAGAAATCTAGGAAAATAGCACCATCGGATGTTCCGATGGCCCCTAGAATAGCGTCGGAGCAAACATCGGAGCAATTGGTACGCTGCAAAGAAATTGAATCAAAGACAGACCATCAGATGTTCCGCTAGCCTCTTTTCTAGTAGCGTCGGACGAATTCTGAGGGGCAGGCTTGAAAGGTGAATAAACGTCGAACGATGGGTCGCAGAGCTCCCAGCCGTCCTTTGGAGCCTAAGGACAACCCCGAACCAGTCGACAGGGTTCACTCCCTTCTTCCTGGTGTACGGCGCTGAGGCGGTATTGCCATCCGACCTCGACTACGGTGCTCCAAGGGTAAAGGCGCTCGACCCCGATCAAGCTGCGGAGGCTCAACAGGACGCGGTCGACCTACTCGAGAGGAAGATTCAGGGAAGAACCCTCGAGGTCGTCGACCTCGTGCTCCAGAGGACCCAAACAACCAAGGACAAGCACAAGCTTTCTCCTACAGCCAAGGTGATCCGACCGGGCGCTTTCCGACTGAAGGACGATGACGGCAACACTTGCTCCTACAGCACCCTAGCCCGAGCACTCTAGGCCTGGGTTGCTCGAGGGCTCCACGAGGGTGTGGCACCACCCCCTCTTTACTTTTTGCGTAACCATGCACCTCACCCGAATGAAAGGGCGCGCCCGAATGAAAGGGCATTCCGTCCTCTAATTCACCCGAAAAGCAACTTATGCTCTAGCTTGCGGACCGATCGGACCCTGCCATGGCAACGGTTATGAGCAGCTGAGCCTCGCGGGCCATGCTCGGGTCCTTAATGTTGTAGCCTACGGTCAACGGGCTGGTCTGAAAGGAAAAGGGCGAAAAGCAGAAATTGCTTAACAGCAAAAACGAGGATGGGTGGGACAAGCTCCCCATCACAATCACAAACGAATTTAAAATTGTTCACTCGGGGGTTCACATTCCCCGCAAATTTCTTTCACACACAAAGAAACTAACTACCCCTTTTCTACTGCTCCCCCTCGGCCGGGTCAGTTGGCGGCGCAGCTGACAAGGATGAGGGCTCTCCAGTCGCAGTCGGGTCGACGCTCGGGTTGGTCTCTATCGGGACAATGCCCGGCTCCACCCCGGCCTGCACCACTGTATCAGGATTGGTGTCACCCTCCCGACTCGCACGTGCGGCTATCCACGAGCGGTGAGCCTCCATGACCCACGTCGCGGTCACGTGCGCGGAGATCGTTCGCGCGCCCGGGGCCAAGCTCCGACCTAGTGCCCGGATCTCCTCGAAGCTCCTTCTGCCAGCTTACCCTCTGCAGATTGCCTTGAAGTCCAGGTCGAGGTAGTGGGTCACCACCGACATAAGCACCCTCAACGCCCCGTGGAACACACCGTCAGAGATAAGCGTTTGGACCATGTCCGAGACCACCGCAAGCTGGACGGCGGGCCTACTGGTACGCGGGCCCGACCCGAGCACCTCAGTGACCACCACCTGCGCTATGTCGCGGAGTTGGTTGAGCTCATCCGTGAGGGAGGACCGTTCTTCCAGGGACCGAGCCAACGCCTCCGTGTTCCAATTGACTGTCGCCTAGGTCGTCCTCAACTCCCTCTCCAGGACTACACAAGAGACCAAGTCAGCGGAAGGAAAAAAATGGGTATGACCCCGGCTCAAACTCTCGAGATGGTGGGACTTACTCTCCATCGCAGCGACGACCGTGACGCGCCCCTCCTCTGACCACTGCAGCTTTTGATGCAAAAGGGCATTCCTCTCACCCAGATCTTGACTCGCGCTCTCAAGGAGGGTATGCCCCTCTTCCAGCTGGGTCACCCTCCCTTGTAGCTGAGCGGCCTCCTGCTCGGCATGCGCTCGAGCCGCTCGCTCTGCCCCCAGGGCCTCCTACGCCGTGGCGAGTGCCTGCTCAGTGGCAGTCGCCCACTCGGCCGCCCGGCGCTCCACCTCCTGGCGCTCTCGAGCCGCTACCACGGCCTCTGCCAGGCGAGACTCCGTCGCGGCAAGCTCCCACTCGGCAGCAATCTCATGCTCCTCCACAACGGCCGCACATGCCACTTGGTCCTGGGACTCGCGATGGGCAGTCTCCAGCTCGCGAGCAAGATCACCGACCTGCCGCAATGCCGCTGCGTCCCATTCCTAATGACCATGCTCCTCCCGGAGGAACTGGGACTTACTGGCCAATATCATCTCCAGGCTCTGCAAGATAAGGGTAGGCGCACTAAGGCAACAGGCTGAATAACAAAAGACCAGGGACGAAGTTAGGATTGCAGAAGGCTTACCTCTCCGATATGCGACAGGTCGACGGACATGGCCCGATTGGTAAGGTCAGGTTCCTCCAAGGCCTCCTTCAACTTCGCCACGACGGAGGTGAGGCCTAACCGCACCGATAGCCCGCCGCTCGCAAGAAGGTCCCAGAGTTCCCGCTCTCTTCCATCGCGGAGCATGAACCGGGCCTTCCCCGGCTCGCCCAGCTGAGGCCACACCAGGTCGTCAGCCGCCTCCGACCCGCTTGAAAACCTGACCGCCATGGTGCCTAGTGATGCCAGGATCATCGCCGCTCTTGAGACAGCGGGACGCTCGAATTCGCCACCCTGGTGACCTCCCCTCCATCGGAAGGAAGGACCACCACCGAGATGTCGCGGCCTGCCAACAACGGCTCTTCCTCCATTCCAGTCGCCTCCAACACGCCAGGCGGGCTCGGGAGGGTACTCACCCAAGCATGGGCCTAGGCCAGCTCGGGGGACATGTGAACCTCCGCTGCTTCATCGGCAGCCTCGACCCTGGGTTCTCCGCTCCTCTCCAAATCCAACCAGGAGGGCGAGCCGAGGGTGTACGCCCCTCCTCCGGGTGAAACGGAGAGCACGGGTTCCTCCTTCACCTCCTCCGCGACCGATAGTGGAGGGAGTGCCACGGTTACCGCCACCGCAGGATTCGCCATCACCGCAGGGGTCACCGTCGTTGCAACCACCAGCGCAGTCGCAACCGACGGGGAAGGAATGAGCCCCATAAACATGGGATGGGCCGACTCCAGTCTACTCATCCCATCGCTTGCACGACCCGATGCAGGTTGGGCATCCACTCCATGTGTTTGGGAGGTGGCGCGATGACCAGAGGAGCTGACGACGGATTGCTGCAAAAAAGAAGAAACGGGAACGGATTATTCATGCCGAAAAACGCGTTCACACGGGCGAGAAAGGCTACAATCACGTACATGACCGGAGGAACCAGGAAGTCCATTGAACAACAATCACTCGAGGGCTGCCGCCCGAACTGCTCCAAGACGATCGAGGGTAGGGGCACCCCGACCGAACCACGGTCGGCCAGTGGACGGCTGTGGCCACCGACCCGTGGCAGATCCGCCGGAGCAACCGGTGGAGCATCCCTTTGCCGAGGACCAGGTGTGTCCACCGACTGTTGGGCCGCAGGCGTATGACCGCGTCCCTCTAGCCGACCGTCGCGCACCGTCGTGCTCGCTATCGGGGACTACGACGCCGGCGGCTGTGGCGGAACCGCCCCAAATTAACCTGACTAAAATGCACTTACATCGCCTGACACACGATCATGCACTTTAAGCAAGTCAACTTTGTCGTCCGTCGAATTTCATACGATAAACCACTTACTCATGATCGAGAAGCATTGCTCACACGAAGGTGAGTGGCACAGAGATTACAACATTCCCATCATATTAACATAGTTTAATAATTTATTACATCAGAGTTTACAAAAATTCAAGCAAAGTTTGCAAGGTTGTAAACAACAAAGAAGTAAAACAAGCGGAAGCTACACGACGATACATAATACCATGGCAAAGCCGACCATGATATCCATTTCAACGATCCATGCTGTCTGAGGTTGGTTTCCACTCAACCGACCAACTCGGAGGGAGTTGGGTCGGCCAAGTCAAACTGGCAACCATTTCCTCGAACTCAGCACTACCTGAAAACATAGCCACATGCAAGGCTGAGCAACTAATACTCAGCAAGACTGACCCGACAGGTGATAACTACTTCACCGACTCCTAGACGTGCAAGGCTTTTTGGCTGTGGATTTGTTTTTGCCAAAAGCATCTAAAGTTGGTCCTTACTTTCAATATTTTAGCCCAAGTTCTAAGTTCATTAACCAGTCTAGATTAGGCTGATACTAAGCAAGCATTGTTTCCAAACAATTAAAGGACAAGTATCAAGATTAATATCATCATCATGTTCCATCTTTACTCAATGCGGAATAGCGATCAAGCAGTCCTAAACTGTGAGAGGCAGACGAATCGATTTGAATTTATTAACCATGCATGGCGAACCTAATCCCACGAAGGGTCGCTTCACTTGTTAGCCATCCCCATCGATCCCTAGGCACGTGTCAGGGCCAAACTTCCCTTGGCATGCAATGCTCCACAGTCCCGGCTTCTACCGTACTGTGACCGCACTTGCACCCACATGATGCACCATGGGAACCTCGTTCCAGGGACAGCAGGAGTATAAGCCACGCCCCAGTTCAATCAGGTACTAGGCTTCCCCATCCCATACTAGTTATGAGATTATTACTTTCAAACACTTAATCACGAACGCCGACACGTTTTGACCTTAGCAACTTCATTACTACACAGACGGGGCAAACCACCACATTGGAACCATTCCCGGTCCCGTCCGTCATCCTTGTAGTTGCAGTATGAGTAAACAAACAACTCCTATAACTCACGAGTGACACGCAATCACTCGACTTTTACCGAGTCCTATTTAGCACAGCAACTACTCGACCTTAGCAGAAGTGTTCAGATCAAAGGTACTAAGTTCATGCATCTACGGTTTCAATCAACTCCTACAAACATAAATGCACAATCATAAGTATCAACATATTGCATAAATTTAAAACAGGGAAGCATGCACCGGGGCTTGACTTCAGGTTCAGAAAAAGTTAGCGGGTCTTCGGGGTCTTGATCTACCTCAGGCTCAACTTCCGCGTGATGTAGTTCTGCGGCGGGTTCCTCTTCCGGCGTAGGGTGGAGCTTGTAGGTTCCGTCGGCGATATTAGCTTCTACACGACATGCATATGCAGAAAGTTTAAAATTTCCATGCTTTCGTATGAAGGATGTAAGATATGACTTATTGCTAAGATGAAAGTGCATTTCGACCGCATTTGCTGAGATGTGTTGTGGTTTAAAACTCGGGGTTGACTTTGATGGTGATTGTGTACATATATAAGATTTCACAACTTAGACTTCACAAGGAAGGTGCGGGTCGCTTTTAGGATCATTTGGGGTTCGTTTGGAAAGTCATTTATTTCTGAATGTTTTTTGTACCTCTTCCAAAAATTACCAGTTAAGTTTACTAGGATTTATATTTCTTTATTTATTTAAAGCGGTTCATCTTCCAAAATTCATTTTCACAACCAGACAGTAACATATGACACTGAGAAATTTACAGCACCTTACTTATGTCATCAATGAGTTACTGTAAAAATTTAGGATCCATTGGACTAGTAAAAAAGAAATAAATTATTTTATTAACCAAAGGTAGCGTGTACTTAACCATTTTTATCTCAAAACCTACAGTGATTTTGAGGGTGAAACTTAATCAGTGGATTTAAGGTGCATTGCAGAGACTTAGGTGAATTTTTCATGAGTTTTAGTGAAGGACAACTATTTCCCATATATTAAGCCTATTTCTCTTTCTCTAAAAAGAAAAGTGTGTTTCTTTCTGTTTTTGACCAGGTTCTATATTTTATCTACAAACTACACTTCACAACTGACCTATTCCAAAAAGTTTCACATTTTTATCTGATAGCTTCCATTACTTATGCAACACGAAAGATTTAGCCTTAGATTATAAATATAAACCTAAAACATTGATTTAAAGTTCTACTCCAGGGTCTTAACTATTTTTCTAAGCTACCATACTCAGAAACATACACCACAGAGTTGGATTTATCTTTTTAGCATTTTTATTCGATTTACTATGATTTCAAAGGCCTAGGCAAGAAATAAAACTATAGGGTATTATTTTCAACAGTAACATGGGCAAATTATTTTTATAAGAAACTAGACAGTTCACTGAGTCCAACAAAATTTATTTGGCATTTTTCTGATTTTTCTACGATTTATGGTGCATTTACAAAGTTTAATCTAATTTCTACCAATTTAAACAATAAATCGAGGCAAACTTACGAGCTAACCCTCGCGTCTAAAGTTTAATCATGTAGGGGTCCCTAGTTCTTACGCTAAGTCCCCAGGAAAAAGATGGGAGACGCAGAGAAGTCCTTGCGGCAGCCGGCCTCCTGGGACTTTTGGCATCACTGTGTTTCAGCATTTTGGCCAACTTTGGCTAAGTTTTTCAGTGGCTTCCAATTTGAATCATGCCAAGATGTAATTGAAGGAATTGTTCTTTGATCTTAGGACTCCATCTCCTAGTAAGGACCTTTCTCGGGTTCAGTTCAACTTTTAGGGGGAACGGGCTTGCCAACATGCACGCTCTGGGTGTTCTTCCAGACTTAGCGCAGAAATGCATTTGTGCTGGTTTGACCGATTTGGCTATGTTTGATTGCATTTTTGATAACCTTTTGTGCATATTTTGGCCTAACTCTTTTAATCAAAGTTGTAACACACTTCCAGCACTACAACTTCGATTTGGGGTCTGACTCGGGTTTAGATATAGAATTGTGAGATAACAGGTTGCAAATTTCAGGAAAAATATGAATTCTAGCACTTAGGTTATTTGCAGGATTTTGATGTACTCCTGATTTGATTCTTGTTTTTGACCTTCTCCCACTCCAAATTAGCCAAAGTGGTTATTTTCAGAATTTTGATGTACTCCTAAATTGATTCTTGTTTTTGACCTTCTCCCACTCCAAATTAGCCAAAGTGTTATTAACAAAAGTTGTTCGAAATTAAAATATTTAGAACTCCTATTTGGGCAAAAATTCCAGTTTGTATATAAAATCTTAAGTTTCCTAGTTAACTCCAAAATGAGCTTTTTAGGGGATTTTTGGACCTTTCACTACCTCTACCTAGTGTCTAATGACTTTCTTAAGTTTAACTACGCCTAATTAAGGTAGAGTTGTTACAGCGGCATCACCAAATGGTGTGGCGACGACCGCACCCGCTTCGCCTCCCGCTCGTGGGCAACATCCCCGCCTGCGGCGCGCTTCCTTGACTTGGGGCATCGGAAGGTCCCCTCGTACCACACGCTTCGCCAGAAGGCGCGGCAGCGAGCTCACGGTGCCCAGTCGAGAACACGATGGCACCCCGCTCATCTCGTGCCCTGAAGAGTTTGAATCACCTCCCGACCCTGAGGGGTCGGAAGACTCAAGCTCCACCTCTACAGCTGACAGGAAACCGCCACCACGAACCCGATGGCTGATTTCTTGCTGCCTCGCCTCCCGCCTCTGGGCCTTCGCAACCTTCTTCTTCTTCCTCTCGTCCGCTGCTGTCTTCTGGGTAGCCTGACAGGCCGCGCCCTCCGACCCCTTTAGGAGGATCGGTCGGGACTTGTAGCGCTCAAGCCCCTGCGAGGTGAATGGCTCAAAATCGGTCGGAAGGTCTGGATGAGGAAGAAGCATGACGTGAGGAAAGAGACATACCAAGTCGGGAAGCCTTCAAGTTTGGAAGGGCTCCGGCATCCCACTGAGGGTCACGTCACCTCCCAACTGAACAACTTGATCGAGGTGCGCCTCGATCTCATTCTTCGGCAACTCCACTGACGACACGTGATCGGGATCCGACGGATCAGAATACTTCTACATTGGCCATGTCCTGTGCCCAAGCATAGCAATCCACCAATGGATGAAGGTGTCGAAGTTCCGTAACCCATTGAGGCCCTCCTCTACACGTTGCCGCAGCACTAGCTCGAGGACCTCCATGTGTTTCTTCTGCTTCGAAGTGGGTCCCCACACCCAGCTCTCCTGTCTCGTCGGCCTCCCTCCGGTGAACTTCGGGAACGGCGCCTCCGTCGGGTTCCGGATGTAGAACCACTTGTTGTGCCATCCCCAATTAGAATCATTGGGAGTGTACGGTGGATAGGCGACCTTGGGCTTCCTCTGTAGCGTGAACCCTCCGATCGGGGCTGGCAGGCTCGCCTTCCCCCTTTCCTCGGACCAGACTCGCCCAGAGAAGAACTTCACGAAGAGGTCCACGTGCGACTCCATTCCGAGGAAGGCCTGGCAGACGGTGACGAAGCCGGCAATATGCAGCACCCCGTTGGGGTTGAGGTGCTGCAACTCCAAACCCCAGCGGTGAAGGAGCCCGCGCAGGAACCAATGCGCGGGGTATCCAAGCCTGCGCTCGTGGAAAGCAAGGAAGGAGATGACTTCGTCGAGCTCAGGTCATGGGACGACGGTCCCCACCTCTAGTGCTCTCCAACCTGCAACTGCATTCGGCAGCAGCAACAGCCTTCTCACACAAACCTTGAGCAAATTCTCCTTCACGATGGTCGGCCTCTAGTTCAACATCGTGCAACATCCGCCTTTCCCCCTATTTAATAGGGAAGGGGTCGCGGAGCCCTGACAGAAAGGAGGCAACTAACGGAACGCGACCCTACGCGACAGGGCGTGGCCCGGGAGGGGCCCACCTACTTCTGCAACGAAACCGCAAAAAACAAGGCACGACCGCACGCAAGCGCCCCTTCGCCTTTTGAGGCACAGGAGCGGAGGGACCCACCATCAGAGCCTCCATCGAACCGAGGCCAGTAGGTAGTCGGGTCGGTCAGACAGAGTGAAGGGACCCACCGTTAAAGCCTCCATCGAACCGAGGCTAGCGGGCCACTCGGGTCGGTTGTACGGTTTAGGCATCCAACGGGAGACAGGTAAAAAAAGTGGAAATCTAACATGTAGGACATGACGACCCCGTCACGAACGACAGATATGGATTCCACTCGGGCCTATCCACTGAGGGTGCCTCGAACCTATCACTTGAACCATCGAGATAAGCAACGCTAGCTTAGCCCCTTCGGTTGCAGAAACTGCGGATAGGGTGATGCCTAAAAGTTCAACCAAGGTAACATCACCGACCCCCCGTTTACTTGCTCTATAAACAAGCACTCATTCATTCATCCATCTCATGCATGCATGCATTCATTCATGCATCATACATTCATCTCATACATGTAATCATTGCAATCCAATTGATTTGCGTCGCGTCACAAAGCAATAGCGGTTCATTCAATATGAGCTGCGACCGACCAGGGTTCAAAGGCTGGCTCGCGAAGGGCTTGAGGCCGCCTCACATCAAACAAAGTCAGGAGGAAAATGCAGATGAAGCCCAAATGGCCTTCTCCTGACTCGCTCACAAGCAGACAGGATCATCTTAACCTTCTCATTCGATCCTGACCTCGAGCCATGCCCACCGAATCTCCATGGAGGGGAGACCAGCAGACCACCTGAGTCAGTCTCCGGAACGGCTCGGGCATCTGCCAAGAGGCGGGTTAAGGAGCAATAGAATGCCACACGAGTCCGACCCCGCTACGAATGACAAACTCGGATTCCACTCGGACGTGCCCGTTGGCGAGCTCACCGAGCACATCACTCAGGCCATCGAGGCAAGCGATGTTAGCTCAACCCCTTCGATCATGGAGACCGCAGACGAAGTGATGCATGAAACTCGACCGACGCCGATCGAGCCCAACAGGCCTCAGGGGCTCAGGCCGCCATATCCCGACTAGGGAATACGACCGACGACACAAGTTGCGATCGGAATGAACACAGGCAGGCACCCCGACTTTCCAGAAGGACCACATCATCCCAACCGACAGGGACACCAAAGTCTGCGGCACCAGAAAAGAGTACCTAAGTGCTCAGCCTTCGACTGACTCTCCAGTTAGCCTCAGGCTCGGGGGCTACGCCCACCGGGTGCGCTCATGCGTACCCGGTGGAAGCCGGACTGGCAACAGATCCCCTCCTCGGGAGAAGGGCGCTAGTGTCCACTCAACTCGCTTCTGGTCAAGGGGGTACCAAAGTGCTCAACCTCTGACTGACTCCTTAGTCGGCCATAGGCTCGGGGGCTAGACCCACCGGGCTCACTCGTGCGAACCCGGCAGAAGGTGGACAACAAGCAAGTCCCCTCCTCGGGAGGTGGGCACCCTCTGCAACTCGGCGCGCCCCTGGGGCCCACGCCAGTCATCTCCTTGAGAGTTAGGCGTCAGTATCTATCTGACGCGCCCTACAGCCTCTGTCGATCATCCCCTCAAGAGCTGGGCGCCTTTACCTACTCAGGGGCTAGAACGCCTGAACCTACTCATCTGCCCTACGCAATGCGACACACAAAGGGAAAAGTGTCAAAAGTCCGGACAACAATCTGCCTCAATAGCGCGATGGGAACAAGAATCACATGTCGAATATAAGCTTTCATTAAGCTAAAAATAGGAGCCCAAAGGCTTTACAATATCATGTAAAGCGTACGAACATAGGAGCTCAAAGGCTTTACAATATCATGCAAAGCGTGCGAACACGAGAGCCCAAAGGCTTTATAATATCACGCAAAGCGTGCAAACACGGGAGCCCGAAGGCCTTACAATATCACGCAAAGCGTGTGAGTACAACCCAGGGACTACCCTATGACACGGGACCAAAAGAAACAAAAAGAGCGCATGCAATGCAAGAAAGCTACACTCGAAACCTCTCTCGTCGACCCGTCCTCGCCGATTCTTCTTCAATCTCCTTCTTCCAAGGGAGGAGCGCCGAGGGCCGAAGAAGGTAAAAGAACAGAAGCAGCTCAGCTGCAAAGTTCTCTCCTCCCTCTGTGGTGACCAGGATAAAGAAGAAAGGGCATAGAGGGAGTGCGAGAACCGTGTGCCGGACACCTGGGTAAACTGGCTCGAAGCCGCGCGCAGCTACCGACACCTACATATTGCCGCCGTGCACGCGACAGGTCAAGATGATGACCTCTGGAGATCGACGGCCTAGGGTACGAGCGCGGCATGGAGGACAAGGAGGCCATGCTTCCCCTTCCTCCTGAGGCGGTGCCCTCGTCCTCTCATCCAACCTCTCATTGCACAACGGATCTACGTTATGAGATTTCCTCTCGCATCATGGCACCCGAACATGCCGGAGGAGGCTGCGATAGGGAGGAGGAACACCTATTACAAGAGATCTTATGGCATCATGAGGAGCGGCCAAAGCCACCTATGGTGAAGAGCAAAAGTCTCAAACCTACTGGATCTACAACCCGAGCCATGGGGACTCTAGATGTGGAACCCCTCCTATTTATAACCGAGCGGCCGGTAACCATCCGGGAACGGTTACGATGCGCGTTCATGGACGCACGATAAAAGTGCCTGGCATCAAAGTGACGGTTCAGCAACCGCGCACTAAAGGTGCCTGGCTTTGAAGCGGTGGTTCGACTACCACGCAATAAAAGGCGTTGGAAATCGAGGTGAAGGTACCGGGCCACGAGGCAACGGTACGATCCCCACGCGGGAGCTCGTCCTTATCATCTTGGATATGAGGCTGGGCCCACAATGTGGCTTGCCCACTTTGCAAACAAGACAAAGACAAACAACACCCCCGTGTGTTTCTCCCTGACAGGACATTCTGACCGAAAGCCCCTTCATGGATTCAACAAAGCCCAAAAGGGGCTCAGGGGCTCCTGACGGGTCCATAGACCCGGGGTCCCCAACGGGATAACCTTCCCACAACACTTGGCCCAACAAAGGGCACCGCAATAACGTACACCTGGGCCGGGCCGGCTACGCGTAGCCAGGCCGAGGCCCCGATCCGGCCACCGGCTGACTCCTCCGACCAGGAAGCCTAGTCGGCACCCCGACCAGAAGGAGCCATCGGGGGTGAAGCCACTGTCCGACCCCAACTGAATTCTCCCGACCAACTCCTCCCGACTGGGGATGCACCGTACCGCCCGTACCGCTCTCCCTGAGCGACTCGATCGAGGCCGACTGGGACAACCGATCGGGGATGCCCGCCTGGTGTGGGCTCAGGGAGCAGGTGGGATGGAAAACGAGGAAGCGCTCAAGTCAGCCGACCGTATGCAGAACCGTACCGCGGCACGCCCTGCACACGTCTTGCACAGTGCCACCGTAAACCTACTCGCTACGACGAAGTGGCCTGACGAGGAGAACAGGGACCGAGGATGGAGGTCATACCGCACCAGGCGACGTGGGCTTCAACAAGACTAGGCAGCACCTATACACTCACTGTCTTATCTTCTCCGACTTGTAAGGTTGTTCCCTTTACTATAAAAAGGGACGGACCCTCCACTTCTGGGCACTCGGACGTTCACACATGCACTCTTACACTTTCACACTCTCACACACTTAGCGCACGTCTGAGCTCCTACCACTCTCTTCCACTGAGACGAGAACAAGGCCAGGACTCAGGCACCCCCCTCTCATACTCCTCTCGTTTGTACCCCCACTGCAAACTTTGAGCACCTGAGCTCAGGAATAAAGTCAACCGACTGACCCCGACTGGACGTAGGGCGTGTTGCCCGAACCAGTATACATCCTGTGTCATTCTGTGCTAAGCCATATCCGATCTAATGCACGGTAAAACTACAAATATTTACTTGTCGGCCAGATTTCGCACCGACACTTAGTGACCGAGCCTTTGTGGCAAGTCAAGGGACACCTTGGGAGAGACTTGGTGACCAGGAAGCAATACTCTTGTATGAGTGCTTCAACAACGTGGACTAGTGGTGGCTTAGTGCCTACCGATACCACGGGATAAATTCTTGTGTCAAGAGTTTGCTTCCCTTCATCCCCTTCTTACATTTCCGCATTACTTCTTGCAACTTGCGTGCCTTTACTTTTCTAGAGTAGTATCTTGATAGGATTGGCTATAGATTGCAAAACTTATTTTAGGATGAGGATTTCACACTAGATCAACCATAGATTGCACATCTAGATAGCTTGATCTAGTTTATATTTTGATGCAACTAGTGGAAGCCATAGGTTAAGGTTTTTAAGTTGCCTAATTCACCCCCTCCCCCTCTTAGGCTACGAGCACCGACTCCTTTCAATCTAGCATGGAGGTTTCGGCGACTACATGAGCGGGAATGTTGGTGGGTGCCACGGAAAGGCTTCGGCTTTGCTGCCGTTTGGCGGGCGGAGTTAAATCCGCTTGAGATGTGTTGAGTTCGGCATGTGTTGATGTCCCAATCCAACCGGCTGATGTGTTGTTAAGTTGAGTTAACTGCGATGGCGTGGTGCGGCATGTGTAGATGATCCAATCCAACCTTCCGATATTCGTGTTTATCTCGTCCAGTCTTAGGGCCTGTTTGGCTCACTAGTGTTAAAGTTTAACACCCGTCACATCGGATGTTTGAATACTAATTAGAAGTATTAAACATAGGTTAATTACAAAACTAATTGCACAGATGGAGTGTAATTCGCGAGATGAATCTATTAAGCCTAATTAATACATGATTTGACAATGTGGTGCTACAGTAACCATTTGCTAATGATGGATTAATTAGGCTTAATAGATTCGTCTCGTGAATTAGAATAGGGTTCTGCAATTAGTTTTATAATTAGCTCATATTTAGTTCTCCTAATTAGCATCCGAACATTCGATGTGACACTGTTAAAGTTTAACACCTCGTATCCAAACACCCCTTTAACTTTATCTTCTTTTTGATATAACTTCGTTTAAAAAAGTTTTAAATCCGAACTCTAAGCGTGAATGCACTGCATCAACCAACCGATCGAACAATAAGTGCACTTCAAGGCACGGCCATACACACAGCTTCAGCATGCAGAAATAGACTAGCTAGCATCATCCCATCATGGCACTGAACAGTGAACAATACTTGCTTCATGCATCGACCACGAGAGCCTCTGGAACGAAGTGGCGGCATGGCGACACGAGCAATCGCCATGGCGAACGGATAGAGGGCAGCGCGTACGCATCCGTGGGGAAAACGCACACCTACTCGCCGTGATGTGCCCGTGACCTGGCGCGCGGGCCCCACCGGTTACGGATCAGCACGAGAGCTCCGAGCTCGTGAGGCACGCATGGACGGTCGCCCCCCGAGACGTGCCGCCCAGCTGGCCCGCGGCGCCTCCACGTGGCGCGGCCGCGCGCACGGCCTGGCCACGTTATAAGCCACGCGCGCCGGCCGTCGCCGCACCTCCTGACCGGGCGCTCGCCTCTTAACGCTTGCTACCGCGGCGAGTCGGCAACAGCTAGCACACACTTGGTCTCGGCGAGTGACAGAGAGAAGCACAGCAGAGACGAAGGAGAGGTAATCGAGGTAGCAACCAGCTGCAAGCTAGCAGGTAGCTTTGGATCGGCGCCGAGATGAGCACGGGCGCGCGGCCGGGGCGGCGGTTCACGGTGGGGCGGAGCGAGGACGCGACGCACCCGGACACCATCCGCGCCGCCATCTCCGAGTTCCTCGCCACCGCCATCTTCGTCTTCGCCGCCGAGGGCTCCGTCCTCTCCCTCGGTACGTATGCATGGTCTCATTGACAAGTGATGATCGATTATATGCACATATATACATGCGGTGCCCGTGCATGCAGGGAAGATGTACCACGACATGAGCACGGCGGGCGGGTTGGTGGCGGTGGCGCTGGCGCACGCGCTGGCCCTGTCGGTGGCCGTGGCCGTGGCCGTCAACATCTCGGGCGGGCACGTGAACCCTGCCATCACCTTCGGCGCGCTCATCGGCGGCCGCATCTCCCTCGTCCGGGCCGTCTTCTACTGGGTGGCGCAGCTGCTGGGCGCCATCGCCGCGTCGCTGCTCCTGAGGCTGGCCACGGGCGGGATGCGCCCGCCGGGGTTCGCGCTGGCGTCGGGGGTCGGCGACTGGCACGCCGTGCTACTCGAGGCCGCCATGACGTTCGGCCTCATGTACGCCTACTACGCCACCGTAATCGACCCGAAGCGGGGCAGCGTGGGGACCATCGGGCCGCTCGCCGTGGGGTTCCTGCTGGGGGCCAACGTGCTGGCGGGCGGGCCGTTCGACGGCGCCGGGATGAACCCGGCGAGGGTGTTCGGGCCGGCCCTCGTCGGGTGGCGGTGGAGGCACCACTGGGTGTACTGGCTGGGGCCCTTCCTCGGCGCTGGGGTCGCCGGGCTCGTGTACGAGTACCTCGTCATCCCGTCCGCCGACGCCGCCGCGCCGCACGCGCACCAGCCGCTCGCGCCGGAGGACTACTAGCTAGCCGCCGGCCGCCGCGGTGGCGTCTCCTTCCTTAGTCCGATCGGGTCTTGTGTTTGTTGTGCATGTGTCGGGACAGTGTGTGCGTGTGTGTTTGCATTATATTTTGTGTGTCGTGTGAACCAGTTAATAAGGGGCCCGTACGCTACGTACCCTGTTGATTGCCCCCGTGTTTGGAGACGGTGAATCAGGCGGTGTACATTGCACGGTGTGAGTAGCAAGCGTGTAATAAAATCCGAGGTAAAAGGAGCAACACTACTTGTATATCTGTGTGACTCTTGTCTGAGTCCTTGTTTACTTCCCTCCAAACTCCCAACTTTGACACTATGCAAAAAGAAGATTCCCCATCACATCAAACTTGCGGTACATGTATGGAATACTAAATGCAGACGAAATCAAAAACTAATTGCACAGTTTTGTTGTACTTTGCGAGACGAATCTTTTGAGCCTAATTAGTCAATATTTGAACAATAATTCACAAATACAAACGAAACGCTACAGTGTCGTATTTATGGCAAAATGCTAATTTGGCACCTCCCACTTGGGAAGTAAACAAGGGCTGATTATCTGCTGGATGCTTCTGGGCTCTAGCATCGAAGTCTGCTCTCCTAGGAGTACCTTGTCGTAAGCTTCTCTAGATTGCCCGTTCCATCTTCCTTTTTTTGTTTTTGACTGACTGACTATGTGTTTAAGTGTAACCTTGTAGCAAGATCACCAATGGGTTAGGAGAAGCTAATAAGCAACGGTGTACCCAGACAGAGGAGCCGGCTAAAACCCATGGCTTATCCACGCCATGCGGTCCGAATGGGGAGCAAAGGGCGGTCCGAATGGGGGAGCGGAGGTTATATCGGATATGTATATAAATGTGGTAATTAATATCACAATTAATCTATTGGATATGTATATAAATATGGTAATTAATCTATTGGATATGTATATAAATGTGGTATGCGTAGAAAATTATATGTACAATTAATCAATTGGATATGTATATAAATGTAGTACAAAGTTAATTATCTATAGTTAATTACCCATTGAATATGGGTGAGCTTGGGGAAGGTGAGCTTGGGGAGGGTGAGAGTGGATAATAATTATTTAGATTTGGATGTGAACAAGAGGGTGCGGTTGGATGTTGCCGAAGACCAATAACCCTCGTCTACGGCTCAGCAGAGCTGCCTTCTCCCCCGCGCCGCCCTTCAACCTCATCTCCAGCGGCTCCCGCCCCCGGATTCGCCTCCACGATCCACTGCCGTCATAACCCAACTCCGCCTAGATGCTGGCCGCGACGCCCCCGCCGACTCCATCACCGACGGCCGGCAGCACCCCACCGTCTTGCCACCCCACCCACGACCTGCCGCCGCGCTAACGTGGCGACCTTCCCCGTCTCCTCCACCATCTCCGACAAGCTACAGGCATGCTCCCGCCCAGTCCCTAGCCCACCGCTTGTCCACCTGCCACCCCCGGCTGGCGATGTCCCTGCCGTCGCGCTACGTTGCCCCGCAACCCGCCTCCGCCGCCAGACCTCCCTGCCTCCTCCCCCTTTCCTAAGGCCGCCAGCCATGAACCTCCCCTCAGCAACCCCGAACCCCCAAAACCCGAAATCCTAATCCGGATGCTCACCGGCGGGGACGCCGCCATGCCGCGCCGCCCCGACAGTGCGCTAGAAGGCGACACGCGGCTATTTTGTCGCCGCCGCATTCCCCGGACATTTTCGGGCTTTTCTTCATGCGCTCATGAATAAAACGGTGAGGCGACCCGCACGGAGGACCTTGGATGCGGGGCCCACGCGGCTCAGGCGGCGCGTCGAGGGACGGGCATAAGAGCAAGGAGAGTGGCTAGTATGTCGGATGCGATCATACCAGCACTAAAGCACCGAAGCAGTTCCAATTCTTCCCCAGCGGCGGAACAAGAGTGGGTTTGACCATACCTCCCATTAGCAGGCCTACTGCTGGCGTCGGCTGGGCATGAGTTGGGGAAGAATTGGAGTGTGGGTGACAGCAAGCAAAGGGGAGAAACCGAGCAAGGGATGTCTGAACTCTGAACGAAGTTAGGAGAGGCCACATGCCCTCAAACAGTCTGAATCAACATACATCTGAGTTTTTTTTTTTTTTTTTGATAAAGACATACATCTGAGTTAGGAGTAAGACGGAAGTCCCCTTCATTCAGACAGTCTGAATGAGACAAGTTTTACCAGGAAATCCCATTCACACAAGCCCTCAAACAGAAAATCGGATTCAAAAAAATGCAAGCCCAACATACCAGAATCGGGGGATTAAAGCAGATTTCTCAGTGATTTCGCAGGTTACAACTTCATGACTGGAGAGTAAAATGAGGCTGGTTAGATAAACAGAATAAGATATATGTCACTATCTTTGCAGCAAGGCTTTGAAGAATCTTATACACATTATTCTAATTTTTCAACATACATCCAACACAGGCAGGCGCTTCCTTGGCCACAAGTCTATGGTAAGAGTGGGAACAAAAAAATAAAAAAAATTCATGTACAGGTAAAACGTCAATCTCTCGTTTTCCTCCAGGTAAATGCAGGCTCCAACACCGTCCTGATGGGACGGACTGCATCCAGTTTGGCAAAACATGAACTCTAGTAGGGGTCAGTGGAACTTATGGTACTTTGCAAAATGCCTGGCAACCCACGGCGCGAGCTGTGTGTTCTCGGGCTCCCTCTTGTTCTTGTTGTAGTAGTCCGACCACAAGGCTGGATATATTTCAGGGTTGAAGCCGTCACGGTATACACAAAATGGTAGCCAGCCTTCGCCGTTCATTCTCCGTTTTCTTTCTCGGGGGTATGCCAAAGGAGCTTGTACGTACCTACATTGGAGGGGATTTATATTGTAAGAGTTAGGATAAGCATTTTGCATCTTGATCTTACAATGGACGGATCAGTACCTGATCCCATCGACAACAGAATCCCAACAGAAATGTGTGTGCCCAAAAACATGGCAAGCTGATCCATCTTTTCTGTTACTGTGTATATCTCTCAGCCTCCTCTCCAGGAAATCAGAGCCGATGACCTTTGGAAGGTATGGGTAATAAAGCATCCGTTTCTCCGGACACAACTCTTGCCTGCAGAATTGTACAAAGGACATCACTTTCGGACCATGAGCATATACATGCTATGCTGAAATTTTAAAGTAACACAGGAAACCCCAAATATAGTGGGGGTAAGAGAGGCCAGTAAGAAGACTTAGAATATGCTTCACATAGCAGATGGTTGTGCAATTTTAATGTAATTAGACAGTTCTCTTTTCCTCTATGTTACAGAGCATAACACGCCAAATGGCTAGTTCAGACAAAACTGGCCAAATTGAAAACCACTGCTGCAGCTATAAACTTTGTTGTTCTAAACTGGCACTTCAACAAGACAACAAAAGGAGTACATTTGCTAAGAATGGTACAGCAGTTTAAGGTGTTCTCATCATAAATAAATAACAAAATACGACAAGAAAGACACTGCAATTGCTAGGAATGATTACTAAATAAGAACGAGACACACAGTGAATTTTTTAATAGAAGGAATGTTACCCCTAAATTAAGCTCCATTGTGCAGGTGTCATCAACTTACAAATATTAAAGAGCTTACATAGATTAGATCAATTGATGTACACTAAGTAATGCAATCAAAGAATACTATCAGAACTAGGGATCAAACAAACTACAACAGGCTTCTGAACTGGAAGGTCAAGATAGGAGGAAAAAAAGAACTCACCTTGGTACAAAGTGTGAAAATGTTAGTATCTGTTTGCTGCTATTTTTTACTTCTTCAATAGCATCATGATTCTTGTCGTTCAATTTGTCAAAGTAAAGAGCAAGAGACTCATCATCATTTGCCAGGTCTGAAGGCCATTTACAAGCATGGAAATCTTTACAAGCCTGATCAAACAAAACCAGAAATTATCAGTTCATAGATACAAGGAATTTCAGGATTTATTGTGCCAAGTTCTTTAAGAAGAAACTAAGAAAGAGGGCAATGATGGCATGCCTAACCATTAAACTGTGCTTCAGTGTGTGTGAATGCAATATTTCTCATTGTACAGCATAGTATGAATACTCAGACAGTGAGTTTGTTAGTGGCCGTGATGGAAGACCTGGTTTGTGGTATCCAATTGCGCAAAATAAATCAAGTGGTCCTCTTGCTAATATGGAATCCACATAACATTGTAAAAAAGGCAAATCTAATTATGGTATTGCCACACAAGGTCAAAGAATAGGTCCTGGGTCATGTCAAGATGTAAAACACAGATGATGGAATTTCATAGTTGACAGCTCATCATCTATACCCAGAAAAAAACAAAATTTAAACTGCACTAATTGACAATAATTGGTAACACTGTAACAGTTATTAGCAAATGAGGAATATGTATTGAGGGAAAGACCATCATACCATCTCTAGCGAAGGAACGCGCACACTGTTAACGTCCTTCTCCTTGTCAAAGCTCTGGAGAGTCGAGACAACCAATTAAGAAAGATGAGAAAAGCAGGATAATCCTAAGAATGCAATGCATTGTAATATGGCTTTAATATCCACTGTTACTGAAGCAAGGAAAACTAAACGACCTTGTGATACCATGAGAACAATGGTATGATTCCCAAGTCACCTATCATTCTTGGGCCTGTATCCACACCCAGCTCACTACACGCATCAAGCAATGCAGTCAGTTTCTCCAGCGAATCCATCTGGAAGGAACAATTTGAGTAACTGAGAGAGCCTCAACAATGATACAGGAATTCTGTATTGATTCGATAAAAAAAGGTAAATGCTGTACTCAGAAGTAGAATATCGTGTACTTAATATACGCTTTAGCTAAGAATACAACCCCATATCATCCCTTTCAGCTGTGTACTAGCTAACTAGCTAACAATCTGCACAAGTTACTTAAGAGCTCTCTCTCCCAAAACCCAAAAAGTAATCTGTAGGTAGCAATTATCTAAGTGCAATGCTAACCCTTTCTGTCAGCATATAAATAAATACATTCATAAATGAAATGTAGCTCAGATGGACAGGAATGCTAGAAAGCATTGAATAAAATCAAAACCCCATTGGTATACTTTGCCACATCTAAAATTAGGCCTCTAAGCAGCTTACTAAACAGGGGCAAGCGCCAACCAGGCTGCTGCTGCTGCTGCCAAACGTTACAGTGTACCGTTGGATCAAATCCAGCTACGGCTAGCTGTATCGATGGTTCAGGGTGGACTAACCTACGCCGGAACAGCTACGGCAGGGCATTTCGTCAAACACCTTGCTCGCAGGGCATGGAAGGCGGATGGAGGAGCTGGGAGGGGAGAAGGAGCGGAGGAGGATGGACTCACGTAGCGTCCGCCCTCGCGGCGCAGCCAGAGATCGTGGTTCCCGGGCACGTAGAAGACGGCCCCGAACCGGTCCCTGAGCACCTCCATGGTGCGCGCGAAGTTGTCCCTGGTCTCGGCCACGTCGCCCGCCACGACGAGCGCGTCGACGCCGGGGCCCTCCCCGGCGCCGACCTCGGCGGGGAGGCGGCGCACCCAGTCCATGTTCTCCGGGTAGTCCGTGTGGAGGTCGGACACGACGAAGACGCGCGTGGTGGCGGCCGCCGCCCGCGCCACAGGCACCGCGGCCTGCGGCGCGGGCGCCGCCGCCGCCGCCGCGCAGCAGCGGACGGGGGCCGCCGAGCGGGGGCGGAGGCAGCCCGGCACCCGGCGGCGCCTCCGGCGGCGTTGGTGCGGCGAGGACGGCGGCGCGGCGGCGGCGTCGAGCAGGTGGTGGTGCGCCGCGGCGGCGCGGGTGGAGGAGGAGGAGGAGGCGGTGGGCAGATGCGGTGTCATGTCGGGGCGAGGAAGGTAGCTAGCTGCGCGGAGCTGTGGGGGTCGGTCGCTGCCCGCAAAATCTGAAAAATCCTTTTCCCTTTCCCCTCGCCTTCCCCTTTTTTTTTCAACGAGAGGGGCAGTTTGGCGAATTTTGCGAGGACGTGGGGTTGGGGGCGGGCGGGCGGTGGTGGTCGCTCGGCGCGCGGGTGGATATATACGGCATCGCCGCGGCGAGATGCGCTGGGCCTAGCTGGGTGTCCTCAACTCGCCGGTGAGTTGGTGGGGAGGAAGGCGGCCGCGGTGGGGTGACGACGTGGCAGCGCCGCGGGCGGTGGGTGCCTGCCTGGGTGGGGGCGCCGAGACAGGCAGCTGCGGGGATGGACTGGATAGTAAAATAATAATCCGGGTCATTAGCGGCGTCGCGATGGTTATCGCTGCGCTGTGCGGGCTACTAATAATCATTTGCCGCCGCGCC
The DNA here is from genome assembly GCF_005286985.2 of Setaria viridis. Taxonomy (NCBI): domain Eukaryota; kingdom Viridiplantae; phylum Streptophyta; class Magnoliopsida; order Poales; family Poaceae; genus Setaria; species Setaria viridis. The sequence continues at coordinate 14,802,591 of NC_048271.2, read as the reverse complement.
GCGCCACCGGCGCGACCGCTGACTGACACGGGATCATTGCGGTGCGCGTTATCATCAGATGTGATGAGAGCAGCCGTTAAGTTAATGGTTGGCGCGGCCCCGGATTGGCGGTGGCTGGCAGGTGGGACCCGTCCCCACCCAACCCCCACGAGGCAATTGCGAAGCTCGCAGCCTTCCCTTGCTGGCTTGTAGGTTATTGTTGTGGTTGTGGCCTTGTGGGGGTGGGTGCAAATATGGAGTGGAGCAGTGCATGGTCAAGCAAGCGTGGCAGGAGTACGCGTGCAGTGTGCGTCAGTTGCCGCACGATTTCGTTCACGGAACTCGTGCGTCAAAGGAGCGGCACACATCTGAACGACGTGTTGCAGGTGCCGGTTCCATGCTGTCGACTACTTTTCGGTACAGACAGAGAAGCTTGATAGCTCGATATAGAACCCGGCGGCTTTTCTTAACTTAAAATGGGCTTAGGGTACAACCCGATCGAAGTCGACGCACGTTCAACACCCTGCCAAACTGATGCTAGAAGCATTTTAATTCTGGCGAAGTCGTGTGTCGCAGGCTCGCAGCGTTAAAGGAAGCTCAACCCTCGGGAAAAATAAAAATAAAAAGGCGAAGTACACTTTTGGCTCCAAAGCGACTGGGGCGGTCACGCTATCGACCCCATAAAGTAATCATGCGAGATTAGGACCTGCCCGGCAGCTGTGTTCATACGTCAAAGAATGGTTCGCGTGCTCGTGCCCCCATTAGTATTCTCCCATTAGTATTCTTAGATTCTGTTTGTTTGGAATTAATCCACCTAAATTAAATTATATAAGTTGGATTATGCAGCCGTTCTCTTCTACCAAACTCTATGCTTGACACATGCAACAACGGCCTCTTGATAACTTCGCGGTTTCCATCTGGCAAAACTTCGTCATACCACAGTGCAAGCACTCCCTATACCTCATGCATCATCACCACCTTCCTCCGGTTGCATTGTTGCATCACCGGAATATTGTGGAATTTGCCGCTTGTGCCTTCTGCGACGCCTACGAAGATCAACACCACCTCCTGTTGCGTTGTCCCCGAGCAGCTGCTGTCTGGCGCGCCATTGGTTGGATTGCCGCCCTGCACTTGACCTCCTACCGCAACCTCTGGACTCTTTCTGATCTGTCTGACGACGCTGCCCCGGCGGCACTCTCGGCAGTCACCACGGCGGTCCTTTGGAACATCTGGAAAGCATTACATTGATGCGTCCAAAACACTTTGCAATGTTGCAGCTGATCTTTCCTATGGGCACACAGGTTTAAACGAGTCGAGCAGCTATTTTTACTTGTTTTTGTTCACAAGCCGAGCTGCTCAGCTAAAAGGCTAAAGGTCCAACATAGCGCCGAGATGTGAATTAGAAGAGTATACACTACACTAGGGTTAGAGTGTAGAAGCCATTACCTTGCGGTGAAATATTTGTATGACTATATTAAAAAAAGGTGAAGAAGTATATGGTCAAGGTCCGTACAGACCGTTAGTTGATAAAGATAGGTTCGTTTATTTCAATCGATATGTCTTTTATTGCTTACTCGGATTTCTATAATAATTGCTATCTTATTTTATTTATAAAAATTATTTAAAATTATTTATTATATTTTAAATTATACACGTGCCACGGCCCACAAATCATTATGGAAAAGGCTGACGAGATCGCCTGCACGGAGTACGTACGTTCGGGAGCTGCCCGTAAGCTCCCGCTACGTGTAATGGGTCAATCATTGGCGTGTGACGGGCATAACATGATCAGATCGTTGCGGGTTCCTCGTTGGCGCGTGGCGTGTGATCGCGCCCAACCAAGAACGTATAGTGATTGGTTTGAGACTTCCAGTATGCAGCTGCTTGAGCTCTGCTCGAGTTATCCTATCTTATCCCATTATCCCAAAAGCAAAAGCCTCGATGTTCCGTACGAGATAGTGACGTCATGCGCCGGGAATCCGCGAGCTCAGCTCCCGAACCCCGATACGTGTCTAGTCCTGCGCAGATCCGTGCGAGCCCTTTCCGCGAATTTATGTATGATCACAAACTTTGTTATGGTAATCCATGACTTAACGGTATCCTGCCATACCCTGCTAGCCTGCTACGCACGAACTGAAAACACACAATGACGCAAGAGACGAGTCCACATCACGTCGCGTCCTCCGGATAACGTTGCGCTGGCCGCTGGGAATCAAACCGGTGGATCGATTCCGATTCGTCTATCGTCCTGGGCCAGTGGGCCGCTTCTCTTTACCCGTGGGGCATCCTTGACGGGGCGCCCATGCCGAGTGGGCCCATGCTTAAAAAGCCCACGTGTACACTCTGCCCGCCGATCACGTGTGAGGGAGCCTGGGCGCTTCTGTGCTCCGGTGTGCCCATTTCCGACAAGGCGAAGGCGACACGTCGGTCGGCGTCCGTGCTGGAAAAATTCGATAAAGCGCCCCTCATCAATCATCAGTCGCGGGGGGTCTATAAATGGCGGGGGGAGCACAAGTGTTGGTCCACGAAGGCAAGGAGCGACGAAAGTCCGAGACGAAGGCACGAGTGACAAAGTCTTGATCTCGTGCGGAGTGAAGGTTTTTCTGGTTCGGGGAGGGCAGCGATGGCGGGTGGTGGCCGTCGTACTGGTCCGTCGCCGGCGAGGCTGGCGCTGATGGTGCTGCTTCTCGCGGCGGCGGTTGCGGCGGAGGCCAAGGTGGTGCACGTGGAGGAGCCGCACCGGCGGAGCATGCTGGCCAATGGCCTCGGCTCGGCACCTCCCATGGGGTGTGACCTGCAAGACCTCTATCTTCTTCTTCTTCTTCTTCTTTTGTGGTTCCTTGTGTAACCTTGGCATCTTGCCAAGTGTGAAGTGTCAGCCTTCGTCGCGCGAGAGTTGATCCGAGTCTGATTCCTGACCGCAGGTGGAACAGCTGGAACCACTTCCAGTGCGACGGCAACGGCGAGGTGGTCATCAGGGAGACCGGTACTTGCTCAGCTTCGTTTTAGGCCCCAGCTCGTGTGTTTCAGTAGCAGTCGAGCTCGCCTTCTGATTCTGAATTGAGCGGCTGGTGAAGTGATGATCTTGCTCTCTCTGTTTCTTTCTTTCTTGCTTGATTGATTGCCTCCCATGTCTCGATCATCAGCTGACGCACTCGTGTCGACCGGGCTCGCTGCTCTCGGCTACAAATACGTCAACATCGGTGCGCCAGCTCACCCCACTATAGCCTTCCCGGTTCTTCATCCTTTCCTTTTCGGCAAAATAATAATAATTCTTGCTTGAACTGGATAATCATGTGTTCTTTGTCTGTCAGATGACTGCTGGGCAGAGCCAAAACGTGATGCAATGGTAAGCACAAGCCGATTCGCTGGTGTCTGAACTTTTTTTTTTTGGAATGGTGCTGGTGTCTGAACTGAACTGAGCAGAATTAACCTTGCATGTTGTATCTTCGATCGCCGGCGGGATGCAGGGCAATCTGGTGGCCAATACCAACACGTTCCCGCACGGGATCAAGGCGCTCGCGGATTACGTCCACAGCAAGGGGCTCAAGCTCGGGATTTACTCCGACGCCGGGTGAGAAGCGATGCTCTGTCTCTGCTCTGGTCGTCAAGCGATCCCTTCGTTTCTCTTTCCTCCTGCACTGCACTTGGTGTAAAGTGTAAACCACTGTTCTCTTCTCCCGTGCGCAATTCTCTGCAGGTTCCAGACCTGCGCCAAGGTCCAGCCGGGCTCCCTCGGCCATGAGGAGCAGGACGCCAAAACTTTCGCGGCATGGGTGAGTGTACAGCACCATCTGCTGATACTACTACTTTTCATCAAACAGGAGAGGATAATGTGTGATTTGACGATTCGAGTACTGTTTCGTGTCCCGTTTCCTTGGCTCTGTCCTCGCAGGGAGTCGATTACCTCAAGTACGACAACTGCAACAACGGCGACCTCAAGCCGCTGGAGAGGTGCGCGACACAAATGGCCTGCCCTGAGCCTCCTGACTATCTGAGCGTCTCCCTGCCTGACAGTCAGATGTAGGCAGCCGAGTGAGTGTACCTGCTGACAAGTTTGTGGCGAGTGAACAGGTACCCTGAGATGAGCAAGGCCCTGATGAAGGCGGGCAGGCCCATCTACTTCTCGCTGTGCGAATGGTACGTTGCCACGGACGACGTCACTGTCCTCAGTAATCTAACCCTGAATGACTAGAATCCATGGATATCATGCACTGTTTCCTGACATGTTCCAGTGATCGATCGTATTCGTGGTTCAGGGGCGACATGCACCCGGCGCGGTGGGGCGCGGCCTACGGTAACAGCTGGAGGACCACCAACGACATCGCCGACACCTGGGAGAGGTCAGGCAGCGTTCGTGTTCATCTCCATGGCCGTCGTGTTCTTCTTGCCGCATCGCCACCGTGCCGATTTTGTTTACTTTGTTGCCTGCGTTTCACTTCAGCATGATCGCAACGGCGGACCAGAACGAGGTGTGGGCGGAGTACGCGCGCCCCGGCGGCTGGAACGGTCCGCCCGGTTTCTCCATGCCATGTGCACCACTCATTTCAGATCCTAGAAAGTGTTCTTCGATGCCATGAATTCGTCGTCTTCTTCGATGGTGCAGACCCGGACATGCTGGAGGTGGGCAACGGGGGGATGAAGAACAACGAGTACGTCGTGCACTTCAGCCTGTGGGCGATCTCCAAGGTGACATCCATTTCCTCCGCATTATTCTATCGCAGAACAAAAAAGTTAGCATTTCCTTCTCTGAACCTTTCCGTCTCATCGATGATCGAACCCATCCGATGCGTGTTCAGGCGCCGCTCATCATCGGCTGCGACGTGAGGCACATGCCGCAGGAGACGTACGACATCCTGGCCAACAAGGAGGTGATCGCCGTCAACCAAGGTGAGCGCTGAGACCATGCTGTAGCGTTTCCAGCTTCAGTGGCTCGTGTTCAGTTTACTGACGGGGAGGAGCTCCTGCCCTGTCCCGGCCTGGGACAGATCCGCTCGGCGTGCAGGCGAAGAAGGTGAGGATGGAGGGGAGCAGCGAGATCTGGGCGGCGCCGCTGTCGGACTACCGGACGGCGGTGGTCCTGCTGAACCGGCACGCGACGGACGAGGCCACGATCACCGCGCGCTGGGACGACATCGGCCTCCCCGCCGGCACCGCCGTCGAGGCCAGGGACCTGTGGCTGGTACGTAAACGCCGCGCGCGGTTCCGCGTTGGCTCGTCGGGACGTACGATCGCCGCACAGCGGATTGACATTGTTGCTGTTGTTGTCGTCGATCGCAGCACAAGACGCTGGACACCGCGTTCACGGACAAGATGGCGTTCGACGTCGCGGCGCGGTCGTGCAGGATGTTCGTGCTCAAGTCCAGGCTCCGGTAGAAGCAGAGCGCGGCGGCCCCGGTCCCGTGGACGGCGCACGATGCCGGTCGGCGGAGATGACGTGGCGTTGGTAGATATTGGGCGATTTGCTCGTACTGCTACTTGCATAAATGCCTATTAAGGATCAGGGATTTAAGAATGTGTTCCTTTTAGGGGACGATGATATACTTGTAGTACTGTACTATACATTTTTTTTAGACCTAGTACAGTAGTATACATGACTTTGCACACTGGTACCGGTGGGCCTTCTTTACCACGGCCGACGATACCTTGAAGCAAAAAGCCGGGCTGAATCCGGGCCGAGAACGCCCGATTTGGCGGCCCATGGGCTGTTGAAACGAAGTTATACGGCGGGGCTGACGACAAAAGAGCGTTAAGAGCATTTCGGCCGCAAAAGTTCAGGGATTACGCCGCTTTACGTTGAATTCCTGCAAATTTCACATGAAGTACTGAAATTCCTCCACGTAATTAGATTAAACCACGCGGCGTCGAGTGCTAACGTACCCAAATTTCTCGGGCACCAATCATAGTGCATCTCACTGGGTGATATAGGTCAAGATTGAACTCCTCAAAATACTCGAAGTCCAACGTGACAACTAACCACTGCTTGAAAAAAACAAGGGCAGCTCGCACCAAACGACGTCCTCGTCGACTGTCGTCACTCTGTCAACCACCACTCGGCTAGGTGACGGACAGCATGCTGGCAATCAGGCCAGGCTGTCTTGTTCTGAATTTTCTTCTCAGAAAAAAGAAGGCGACGAGACGGGATAGAGGATCCCAGTCCGCACAAACATTTTGTGCAGAGACCGATCGATACAGACATACAGTGCCGAACCATCTCCACCGTGCTCTGCTTCCCAGCCCAGCAGTGGCTGAGTAGTCAGTGGGCCCAGGACCCCAACCACATCCCACTGCTTTCATGTCTTCTTCTCGCGCGCCATCGCGTCGCGTACATGCTGAACTTATAAGCTGGCTGAAAAGTTAAAACGGCTGATTTGTTGTAAGAGAAAAATACTGTTCAGTGGCTGATAAGCCGACTGAATAAGCTGAAACGAACAGGATATGTCGAGGCTAAACAAAGCAAAGGAAGCCTAAGCCCTAGGCTCGCTAGCTAGTAAAACCTTGGAAACATTTGATGTGACAAGAGCTAAACTTAACACGTCCTAAACTAAACCTCACCTTATCGATATCGCTGTCTTGTCATCCATCACTTTTATAGCTGATCCGGCATTTATGTTGTGGGATGACGCTCTTCATGCTTTTGCTTATCCTTGCAAGAAACGTCGTCCATTTGCGGATAAGCAGCCCATCCAATCCAACCCATTGCTAATCGCCTGTCACTAGCAAGTTAAGGCTGCTGTGGAGGTCAAGGACAGAGACGGCGAAGGCGAAGACGACTTGTGAATTGTGATGATCCTTTTCCGTTCCGCTCACTTATTGAGCTCGATTGGGATCCAAGCGATCGAGGAGGACTCAGGAGATGATCGAGGTAAAAGCGTGCTGACGATGATGCCGACCGCGCGCGTCGGAGTTTCTAGCCCTGGCCGACACTAGCGCATAGCCACTAGCGTTTTCTAGCTCGTGGCCAATCATTGCCGATCATATATACCATGGACTGTAGCATGTACGTGGATCGATCCCTTGGCCACGAAGCCATGGTCGGTTCGATGGGATTGTGGGCTCAGGCGCCAGGTGTTGCGGGCACAGCCGCACAGGGCACACCACCTATAGAGCTTCGTTCGACTGTTCAATCGCTACCTGCTCACGCTGGCACTATGTGGATGGAGGTAGGTAGGCGATCGAGGCTAACCAACCTCGGCCGGCATGGCTGGAAACATCGTTTCGTGCACACACGTATGTGCATGATTGGAGCTAGCAGGCAGCTAGCTTGGGATCAGAGAGACGTTCCGCTGAAAATTGAAGGTCAGAGGGATCTCCACGCATGACAGAAGCTGCCACTTGGACATATAGCTACTACGCAGATCGGCATCGGCTGGGTCCGGCGGCAGTGCGCAGGTCGGCCGCCCACACCACACGACGTTGAGATTTGCAACGTAGGCAGAGTAGGATGCACGAGTGCTTCGATAAAAGAGGGAGATAAAGAGCAGCCGCGCCGCGCGCGCGTCAAACCGCGCGCGATCGGCGCCTCCTGGCCCGGCACGCATGGCAGCCAGCTCGCAGCAGCCTCGTCACCAATCCCGATCGTTGCCGGCCATTATCGCGTGGAGCTAGCGCTGGCGTACGTGTATCATCCTAGCCCCATTCCTTGGCCTTGAGAAGCAGCACATCAGTACCGCGTGCTTGAAAGACTAGTAAGACGCAGCTCCTAGTCTCCTACCAACCGGCATCGTCGTCACCTGTCAACCACTCGATGATGGAAGACACGCCGCAGTCAATCAGGACAAGTTTTTCGCTTCTGAGCATTTAAGGGTCTGTTTGGTTCTAACATATTAAAGTTTAACATCCGTCACATCGGATGTTTGGATATTAATTAGAAGTATTAAATATAGACTAATTATAGAACTAATTGCACAGTTGGAGTGTAATTCACGAGACGAATCTATTAAACCTAATTAATCCATGATTTGACAATATGGTGCTACGGTAACCATTTGCTAATGGTGGATTAATTAGGCTTAATAGATTCGTCTCGCGAATTAGCACAGGGTTCTGCAATTAATTTTATAATTAGCTCATGTTTAGTTCTTCTAATTAGCATCCGAACATCCGATGTGATACTGTTAAAGTTTAGCAGCTCGTATCCAAAAGGTAACAGGGAGATACGAAGAATCCCGCTGAGTACAAACTAAAAGCATTTCGGGCAGAGATACACAGGACCGTCACTCTTCACAGTGCATGTATGCTTTCCAGTTCCCAAGCAGAAGGCTCGAGAGTCAAGGGCATGTTGCTCTTGTCTCGTTCAGTCCTTCCCCTTTGCTTTGGGACACCGCATTATTCCCGTCGCAATGCCAAACAAATCCAAGGGTGGTTACTAGTGGCTTCTTCCATTCTGGTCAGTTTTTTTTCCTAACAGAGAGCAATGGGACAGTTGGCTAGCTAGCTAGCGTTGCCTTTCAATAAACTCTCCTTGCATCACTTTGTGCAGTTGTAGCTGTGGGGGCTGGCCACATCGCGGCATGATGAGTTCATGGCTGATGGGCATTCTCTCAGAAAGATGCTGAAACTTTATTATCCTTGGGTTGGCTGCTATGAGAGTTTCAACATTGCGCGCGGATGAATGGATGATAGAGCCATAATTGATTGCCGGTTACAAGCAAATCGATCCAGAAGTGGTACGTAGCCTCTGAAGCCGAACGACAGAGACGCCAGCAAGCAACGATGAAGAACGAAGCCTGGTACGTACGGTGATGATTACCCTTTTTTCCCGTTCCCTACTTCCCTTGTGCTCGAGCGGGCTGGGACATACAGGTGTTGAGCTTCCAAGCCAGACAGCGTGCATACGATGAGATCGATGGCGCCTCCCCGACACTAGCCAGACCGGTCTCAGCGCCAATCATCACATCGAAGAAGCAGCGCAGGCGTACGTGTATGAGGCCTGGTTTGGTTCCATTTGCTTATTTTTAAGCAAGTGTCACATCAATGTTTAGATACTAATTAGGAGTATTAAACGTAGACTATTTACAAAATCCATTATATAAGTCGAGGCTAAACGGCGAGACGAATCTATTAAGCTTAATTAGTTCATGATTTGATAATGTGTTGCTACAGTAAACATTTGCTAATGATGGATTAATTATGCTTAATAGGTTCGTCTCGCTGTTTAGCCTCCACTTATGTAATGGGTTTTGTAAATAGCCTACGTTTAATACTCCTAATTAGTATCTAAATATTGATGTGACACTTGCTTAAAAATAAGCAAAGGGAACCAAACACCCCCTGAGTGTATCCTTAATTGGTTCCTTGGCCTTGAAGGCATGGTCGGTTTGATCATCATCAACTGTTTAATCATGGCCACTTTGATTGAAGAATCATGGGCTCTTGCGTGCCAGGGTTGTGTTGCATGCACAGTAGGTGTATAGTAGGATGCACGAGTGTCTGGATAAGGAGACCGATGACGTGGTGCAGGCTCAAGCTTCCGTCGAGCGAACTAGAGTCAATTTGAGCGAGCATGCGTCGCGGCCCATGTCGGACAAGGACACGGCGCCGGCGGCTTGCTCGAAAATGATGGGTCAGTGAGAGGATAATAATACGCGCGAAAAGGCTAATATCGCTCCTTCTCGGATGCAAAGTTTTTGTGCAGTTTTAACTTTTATCTAAGCGCTGGAATGGAGATTTGAACCTGCGTCGTCGTTCCGGGGTGCATCCGTGCATGCCATGACGCACGGTGCGCGTGTACTCCGTGTAGCCGGCTGCCAAGGCCGCGCCGGACCGGCGGACCGTCGCGGCGCGTATGGCAACCACCTCGTAACGTATGTATTAGCCGGGCTCCAGCCCGGCTCCGGCCGGGCGCGCGCGCGTTCCTCTCGATCGCTCTCCTCCGATAGCTTCCGCGGCGCCGCGGCACGCGCGCGACGGCGCGAGTGCGAGAACCCTGGCATCTCTGCCGCCCTGGCGTGTCTGCCGCGCCGGGGCCCGTCCGGGCGGGATGGCAGTGCCGTACGTCACCCGCTGCCAGAAGCAAGGGGCGCGCGCGCAGCGCATGTGTTGGTGGAGGGGCGGGGTCGGCGCGCGCGGGCGCAGGTGCGCCCTTGCCATGCAGGCGCCTGCGCGCCGGTGCCGACTCGGCTCTCCGCTACAGCACAATCGGCGGCGCTGCTACGAGACGGAAGCCCCAACCAATCAACCCCCAAAAAAGAAGGACGCCGACCTAAAAGAAACTACAATGTACAATCCCCTCCCACTCCTAAGGTTTCGTGCAAGCAATCAAAGCGAGTCACGCTCCAGTCATCAGCATCGATTGGTTTCGTCAGTCGTCACCCTGCTGGATTCGTCACCGATGCCAACCCATCCGGCCATCCGGCCGGCCGGCCTTTGCTTCGATCCCCAAGGATCAGGATCAGATAGGGGGCGTGTGGCAGCCTGCTCCGGCTCAGCCAGCCCATGAGCCAGGTTCTGACCAGCTCAGCCAGGCTGACGAGATGCAGAGATGTTGTTTGACAATTTTGTATTTGGTGGGTCTGGCTCATTTAAAACTTTGTTTATTAACTTGTACAAATTGGTGGACTCACCTTACATCCTAGCTGTGGCAGACTTAGGGCCTGTTTGGTTAGCATTGCTTATAAATAAGCAACTTATAAATAAGCAAATAAGTTGCTTATAACCCAAACACCCTTGCTTATAGAGTTGCTTATAAGTTGTTTATGCATAAGCAAATAAGCAAGTTTGGAGCTGCTTATTTTGCTTATGGGGTACTCTTTACCCCCTACCCTTCCCACTTTTCTCTCTCTCCTCCCACTTTTCTCCTTTCCCCAGATCCCCTTCTCTCTCTCCTTCTCTCCCCCGGCCCGGCGCTCCCACCCCGCCCACCGGTCCCTCCCCGCCGCCGCCCGCCGCCGCCGCTCCAGCCCGCCGCCGCCGCAGCCCCTCCCGCCCGCCGCCGTCGCTCGCGCGCGCGCCCCCGCCGCCGCCCGCCGCCGCTCCCGCCCGCCGCCCGCCTCGCGGGCCTCACCGTCCTCGAAGGCGAGGGCAGCCTCACGCTCCGCACCGTGGCCCTCGACAAGCTCGACGGCGAGGCCTACGTCAACATCCGCAAGGGCAAGGTCATCCCGGGGTACGAGCTCTCCCTCACCCTCTCCTGGGAGGCCGAGGCCGCCTCCGAGTCCGGCGCCGCCAAGGTCGCCGGCGCCGCCGAGGTCCCCTACCTCGCCGACGAGAACGCCGACGAGGACCCCGACCTCCGCGTCACCGTCCGCGGCGACGAGACCCCACTCGCGCGCCGCGCGAAGGACGCCTTCCTCGCCCGCGGCAAGCCCCTCGTCCTCGAGAAGATCCGCGAGTTCGTCGCCGCCATGGCCAAGGGCGGCCCGGCCAAGGACGAGCTCGAGTCCAAGAAGACTCCCGCCAAGGCCGGCGCCGCAGCGCCTGGCGCCGCCCCGGCTGTGAAGAAGGAGGAGCCCCCCGCTCCTGCGCCGGCTGCGAAGGAGAAGAAGGCCAAGGGGAAGGACAAGGAGGGGTTCAAGACGATTGAGATGACGGAGAAGTTCTACTGCCGCGCCAAGGACATATATGAGATCTTGATGGATGAGAACAGATGGAAGGGGTTCACACAGAGCAATGCGAGGATCAGCAGAGAGGTCGGTGGGGAATTTAGCCTATTTGATGCAGTAGGCAAATGTGAGGGTAGAGGGAAATGGGATGGCAGGGGCAAATGTGTCAATAGCAGTCTCATTTATTGCAAATAAGCAACCCAAACCAAACACCTAAGACTTATAAATAAGCAACCACAATAAGCAAATAAGCAACTTATAAATAAGCATCCATAACCAAACAGGCCCTTACCACGCTCGCCCATGCCGCACCTCACGCCGCAGCTGCTTGCCGCGCTCGCTACCTCCGCTTGGTGCTCGCGCCACCAGTCACGCACCGCTGCTCGCCGCCCACCACGGCCACTTGCCTGCGCCGCACAACCTGCTCCCACCAGGGCTTCCTAGTCAACGAGCTCGCCGCCACCACTATCGCTGCGAGGAGAAATCGGGGAGCGCGAGCGTCGTCATCCCCCTCGGCCCTCACAAACTTGCTGCCGCCACCACCAGCAAGGGAGCCGACATTGCTGTAGATGCCGGCTCGGCCCTCTTGACACTGCCCCTTCAATTTCTTCCTCACTGAGCATGGGGCGACGGTGGCGCATCAGCGAGGCTGCACGCATCCATACATCGTCATTGGTGTGGGCTGGGCGGCCGTAGGGGAGCTCCGGCAAGGGGCACGATGGGTAGAAGTTGACAGCCATGTGATGCTCCTGCTCGCCCATCGTCTCCTTCATGTAGCTCGGCTCCAGACCCAGGCTCTCCAAGAACCTGAGCTCCCGAACCTCCGTGCAGTAGTTGCTCATCATACGCCTGCGTGCCATCAATCTCAGAAATACAACTACTACTTCTTTCAATAATCGAAGAATTTTAGCTTGTGCTTGAGCTCGTCCCTGGTGGGTGGCGGGCCGGCGGTTCCAGGAGGTATGAGCTCAGCTCAACCGCGAGGCGCATGGCAGGAGCTTGGCCAGCGGCGGCTTGGCCGGCGGGGTGGCTGAGGGCGCAGGTGGCGGGCACACAGGCAGTCTCCAGGACGAAACGGTGATGGTGCTCGGCTGGAGGCCATGGCACGGCAGCGCTCCAGCGTCGAGACGTGCAGGGCTGGGTCGCGAGGCACCGGAGATCACCGTAACGCTACTGCTTGGGCCGACAGAGCCTGCACCGCGTGGAACGGTCGATTTTGGCGTTCCACGCTATGTAGGCTGGCTGGCCTTTTTTTTCACCATCTCAACCTGATAAGTGACCTCATCCAAGCTACCAAAAAGCTAACCTGCACCAACTAGGCTCATCCGGGCTACCAGACGAGCCATACACTAGCCCCGCCTTGCACTTCTCACATGGATCGGAGTACGCTGCAGCTCAAACGTGCGGGAATGCAGTGTTGTCCTGTCGAAGGTACCAAGACTCCGCCTGTCACTGGTTTGGTTGGCCCCTTGCCTTCTGTAGATGCTAGCATCGTGCCATTTTCCGTGACATCAAAACCGCAGTGAGTCTAATTCAGGCAAACTATGGAAGATCGGGAATGGGAAATTGATTCGTCATTGAAATTCGACTGATTAATTAATTAATTCCTTGTGATATTCCACTAGCGTGGAGACTGGTGAAAAGCAGGACTCTCCGGCAGTGTTGAAATTCTAGCAGATTTTGTACCCCCTTTCGCGGATTTGTTGTCAGGGAAGCGAAGTCGGCGTACGTATCTATCCGGTGCTTACAATCACCACCAAGGGATCAACGAATGATGGAGCACCCTCCAATAGCTGAAGATCATCACGCTTTCGGCGTTGATGCTCCCCACGATCATGCAGATTACAGAGGTGAAACCACACTCCCAAGTGCACTCATAGATCCACAAGTGATAGACATCAACAATACTACTGTAATGTTTTTCCTCTTCATTTTGAGCGAGATGATAAGCATCGAGTTGATTGCTACACCACCACATCGCTCTCTCTCTCTCTCTCTCTCGTCCAATAATGCAGTGCGCAGCGCAACGTTTTCAAGCAACCAAATAAAAAATCACCCAATCCAAGGCCTTCTTATCTATCTGCACATTTGCGGCTGGCGATGGGACTCCTCCCACGACGCTACCAAGTCAACAATGCGCTGTTCTGCCATTTTTATCCAAGGTGTTGTTGGCCAACTCCGTTTTTCTGTGTTTTATCGCAGCATCTGCCCCCCTCTCCTTTTCGTTTCACGTCACATCCGCTACAAGCTAGAGACCACCATCGGCACGCAGTGGACACCTCGATATGGTTACTTACTCGGATTTGTTAATGGGGAGGAGGAAGGATTAGAGGCCAAGCGATCAGGTGATCAAGTGACGACATCGTCCACTAATGCGACTCGGAGCGGCGACCAGGGGCCGGGATCACCGATCGATCACTGCCCACTAGCAGCTCTGCTGCAGCGAACCCCATCATTAGCCACCGGTAATGATGGTCCGAGCTCTGAATCTCTCTGAAGGTCTGAACACGCTCCATGGATATCCGGCTCTCCAGGAGCAGCAGATGGGATCCGTGGCTGGAGAGTGGGGACAGAATGGCCTTGTCCCTATGTCGTGCGTCAACGTCCGGTTTTACATGCCCATCTTCAGCGCCGCCGTGTATGCCCACTCGGGTGGCCGCCATGGCGAGTGCTTTTGGGTATGCACGCATTGGAGTCCTATATATGAAACGATGATCATCGAGCATTACCAGTGGTAGCAAAGCTTCTGGTTTTATTTCGTTCAAAAAAGCTTCTGGTTTTATCATCAAGCATTAGTCAGGGGGATTAATAAACATAATTGGTCCCCGGAAAAAATAAACATAATTGATTAGAAAAGTGGTTATAGTTTGTTCATTATTTTTATAAAGTCTGCACTAACTTTTTGAGCACCAGATTCACATGGAGGTCGGTACACAGTGTGTTGGTCGAAACTGGCATAAAAGGCTTGATATACTGAATAATAAAAAGCAAAAAGGCCACCTAAGGGAAATGTTTGCATTAGAGATAATTTAGTTGACCACTTTCAACCTCTCCAAAAGATTTTTTTTTTGAAAATAACATCTCCAAAAGATCACACACTAAAAAAAAGGTGAACCCCGCAGCACACCTGCATGCATGGCGCCGAAAAGGAGAAAAAAGGTCGGAAATTGTTGCTTGAAAATCGTCGCTTTTGCTCTGGGTGCGCAGGAAAGGGGATGGGTGGGCTTTTCCCCGAATTAACAAAGTCACTAGTACTAAGTACTAACCATGAGGTGATGAGGATACAAACACAAAAGAGATGATGAAGTTATGAACTGGTTAAGTGGTTAGTGATCGCACCTCCTGAACAACCTTGCCCATTTTTATAAGCAGCTGACGTGCGCTTTGCCATACGATGGGGGCCTGGCCCTTGCTTTGATTCATCCGTCCTCTGCCCGAATTAGCGGATGAATTTGTCCGGGCACGAAAAGCACGTACCTTCTGTACGAATTCCTTTGACGTCCTGGGCCTTTAGTAGTGTTCTATAGTGTTGCGGTCCTAAAGCTTCTATTTCTAGCGAAAGTGGTTAGTATACCTGATCACAGATTAACAGATGCAAAGCATGTTTGGGATTGTCATTACATTGGCCAAACTTTGGTCGTAAATATTTAAGAACCATATGGATTGAAACCGCGAAATAGTTTTGAAGATTGCAAAACTCGATAAAATACTCTGTATTGGAGAACAAGATAATACTCTGCACCCATGGTTACATATACTTGATTAGCAGGGTATCCCTCAACGACACGACTGCCCATGATCCCGTGAACTGTATGCGTGCCACCGACTCCAAGTATATGAACCCTGAAACATGCCAGGACAGTGTAGGAATACGAGATCAGAAGATTTTGCGTGTGCCGTGGCCCATGGCATCACTCGTCCCGTCCGGCCGGCCGTCCCTGAAACTGTACGGTACGCTGCTACTGACGGCTGGGCCCCATACTGATCAAACGATCGATCGTTCACGCCGACGCGCGCCAGCTAGTGCTAGACCGATTGGTGGACGCAAGAGACGAGCTGGCCCACGACACAAGTCAAGCAACGCAGAACAAATAATAATAATAAACGAAATAAAGAGGGAAAAAAAGGAATTAGGCACTGACACCGTGGGACCCATCACGGCCGTACCCGGGGCTATATAAAGTCCCCGCCCAGTAACCGCGTCCCCAATCCGACGACGCCCCAACCCCTCCTCCACAGTCCCCTTCCCGTATTAACTGACGCTCGCTGCTCTGCATTAGCAGCAGAGCTTGCCTGCCGTGCCGGCCATGGCGCGCGGCCCGAGCTCTTCGTCGTCGATACTGCTGGCGCTCCTCGTGGCGGCGGCCGCGGCCGCCACCGCGACCGAGGCGGCTAGGCTCCCCGGCAACTGGACGGAGGAGCTGCGCGGGGCCGCGAGGCGTGCCCGGCACGGGCACGGGTACGTGTGGCGCCACCGGCGGCGCGCCTTCGAGAACGGCCTCGGCCGGACGCCGCAGATGGGGTACGTACGCACGCACGCCTCGCCGCCGGCATTGCGGCCTCCCCGATGCCCGCTCTGCATCACTGGTTGCTGCTTTGTTACATCGAGTGTTTTTTTTTTTGGTTGATCTTGTTCGCCGTGCTTGTCGTCCGTCGCTCGGGAGTGGCACGACCAGCCAAACTCCTGAGATGGGCGGAGGACGGTGGCTGGGGCGGAGATAGCGAGGGGAAAGTGAGGCGAGCCGCTGCTGGCGGAGCCGAAACTTTTGGGGGGAGCGAGGGAGGGAACGGACATGTCCTTGGCTTGCGTCGGAAGCGAAACGAGAGACGGTGTCAATCCCGTTCCGGAGAGCTCTGCTTTCGACGCCGGCCCATTGTTAAAGCCCCTTTTGTTCCTTGCCTTTCCCTGTCCGTCTCCGCCGATAGATTCTTGCTTGTGGACGCCGGACGGCAGGATTACTTGCTGTTTAGGACGCGGCCGAGGAGGAGGGAGGATTGGGTGAGCGCGGGCGCGGCGCACGTGGCTGACCCTTTTTTCCCCGTCTGCCCTCCGTCCTTTTCACCACGTACTGCCTCAATGCGCGCAGAAAATTCGCAGGCTACCACGTCGAACATCGACTGATCATGTCGCGGTTAAAAATTTCCATTGGGCCGTAGCGTGTGACGCCGTGGAAGGGAAACTCTGATGGGGAAACCGGTGGTAGATAGGAGAGGTCGGGACTAGGGAGCACGTCCACGGAAATGGCGAAAAGATGCACCCTTTTTTGGTGCTTTTGGCGGCAGAGGCCTCCCTTTGCTTTCCCTTTGTTTTTCCCCCTGTCGCCTTTCCTGCCCGTCTTTGGAGCCTCTGCCACCGTGCCGGCATGATTCAACTGCTCGGTCTCGAGTGCGCAAGCCAACTTGTCCAAGTAACCAGTGATAAAGTTTAGCACCTTTATGCACTAGTCCATCCAAACGGAATGGTTAATGACTTGTGAAAAGACAAAAGGAGAGGGAGAAAGGAAAAGTGAGGAGATAAAAGGGCAAAAGTGACATTTCATAAACTTCATATCCATCTCACCGTGCATGACGTACCAAACGATAACCTACAGGTCTCCCTGTTGTTTAAGTGCAGTATTAATTACTTTGGGTTCGGTAATTTCTGTGGATGCGCGGCTAGTATTTCGCATGGCGAGTTTTTTTTTGAGCCACTGCTGCTGTTAACCATGACCGTCAGAGTCAGACAACAGCAGCAGGGGTCAAGCATGTCTGCAAATCATGCTCGCATCACGTGTGCTAACACTGATTTCTGCAGTAAATAATCAGCTACTAACTCTGGTCTCTCTGGTGACGAAATGCGTGGGGTTAGGTGGAATAGCTGGAACCACTTCGGCTGCGGGATCAACGAGAACCTCATCAAGCAGACAGGTACGCCTGCTCCTCCTGCCCACTCCACAATCCACCCCCTTTTCACTCTCGGCTGATTGCTCTCCTCCCCAACGAAATGAACATCACGTAAAAATTGCCCTAAAAAAAGATCACATAAAAAAAAAATCTTTTGCGTGTTCTCAGAAAGAAAAAAAAATAGGCGAAAAAACTTTTGCATGTTGGCATAGAAAAAATGGTCTTATCCGCGAGGTCGAGTCTGTGCGGTCTATCCCTTTCAGCTTTTTGGTGCCTGTTTGTTTAGCAGATCCGATCGGTTAGCACCCTGTTGTCATGTTAGCATCGGAAAATCCGGCGATGCGCGCTTGTGCACGAGAGAATTTTGTTCGGTCGCGATCGCCTTTAAACCCCCCTTTTCTTAAAAAGGACGACCGGCCTTTTTTTAGTTTGTCTGATTTAGAGGCATGATGGAGCCTGTGTCATTGTGTCCAAGCGTTTGTATCAACGTCACCGATAGTGGGGTGGCCTGTGGCCAGAAGCTCACAACGCTCCAAGGAGAAGAGTGCAAGAGGTGTCGGTGATACGTGTGATGGGAGAATCTTGCATGTCCTTCCCGTTTTACACGGCATTACTGATTACTGAAAAAAGGAAGAAGCTGCAAATGATCCATGAAAGCACAAGACGCTAACTTTTAGCTTGAACCTAAACAAAAATGGTAGTAAAATCTCTGGAGCACATGAGCTTCACAAGGACCAATTGGATTCACGTAGGAGGAACGAGGGAGCCACCCACCACTATAAGCAGGGTATTTTGGCCCCGTGGTACTGGTAAAACCACCCTGCAGACCGTCCTGCCGTCACCGTCAGCGACAAGACGCGGATCAGCAAGCCAGCCAATCAGAACACGGGGCGCAAGGCTTACCGAGGCTGACCGGCCATCGGATGCCGCGAGTTCTCACTTCTCACCACCGCGCCCGATTGATGTCGGCCGGGAAAAGTTCCAGTTCCTGCAGAGTTGTTGGGTGTCACAGCTCGCGGGCAGCAAATCGAAGTGGCGGGTCATGGACGGGGAAGGAAGACGACAACCAGATTCGCTGCACCGCACATTGCCAGATTCTCCCTACCCCCCTCTCGTTCCTCCATGTCCATGCCCTTCAAATTCATAGCCAATCTTTATTCTTTCAGCACCGGCCGGATCAGATCTGGGATGCTTTTGCCTTTAACTCCTGCTCAAATTGTCTGCGCCAATGAGTAATGACTCAGTGCGGTAGCTCAACTGTTGTTCAGCTACATGCTTACTTCAGAACTTCAGAGTTCGGACGACCTGTTAAAACATGTTCAGGGTTAGTATGTAAGGAAGGTGGGTTATCCAGCACAAGCATGAACAATGTGAGTCCATAGCTATTGCAATAGCATCCTCTGAAAAATGAAAGGAATTCAGTTTTAAAAACAGAAAAGTAAGTTGTAGAAGAAATATGAAGGGACTACAAAGGGAGAGGTTCCATTGCCAGAATAAATTGCGCACCAAAATTTTATATGCTACTTTTTAGTGAGGAGAACCCATACCCATAAGGCTGATACGTTGACAAAAGGGCTCCACTGATTCTTTCGCTTGTCCCTTGGCAAAAGAATTAAAAAACTGAATTAATCATGGATATCTACGACATGTGCTGCGCAGATCTCTGAACAAATCTAGATAAGGTCTTTGCGATCGAATACATTAATCGCCTCATCAGTTTTCGCAGTCTTTGTGGTCCAATGGACAGCACCAATCAATTGACTAGTGTCACCATGGTCGAAAGAATCTACTCCCCCGTCCCAAATTACTATTCCTTTTATCTTTTCTACGTACACATATTTTGATATGCACTTAGATATATACTTGTATCTATAGTAAAAGTGAGTATCTAGATAAGTCAAAACGAAAGTAATTTAGGACGGAGGGAGTACATGGTCGTTGATGGATGAAAGCATTGGAAAAGGGACGCTTGGGCCAACAAGTTGGGTCAGGCAACGATAGGTGCAGCCTAACTGACCAGTTCAAGCAGGAGGAGAGCAGATACAGATCATGTACCTGCAACGTGCTCCTCTTGGACTGTCTCTATTGACCTATAACTGTGACTAGCGCTTGAACCACTTATTATGGGTAGTCGATGCAGGACAAATGGCCCGTGATCACACTGTCGTATTAGGATAATGCAAAGGAGTTGTTACACTGTAAACTCTACTTTCAACACTATTTATAAACTTGCCATTGTTCCGTACATATTTGTCTCAGAGAAAGTATGTGGCACCCCTAATACTGCTCAAATTGCTTCACTTTTATTCAGCTGATGCATTGGTCAACACTGGTCTGGCGAAGTTGGGCTACGAATATGTTAATATAGGTATGGATTGCGATGTAAACCCCATCTCATATCATGCATCCTGCACAAAGTAGCTCTTTGCTGAAAGCCTTTCCATATCTTCTTTCAGATGATTGCTGGGCGGAATCTGACAGGGACTACCAGGTAAGAAGATCAAATTTTCCTACAGATGCAACACGCTAACCACTAACCACCCCCATCATTTTCAGCATTAATATCAGTGCAAGCAAAAAAAAAGTGGAGAAGAACTTCTAGAAAGCACAAAAATACATAGAGAGGAATTCATAATAACCATTAGATTATGGAGAGCTTAAAAAATGTTTGTAGAGTGGACTGTTGCAGATATAATGAGTAAATTTGAAGTGATTGTTTTTGCAAACTTTTGTGACCCAGTGGCTAGATCAGACTCTACTTTTTTTCCTTCTTACATAATGACCTTTAATACCATTGTTATTGACAAAGTTGCATTACTATTTCTCAGGGTAACTTTGTTGCAAATAGACAAACCTTCCCCTCTGGCATCAAGGCACTTGCAGATTATGTGCACGCAAAAGGGCTGAAGCTTGGCATCTACAGTGACGCAGGGTATGCTAGGCTGCTAGCTATAAAAAATCAGTTTTATGATAACAAAATAGCTCATTTATTATCGTCTTGGAGTAACTGTAGTCGTTAATACCCAAGCGAACCAATAATTTGCAGTATCAAACTGGTTGTGAACCTTATACTGAATTGCCACTGTTTATTGCAGAACACGGACATGCAGTCAAAAAATGCCAGGATCACTTGATCATGAAGAGCAGGATGTGAAAACATTTTCGTCTTGGGTAAATCTCTTTCTCTTTCTTACCTGATGTTGAATCAACAGTGACAAAGTGGCTGATCATTTGATGATTCTGACTTCCTGATGTTCTTCTAACTCTCTTCTCTAACTCCAGGGTATTGATTATCTGAAGTACGACAACTGCAATGATGCTGGCAGGAGTGTAATGGAGAGGTAAACGAGAACGGCACCTTAAACTGTGTTGTGATTGACGGATTGGGAATTGTACGCCAGGTTGCTCATTAACTTCTCATGGCTGTTGCAGATATACTAAAATGAGCAATGCCATGAAGACCTATGGAAAGAACATCTTCTTCTCATTGTGTGAATGGTGAGTTTCCTCCTAGCAACACCTCTGTCCAGAGGGAAGATGTGTTACTGCTGCTGATTTCTTCAACTGTGTCTCCTCTATATAGGGGAAGAGAAAATCCTGCTACCTGGGCAGGAAGCATGGGCAACAGCTGGAGAACAACTGATGATATCGTTGACAACTGGGGCAGGTGCTGCTCATTTCGTTGTGATCTACTTGGATAACTAATTAACTACTGAAATTGTCCGGACTGACCATATTTACCATGATATTTCAGCATGACATCTCGTGCAGACCAGAATGACAGATGGGCTTCCTATGCCGGACCTGGTGGATGGAATGGTAAGTAAGAGTTTAGACATGAGATGATTCTGTTCACGCTTAACCATTTGTGAACTACCAACTGATGAATGGATTCTCTTGCATTCCAACATCAGATCCTGACATGCTTGAAGTGGGCAATGGTGGTATGTCTGAGGCGGAGTACCGCTCTCACTTCAGCATCTGGGCACTTGCCAAGGTACTAAATTTTCTGCAAGTTAAAAGTGCTCTTTCAATGTTAAATGTTCTGCATTTTCATCACTGCAAACCTGTCTTGCCTTTTGCAGGCTCCTCTTCTGATCGGGTGCGATGTACGCTCGATGAGCCAGCAGACAAAGGACATACTCAGCAACTGGGAAGTCATTGCTGTCAACCAAGGTAGAACTTCTCTTGCATTTTTACCTACACATTGTATGGGTTTTCATTATATTGATGCAACAATTTTCTAAACAGATAGTCTAGGCGTCCAAGGAAAGAAAGTGCAATCCAACAATGGCTTGGAGGTAGTATTCCACAACCTCTGCATTAGTGCCTTCCATGAAGCTCTTTGTTCCACAGCAAAACCACAAAGAGCTTTAGCAAGATTCTGAAGTTAACAGCGCTGTGTTCTTTTGTAGGTTTGGGCCGGGCCACTCAGCAACAACAGGAAGGCTGTGGTTCTCTGGAACCGGCAGGGCTACCAGGCAACCATCACCGCGCAATGGTCAAGCATCGGGCTTGCTTCATCCACTGCTGTCACTGCTCGTGATCTATGGGCGGTAAGCTTGCTTTCTTCAGATCCATACTGCATATCATAATCAAGTGAAGAAGGTTGATGGTCCAGACATCATATTTCAAATTCCATTTTCTTGTGCAGCACTCGTCCTTCTCGGCTCAGGGCCAATTATCAGCTTCAGTGGCACCTCATGACTGCAAGATGTATGTTCTGACACCAAAGTAACTTATACAAGAGCTAGTCCGTAGTGTGGGATGCAGCCATTCAATCAGGATTCAGGAAAAGGGTATGCATGGAAGGATCCGTAGAGAAGGAAATGAGATCCCATTTGGTTATACAAGACAAGAGTAATATGCAGATATAAGATATAATCTCTAAGTGTATTTAAGGCGTTGTCAAATGTCAGCGCATTACTAAATGCTTGTAACGGAAGTTGCAGCAATAATAAATTGGCTTGCCCACAACTATCTCTATGGCTATGTGAATTTCAGAGAGGCAGAAATATTCAAACTTCTGACCTCGCCATCATGGTTCCATTTAGTTGAATTTGGAAGTGCCATCCCGATTTCGTCATTTCTTATGCTACTTAAATGTTACGACCGGCATCGCTCATTGCCATCTGAACTGAGCAGAAAATTTTCATCTGCAAGACTGCAATAAAATTGTAACGGCGGGTTACACGCAGAACCAAATGCATCTATAACGAACTAAAGCCGGCAAGGGAGTGCAGCAGGTCTCCATGTAGTGGTGTTTGTCAGTGTGCGTGTGTGCGTGAGGTACTGAGGGGACGCGGATTCAGTAACTTGCCTTCGGCAAGTCACCGTGAGCCTTAGCTGCCTACATCCACCGTTCAAACGAAATCCAACGGCCAGCTGTGATAATCTTTGATAATCTTATCCTTTCCACAGGCCCCGCAGGAAAGTCCTGCTCGCGGGAAGGAAAAGAAAAGGCGCGGGCGGCCGACTCGCCTCCCGCGCGCTACCGCCGACTCGCTCCCGCGTGCGGCCGCGGAGGTCCTCCCCCGCGCGGACGCGGAGCTCCTCCCCGCGCGGAGTCCGGAGAAGAGGAGGGGCGACGCCGCGGAGGAGAAGCTGGAGGGGCACGTTAGGTGAGGGAGGGCTGCCGCCGGGCGTAGCGGAGGCGCGAGCCATCCGGGTCGGAGGAAGAGAAGCTGAGGGTTGTCGTCGCCGCCTCCGCCTCTCAAGAATGTTTTGTGCTATTAGAAAATGCACTTGATTGCCTTACTATACAGCTAGAGGAAAAACTTAATATATCTACTAGTGCTGTGAATGAACCATGCAAGGGCCAAGAAAATGCTGACACCAATGTACAGCAAAGAAGCTTGCTAACTGCTACAAATTCAAGAAAAAGGAGGTTCAATCAAACAATTCAAAACGACAAGCAAAGGTATGTCCAATGCAATCTGAACATTTGTATATTCTTTTGTAAAGTAATTAGTTGAATTTGTTGCAGCAACAAAAAAAAAGTGATGATGTGCAACCCCTAGCGCAAGTGGAGAATGGTGACAGCAATAAAGGAGCAAATCTGGACCTTCAAGAGTACAATATCATTGTCAATTTTACCCAGATCTTGACAGCTTCAATTTGTGAAGTTCATAATCTTCTTGACCAGGATCTGTTCTTCTAGTACTTGCAAGCTGGATAGATGGTTGACATAGTATTTTGTAGCCTAATTATAGTATTTTGGACAGGCTAACAACAGCATTTTGTGGGTTATTTGTATAAGTGAAATAGCCTACTCTTAGAATGGTTGTTCATCAGTAGCACTTGTTGGTCCAGATTTAGTGTCTTGTCTAATGACATGTAATGGTGGTTTGGAACTAGAACATATTAATCTAGTCGGTTGTGAAAAAATAGCATCTGTTACACACTTGTGGACCTTGCATCAATTTCTTTTTAAATCTGAGTTGACAACTGTGTTATAATTAAATTTGAATTTGGTTCATACTTTGTACTCCCTTTTTTTTGCTATTGGAATACCTGTTGAAATATTGGGCTGAAACAATAGGAGCCCTTGGATGGTGTTTAAACGCTGTTTGCAAGGAGGTAAGGCTCACCGTGACTTACTCAAGGTAAGTCATTGAATCCAGGTCCGTGGGGGAAGGATGAACTGGAAGAGAGGATACCCCGATCAACCTTCGTGGGAGAAAGGGCTATGCAACCGTCCACCACCGTTTGGTTGTAGATAAATTCTGCAGTTTTCCTAACCTTGTTGCCCATCCTTTTCAAATGGTGTTTTAGGCCGCCATCAATATAAACACACAGTTAACGTTAGCGGTGGAGGCAAAGGTGGCGGGTAGGGCCCATGCCCCTCACCCCAAGAAAAGCACAATTCAATGTGTAAAAGAAGTTTAAATTTTGAGTAATTTTTTTTAAAATAGCACTATACCCACCTCTAACACGCACAAAAAATCAAGTTTATAGCCCTGCCCCTATGAATAGTCAAAGCAAGAAAGTTTGGCGTGCCCATTTGTGGCCATGGCCAATGGTACCATGTTAGGAGAACTTCTATTTTTATGTCATAACGTCATGTCCCTGGATGGGAATAAAGATGCCATAGTTGAGGCCCTGAAATAAATCTTGGTACTGTACATTAGTTTTCTTAGCTGATAAAACATGCAGTAAGATCGTTTGTTTGAAACTCAGGAAAAAAATTATTTTTATATGTCAACACAGAGACAACTGGAATCTCTTGGAGCACAAGGGCAGGTTTTGAAGACATGCTCAAAGAAATGAAAAGAAAGGTAGAACTATTGTGCCAGTGCTTGTAGAATACTTTTAAAACAGGCACCAGCATAAGCTAGCATAAATTACAAGTTGAAAGTGTGTCTAGGTCCTAAGTGGGTTTTGGTGAATTGAATGACAAAACGATTAAAGGACTAACTTGTTTGCTTAAGATTGTGAGCATCCTCATATTTATGATGTGATATTGTCTCATAAGTTGAATATGTATTATATGGCTCACAATAAAGAAAAGCAAGCGAGTATGTGATCCCGTGATGCAATTATATGATCAATGATAAGCAAGGGTGAAGTAAAACTTGGGGATATGTTTTATGGTTGATCTATAAGTCTCCAAATCATGTGATAGCTTGATTGACAAGCAAAAGGATCATTAAGAGAAGAATAGTGATATTCACAAATGGATATTGCGAGACTTCATGTGCATATAATAAAAAGACATGAGCTTATGTGTTACATATTCGTCTTGTTATTGGAAGTTTGCAATTCATGTGACATTCTTTATCAATCAAGAACAAGCGACACCTGGAGGGCGTTCACCGACGTCTTCGTCTACCAGGCCGGCGGCGGCCCCGCCACGGCGCCACCGTCGCTCGACCTCCTCCCGCGTCCCTACCCGCACGACCTCCACGCCGGCCGCATCGTCGGCGTCCTGTCCCGCAGCGAGCACCACTACCTCGTCGCCATCCCCGAGAGGCAGTTCGAGCTGAGAAACGCCACCGGCCACCACAGCTACGACCTCCACCTCTTCTCGACCGAGACCGGGTCGTGGAGCACCAAGGCCGCTCGTGACATGAGCTTTTTCGACTGGGACAACCACAGCAGGGTGTTCGCCGTCGGTAGAGGCTTCCTCGCCTGGGTCGATCTCCGGCATGGCATCCTGCTGTGCGACGTGCTCGAAGAGGAGCAGCACCTCAAGATGCGTCACATCCGTCTGCCCCCGTTGCTGCCTTGGAACAAGGTGGGCGACTCCGACCTGGGTTACGATGAGGATCAATTTCAGGACGTGACCTGCAAAGACGGCTGGTTCTGGTTCATCGAGAGGGAGTACCCTGATGATCAACTAGTGGACGGCGATGACGACATCGACAGCGACCTCCCGTGGCTGCGATGGACGACCACCGTGTTCAAGAATAGGATCTCTTCAGGGAATTGGGAGTCGTGCCACACCGTCGACTCCGATGACCTCTCACCCGTCAATGCGCGTGTGCCTGACCTATTTCCGGAGGTGTGGGACAACATGGAGAAGAAGCTAACCTTGGACAAGGTGGGAACCGTCAAAACCCCCACGCTGGACATGTACAACGATGATGCCTTCTACTCCCTCCGTTCCAAATTGAAAGCCTATATTTATCTAATATATATACAATGCAGACAAAAGCATAATAAACTTCCAAATAAACCTAACCAAAAAATTAATAGGAAGGTCCAATCCATGCTTATATTTATGTACAAACACAACATAGAGTTACCAAAACCGAATTAAAAGCCCGCCATATCCATAGCACAAACCTATCATTTATGTTTGAGGTCAAGTTGCCGCAATCTGCACAGGCCGCAAGCAAGTAATTGAGATGATGAGTACGATGATACCCGCACTGCTGGCGATCATCTAGCTATGTAGGATAGTTGGGGGCTGGGATGAGGTCGGCTTCATTTGGATGTGTAGGACAACTGGTGGATGGTGTTGGCTGGCAAGGTGGGCACAAGGATGGTGCCGAAGCCACATGTGTGGTGCCATCGGCGGAGAGGGGCGGCTATGATAGGTTTGGCTGGCTAGGTGGGCACAAGGGTGGATAGGGCAGGGGGGCTGGTGGGGGCCTATGCCCCTATGGCGTGAAATTTTCTATTGAAAATTTTTAAATTTGATCAAATTCTAAAGAAAGCTAGCTACTGATAATAGAAAATTTTAAATTTGATCAAATTCTAAAGAAAGCTAGCCACTGATAGTTCCTTACAAAGAAAAATAATGTTCTATTTGGTAGACCTCCATCTGATTCTGATTCTCTACGGGAGCTGATTTTCTGGGAGAAGTGATTTTGTGGCTGAAAGTGATTTTATTTGATTCTCTAGCATAAACTCTTGAAATTAGGATGGAGAATCACTTCACAGATTCAGGAGAAGCTACTTTTTCCAGCTCCTAGCCTCTTAGTTTATTTCAGAGAATCACTTCACAGAATCAACAGAGAATCAATTCTTTCTAAAAAACCATTTGGCAGAGCTCTTGCTGGAATTAGCAGAGAATCAGCTCTGGGAGCTCTGCCAAATACACCCTAAGTTTCTTCCGTACCTATGTGGTACTCATGTTCGTTCGTACATCGAGAAACCCCTCAAAAGAATGGTTTTTTCTTGATCTGATAGAAAGGCTACGGGAAGAATGATGGATGGAGTTGGCAGCTTGCAAAGGGAGGTGGGGGAGGAAGGAAGAGGAGGTAAGGCCATTTTTAGTAATCAGTTTCATATCACCATTTCTAAAACTGCTACGTCATTGTCAGGATGAAACCATGAATGAAATAACCCATACACTACAAAATTTCATTTCACCATTTCCAACGCTAGCCATAACATTAAATCATGAATGATGTGGAAACTTTTAATTGGATGAAGGATGGGATGAAATGAAACTCTAGCTCTCAATGGACATGTGGAAGATTTCATCGTGTTGGTAACTGTGTAAAGAGAGTTTCAGCCCCATTCTCATGAAACTCATTTCTTCTCTCTCTTAGTAACTCTAAAATCATATCACCATAATTTGCTATGTGGCTCATCATTTATGGAGAATAACTCCCACTGAGAATGGAGAGGGTTTTATAGTGCTAACTGCTAGATGTCATGAACAGGAAAGCAACCAAGAAGCTGCGGCGTTTACAGGAGCGCCAAACGAGACGCACGGCGCGTGGGCCGGATGCTTCAAGCGGAGAAGTGAGTAGTATTGAGCCGAGCTTGTAATAAGGTCTAGTAGATGCCTTTGAGCCCAAGAGCCCGTGAGCTCTGTCTGTGAGGATATATAATCACCGACTATAACTGACTATGAACTAAGAGGCCAATTCTAAATCGCTCGTCGCCTTCCTCGCAGTTGAGCCGTGTTCCTCTCAACTTTCTACCTAGCATAGGTATCCGCTAGCGTTAATTCACTATCCTTTAGGTACGCCGTTTGCAGGAGACTGAAAATACATGTGACCATATCGTGCGTGCTTGTTGGCTAATTAGTAACCAAGCGGAGAGACACGCTACGCTGGGTCGCCCATAATTGTATTCTTTATGATCTATGAGAAAGAATTAATGATCTTTTGGTAACAACATCTACCGCACTACACGTTCCTGACGATGAACACGACCACGTTCGTCGGCACGAACACCAGGCGCAGTAAGTGACGATGCCGTCCACGGGGATCAGCTAGTTCTTCGCCGGCGGACGAAGCTGGCACTGCACTGGAGTGAGGTCATTGCCGGTGTCGAGCACCACGGCACCACCCACAGCTGCTGCCCGGGGCCAACGATTCCCACGCGGGAGAAGCATTCACAATTGCCGAACACCACGGGGCCATGGAACGCAGCCGCTGAGGCCACGAACCCCGCGGATCACGTTCACCGGGTGCAGCTCCAGCCGCGTCACCCCATCCGCTGCTAGGGCCTGTTTGCTTGCTGCCTGCCAGGCAGCTCGCCGCCCAGGCAGAGCAACGCCAGCCGCAGGCCGACGAAATCGGACGCCTGAGCTTGCTGCCTGAAGCAGGCAGCTTTGCCAGGGTCGGACGCTAGCTCTCGTGCCGCCCCATCCATCTCCTCCGGTAGGAAGTCATGGCCTGTCAGCGTCTACCCAGAATAGCTACAGTAGCCTGGCCATGTGACGTGACAAGAGGATGAATGGGCTAGATGTGACGTGAGGGCTCAACTGCCATGGCTGCTGATTTGGAACGCAGGTTCAATTTCGTTGCTAGGAGTGGGGTGGTACAGGGGTTCATCATTTTTCCTCCAAAATTCACCACCACAGAGGACCAGGAACTGGGATTTCCAGGTTTCCTGGTTGGCACGGCGCGAACGAGCCCAGAGTCCAAACTCTCCATACATGATACACCACGTTCGAGGCGCGAGGCACCCGTGCGACGGTGGGAGTGGCGCGATCGAACGCGAGCTGAGCTGAGCGCCTGAGCCCCGCAGCGTCACGACCTCACGGGTGAACTGAACCAAACGAAAAGATCCCACGTGGCCACGTCTCCGCTGCGCCCCCACTCCTCCCTCTCCGCCCGAGGCCTCCGCCTCCGGCCACGATGCCCGCCGCCGCGCGCCCCGCGTCCGCCAGCCTCCTCCTCCTCCTCCTCCCGCTCCCTTCCCCTCCCCGCTTCCCGCCCCTCTGCTCCACCCGCAGCAGCCTCCGTGCCCTCGCCCCCGCACCCACCCGCCGCTCCGCGGCCGTGCGCGCGCGCCGCGAGTCCTCCCCGCCCTCCCCTCCCGCCCCCGCCGACTCGCTCGACTGCGTCGGCACCGCCTCGGACGTCGAGTGCTTCGTCGACGCCGGCGCCGAGGGCGCCGCTCCCCTCCTCCCCGCGCGCTCGCCCGCCGCGTCGAAGGTCGACGGCGATGGGGAGGGCGAGGCGGCAGTCCCGGCCTCCCCCGCGGCCTCCGGGAAGGAGCTCTGGGAGTGGGCGTCCCTGGTGTCGCCCTTCTTCTTCTGGGGCACGGCCATGGTGGCCATGAAGGGGGTCATCCCCCGGACGGGGCCCTTCTTCGTCGCCGCGCTGCGCCTGCTCCCGGCCGGCGCGCTGCTCGTCGCCTTCGCCGCCGCGCGCGGCAGGAAGCAGCCCTCAGGCTGGGAGGCGTGGCTCGCCGTCGCCGCGTTCGGGCTCATCGACGCCGCCTGCTTCCAGGTGCAAAATCGCAGCGCACATGTTTATATTAGAGCTGATGAAAGCCGTGCGTGATCTTTGAGCGTGCGGATCAGTGTGGCTGTGTATGCGGTTGTGGAATTATTAAGCCGTCCTTGTTCTCTTTTGCTTTCGCAGGGCTTCCTCGCGGAGGGGTTGCAGAAGACGTCGGCTGGGCTCGGGAGTGTAAGGCGAAATCCAAACCCCCTGTGCTGATCTTATCTCCTCAGGCAAGCACTAGGATTGTCCTCCTGTGCACTGAGCTGGTGGTCCTTACGGGACTGAAATCTCCATTGCAGGTCATCATTGACTCGCAGCCGTTGACGGTAGCTATCCTCGCATCGCTGCTCTTTGGAGAGTCTATTGGCGCGATAGGAGCTGGGGGGCTCGTGCTGGGTGTGGCCGGGCTTTTGCTTCTCGAGGTTTTGCTTTCTGCTGATGCGAGTTTCAAATTCAAACTTTTTCTATGCATTGGTTACACTGTAGGGACTACTAGGGAGGTTAGCAATATTGAGGCCTGTATTTATAATGGTGACAAGTTACATTGTTGATATACTATTCTCTCCATTTCAAGTGCATACATATATCGTTGTAAGGTGACATTTTATGAAGCGGCGTTTGCTCTTTACTCATTCAATATTTTGAGCCACACCTGCGTTATGGACTTCAAAATCCCATTATTGAGTCTAAACAATTGTCTTCGGCAAATGTTCTAGATTCTTTTCCACTGTTACTATGTCGAAGTAATTATATAGTAACATCACCTATCATGGGTAAAACGTTGGAAAGTGGTTTCCGGTCATTTTGAACTTCATGAAATTCAACCATGACACTAAAGCCTTCTTTAAAAATGCTTTCGTTTGTGGATTGTCTATAGCACTATAGGTGCATTTCTGTCTCCTGCGTTCTGTCCTTTCATTTTTTTTAACTTTTATTTCACTAGGTTCCAGCACTGTCACTTGAAGGAAATGACGCAACAATCTGGGGAAGTGGGGAATGGTTGATGTTTCTCTCAGCTCAAAGCATGGCAGTTGGAACTATCATGGTCCGCTGGGTGTCGAAGTACTCTGATCCAATCATGGCAACAGGATGGGTATGTTATCCAAAGATGATAGTTTGTGTCACATGTGCTAAAGCTCTACTATTGTTTATGTTGCTTTTTCAGGGTCTACTTTTGCAACTGATTATGTATATTTGCTGGAATTGCTAATTGGTAGTTTATTTGGTGGAATGCAATGTATATAGCCATTCATTGTTGCAGAGCTTATTGTGTATTTCTGATATATTACTCATGTAGTGGGAGGCAGATGCATAAACTGCAACTTAGAATTGCATTTGATGTAATGGTTCCATCAGGAATGAAGATGTTACCTTTCCTGCATGTTATTGAAATTTTCAATGGCCCTAAAATGTATACATCATTATTAAATGCTAACGTCCTCATTATGACAGCACATGATCATTGGAGGGCTTCCTCTGCTGGTTATTTCTGTTCTTAATCGTGATCCTGCTCTGAGTGGCCATATTCAAGAGCTTACATGGAGCGACATTCTAGCACTTGGCTACACATCTATATTTGGCAGTGCTATCAGCTATGGTGTATACTTCTACAATGCTACTAGAGGTATGAGTGCTTCCTACTAGTCCAATGCCGTTACGATCGCTGGCATTATCCATGATTCACCCTAAGTTATCATGTATCACTAACTAGTTTCTCATTCTTGCAGGTAGCTTAACCACACTAAGTTCTCTCACTTTCTTGACCCCCATGTTTGCATCAATATTCGGGTAACTCATGATCCTTACCTAACTTTGATGACCATAAATGCTTTTGTTATCTTAAACTCATCTTTGCCACCTCCTTGCTGTTCAGGTACCTCTACCTGGGTGAGACCTTCTCACCTGTACAGGTTGGTGGTGCACTTCTCACACTGGTTGCCATCTACATGGTTAACTACAGAAGCATTGTAGGCGAGAAGTAAGAGGCTATCTCATACTTGTGTGGTGTCTATCTCTATCACATACAGATGGTCGGGAGCTGCATGCAGCACCTAAAATCACTGTCGGAACCAGACAGCAATCTGAACATTAGTCGTGAAGACTGAGGCAAATCATACTGATTGAAGAGAGCTGCGCTCCGTTCAAGGTTTACACAATTGGATATTAGTTCGAGCAAAACCAATAGGTTCTATCAGCTTCTTCAACATGATTAGATTGACCGGTTAGATCATGGCACGCAGCTGGTTTTCGCAAGGATATAGCAATAATATTTTTCTCAGTTTTTACATTGCACGCCTATGTGGAGCTGAGAAATTAGAGTTGATAGCAAGACATTGTTCACGCTGTATATGGTTCTCAGTGAGGGGGGAGTTGGCCCCGTTGTACACGTAGTTGTAAGCATGGAAATAGTTGATGGATGGATGGAAGGCAGGCTTTGAGTATGTATCTGTAATTCTGTATCGCTATCCAAAAGCTTTCTTTCCTTGACTGATATGAAGCAAATTCATTTTCTGCGAAAGAAACTATAAAGCTGTCTTAGCAGATGGTGTTTGATATGCTCAGTTCTACCGTGTTTCTGTCATGTCTGAATATTTATTACGCCAGGGTCTTTACGTTTGACACATTGTCATGTTTTAATTCTGCTTATCAAAAAAATGTTTTAATTCTGACTTCATGTAAGAATCCTGCCTGGGCCTGTTTGGGATAGCCCAGTCTACGTTGGCTGGGCCGGGATTAAAGGGACCCAATCACAAGCCTGACTAAACAAGAACGCACGGCAGAACGGACCTACATGTGCACGTTACTCCGTTTGATGCGAATCGGACGAGTTTCCAAGCGGACCCTGGATCCGGGTGTAAACATTGGTTTAGTGCCAAATCGAGAATAAAGATTAGGTTAGCTTAACTTATAAGCTTGCTCACATGACTTTTAAAATATCTCTTAGGAGACATCCGATAAAATTGGAACGATACAGAAAAGATTAGCATGACCCCTATGCAAGGACGAAGGATGACACGTACAAATCGAGAAATGATTCAAATTTTTTTAGTTGGTTCAAATTTGCAGTGTTTCACAGTTTCACAATTTGCATAATGCCCCGTGTCAATTAAATGGCCATCGGCGAAATACCTACTCGCAAATTTGCCTGACAGTTCAACTATAGCTCTTATGTAGAATACCCTGTATTTCTTTCGGCAGACATCTCTAGACATGATGCTGTGCACTTTAGGCATATATATAAAAGGTACCTATATGCGAGTAATTTTATTCTGATGAATTTCCTAAAGTACGCAGAATATGCTGCCTGTTTCTTTACTCATTGTTTTCCACTTGCAGCCCTTTTCACAGTGAAGGTTCACATTCTTACCAGTGACCACCGAGACACTGAAAAATTTTCTATTTAAATATTCAATTAAACTGGAAAGTCTCTTTTTCAGAGGAACACATTCACAAATCTAGCAAAGCTTCAAAGACTGGATTTCCTATACTTTCGTCCGAACTTGCTTCATTGCACTAAACAGTACTCCCTCTATTTCAAATTGTAGGCTGTTTTAGCTTATCTATATTTATGGATGTTTATATGCATCTAGACATACACTACATTTATGTGTATATAAACATCTATGAACTTAGAAAAGTCAAAACGACCTACAATTTGGGACTGCGCTGTATATGTTTGTCATTTTTTAATGGCCATTTAATTTGGGGGTTCCCACAAAGGAAGCTACGCAATAACCTTGCTGTTATTGCCTTGCCTATTTAAACGATTCAATAATACAGCAATCAGAATGAAAACAGGTAGATACGGCTGCCTTACTGTAGAAGAGACTGAAATTGTCATCAACAGATTCAGGTCCGACAGGAGTCTGCGTAAGCAGTTTCATCCTGGACTGCCACTCTAAACTTCATAGGGCAACAGCTACAATATGGATCCAGCCGCAACATTTGATACCATATTAGTTGCAAAACTTCTGTACAGATCAGCTACATCTTCTGCCAAGAAACAAGAAACAGAAAACCATTCGAGTCCTGACATGTCGCTGCAATAAACTCAGGGAGTATAAAACCTATCCTGCAACTGTTAGACTCACTTATACCAGCACACTATACTGTAAACTTTTTTGCTACTGTTGTTGGTGGTGTAAGTAATTTTAGTAGTTTCAAGTCTGCACCCATGTGGTTCTTTGCAAGCTACTCCAGATCAGCGGTTCACATGGGGTGAGTGATGAAGAAATTGAAGTCATGGTGCTGGACTCCAAGCTGCTTCAGCCAGGAGTCCGCTGCACTGAAGTAGAAGTCCATCTTTCTGTGATCTCCTGCCATGGGGTTGGTCCAGAGAGAACCCTGTATCTTGTGTGCTGCAAGGCCAAATGGAGGGAGTGATACTGTGTTGCTCTTTTTATCCATAATATGGCCATTTTGTTTCCCACTGGTGACTGGATGACAACCACCGTTGGTCATGGTCTCAAGTGCCTGATCTGTGAACAAGAAACATAACAGAGGTTACCGTGGATTGAAAACAGTACTAAGGTCACCACTGGTGGATCTGTGATAAAGTATATAGTATCTAATAGTTTTCAAGAAGTCAAAGTCTTAACATGCAAATCGTTGTCAAGCTCAAAGATCTGGCTTGATTTGGACTCTAGTATCATTTTTTTTCTCTTCTGAAGTGGACAGCTAGTTTGCCTGGGTGCTTTTGCACATATTGCAATCCAAGCAAGCCTGCTTTGAAGATGTGTCTTCTTCCGTGTTATATGCCTACTATTAGTCATTAAGAAACCAATGCATGTCTAAGAATAAGTAATAAAGCCATGGTACATGACAAGACAGTCTTCTTCCTCCTCTTTACTGGGCAAAGAACTGCTGCCACCAACCTTTTGTTTAAGCAAGTGGTTTCCTTAACTATGAACTTGAACGCTAAGACATGTAGCCTTTTAGAACCAAAGTTGACGATTTAGATGCCAAATAGTAAGCCAAACAAATCCTTAAAGGAAACTCTCATACTCTTGTAAGATAAGCCATCAACTGATCTTAAGATGGCATATGATACTGACTGGTATGCAGTAAAAAGCACATCATTAGAATATATGATATGCATCTTTCGAGAATAGAAATGGAACTGGAGCATCACTTGCACCTTTTCCAAATATACAGTTCATTGCTTGAAAACTAAAGACCACTCAATCAACCAGTCTCTACTGTTTAAAAACATACATCGATGACTCAGGGAATTCTTTTCTTCAGTACACAGAAATTATACATACTCTGTTCTTGTGAATGATAGTAATGTTGTAAGGCATATCATGTGATTTGACAAAAGAGAATCTTTGAGAAAATGATAACTTTACATCCATTAAGCACAAATGTTCTATATGTGAATGAGCGCTAACTCAAAATAGAACAGAAATTGGACGAGAACATGTTTATAAGAATACTGCATTAGGAAAAGACAAAAGAGCTGCCATTATATCGTGTGGTCATGCTCTTCCAGGCACAACCCAAGTGTAAAATTTGAATCAGATGCCTACACCAACATCCTAAACAACATTAATGGAAATAAACTAAAGGCCCAATGGTATGAAGATTGTTGATATTAATACTAATATCATCAATCGCAATGTTCATGAAGCATTGGTATTGAAGCCTATTGAGATAATGAAATCTTTGTGTCATGAGAATTGATCAAAATGGTACAAACTAATCTCCAAAATGCAACAAAACATACCTTGGAACGAGGAGGAAATGGTATGGTAAGTTAGGAAGCATGCAGATAAGTCCTTCACGTTGCGCTGGTAAGGAATGTGGTAGATAGGATACCTAGTCAAAGTAGCAGACATGAATGACAGTGGTGACCACTTTCTTCACTGAAAATGAAAACAAACAAGAATTGACTACTGACCTAGAAACAACAGCTACTATTTAAAAACAAAGGACTATTGAAGCACTCAAATCTATCATCAAACTGCTAAGGCAGAGATTGAATGCGGCACAAGTACTTCAATTAGAAAATTATTAGCATGAGGAGAGCAGAACAGGCATGACCCTGTTTTACAAAGTCCTAGATAACAGGACAATGCCATTTTTTGTGCCGATCATTATCTAAAAACCATCTGCCAATTTTTTATTCTTTAAAAATAACATAAGCAGTGGATATAAATTTGATCATACCAGGCAACTGACATCCAGCTAACAGGCGAAAGATCAGCACTCTTCAGTGATGTTAACCCAGGAAAGCCCTGGGATAGTTCGTAAACCTAGAAAGGGCAATGATCATATAAGAATCGCGATCGTAAAAAACAGCCAAGATAAACTCACAGCAAAGGCCATAGAAGTTCACCTTGTCAATGAGCGGGACCCTTCCATAAGGTGAACCTACTTCAAAGAACTCAAAGTACAAGTGCCCTGGGCGCTTCCTATTGGCCCCTAACACATCACAGTTGAACAATGATTCATCAGATGTCGAACTCCAGGATCTCGACATCTTCTCATTGTCCTCATCATCACTCCACAAATCCATGCCATTATCTTCACCAAAGCTCCTATATGAAACAGAGAATCAGATTGGCTTACAGCTCAAAATCACCTTGAACTCGAAATTCAACACTACTAAGGATCTCTTGTTCATACCTAGATGCAGTCAGGACCTTGTTGGTATATAGCTGTATCCCTGATAGGTAGGGAACATAGTACTGAACTACTCTCTCCCCTCCTGGAAGCTGCACCGCAACTCCAGCGCCATATGCACTCCACTCGTAGTACTGCTCCCAGAGGTCTGCAAGATTGAAGTACTCCACGCTGTCCGTCTCAGCATGGTGCCAAGCATCAGTCGACAATCGTCCATTCGTCTGGGTCAAAATGAACAGCGTCTCACTTTCAGAGAGGACGATGATTAATAGGCCTACAGCAGCTAGCGACCCTAATATGGTCAATCACCCAAGAGCATTAATAAAACAGTTGAAGAGCAGGCGAAATTGACTCGACGAAGTTGAATTCAAGATGGCAGGAATCGGTACAGCTGCATCACAATCTCGCAGCTAGTAAAACATGCTATGGTACTATCCTCCTGATTAAGGGGAAAAAACAGTGCTAGCAATACTGCCATCGACAATTTGAGATGGACATTTGCCATCAGAAAACGCAGAAAGGTGCACCAGTAAAAGACGAGCCGTAACGAGTAAAAAAAAGCCCATCTTTCCCCCCACCACACTACGGGGTGCACAGAAACGAGTAAATGACAAATCCGAAACTCCCGAGACGCCGCAGATCGACGCAGGCCGTGACAGCGGCGGCCCGAGACCAGCAAGAACATCAAAGGCGAGAACTCGACGGGGGGCAATTGCGTCACCTTGGGGAGAATGTGCGTCTCCACGGTTGGCGTGGTGCAGTCCAAGAAGCGCTGCAGGTTGGACGGCGGCATCCCCTCCTCAACCCACTGCCCGCCCATGGCCTCCTCCCCTGTCCCCACCTCTCCACACGGCCGCCCTTCTCCCACTCTGTCTCGAGCCAACCCAAAAGGCCACAACAATTCGCGGCGCACAAAATCGCTCCGGGAAAACCAAGAAGAACTCCCAAGAAACCGAACCGGCAGGAGGAATCCAACCGAACCCGTCAGCACTCTGCACCTCCGTGCTACTCTGCAAGAACAGAGGTGGTGCGCCGGGGGAGATTGAAGCGCGGAGGAAGAGGACGGGACTTTTATTCGGACTGCGGTCTGCGGAGCAAGGGGAGCGGAGGAAGAAGAGCGGGGCTGTATCTGTATGAAACGGCTTCGGTTTGCTTTGCTTTGCTGTGTGTCCTTCTCTCCCTTTGCTGTGTCGGACTCCAAACCAAACGCTCCTCGCGATCTCATCCCCACGTCACGTAAGGGAGGGAGGCCCGGTCCCGTGGGCTGGGGATGAACCCGGTAGCTCGCGCCCCGGACCCGGTATATGATTCCTTCAGCGGCCAGGGACTATGGGTATTGTGTTATTTAAGCTACCATATATGGCTTTTCTTAAGAGGCCATTTATGGTGCGAGTGGCAACCATGGATTGCCAATAGATGTCAACTTTTAGAATTTTCTATGTAAATCTATTGAGATTATAAACCATTTCGAAGAAATACAATCAGCAGATTAAAAATTTCCTACATACGAGAGACTCTTGCCTTCTCGAGAATCGAGAAGAACCACTAGGTTTGAGTAAACCATGGTTTCAAAATTTATAGTTAGAGATAAGTATTGATGTTATTCATTTTTTTGGATGGATGTGTGCTGATGTGGTGTGTGTTTACATCAATCTGCGTCTTTCTTATAGCTAGAAAAGAAGCTTGGTTTGTTTCGTCTGCAATAATGATAAATACGTGATGGCTACGAGACAATGGCACGATCTCCCTTTGGTATTCAGAATTTATACTTATGGACAATATAAAGGTGGAAATCATTTTCACAAGGAAAACGTGTGGCTAGGCAACGTGCACAAGCAAACTGAATGAAAGAGACGTTCTCCTCTAACCATGTCCTGCAAAAATCACAAGCAAACTAAAGGAACAGAGACATTCTTATCTCCATATCCTCCTGTTGCATAAATCCAATAACCCGTTAACGTGCAACAGTATATCTGTAAAATATTGCTTTCCAGCTCTGGCTCGTTGCCATCGTGTCATGCCCCCGGGCGGCCGGGCCCACTCGCTTCCAAAGAAAGGGGCCACTCAGCCGAATGAAAAAAAATAAAAAGGCGTAAATGCATGCTAATTTTTGTGGATCCGATAGCCCGTTCATTGACATACTTCCAACTTTGTCACACCGCTTCAATGTGTCCAGTTTTGCAAGCCAGGACTTCCCTGCGTCACACACTTGGCTTTTTTGCAAAGCACCGCCATGCAATGATGCAGCCACATGTTTTTTTTTTTGAAAAGTTGCTTGGCCTTTATGCAACTGGCAAGGGCTTTTCCAATTCCCTTGACCCTTTACTCTAGCAGACTGAAACGCTACTTTAGCCTTTTGTAGGGATGTTTCATCCCAAGCGCACTCTTCTGTTTGCTTCAGGGAGCTTTCTGGCTTGAGTTTAAGCAATCTTGGCCGATGCCTTTTCTTCTTCATGGTCAATGTGTTATTTAAAGAACTCTTGGTAGCGAGTATCGGGTCCATGTGAGAAAACAAAAACTGCCGGACCGTAGACGTGTAAAATTCGGTCGTGGTTGCATAATTGCATCTGCATTTTAAAGAAGGAAATAAGTATCAATACAGATGGATCCTGAGATGATATGGATATTGATTAATTTGATTGAATATCAATTTGGAGGATATGCAGGTGTAGAATTTATTAATAAGAGATTTGCATTTATCAATTGTGTAGCTATAAATGTACATGTGTATGCAGGTAATTATAAATGTTGAATTGCTTATATTTTGTGAATACGAATTATCCGCGGTATCAACACAAAACCGGATGAATTATGCCCATATGGACAATCTCTTTTTCTTGTAAAAAAAATAGAGAAGCTTTTGGGTAGTTATTACTTGGTAAAAAGGTGAATACACCAGGATCCTAAAAATCACCAAAGGTGGGTGCAAAAGTTGAACAGTCCCCTCACCACAAAGCAGCAGCATGTTCCCCAGCACCCGTGCTGGGTTGGTCCCATGCTGAGGCTGCTATCCTCCACCAAGGGTGCAGAACAATTAGCTGTCTTGACCACAAATTCGATGGAATTTCTTGGCTGGATGCATGGTTTGGCGGTGGGCATGAGACCCCTAGCTTGTTGGCAGTTGGCACACTGGCCCATCCAATTCCAATGACATCTCCAAGCTGGAACCTGAACCCTTGCCCTGTGCCAAGTCCCAAAATAAAGCCAAAAGGGAAGAAAATAATGTTGTTTCGAGTGACAGGAGTGGAGGTCCCTTTAAGTTTTCTGTGGAAGTCAAGAGGGCTCTGGCCCACCCGTTTGATCCTTCCAAGTGTGGCCTGACGTGACAGGGAGAAGGGTATCTTCACTGGGGATCACTGGTTTCATTTCCTGCAGGAACCATCTGATCCTGGAGAAAAAAAGACCACATTCGTCGTAGCCTCTATGCTACAGTACTAGGAAAAGATGCCGTCCACAATAATTTTATAGTGTGGTAGGGGAGTAGCATCTTTATTCGCGTGCCCTGCCTGTTTGTGCCCTCCATCGCTCCATGTCCGGGCATTGGGGAGTCCTTTCCTGTGAAAGCTTGCTTGGGGGATTGGCTTAATGGTGTCGGCCATTAATTAGTGGAGAAATACAAACATTGCTAATGAGGCATCTTGATAAATGCAAGCATAGTATGCATCAAGAACATTTCATAGGCATTGATAGGCTATGTTACAGAGGCATTAGATATTTCGCGCAAAATCCATGAGTTTGGGAAAGCACAGTTTTAGGCTCTTTTACGCCTTATTAGGAAAATAGAAATAATTCAAAGTCAGGAAAAAGGACTCCCACATTTATGCGGGCCAAGGCATTTTCACGTAGATCAAGCTCAACCTTATTTAGGATTGTAGTTGAATGTTTCTCATTTTCATAGTATGGATTAAGCACGCACTCCTTGTCCTTTGATGAGTCATAATTGTTTGACACTGGGGCAGAGACTACTTCTCTTTTGAAGTGTAGCTTTTGGCTGGTATGCTTTGTCCTAATATATTTGCAAAAAAAAAAATACCATACAACTACGATAACATAAACTATTATTCTCAATAAATCTACGCAAGATTTTTGTCTTCCTAGTCCAAGTATTCTAAAAGATATCAGTAGCCAAATAAACTTGCAAAAGTTTGACCCGAACAATATTCAAATAAATAGGCAGCCAGGTTTTTAGGCGTGGCCGGAGGGAGTACGTAGTGCCTGCGACTATTCCAAGCTCAAGATCAAGCTGTCGCCATTTGTATGATTTTCTTTTCTGCAGGATAGCATTTTTAATCCTAGACTCTGTGCCTAACTTAAAAGTTTCCATCCAGACCGTTATCCAGTGCAACACCCCAAATTTTGACTTCTGGCCGGCGTCGGATGATCGCCATGGAATTCCGCGCACACTGCCAGCAAGCATCCGATGCCCTCCGCCCACGATAACAAAACTGACTCTCCAGGGCTGTGCGGTTAGGCAGCTCAGCAGGAAGAACATCCTCACTCGCTCAGCCCGTCGACGCCATTAAGACGAGAGTGACAGCGTTGGAGTGACGTCAGCACAGCTGTCTGCGTGTGCCAAATCATCACCAGTCGTCACATGCCTATTAGTGACCTTCAATTCTGCTACAGGGGTTTTGTGGGACATCCTGAGGATATCCAATCCCTTTGCGGGCGATCTAACATCCCAGCTTCAAAATTTCGGAGAATTCTGGCGCCTTTTGTCGTAAAGTTGCGCGTCAAGTGTCATTAGTGGAAAACGACGGCGTCCACCCGGTGCGATGATCGTGGGTCTAATGATTGTGCTTTGAGAAGAAACTTGACAGGAGGACTATGAGTCTGTGACAGGAATTTGATCGAATTTTGTAGCTGCATCACCTGCTTGGAATCCTATAGAATTTTGTCTCCATCCACCTTTTATCTAGCATAGTCTCTGTGTGTGTGTAGCACGGTGATTGTTGCACAGTGCCGCGCATGCATGCATGTCAGTATATGAAAGAAAGTGCCACTCATGTCAGCTACTCGGTGGCGGATGTGATCACCCCCAGATATTTCTTTTCCCGTTGCACTGAAGGCGAAGCGAGAAAGGGATTATCTGATCCGGAGGCCCGAAAAGATCAGACAGCGGCGAACACAAGGTTGGTGTGCTCGGTGGGCTCGGTAGTGCGGTGCCCACTCCACACTTCCACAGCAGCTGGGTAATGGTCATCGGTCATGGCGTCCCCTCCCCTGGCGCGAGTGCCGAGCTCTCGCAACCGTGCGCATGACGTCCGCCCGTCAGGCACGGCACATGGAGATGAGATGATGTCTGCCTAGGTTGGGTTTTTTTTAGGGGTAGCTCCGTCCCATGTATTCGTGCTGGGACGACGGGCAGTAGGTTACCGTGTGCCTATTGGTACATTACATTCAATTCATTTCGTGTCATGTTACGTTTCATTTGTCATTCATTCCCATGCATAGCCATGTCCGTGTGCCTAGTCGTCCACGGCGTACGTCCGGCCGGCACTACGTGTATATCTATATATTTATTATATATACATCTATCGACGACGCAGCCCGGGCGCCATGCACGGTGGTGACCCAATTTTGCACGGCTATCGATCTTCGGCGGCGTACGTTCGTAGCACGTACTCACGTACCGTGCTTTTTATTTGCATCGCAACAGCATGCACAGAACGTACGTACGGGCCGGCTGCGGGCTGATCATGATGACCTGGCTCGACGGCGGACATTGTCAAAGCCGGCGAGCACGAGCCCATGTGATTCTTAACTCTCCGTGCTGACCTTTGCTAATAATCTCCCGGTCCGGTCTGACTTCGTGTCGTGGCATGTGATTAGCTAGCGTTTTCCCTGATGATCTACTAGGATGTGTGTACGTGTTAGTACTGATCAATTTGCCCTGTTGCTGTGGCAGTACATTTTGTAATTCTTTTCTATGAGCTCGTCGTCGGTGGAGGCTTGCTACGTGCAGATGTAGTGTCACTCGGTGGCCCGTGGTAGTTCTAACTACTATGAGCTGATGAGTGATGATGATGAACGTTTCAAGGCCGCCGGAGACTGTGTCAAAGATTGATGGTGTCAAATGCACGCGTGGCAGAGCGCGTCAAATGCAGTGCAGCGTTTTTCGT
The DNA here is from genome assembly GCF_005286985.2 of Setaria viridis. Lineage (NCBI taxonomy): Eukaryota > Viridiplantae > Streptophyta > Magnoliopsida > Poales > Poaceae > Setaria > Setaria viridis. Next base: position 14,760,303 of record NC_048271.2, on the reverse strand, counting down.
TTTGTAAACACACGAGAACGTGCCTTGAATCCGTACGTGTTTGAATCGGCTGCTGTATGCATATGCATGGTAATCACACGAGGCAAGCAAGAGCGTTGAAGCGATCGGTACCATGGGTGTGCTGGATTATATAGTACTATATTTTGGATGTTACCCTAACCTTATCTTACTTTGTTTGACGAAAAAGAATCGGACCACAGTTTGGAACCACACGGTTTCCTGGCGATACTTACAAAATTTGCTCTATTTCGTACGACACCAACACAAGGAAAAACGTATCACCTCGCAAAAAAAGAAAAGAAAAGCGTGTACCCACAATTGGGCCATCGTCCTTCAATTCTCGCCTCCGAATTGGGCCATCGCCAATCGTCTTTAGGCTAGGGCGTCTGTCTGTTGGGCTTTATTTCTGTTCTATTCAGGCCCAGCACTGCAAGTGCAACATCTTCCTTTCCTTCCCACACTGATGTGGCGCTTGGTAGTATACTGGGTGGGTATGGTACCAAAAACTCAACAACAACTTGCAAAATTGTTACATGATTTTCAAGCTGTAGAGATAGTATTATACCGTCTGCAAGAGGATGAGCGACGTACTATTAGCAAATGGGACTATGGGAGTGAGGATAACTCCATTCCGAAATGAAATAAAAGCAGTGGGGCACGAGTTGATGGAGAAGGATCATGCCATCATGCATGGTTTCCCTGTAGGAAATGATTCCGGCATCATATGCTAACATTAATTTCAAGAGGAATTATGGAAGGCTATTAACGTTCATCCTGCCAAAACCTCCACTGTTTGGGATAACTGAAAGGGACCAAATCCGTCTATCTGACAGTCCGCCGCGTCAGTGGAATTGATGGGGGTATGGGCGTGAATAAATTTCAGTGGGAATGCTCAGGAAATCCATCGACCATCGGCCGATTGCACTCGTCAGTCGTCCTTAGGTTTTATGGATAATTTCTCTGCATAGGAGGATGGATAATTCCCAACTAGTACGAGGAAAGAAAAACAATGGTCCGAACAGTGACGCTTCACACGTTTGACATGCATGGCCCTGCGAGACGGGCCGGAGTCCGCTCTCCTCTCTGGTCCTGGGCTCCTGGCTGCTGCCGGCCGTCGCGGCATGCTCGAGCGGCGGCGCTTGCTTGCTTGGCCCCCTCGGTGGATTGCCAGGAGTAGCAGTAGTAGGTGCTGGCTCGCCGTTGCAGTGGAAGCAAGCAGCATGCCCTGGCTGCTGCCACTCTTACAGGTCACGCGACGACGGCATGAGCAGCAACAACGCTGCGACGACTTGACTGCGCCACACGCACGTACAGCCGGTTCACCTGACAGGCGAGCAGCAGCAACACCAGTACACCACCCCCACATTACTACTGTGCGTAGCTACCACGACTGCAGGGTGACATCAGTACACGAAGCTACTGATGATCCCATGTGACGTGAAGCATCGCCTGTCCGCCTGCTGATCTCCGGAGTCCGGAGCCCACATCGCCATCTACGGATCCATGGATGCCGGAGACCAAGGAGGTGTTGGGATATTATACACTAAGTTCTATCAGATGTTCGGATGCTAATTAGAAGGATTAAACATGAGTTAATTATCAAACTAATTGTAGAATCCATGTGCTAATTTGCGAGACGAATCTATTAAGCATAATTAATCCATCAGTAGCAAATGGTTACTGTAGCACCACATTATCAAATTATGGATTAGTTAGGCTTAATAGATTCATCTCGCGAATTAGACTCCATGTGTGTAATTAGTTTTGTAATTAGTATATATTTAATATTTAATTAGCATTCAAACATCCGATGTGACAAGTGCTAAGCTTTAACAAGCGGAAACGGAGCCTAAACTATGTACAAGACATACCTGCAGCCTGCAGAGGGTGGTACGGGATCGTGGTAGATGAGGTATGTAGGGACGATGAGCGACGACACAGCGAGTGTGGCGGCAGGCCGTACGTGTGTGTCTGTGGCTCTGTGCATGAGTGGAGTATCCTTACTGAAGATTTGGATTTCACTGGATGGTAGTGCAGTCTTGGATCAGTAGAGAGCCTGTACTGTTCAGTAGTCAGGCAACAGGGACGGCGAGTTATAGTAGCAGCATTAGTGTGAGAAATACCTTACCTACCCTCGACAGTAGTATTACGTGCTACTGCTTTGTTCTCTGTAGTAGCACGAACAAATGCTGCCGATCGGGAAACACCGTGTTTTTGAGGCCTGCTTGGTTGCATGGGACTTCACGGGACTAAAGTCTAGTTTCTCCATTTTGACCTCTTTTGGTCCCTAAACTTCCAAACGGAGGGATTAAGAGGATTAGTCCTCTAGTCCTTTGGAGGTGACTAAAGAGGACTAAAGGTTCAGGAGGACAACCCCTGCTCCTCATTATTTCCATGTTCCCCACCCCTCCCGAACCCTCCGCACATTTATTAGGGGTATTTTGGTCTTTGTTCATCTGATTTAATGGCCTTTAGTTCCTGAATCCAAACAGGGTAGGGACTAAAGTTTAGTCCATGGAATAAAGGAATCAAACAATACCTTAGTCATAACTTGCGGGCGCGCAATGTTTATTAGGTGCACCTTTCCCTTTCACGTGTGCGTGCGTGCCCGCAGAAAATTAACGCTCCCCATATTCTCTCACCGTGACCCTTCCGCCTTCCCATTCTCTTTCCTCTGATCCAATCCCCTTGCATCACCGACGCGGCGACGCTAGAGGCCCCGAGATTCTCATGTTGCCAGCACCCGTTAGGACCCCATGCTCCCAGCGTTACTGCCGCCGCCACCGCACCACCAAAGAGGAATCCCCGAGATCCTTGTCATACGGGGTGGAGGAGGTGCTCCCACTGATCTGAATCTAGATCCAGAAGGGCAGCCAGCCGAGGTGGGGGAAGACATCGGAGGCGGTGGAGGTAGTGGTGGAGTCTCTACGAACCAATAACGAGAGCTCGGCGCTGGTGCAGAGCTCAACGGCGTGACTACGGAAGGGAAGTCGGCATCGAGCGCCAGTGCGGCCATGGAAAGGGTGATGACCTCGAGCGTGATTGCAGCCGTGGAAGGGTTGACGGCCTCGACCGCAGTGGCAGAAGCAAACCCATGATGAGCTGCTGCTCCTTGCTTCCCTTCCCTAATTTGCGATTGAACTTCTATATGGATTTTGTGCAATTTTTTTTGACAAACGTGTGATTGAGGATGCTGCCTAGTAGGGAAAATGAAATGGACAATGCATGTTCATTGTTTGCTTAATTTCGTTGGCTAGATTTTGATTGGTAATTGTAGTATCTACATTTTTGCCTTTTCCAAACAGGTTCTTAATTGAAGGAACGTGCGCGTTGGATATTGAACTGAAGACCGTTAATGTTGTCTTCATTATAGAGCTACAAACATTTAGTCATAGTATCCTTTTATTCATTGCACGCACTAGATAGTCAATGATGTTGCTTTTCAAATTGTATAGTGCAAGGGTGTTGGGGTAAATACTTTTTTTTTAAACTCTCCATCCCCTTTCCGAGTCTAATTTTGTATGATGCATTAAAGTAGTGGCTAAAGTACATGATATGTAAAATTAAGATTTGTATTTATCAATAGATATCAAGTAAGGGTAAACTATTTAGTTGGTTACTGAAGATACTCTACTGGTTTTGCTTTTTTTTCCTAGAATTGTTGCTTTGTTCTGGAAGGAAAGAGAATTTTAACATTGGAAATCATGTATAGTTTGTTTCCTTGTTAAATGATATAGCTTCAATCAGTTGTTGCCACTACTTGAGCAAAATCCTGTAGTGCATTCATGTGACTTGTTATGAATAACAATAGCTTCACTTATGTAGCTAGTATAGAAAAAAATATATATCAGTTTGCACTGAGGGTTTTATATGAAGTTCTTTTGAAAATGATCTCAAGAAAAGGTTCACTAAACAATTTTTTTCTAGATAACTTTTGGTAGAAAGCTATGCAAAATAAGTTACGTGGAAAATATTTTGAAGATAAGTTTTATGCTAGATTTCTATTGAAACGTTCCACATTTTGGAGATATGTTCTATGCTAGATTTCTATAGAAACGTTCTTTTTCCTATCCAAAGTTTTGTGCAATATAAGTCATGCACATAAGTTAGACACAAATATTATATGTTATGCACATAAGTTATATACCAAAAGTTATGTCACTCATAAGTTTTTTCTTAAATGCATGATTTTCCTGAAAGGATTTAAGATGTCGACTAGAGGGGAGGGTTATATAGTCGAACCTGAAAATTTCCACAGCTTCCAACAAATTTATCAATGACTTGTGAAGTTTCCAGAGATTGTTCCGGAAATCCGCAACTTGCGGAATTTTCGGAGAAATCTACGGATTCTCCGAAGATTAGAGAGATTGCACTATACCTCTATGAAAGACTTGCTCAAATGTAAATCGTCGAAAATAGGTGAAGTAACAGGATATTCTAAGCCTTTGATACAAGATAGAACAGCTAGAAACTCCCTAGAAAAGTAAATCGAGTATAAACCCTAAAAATATGTTCTATGCTTGAATATAAACGAATTTAAGAACAACAAGCACAAGAGACACAAGGATTTGTTTACCGAAGTTCAGCTTCACACCTTGAAGCCTACGTCTCCGTTGAGGACCCATGAAGAGTAGGTTTTTCTCACCTAAGCCACTTTCCTCACTCTAGCAACTACAAAGATCAAGCTAGAGTCACTTACTCAATTGTCGGGGTAATACAAAGTTCCCGTAGGCAGCCACAATCCTTGGATGCTCCACGGGGAATACCTAGCCGGCTAGGAGCTTGAAGCTCCAAGAGTAACAAAAACAAAACCACTAGCTTGACGAAGAACAAGGTGCTCAAGGGATGGGAAATCAGCTCACTAGCACTCTCTCTTGCCATTCCCTTGAATCCCTTCTTAAATCCCCACCAAATCTTACCAAGAAAGCCAAAGGGAAGTAAAGAGGGGCTTGAATGCTATTCAGAAGCTCAGCACGAAGTTAGATCAAGAGAGTGACTGTGGGAGGGTGTGAGGGGGTATTTATACCCCTTCACCCCAAAACTAGCCGTTGGGGTTAAGTTCTGAAATTTTTCGGAAACTCCGGAACCCCCGGATTCTTCCGGAACAATTTCCAAAAATCTCTGGACTTTCAAATTTTTTTTGGAAACTCTGCAAACTCCAGAATATTCCGGAAGAATCTCCGGAAAATTCTGGAGCTCTCAAGTTAGCACCAATCTAAGTAACCCAATGTGATGTGCAGGTGCAAATGTGTCTCTCATAGGTTTGTTAAGTCATCTTGAGCATCTTTTGCAACGTTAAGATCAGAGATTACGCATCTCTCTTAATAGTGCGGTATTCCTATACTCAAATTCAAACCAAAAAATACATTGAGCCTTCAAGGTATTCCTTTTATCTATTCTTTCCTTTTGAGGGGTCAATCACAAGTGCTCCATATCCATCATTCCTTTTAAACCTGTTTATGCACTTAAAACTTCATTAGACACTTAAGCTTGCATCACTAATTCACCAAAACCCACTGAAGGGGCTAAGATAGTCTTCAATCTCCCCCTTTTTGATGATTGATGACAACATGCTTAAGTCTTACAAATGAGATTATAATGTATCAAAAATATAAAGGATAGAGTAAGAACATGTGCAACTCCCCCTTAATTTGTGCCATAAAGATTTGAATTCCAAAAGGACCTTTAAATGTCCTTTGGCACAATATAAGTGAAAATATGGAAGATGCACATGTCCCTTACAGCAGTGGGGTGCAAAGAGTGTGTGAAACAAGTTTTTGTGATGCACATGACAGAATATACACTTCAACAAATAATCATCGAGAAAAATGACATAATGTCCGGAGATTCCGTAGAAATCTCCGAAATTCTCCGCAGGTTACGGAATTTTCCAGAGAAATGTCCGGAATCTTCGTACATTCTGCCATACTCAAATAACATCCATCACATAAATTTTTCACACTAGCACACAATCATCCTTAGATAAATAAAAATAGTTCTAAGCATTCAAAGTACACCCATTACAAGTTCTCATGCTTGCATAGTCTTACACACCATAAAAGATAAAGTTTGATACATAAAACCATAAATCCATCCACAAATTCACTCCCCCTTTGGCATCAAGCACCAAAAAGGAAATGAAGTCCATCACAGCAGCAGCAGCTACTCGTCGTCGTAGTCGTCCTCCTCCTCCTCGTCACCGTCATCATCGTCTTCCTTGTTGTCCTCCTTTTCTTCCTCAACAGGTGCAGCGCGTGTGGAGTGGTGAGGGTGAGAAGAGCCAACAGGTGCAGGCAGGGTAGAAGAAGGAGCAGCAACACGGGCTTAAGTGGCATCCAAGGTGTCCCACTCGACGAAAGGATCATCAAAGTTTAGCAGCTCATGAGGATCAACAGGAAGGCCTTGGGAGGCCTTGAGCTCAATGATGTCATGCCTATTCTCATTTACCTCTTAAGCCATATGCTTGCACATGGTGAAAATGCTCCTAAGCACCCTCTTGATCATATAAGCTTTTGGCCTGCGGGAGTGCCTAGGAGGAGAGGAAGCATAAGGCTCATCATCATGGCGTGGAGCTCGGCTAGAAGACCCGACAAGAAGATGAGAGGCTACTTTAGGATGGGGACCATCACCATCATGAGCACGAATATGAAGTGGCTCATGAGCACAATCCTTTGAAAAGGTGATCTTAGTGACCCTCTCAATCATAAACATGGTGTATGGAGCATATGAAAGATTCTTCCTTGAGTCTGTCATGGCGCTGCGAAACTCATTCCATATGTAGTCAAAGATGTAAAAGGGCCTTCCTTTAGGAGCCACGTGGTTCAAAAGATTTCTCGCATAGAAATGAAGTGCGATGGCATCTCCTCCCTTAGGGTCAATTGTGTTCCTGAAGAATTAGTTGAACATGATTGTGTCCCGCAACATAGAATTGTAGAACATGAAGGGAACATTGTTAGACGTGACTTTGAACTCTACATGGATTGGGTCATGCCTCTCATCCTTTGTTTCAAGTCCCAAAAGGTGAGAAAAAGTCATGTAATCAATGAAATAGTTCTCGCCCATGGTAGTCCAATGAATGGAGTTTATAAATAGAACATATAAGTTATATAAAGAAGTTATATAGCAGGCATAAGTTATACAAAAAAGTTATATAGCAAGCATGAATCATGCAAAGAAGTTATATATCTTAATGAATAAGTTTTTCTTCAAAAGTTTTGCATGGTATAAGTTATAGAACAAAATTTTTGCTAGTTATATGTATGTACACTAGCTATAAGTTTTTTGACATAAGTTAGATACAAAAGTACTAGCTATAAGTTTTGTGTGGAGACCTTTTGTGCGTATCAATAAGTTAGGTTAGAAAAATGCATATGGTTTTTATACATAAATTATGTAGATAAATTTCTGTCATGTCAATAAGTTAGGCTGAAAGATGATTTTATATTTATAGTTTTGTGCATAAGTTACATATATCAGTTTTGTTTAGTCAATAAGTTAGATCAAGTGATTATTTATACATATTTTTCATATAAATTATGATCAGAAATTATCGATTGTATCTAATCAAAGGATATAACTTTATAGAACAATATTTTTTCACAACCTTTTTGTTCATAATTTTATCATGTAATAAGTTATGCCCACAAATTATATGTATATATCATTTTGTGCATAAGTTATTAGTCAATAACTAGGTTACAAGTTATCTATATATGTTTTATATTTTTCTCTTGCAAAATACACTTGTTTTTTATAAATGTTTTTCCACGAAACTATGTGTATTATGTAAGTTTGTGAGGGATAATCGTACCCACGGGTCCCCACCAACTAGATACCGGTCGAACCTGATAGGTGGGCCCGCCCAACCATGCCGTGCGGGCTCAGGTGTGAAGTTCCGTGAATCACAAGCTTGGATGCTGGGCGAACCGATTCAGCCCGGATATCACGGGATACTTGTTGTAAACCAACTTAGATTGATTTTATTGTAACAACCGATTAGGATTAGATCCTATCCAACTTGTAACCCTAAGTCTTCATCCTATATAAGGCGGCTAGGAGTGCCTCCCGAGGGTAACACACCAACTCTTCGCACCTACGATCAGCAATACAATCCACCAGAACACATGACGTAGGGTATTACTATCAGGAGGCCCGAATCTGTCTGAACCCTGCGTCCCTGTGTTACCATTCGAGTTCTTGATCTTACAATCTCCCCTGCACACAAATCTACCACTTGGGTAACCTCCTGGTGGACTACTGGACACTAAATCTAACAATTTGTGGGTTCTCTATATAGTTGTTTACACCCATTATATATAACTACTTACTCTTTGGTTCTCATGTTTTGTAATTTGCAGAACAAGCACAAAATGACATACTGCACCACATACACAGGTCAAGCAAGGGAAAAATGAGAGACATCTGCCCTGTAGAATATGTCTACAAGTTTTACAAAAGAATGTGTTCACACAACATTTTTCTACATATTTTTATCATGTCAATAAGTTTGGGTTAAAGATTATTGGATTTTTTTGCATAAGATAGGCGGATAAATTTTGGTCATATCAATAAGTTAGGTCATGATATTATTTGCATAGTTCTTTGCATAAATTATGTAGATAAATTCTATCCATGCCAATAAGTTAAACCCAGACGATTGGTTTTTATATTTTTGTGCATTGCCAATAAATTTTAGTCATGTCATTAAGTTAGGCATGTGATATATATATATATCGTGTTCATAAGTTATTAGGTATGTCAAACTTAGGGATATAACTTTACCTGACTATTTTTTTACACATTATTTTTAGGGCAAACTTGAAATGATAGGAGATGCCGCATATACCTAGGTCAAGCAAGACTTAAAATCATTCTTGTATAAGGCAAAGTTATTTATGACAAATTGTATACATATTTTTTGTTTGCTTTAATGCTCTTTTGAGTACTTTTTATATATAAGCAAACATATTTTTTGACGTATTAAAAATATCATTGAAACTAACTTTTTACCGCTACCTCCCCCACCCAATCCCCCCCCCCAACCCAACGGTCCATAATGTTTTGCGCGCTAAAAGAGAATTCCATGAAAGCGCGCATAAAGAAAATGGACCTTGCGTAATGCTCGCACGGAGCAGGCACGTGGAAAAAAGGAAAGGGAAGTGCTAGCGCTCGAACGTCCGATAATTTTGTTTTATTGGATGCTCCGTCGCAACATTAAAAAATAACTATCGAAACATCAAAAATCAACACTTGCAACACCGAGGATTGCAACACCTTTACGTGCATGAAACATCCCGAATTGCTTCGTGCAACATTCAAAACAGACACATTGCAACAACAAAAAAAACATCTCTTACAACATTGCAACAACGAAAGAAGAAGAGATGAAACAAAGAAAACAACTATATGCAACATCATGAACAAGTTGGTGCAACACCCGATTGCTGGCAAGTCAGACTGTTGCAAAACAGATGAAACATCAAAAGTCATCGTTGCAACATCCAAAAATAACTATTGCAACACCATGAGGTACCTATTGCAACACTCAGATCCACGACAACCAGCCTGCCGCCGAAGGTCGTCCACCATGGCCACCGCCCGGTCCTTCCCCGTTCGGATCTCGCCGGAGTCGGGGAGAGGGCCACCGGATCCGGTGCAACACCCGATTGCTGGCAAGTCAGACTGTTTTGCAAAACAGATGAAACATCAAAAGCCACTGTTGCAACATCCAAAAATAACTATTGCAACACCATGAGGTAACTATTGCAACACTCAGATCCACGACAACCAGCCTGCCGCCGAAGGTCGTCCACCATGGCTGCCGTCCGATCCTTCCCCGCTCGGATCTCGCCGGGGTCAGGGAGAGGGCCACCGGATCCGGGGCGTTGGGCGCTCCCGGTTGGTTGAGGACGCCGGAGTGGGGGGAGGGGCGCCGCCAGGGTGGGGGACAAGGTTCCCGGATTGGAGGAGCGCGCCACCGCCGGGGTGGACGAGGAGGACGCCATGGTGGGGGAGCACACCACCGTTGGGGTGGGGGACGAGGCTACCGAGGTGCGGGACGAGCCTACCGGGGTTGGGGAGCGTGCTGCTGCCGGGATGGATGAGGAATATATCGGGATGGAAGGTTGAGGAAGAAAAGAGATGGGGAAGAAAAAACGGTAGAAGAAACGGAGCGGTGGGGAGCGTCCGATCGTCCGGACGCCCTGACCATAGCGTTTCCCAAAAGGAAAATGCGCGCTCCACGCGAAAAGAGAAAGAGAAACCGGCAGCCAGGGGGCGCGTGCCCGGGGAGCCGTGCGGAAGCAGCTTCCAAAAAAGGAAAGCGCTAGTATGCCACGCGGGTGTGCGACTGCGACATCCCCTTGTCTGAAAGCGGTGGCTGCTAATCGTGGTGGCGCGTGCACTTCTCGTAAGCCAAACACAGCAACACTAGGAGAAACTATACATGCATCTCTGACCGCTCTTATAATTAATCAATCATGGAAGAGGAGACATGTTCTTGATGCGTCTCGCTGTGAAGCATCTCTAGCTCGGTTCTTGCATGCATCATGCTATCGTGCTTCATGCATGTATGAGCTCGGTCGATCTGCCCATACATACATGATAGCGCGGGCACATTGATAGCAAGATACAGCAGTATAATTCCGCCCCATGGTTTCTCTTCTCCGATCCAGCAGGCGGGCGCCGTGGGCTGCTGCCAATGCAACAGGAAAGCATGGATCCAACAGTGGACAGCAGGAGCCAGCAGTCCTGTCCTGATTCAGTGCTCGATTCCCCGGCGGCCCGCAGGCAGCATGGATCCAATAATCCATTCCTTTTTCCGAGGATTCCTAGACCCACCGATCGATATAGTAATGGGTCCATTTCCGTATATAAAAATCCTGAATCCTCTTCCTGTATTATATTCCATCTGGCGTAAATGATATACTCCATCAGCTGATCGTAGATGAGCAAGCTTCTGCTTCGTTTCTCTTTTGACGCAGCTGCGCCGCACTAAATGCGTGCGTGCGTGGACGGCCACCATCCCACCTGCCCCCCCCCCCCCCCCCCCCCCCCCCCCTCGTGCCGTGCTTGAATGCGGTGGAGGAGGGCAGCGTCCATCCGCGCGCGTTCGTTCCATTTCGTTTGCACGGGAGGTCGGGGATGGGGAGATCCAACCGGCCACCGCCTCACTCCCTGCTGAATCCATCCGTGCCTGCCTCCAGTAGTGGTGAAAGTGAAACCAACCTGCCAATGGCGACGCTCCCCGCTCCTCCCGACCGCTGGGGGTAGCGCATGCAGCCATGCAGGGGTAGATAGATGTAGATCGCTACCCCTAGCTACTTCTAGTTTTGATTGGTAGGAAATTCGATTACGAAATGCGTCCGTGAAATCCTCTCGAAACTGATTGAGAGCAACCCTTAAATAGGTGTTCGAAACGAGTTTTTACAAATCTTGCATGAATTTCACGGGAATCGGGTCAAAAAGACTGCTCCTCCACACGGTCGGTCGTCGCGTAAGATGGAGCGAGCGTTTTCCGTTGGAATCGACCTGCTATACCTATACGGCTGCGCGAGGAGGCATATGCATGTTTGCCTGATCTCCAACAGGCCACATGCTTAAGCTCGCCGCAGAGAGCATCACTGGTAGCTAGGTTTACCGAGGAATTGTGAATTGTGACAGCGTGGGTCAATTTCAACGAAGGTTTACCGAGGAAGTCGCCGAGCTTTTCATCTCTTTCGATTCAATGAAACATGCCAGATTTGCCTCCGGACGCCTACTATATATGCACCACGATATGGATCAGCCGGTTAATTGCGTTCTGGGGTACCAATAAAAGTTGGCATAGTAACCACTCATGGGTTCTTTGATTCCTTTCGCTTAGTTAATTACCAAGTTCCAGGATCAAAGGGTTGGAGGGACGGGACCAAGGAGCAGGGCGTGTTTAGCAGCACTCTACTTCAGGAAAATTAGCTCCACTCCACCAACTCCAAAAAATTCGTAGCCAAACACGGCTAACTCCACCAACTCCAGCTCCACAAAAAACGTGGACCTAGGGTCTGTTGGCGCCTTTTTCGGCCAATACACGAACGCGCTAGCTCGCGCGTGAATCAAGTGATCACCTCGTCAGAGCTCCTGCTCCCGCCGGCCGGTCAGACCGGTCAGGCAGGCCGGTCAGGCCGGTCTGACACCAGGGCGCCGCGAAAGCCTACATCCACCACCTCGGGAGGGACCCCGTCGGAGATGGTGAGCCTAGGGTTGCTCTGAGATAGGTAGACCACTCAAAACATCCTCAATCACCGTCGAGACGAAGGATGAAAGCAAGGGGGTTGGAAAAGCTAGCATTTGGAGATAAAAGTAAATAGATGTATTTGTCGATTGGGTGATGGCCCTCAATTGGCCAGGGCCCTCTATATTTATAGGGTGGGAAGTCTTTTCCCGCAAGGAAATCCTGCTTCAACTCCAATTCGACCAGAACTCCTAATTTTGACTCGGACTCGGGGTGACCGGTCTGACCGGTAGGCACGTGTCGGATCGGCTACAAAAACCCGGACCGGTCTGACCGGCCGATCTCAGCTTGATCGGTTCGCTGCCACTTTTGGGCGTCAACACATGCCCCCCTGTTTCTTGGTAAAGCTTGCATACCAAGAAATAGATTAGGTCTAAGGACGATGAATTCCACTTGCCATTCCTTCTAATGGCAATATTTCAAAATATCAGCCATATTGCTTCAAACGTTTTGTCAAACAGTCGGATGATACGTACCGTTGAGAGCTCTAGGTAGCTGAAATCCACTCAATGTCTCTACCATATAGGAGTTTCCACAAAGCACACTTGTAATCTTATATGGCCCTTCCCAACTTGGCGACCATTTCCCAAATTTGTTGCCCTTAGCCCCTATAGGCAAAATTGTCCTCCACACCAGATCTCCTACCTGAAATGCCTTGGCCTTAACATTCTTGTTATATGCTTTAGCCACTCGAATTTTATCCCTTTCAATCCTACCCAAAGCCTGCATCCGCTTGTAGATCATTTCATCAATATTATCCATCATTAAAGTATAATAGGTATCAAAATCAAGATCATTCTGCTTAGCCAACCTATATGCACCCAGATTTACCTCAACGGGTAAAACGGCTTCTTGACCATAGACAATCTCAAAAGGAGTAACTTTAGTTGCGCCATGCATAGAAATACGATGAGCCCATAAAGCTTCAGATAATACCTCATGCCATCTTTTAGGATTGTCTTCTATCTTCTTCTTGATGAGCTTAATTAAGATCTTGTTGCTAGACTCGGCTTGACCATTGGCTTGAGCATAATAAGGAGATGAATTGGGCAATTTAATACCACAAGATTCCACAAATTCACGCACTTCTTTAGACATGAACGAAGTCCCCTAATCTGTAGTCAAAGTCTATGTAATACCAAATCTATGTATAATATACTCCTTAATAAACTCAATCACCTTTCGATGTGTCATATTCTTAAGGGGAACTGTTTCAGTCCACTTGAAAGTAATCAGTAGCCACAATCACAAAACAATATCCCTTCGACAAAGAAGGATGAATCTTGCCAACAAAATTCAATCCCCATCCTCTAAACAGCCATGGTTTGATAATTGAATACATCAATGAAGCACGCACCAACTGAACATCCCCGAACTTCTGACACTTTTCACAACCTTTATAGTAACGAAAACAATCGGCTATCATATTAGGCCAATAAAAGCAAGCTCGCTTATTTCATCACACGAGCCAATTGATGCGTACCACAAACTCCTTCATGCACCTCTGCCATAGCCAATTTGGCCTGATCAGAATCCAAGCATTTTAAAAGTAACACATCAATCGTCCGACGATACAACTCACCATCCACCAAAGTGAACTTAGTGCCCACCGTCGGACTTTTCTGTCAATTGAACACTTAGGATTCTGTAAATAATTAATGAGAGACGTTCTCCAGTCATCCACTCTATCCTTAGTAAGTTCAGGACGATCCATGGCCGAAGTAGGCTCTTCACCTGATAGACCGATTAGACCGGCTGGCTGGGCGGTCAGACTGGTCCAACCGGTCAGACAGGTTTCGGAGGTCAGTTGGACCGGTTTGTCCAGGACATAACACTCAGGCTTGTAAAGCGTCGACTTTCTTTCGTGAAAGTTTCTTTTCTGAATGTTATAGCCAGATGCTTGTTGTGCTAGAGGATTAACCCTTGGATTCTCTTCCCTTGGTACATGATATATAGTAAATTCATCCATGCAAGATATGATATCTAGACATTTATCGAGATAAGCATTTAGGACTCCATCCAGACATTGGCATACCTTGGATACTTGCTGTACCACCAGTAAGGAATCTCCATAAGCTTCAGCATGTTTTACCCCCATCTCTTGCAAAATCTCCAAACCAAAAAGCAAAGCCTCATATTCGGTTTGATTATTAGTACACTTGTGATCCAATCGGCTAAAAAACTCAAAAACAGCCCCGTTTGGTGAAATAAGGACCACACCGATACCGCAATCGCTCTTGCAAACCGATCCATCAAAGTGCTATTTCCAAGGGGTAATAGCGATATAACCGATATTTAAATCAAGTTGCTCATTAATTCTATGCTCAACAATAAAATCAGCTACAATTTGACCCTTCATTGACTTCAACGGTTCACAAACCAGATCATATTCAATGAGAGCATAAGCCCTTTTGCCGATTCTACCACTCAAAGTAGGTTTTTGCAACATGTAGTTAATTATGCCGGTTCGACAAGCCACTATGTAAGTATTTGATAATAAATAATACCTCAACTTGGTACAAGCATGATATAATGATAAGCACAATTTCTCAATAGAAGTGTACCTTGTTTCGGCATCCAACAATCTTCTACTCACATAAGTAACAATATGCTTCTTCCCTTTGGTCTCTTGAGTCAAAACAGTCCCAATAACGCCCTCTTCGGCTGCCACATATAGTTTAAAAGGAACACCACGCTTTGGCGCTTGAAGAACGGGTGGTGAAGACAAGTAATTCTTGATTTCCTCAAATGCTTCTTGCTGTTTTGCCCCCCAAGTAAAATCAGTTTCATTCTTCAACAGAAGTAAAGGAGTAAACGTATTTACCTTCCCGGACAGGTTGCAAATAAATCTTCTCAAATAATTCACCTTGCCTAGAAACTTTTGCAACTCTCTTCTACAAGTTGGAGCTTGTAGTTTTCTAATAGATTCAATCTTTTTAGGATCAATCTCAACACCTTTTTCATGCACTACAAAGCCCAAAAACTTTACAGCCGATACACCAAAAGCACATTTGAGTGGATTCATCTTTAAACCATATCGACGCATCTTCTCAAATGCAAGCCTTAAATCAGCCAAATGGGATCCTGGCCCGACCGATTTTACCACAATGTCATTAATATATACTTCCAGCACTACTCCAAGCAAATCATGAAAAATCAAATTCATAGCCCTTTGATAAGTAGCACCAGCATTCTTCAAACCAAAAGTCATAACGATCCACTCAAACAAACCAACAAATCTTGGACACACAAAGGCCGTTTTGGATATATCCTCTTCGACCATAAAGATCTGGGTATACCTAAAGTTACCATTAAGAAAGCTAATCATTCTATGTCCAGATGCAGCATTAATAAGTACATCAGCTGGAGGCATAGGATATTCATCTTTTGGTGAAGCTCTATTAAGATCTCTAAAATTGATGCATACTCGGAGCTTACCCGTGCCCTTCTTCTCAAAAGACACAATAATAGAAACCCAATCAGCATATCGATAAGGCCTAATAAACTTAGCATCAAGCAACTGATTGATTTCTTCTTTCACTCGGTCATAAATAATAGGATTAAAGCACCTAGCAGGTTGTTTATGAGGCCTAAAATCATGCTTAATAGGCAGCCGATGCTCGACCAGCTCGCGGCTTAAACCAGACATTTTAGTGTAATTCCATGCAAAACAGTCGACATACTCTTCTAATAACTTTATTAAATCGGCCTTGAAGACAGGCTCAAGATTTTTGTTTACAAATGTCGGTCTTGGTACAGTACTATCACTAATATCTACCTCCTCCAACGGACCGGCCGACGTGAACCCTTGTCCTATATTACTCATATCATCAAGGTCCTCAATGGCCTCACACATATCGTTCTTCTGCGCCCGATAGTGTTCTAGCCTCTGCTGCAATCACTATAGATTTACATCCATCACATCATATGTAGTAAGTTAGCCGATCCTTAACCGGCTTTAATATAGCAGCAACAAAACCATCCTTTGTGCAACTAATGTACTCGCAATCAGAAAGATCTACATCAGATAAGCACTTGACATTATCATGCACACCTATGGTGGAACTATCGGCCACAGCAACACAAGCCGACGTATCACCATGCACAATCTCCACTTCGTCACCGATCCATTGGATTAAGAATTGATGTAAGGTAGATGGGACACATTGATTTGCATGAATCCAATCAAGACCCAAAATTAAACTGGAATTACCTTGGGTCTCGGTGACAAAGAAAGCGGTAGCCAACGTCTTGCTCCCAACGGTGAGCTCCATAGAGACAATGCCTTTAGCTCCCATAGGCTTGCATCTTCCTACACCGCCGACAATCATGTTGGTCTTGATCAACTCCTCATCTGAACCTCCCAATTTCTTGAACAAGGAATAGGGCATTAAGTTGACAATTGCCTCTCCATCAACTAATATTCGAGAAACTATCTTCCTATTGATACGTCCTTTCATATATAGTGCTTTCAGATAACTTTCAATAGCTTTAGGCTTCTGGAACACAGCTTCCTTAGGCCCAAAGTCAAGGTGAGCCAAATCATCTTCTGAGATCACATAACCATCCATCGACATATGAATCATATTTATATCCAAGTTCATGCACTTAGGTGAAGTACTCTAATCAATAAGCTGTTCATCGTCCTCTGATTCACGGACTGATGCCAACTCATTGTCATGAGCCATAGGGACAAAAGAAGCAAAACCGGGCGGCAATTCTGGCTCGACCGGTCTGACTGGTTCCTCGATCGGTCTGATCGGCTCGGGTGCTGGCACAGACGCCTCAACCAGTCTAACCAGTTCCTTGGCCGGTCTAAACGGTGGAGCTGGAGCATCAGCCTTAACTCTCCACTCCTTTTTCTGAGGTGCGATGGATCTGTATCTGCTGAATGCCTCATCCCTCTGTTTTTCTAGCTCCTGTTCCCTCTTTTCTTGCAGCCTCAGCCTCTGCAACTTCCTCCTCTATGTGCGATTCAACCGGAAGGACACCTCCTTGGCAAGAAGTACTTGGAGTTCGACCCACTGCTGCTATCCTCATGACCATTAGCGGCGGGAACCTTCTGAACAGATGACATAACCAGATTGCTTGTGCCAATCGGTCCTCCCGTATTAGCTTCAACGGGAACTTACATAGACCCAATCTGGATAATAGCTTTCTCTCTGCCTTTCCCTATGTCTATTTCCATCTTCTGAACCTCCTCCTCTCTCTATTTAGGATGATACACTTGCTATGGAGGAGGTGTCCTAGGCGCCTGGACAGACCGGTGTGACCGGTCGGGTCTGTGCAGCCTGACAAGATGAGCAGGGTGCCCAACGGTCTTGCATAGGGCATGAGATCCTGTCCAAAGCTGACTTCCTTTATTCTCCTCATCCAGGATGGAAAGATGGCTGGTGCACGGACTGGTAAGATACCCACAATACCCCATTATCATCCCACACCGAGCATGAAGGTTTTGATGCCGGAGGAGCCCAAGATGTGGAGGGGTATTGCCTTGGTTGCACTTGGTCACTTCTTGTCTTGTAACCGCTCTCGGTGGTGAACCTTGTCTCCCTTAATGAGTAGGTGACCTCATTCTCTTTTTTAATGGTTGATCACTTATAATGGCCTTTTCTTTAGTATACTTGTCCAGAAGCATATCAAATGTGATTTTTTCCCTGGGGCTGCTCCTATGATCTTTTGCCATGTTGAGCTTCCAAGTCCCAATTTCTGGACGCTTCGGTTTCAACATTCGGGGATGGTCCTAGGGCTGATCGATCTGACCGGTCCCCTGCACCGGTCTGACTGGTTCGATCTGGCCAGCAGACTCGAGCGACTTTTGATCATACGCTATGGACGTCGCTTGCCCCCCGTGTCTAGAAGCTTTTATAGTAATTTTGAATTACTCTCTGCCGTCTGGAGTCTTTTCATATACCACCTCCCTTGTCAACTCTTTTTTCCTGAAATCGGGCTTTTCTTCCCCGATCACCACATTCTTGCCTTTAGTCGCTTCGGCTTGATGCGGCCGAACCAGTACCTTGGGATGTTGTATGTCCATTGTGTTGACAGGGAAAGGCATCTTATCCACTTGCATTTCGTGGAACGTCGAACGGCTTTCGTTTATAACTGATTGAACCTGTCGATGAAACATATTGCAATCATTAGTCGCATGGGATAAAGTATTATGAAACTTGCAATATGCTTTCCTTTTCAACTCTTCAAGTGGAGGCGTAGTATGAGATATTTTCAGATGTCCAAGTTTAAGCAATTTATCAAAAATATGATCACACTTGGAAACATCGAAAGTAAATTTTACTTCTTCTTGCCGACTCTTGTGGGTCAGCTTAAGAGACGCACAAGAATAAGATTTAGCTTTAGAAGGCCAAACAAATTCAGTAGCATAAACTTCATTATCAATGTCGCTCGAACTATCGGAATCATATTCAATAGCATGCATATTTGAACGACGAGATTTAAAGCTATCTCTTT
The DNA here is from genome assembly GCF_005286985.2 of Setaria viridis. NCBI lineage: Eukaryota > Viridiplantae > Streptophyta > Magnoliopsida > Poales > Poaceae > Setaria > Setaria viridis. The sequence goes on along the minus strand of NC_048271.2, from coordinate 14,741,567 downwards.
CTTTAGCTAATCTAGCCTCTTGTACCATGGCTCTCACATGCACAATTGCAACATTAATAAATTCTTGGCCTTCCAACCTATCTCTAATAGATGACCTTAAACCCTTAAAGGCTAGATCGGCTAAATCTGATTCAGAACGTGACAAATTGAAACAATGGTTTTTAGTTTCCCTGAATCGTTTCATGTAATCAGAAACAGATTCATCTTTATTTTGCCTAACCGATGTCAAATCTGTCAATTTCAGTTGAAAACTCCCATTAAAGAAATGATCATGAAACTTTTGTTCTAACTAATCCCAAGAATCAATAGAACCAGGAGCCAACGAAGAAAACCAAGCAAAAGTCGTACCCATCAAAGACCAAGAAAACAATTGAACTTTTAAAGCATTATAAGTACTAGCTTCACCCAGCTGAGCAAGATATTGGTTGATATGTTCCCACGTAGTACGGTCATCCTCCCCATTGAATTTGAAAAAATTAGGTACACGCCAACTAGGAGGAAGAGGAACATAATCAAAACTAGAAGCATAAGGTTTTTGATATAGCTTAGAATTGCCAATATCGATCCCAAGTTTACTTTTTATGGTTTTAAAGCAACACTTCCCTGAACTTCAGATTTTCGTCCCACGTACTTGACGGTTTCTGCATTGTAGCTGCCGTATTTACTTCATTCACAGGAGGTATGCCTTTGGAGGACACACTAGTATTAGAAATAGGAGGCGATGTGTATCCGATCGTATGGGACGATGGTACAAAAGGTCCAACGTCATCAATATGGTTAGGAGCAACCAAACTAGGCATAACAGTGAGCGGTATCGGTGTTTCAGGAACAACAGTCAGCTGGCTAGCCTGACTGGCCTGACCGGTCTGATCGGTATCCCCCAACTTGTCGGACCGCCTCAGCTGTGATCGGCTTTGTTGATCGGCCTGGAGGCGGCGTTTATCCCAAAAAGAAGTCAGTCGGCATGCCATCTTTCTTGACGCCCATAAGATATTGCATCTTGACATATTCTTGGAGCGTCGCGATGTTTCGCCGCTCCTCCTCATTGAGATCCTCCACGGAAGCCTCGATGATGTTGTTCTTGTCGATCTCTGTATTAGATCCTATCTTGCTGAGGTTTTCCCGAATGGTTGTAGAAATCAGATCTGTCTTCCCCAGCAGAGTCGCCAAAATGTGTTGGCGCCTTTTCCGACCAACACACGAACGCGCTAGCTCCCGCGCAAATTAAGTGATCACCTCATCGGAGCTCCTGGTCCTGGTCGGTCAGACCGGTCAGGTAGACTGGTCAGGCCGGTCTGACACAGGGGCGCCATGAAAGCCTATGTCTACCACCTCGGGAGGGACCCTGTCGGGGATGGTGAGCCTAGGGTTACTCTGAGATCGGCAGGCCACTCAGAACGTTCTCAATCGCCATCGAGAAGAAGAAGGAAAGCAAGGAAGTTGGAAAAGCTAGGGTTTGAAGATAAAAGTAAATAGATGTGTTTGTCGATTGGGTGATAGCCTTCAATCGGCCAGAGCCCTCTATAATTATAGGGTGGGAGGTCTTTGCCCGCAAGGAAATCCCGCTTCAACTCCAATTCAACTAGGACTCCTAATTTTGTCTCAGACTCGGGGTGACCGGTCTGACCGGTCGGGGCCACCGGTCAGACCGGCGGGCACGTGCCGGATCGGCTACAGAAACCCAGACCGGTTAGACCGCCTGAAAGAACCGGTCTGCCCGGCTGGTCTCAGCTTGATCAGCTTGCTGCCACTTTTGGGCATCAACAGGGTCAGATCCACGTTTTTCCTAGAGTACCTCAGGGGGTGCTCCAAAAACATCACTTTCAGACTTCCTTGTGGAGTTGGGGTTATTTACCCACCTTTGCCACTCGTTACACAATGTACCGGTTCGCTTCTAATTTTTTTTCTTTTCGCTCATGGTTCCCCTACTCGCCGAACCTCTCTGCCGCGGCCCCCTGTGGCGGCGATGGTCCGCGCCGCCCCGATCCCCTGCAGCGCCATGGCTAGCCCGCGCCACCCCCGCCCGCCGGCGCCGCGCTGTCCGCGCCGCCCCAGCTGGCCGCGGCATTGCCACCCCGGCCCATCGGTCGCGCCGCCTTGGTCCCTTGGATCTGGTAGCCTGCGGGTGCGCCGACCCGCGCCATGGCCCCACCGAAGCTGCCCCCACGCCGTGGCCTCGCCGCCACCGCCGCCCCCACGCCGTGACCCTGCCACCCCCACGCCGTGACCCTGCCGCCGCTGCCCCGCGCCGTGGCTGTGAGACCGTTGCCACCGAGTGGAGGAGATTGGTGGGGAGGCGACCAAGGTGAGCGCGAGCAGAGGAAGAGGAGGGGAGAAGAGAGAAGAGAGAGGAAGAGGAGGGGAGAAGAGAGAAGATGATGACATGTGGGTCCATTTATAATGGGTGAAATTGACTATTCACAACAAGTCTTCGTATTTTTAGAGCTGGAGCACTGCAATCATCCAAACACGTACGTCAGCTCCATGTTTTTCTGGAGTTAGTGAAGTGGAGCTGGGAAAGTGTGGAGCTGGTGGAGTGGAGCTGATTTTTGTGAGGTGAAGTGCTACCAAACACCTTCTTAATTGCGCAAGGTTTTACAAGCCGTACGGGATCCCTATATTCTTTTGGTGTTTTAAAAAATATTGGGCCAACGTTTAAAAGACGAGAAACGTGACATGGTTCCACATTGCTTAGGACCAAGGGTATGATGCGCCGCCAAATTTGACATTCTATTACCAAGTTTCACTTTCTTGTCATTATTTTTTTTTTCATATTGCTTCTTCTACGAGTTTCAGGGAAAAAAAGTTCATTCGTTTTAAATAGGCGGTTGGATGCTACAACCCACCATACAAGAGCCCTCACCCGAGATATGTTTCAAGATTCTCGGCAACCGAGATGAGTCATCGATGCACGCTGCCCACATCTACTTGTTACGTCTCTCACATTCGTCTCTTGCACAACAGTACGTCACCACTGCCAAGCAAACAAATACGAGTATACGACAATGGCTCACGTATAGTAATCCATAACTTTTTACTTAGCCAAAACCTCCGTTGTGCGGATACAGACGGAGCGCCCAAAGTCAGATCCGTTACAAGTCTACAGCACATGAGTACGGTGCTACTACAGGACAGCTACCGGTAACTCACTTTCCCCTCATCAACCCCGCCCCGGTCGTGGCGCGCATCGCGTGCCGGCATGCCGCCGGGGCGCACCCGGGCATGCGGTTCTGCACCGCGGCGGCATGCGGCGCATGGCCTCGGCAACGCCCTCTCGCCTGCATCGCATGCATGCTTGGCTTGCTCCCACCCCGACCCCGCGCTGCTTGACCCGAGGTCAAACACCCTGCGCCCTTCATAACTTCCGCTCCGTCTCCCCCCTCTCGTCACTGGAGGAGTGTATTCACTAACCACTGGCTGCTGCTCCATTTACTCCACCGTATCGACCCCCTGCTTCCCGCTCATAAAACTCGCCACCCCAAGCAGAGCGGGCAAGCGCCCGGCAACAAGCCAGCCAGGAACCGCCACTCCTCTCGCATGAATTAGCTTCAAGGACGAGCGAGAGAGAGAGAGAGAGAGAGAGAGAGGATAGCCATTCTTGTGCAGGCAAGAAACCAAAGAAAGGCGAAGGCTGCCTGCTTGTCGCCTGCTCCTCGGAGGTGCATGAGGAAGGGGGGAGCGGCTGTCGGGGCGGCGATGGTGGGGAGGGAGGCGGCGGTCGCGGCGGTGGCGGCGGAGCTGGAGGACTCGGCGGGGAAGGCGGCGGGGGCGGCGGCGCCCGCGCTGAGCCCGCTCAGCGAGACGCTGTGGCGGGACAGGGCGGCGGCGGGCGGGGTCCTCCTCGGTGACGTGTCGGCGCGACTGGCCTGGCGGGACCTCGCCGTCACCGTCGCGCTCGGCACCGGCGACACGCAGGCCGTGCTGCAGGGCCTCACGGGCCACGCCGAGCCGGGCACCATCACGGCGCTCATGGGGCCCTCCGGCTCCGGCAAGTCCACGCTCCTCGACGCGCTCGCCGGGCGGCTCGCCGCCAACGCCTTCCTCTCCGGGACCGTCCTCCTCAACGGACGCAAGGCCAACCTCTCCTTCGGCGCCGCGGTACGTCACCGACGTCGTCTAGCCTGCCCGCTGGCCTTCTCGATCTTGACACTGATTGACTCTGGCTTTTGTTTGCATATCAACATTCTTTTACCTTAAAATACAAGACTCTGCACGCATGCTGCACCTTTAAAAATTGTCCATCTCGATGCATCAAATGGCATTTTCTTGAGCACGTGATCTGCAGAGAGCTAGCTCTACAACTATGCACATGAAAACTGAAAAAAAACCCACAGAAACTGTGTAATAAAATGTTTCAGCCTTGTCTTATTCGATGTTGATCTGATGGACAAACAGACTGTAGGTGTTTGGTTCCACGGATTAAAGTTTAGTTCCTATCACATTGAATGTTTAGATACTAATTAGAAGTATTAAATATAGACTAATTACAAAACTAATTGCAGAGATGGAGGCTAATTCGCGAGACGAATCTTTTAAGCCTGATTAATTTATTATTAGCACATATTTACTGTAGCATCACATTGTCAAATCATGGATTAATTAGACTTAATAAATTCGTCTCGTGAATTAACCTCCATCTATGCAATTGATTTTATAATTAGCTCATGTTTAGTCCTCCTAATTAGCATCTAAATATTTGATGTGACAGGGACTAAATCTTAATCCGTGGAACCAAACACCCGAAGTTTTTTCCCTTTCCAGAAACAACGTTTTTCCGTGTAAAAAAAATTGCGACTGCCCATGTGTCTCCCGCGAGTTTTGGAGTGGATTTGGACATGTCAAAAAGTACAACATTCTAGGCAACTAGCTATCAAGTGGCTGGTGTACTGCCTATTTGGCAGCACACACAGCATCACGCTTTCCTTGTTCTGAAGCACCCTGGTGGTGTCTCTTTCCCACAGCCACATCGGTGATCTTGAATTCTCTTTTGATCTTCCTGCATCACCTCACCTGAACACCCAACACTCTCAAGGAGAAAGAAGCGGGTCACTCACTTATCACTCTTCAGTCATCATAAGTCACCTGCCAAGTTCACTGCATCGGATTCGCATTCGCATCTGCTCGTTTTCAGAAGATGCCATGCCGAATCAGGGTATCTCGGCTCAACTCCACTAAACTCTTTCGGTTGGGGTTGGATCAGTAGCCGTCTCCAGTCAAGATCGGGCGATCTGCCTTCACTGCCGCTTGTCTGTTTTCGGATGGAATCATTCTGTTTTCAGGTGTGCGTTTGGTGACGGAGTTGAACACTCACTGGTTGGTGAGGAACACGCCAGTTATGTTTCCTGGAAAGGGGAATTGGGGTTGGGGTGTAGTTAACCTGTTTCCTCGGCACTCTTAAGCTCATGATCTGTTGAGACCTTCCTAGTCTTTTCATATCGTTTTTTGGCTATAGTTTAATTGAAAAGATACCACATATCCTCTAAAAAAAAGTTGATTTTCATATTTATTGTACCTTAATCGAAAAAAATAAAAAGCACCAATAACCACTAGCTAGCTCTAGTAACAAGAAAAATGTACAGATAAGTTCACAGCTGTACAAAAAAACTGACGGTCCCTAATTTCAATATGTGGCATGCTTCTGAACATTGGATCGATGTGGTTTAAACACATGGTCGAAATTCACAGTTTCACACCATGAATTTGCATCTTGTTACTGAACACTACCCTCAATCTGAAATTTCAGGCCTATGTGACGCAAGATGACAACCTTATCGGCACATTGACGGTTCGGGAGACGATCTCATACTCGGCGCGCCTCCGTCTCCCTGACAAGATGCCCTGGGAGGAGAAGCAGGCCCTGGTAGAGGGCACCATCATCGAGATGGGGCTGCAGGACTGTGCCGACACGGTCGTCGGCAACTGGCACCTGAGGGGCATCAGTGGTGGTGAAAAGAGGAGGGTCAGCATTGCCCTTGAGATACTGATGAGGCCCAGGCTGCTCTTCCTGGACGAGCCAACCAGTGGTCTCGATAGGCATGTACTACTACATTTCCCATGTTGATGTATCATGTCTGTTTTGGCCAAAGTGACAGATTTGCAAGAATTTTCTTTTTTGCAGCGCTTCAGCATTCTTCGTGACACAGACACTGCGTGGGCTGGCGAGGGACGGCCGGACGGTCATCGCGTCCGTGCATCAGCCGAGCAGTGAGGTGTTCACGCTCTTTGACTGTCTGTATCTTCTATCGGGAGGGAAAACTGTCTACTTTGGGAAGGCCTCTGAGGCTTGTGAGGTAACGATCTGAGATTGCTCTTGTTTTTAACTGTGTTTCTGCTATGCAAATGGGATCTTTGAACCATCTACTTTATCGTTCATTCTGCAGTTCTTCGCCCAAGCTGGTTTCCCGTGCCCACCAATGCGCAACCCCTCGGATCATTTTCTCAGGTGCATAAATTCGGATTTTGATAAGGTGAAGGCCACTCTGAAAGGATCAATGAAGACGAGAGTAAGTTTCAGAATTTTGTCAGCTCCCTAGTATTTGCTGTGCTATGTTGGTGTACATGCCTTGACTGAATCATGTCTCTCCTTTTGCATACGTAGTTTGAAAGGTCTGATGATCCGCTCGAGAAAATCACAACTTCGGAGGCAATGAGGAGGCTGATCAACTACTACCAGCACTCACAGTACCACATCAATGCGCAGCAGAAAGTAGATGAGATGGCCCGGGTTGTAAGTACTTGATTTTCTTGAGTGATTTGTGACAATTAAAACTCTGCTAGTCCATTCCAGTAGAATTAAGAGGATCCATGTGGATTGCCATCTCAGAAAGGAACAGTGCTGGACTCAGGAGGGAGCCAAGCTAGTTTCGCAATGCAGGCGTTCACACTCACGAAGCGATCATTCATCAACATGTCAAGGGATTTTGGATACTACTGGTTGAGGCTTATCATCTACATCGTCGTGACACTCTGCATTGGGACTATCTACCTAAATGTTGGCACTGGATACAGCTCCATTCTGGTAAAAGTTCTTTCTACAGTTGACACTTACATTGTTCTTCAGTTACATCTTAGGTCCTGAATTCAAAATCTGATGTTGGCGATCTGATAAATTTGATGAAAACAATTAGGCTCGGGGCGCATGTGCTTCCTTCGTATTTGGCTTTGTCACATTCATGTCGATTGGAGGGTTTCCATCGTTTGTCGAGGACATGAAGGTTTGTGGAACCACTGAAGAATCAATGACATTAGAAAAGTTCTTCAGGTCCTAACACTGCTAACTGAATTTTCCCATTTCAGGTCTTTCAAAGGGAGAGGCTCAATGGGCACTACGGTGTGCTGGCGTTTGTCATCAGCAACACGCTGTCAGCGATGCCGTTCCTGATCCTGATCACCTTCGTGTCGGGCACGCTGTGCTACTTCATGGTGCGCCTCCACCCGGGCTTCATGCACTACCTCTTCTTCGTCCTGGCCCTCTATGCCAGCGTCACTGTTGTCGAGAGCCTGATGATGGCCATTGCCAGCGTGATCCCCAACTTCCTCATGGGCATCATTATCGGCGCAGGGATTCAGGTAAACTGAACATCTCAACAGCTTGAACCTCTCCATCATTTGTTGGGCACTGTTAGGAAAAGGAACATGCCGTGCACCCGAATTTGGGATTAATTCTGACACTGTGCATGGAACCACACACCATAATGCTGATGCTTATATTCTCTTCTGATGATAACAACACACATTTAATGGGAAACAATCCTTGGAAATGGACAGGGCATATTCATGCTTGTATCAGGCTACTTCAGGCTTCCACATGATATCCCAAAGCCTTTCTGGAGGTACCCCATGTCATATATCAGCTTCCACTACTGGGCATTGCAGGTAAAAAAAAAAAAAGGCCAGACTCATTTTTTCACAGTGATTAGCAGAAGTTACCAGTTAACTCAATTCAAAATCAAATACTACTAATCTATAACAAAGATCAGAATACTGAATGCGAAGCATGGACTGCGTTCTCGATCGATCTTGCAGGGCCAGTACCAGAACGATCTCAAGGGCCTGGTGTTCGACAACCAGGACGACGAGCTGCCCAAGATCCCCGGGGAGTACATCCTGGAGAACGTGTTCCAGATCGACGTGAACCGGTCCAAGTGGCTGGACCTGGCCGTGCTGTTCAGCATGATCGTCATCTACCGCCTCCTCTTCTTCGTCATGATCAAGATCAGCGAGGACGTGACCCCCTGGGTGCGCGGCTACATCGCGCGGCGGCGGGTGCAGAACCGGCGGCAGCGCAAGGTGGAGCTGGCCGCCCGGTCGCCGTCGCTCCGCGGGTACGTGGTGGACGTGGCCAGCCTGCCGGCCGACCACCCCTGAAGCAACGCCGTGCAGGAGACCTGAAGAATGTGGTGGGCGACACAAAAGGCGAAGCTAAACCTAAACTGTACCGTACTGTGATAAGAATGCGTGTTGTTATAGTAGCAACTGCATGCTTGAAGCTGTATTGGAGTGTTCTTTGATGGACTACTAAGATCGATGTATATCAGCAGCTGGATGCATGGTTTGGTCTCTTCTCTTTTTTTTCAACCATTGTTCATCATTTTCGGCCGCGTGCATCGAGATCTCAGGATACAGAATGGCACTATATCATGGTGAAATAATCTCTCGTGGACCCAAAGATACTGCGGTAGCAGTGTGTGGGGTGTGAAAAACAGTGCTATAAATGGCAACAATGCACAGGCAGCTCGTGTACTGAAGATTTTCGCCGGTGGATGGATGGATCACTTCAGGGCAGCATGCGCGTACTATTCACTGTTCACCGTAGGACAAGAACAGTGGAGGAAAGGACACGGCATGGTTATGGCCATTAAGGCCAAACTGTTTTGCCACCACCGCTAATTCATTGCCGCCGCTGATCCAAACCTGGCGCGGAATGGCTCTGTCACAGAGCGATCAAACAGCGATTAGCAGGAGCTAGCAGCCGGATCAGGGCAGGACGACGACGGGCTCATCGTTGTCTAGCTATTACTCCCACCTCTGATCTCTCCCAGCACGCCTGAGCTCATCGATGCCTGCTGCGGATCACATGGCGAAAGTTATTGCAGCGGCCAGCGAGCAGTAACTTGACGCGATCCTTTCGTTATCCCGCTGCTACCGCTGCAGCCGTATCGCGGATTCGCAGCAAGAAACTGCAGGTGACGCCAGAATCCACATGAACTCGGCAAGTTGGGCAAAGATTCGCAGATATTTTTTCGCGAGCAGGGTGCAGGGCGAAAAATATCTTGGTGCCATGGCTGGGGTGCTGGCCGAAGATTAGGTGCTGGGAGTTACTCCAGCAATGGCGCTAGTACTTTGGCTGCATTGACAAGCGAGGGAGAGGTGAGGTGAGATGCTGCCTACCGATGTGGCGATGTCTGATGAGCTCCCCTACGGCCCTACGCGGCAGGGCATTCCGGAATTCAATTTGCATCCCGTGGCCTTTGTTCCTTTGGTGCTCGCGCACGGCAGCATGGCATGTGGATCCATCGACAGGAGGCGGCCGGAGTTGGTATGCAATTTATTACTGGCATGCCGTCTTATTAGTCAGCTACTAAGGTACAGACGTACGGCACGGTCGGTGGCCTGTTGTTTTCTTCTGGGGTTGTCTGCGGTTTCCTTGGATTTTTCACTGACCGGCTGTAATTTTGTAGCACAAAACCTGCATGAGCTTTGATTTGCAAACATCAGATCAGGATTATCCAGTGACCAGAGAGACAGGAGATGATGGGGCAATGTTCTTCTACAGGGAGGGACAGAAGGAGAGCTGAAGGCCCAACAGGCATCGCCAAACTTGAGCTCAGCCTGTTCGTTTCAGCTTATCAGCTGGCTTATCAGCCACTAAACAGTATTTTTCTCTCACAACAAATCAGCCGTTTCAGCTTTTCAGCCGGCTTATAAGTCCAGCTAAAGTAAATAGCTGCAACTGTTGGCTGCCGAACAAGGGACACGCAACAGAAGCCAGCTTTGCATTGGATGCGCACGATTATGTTAAGAGGAAACTGAATCCCGTCCTGATTGGAAGAGGAGAAACATTCTCCAGATGAACAGGGAGTTGGGTCGCGTTCAGCCAGAGTTTGATTACTGATTGATTGAAACGATCGACAGACTCGGGACGAGATGAGACGGCCGGCCTGGCCGCGTGGAGGCCACTCACTGTTCATTGTTCAGGGAGTTGCAGTGATTGAGTAGACGAGCAGACAGCAGTGCTCATTGTTCAACCGGGCAAATGCCTCGGTCAGATGTTGACCCCAATTTATCGACGATGATTTCTTGTAAATTCAAATTTTAGCTGCAAAAACAAAAAGGAAGCCACACAATACAAAAAGAAGACGAAAAGAGTCGGTAATCAGTGCCCAGGCGGGCCGAAACTGCAAGTATGATTAATGGGCCGGCCTCCCGAGTGGCTGAGTCCACATCCAAACGAGCAAATAAACCCACCAAAAAAACCCACCCGAGAAGCGTGGGGGAAAAAAAAGAAACCCTAGCGATGCTGCAGATTCGCCTGAGCAAGATCGGCTCGTCGGACTCCGGCGCCGCCGCCACCGGCGCGGCAGCCGCGGGTGGCGCCTCCGCCGCGGCGGGGGTGGCTGCGGCGCTGGGCGGCGGCGTCCCGGAGTCGGTCACCGTTGCGTGCCCCGACCACCTGATCATAGCGGACCTCCCCGTCGCGAAGAGCCTCGGCGCCGTCACGACCTCCGCCGCCGCGGCCGCGCGCGCCATCGGACGCCGCTCCCGCCGCCCGCTCGGGGAGCGCGTCCACATCTGCTCCCGCTGCGAATTCCCCATCGCCATCTACGGCCGCCTCGTACGAACTCGTAAACCCTAGCGTTTTTTTTTCTGTTTCTGAAGCGGCTATGAAACCGCGAACTTCAGCCGCACGTATTGCTGCTAAGCTAAATTACAGGTTTACTCAACAGCGTGTGACGCTGTAGCCATTTCCCATTTATCACGGAGTCAGCAAATTTTGTGGTTTAGCAATTAACACAGGGACGCCACTAGCTCTAATCTTCCTCTGTCGGTAACATAACTGTAAAAAATGGAGCAGCAGATGTACATTGTCTTTGCGTTATGCTCCTTTTTTAGGGTTTTAGGATTCTGAGAGTTGGACCAAAACACCAAATACATTTGTAGGATCTAATTGGGAAGGCAGACAAGGGAAGCTAAGATTTACTGTCCTAGTTTTAAGCTGTATTGGATTGAATGAAGGCAGTATTGCTGTCCTCTTACAGTGCTAGTGCATCTATTTGCTTAACGGATCACACACAGTTTGCTTTTAGTTGATACTTACATTAGCCTAATTTATATAATGTTAGATGAACTATTCATATATTTGCACCAGGAAATAAGCTTTTGGTATCGGTTGTTGGTGTGATTTTTTAAGCTTGAATTAGTTATATCTAGTTTGTTTGCCTTTTTTTTTCTGAAGTACTTCGTAAGCAAGTCAAACAACCTTGTTTACTGTTATGTTTCAATATTCCGTATTTTATGTCCCTGTGTTTCTACCTGTTCCCCGAATAACTGCTTACATGTGGCCATTCAATTCATAGTTCCTTTTCTAATATATGAAGTTGGGCCCTATAGTAGTGTAGTGACTTATTTTTTTTGGTTTCAGATCCCTTGTGAACATGCTTTTTGTTTAACCTGTGCAAGAAGTGATTCCAGCTGCTATCTGTAAGCATTCTAACTCCTAAACTTTTCCTAACTTGCTCTTGTCTCATTCTCACATTCATGGTATTTTGTTTTACTCAGTAGTTCACACCTTCACGGTTAGGGTAACATGCAGTAGTTCAGTGCTTTATCTACAAAAAATGATAGAGCTTGCTCTAGTAAATTTGTTTGTTATATGGACTGATTGTGATGTTGCTTTTCTTAAGATATTACAATTTATGTGCATATGCTTGCAATGGTGCAGTACTGTTAAAATCGTTTCTAGTTATTGCCATGCACACATATGAGATGTTCTGTATATTAGAACTGATAGATATGAATATTGGTTACAAATTGACATATCCTATACCTGTACCATTGACCACATAATCAAATATAGTGCAGGCAATTTCCTGGGAATGTTGTGCTTTCAATCCTTAATTAATATGGATAGCTGCTGTGTCTCTTATAGAGTTTAGCTTGGTCTAAGTCTGTCAATTTGAAACTTCTGTTCTGCTGCAGATGTGATGAGCGTATTCAGAAGATACAGAGTGTGAAAATGATGGAAGGGATTTTTATCTGTGCTGCACCGATGTGTCTCAAATCTTTCCTTAAGAAAGCAGATTTTGAGTCTCATGTGCCTGAAGCCCATGCTAACCTCCTACAAACTAATGTAGAGAAGGAAGAACGTAACGAGTCAGATGCTCCTAACATCTCCCGTGCTTCTGCAGGGGATACTCAAAGACAATCTCAAATGCCTGAAATGTCTACTGCACGAGCTCCTCCAAGGCCAGGCGTTTCACCCACTTCAACTCCTCACATGCAAGATCGTGAAGAACGCTCCCGTTACCACCAGTCCAGGGAGCAAACCCCACTAAGGCCTCCAATGCTTTCAAAACCGCCATCATTCCATGGTCGCCACTCGTATCCATCAGGGGACACTCAGGCCGAGAACAACCCACCTCAAGGATTTGACCGCTACAACTGGGCTTCTCAGTCACGCCAGGAGAGCCCTGGTGCGGCAACTCCACTTCGCCAAGAACCAGACCATAGTACTCAGGACAAGCAACAATTGATGGCTAATGCACCCTTTATGTTTCCACCAATTCCTCCTCATCAGGCAAACTTTATGATGCCCATGAATATGAATCAGCCTATGATCCCCAATGCGCCATTCAATTACCCTCTCCAGCAAGATGGAAACCCCCAGTATTTTGCTGCCCCGTTCCAGATGCGACTACAAGATACTGGGTCAGACCAAGGTTCCATGTCAGGCGTTCAACCTCCAGGCGGTCCTATGAGCTTCCCTGAGGGGCTTCAGCGCCCATGGGCTATGGGACTGATGGGTGGTCCATTTCAGTCAATGGCCCTTGGGCAGGGAATGGCTGATGGTGCAGGTGATCCTCAGGGTGGTGGCGGTATGGCCTTCATGCAGGCTGGTTTTGGGGGCATTCCAGATGGCTCCATGAATCCAGGCATGTCAGATCGAGGCGATGGAAGGGGTGTTCTAGCACAGATGCCTATGCAAATGCAAATGCAAATGCAAATGCAGATGTCACTTCCCCCACCTCCACCTACACAGCCTCCATCAGGCTCACAGCAATCTTTTAACAGGACTTGATGTTTTTTGGACGAACTTAAGGTTATATTGCCAAAATTGCATATTAATCCCTGCTGAGAAAATTGTAAGTTTGTCGTTTTGGCATGTAACTTATGAGAATTGGATGGCTCAGTTCTATCCCCTCGGTGCCTGCCCAGCTGTTGGTGGATAGAAGCTTGTATTATGCTATAACTGGTCCTGTTTGAATGAAATGTTTGCAATTTCTGAAAATTTAGTTCTGGATTGTTTACTGTGTGCCATTGTACAGTCAGTGAAATACTGCTATTTTAAAACAAAATGATGCTGTGATAGAAGTTTCAACTTGCGGCTAATGGTAATGTGATCCAATGTCTGCACGCTGATCTGCCCATTGTTTGGGGTACTTCAGTTTAGTTGCATGTTTCGCCGCGTACAGTACATGCCAAAAACAAGGCAGCAAGGTGATTGTGTAAATAAAATAATAAAACAACAAAGGGCTCAATTTGCTTAAATGTTGCTGAACTGAGCAGAGCACGTACAGTACATGCCCGTTTGTGCACAATTTCTAACGTGTGAGAACTGAGAACGCATAACGCCCCCAAGGACTTGAACGTAGCAAAATAAAAGATTCAAGGTGGAAAATACAAGTGCTAAGGGACTGACGCGCATAAATCACTTTAATACAGGCCGTGTGGATGAAAAGATTGTGATGTACTGCGCTAGGGACCTAACCGCAAGAGAGCGATAAACCTAAAAGGGGCAAATCGAACGCGCCAGGGCATATCTGAAAAGGTGAAAGGACCAGAGCAGAAATCTCAAAAAAATTTGGACCATTTCTCGATTACAGGCCGTGTGGATGAAAAGATTGTGATGTACTGCGCTAGGGACCTAACCGCAAGAGAGCGATAAACCTAAAAGGGGCAAATCGAACGCGCCAGGGCATATCTGAAAAGGTGAAAGGACCAGAGCAGAAATCTCAAAAAAATTTAGACCATTTCTCGATTTGTGCGTGTCATCCTTGCGCAGGGGCCATGCTAATCTTCTCTGTATCGTTCCAATTTTATCGGATGTCTCCAAAGAGACAGTATCGTCTCCGCGGCTCAGTTTATAACTTGGTCTGCGCGTCCTTGGCTTGGCGGTACGGTACTAACATTGGCTCTGCTTCCGGTGTTCCGCTTGCTCGTTCCCGTGCAGCCGTGCTGTCCGCTCCCGCACCCGACGGATCCGGCCCGCGTGTGAGCTGCCGCTTACGGCCCGCGGCCCACGGGCTGGCCGTGCTGTCCAAGAAGTGTTCAGCATATGTATGATATTACTATGAACGTATTCTGTACAGGATACTGATGGCTGCGAACCAGAGACAGCAATGGAAGGTTTATGGAACCTCTTCACGGCACAATAATCACAACGAAATTTGTCTACAGCTATGCCTAACTGCACATATGGTAACACAAAGTCGATAGTAGAGTACGGAATTGCTCAGCTAACCAACAAGACAAAATGGAAAGAAAAACTCTAGCAAATTGCCAATATGCAAGTTGAAAAGAATGTACAGATGTAGAACCTCTGAATTCTCTATATATTGTAGAAAGGGAGGGGAGAAAGATAAAACTTAGAAGCTTCACTCTGCTATATCCTACTTTGTTCCCACCAAAAAAATTCTCTGCTATATCTAACTGTGACACCTTTGATTTTCTACACCCGTGTGTAATTTCTAATATATTTCGTCTGTTATAGTTGCTCATCCTGTGTACCTATATCTTTTATGACCAAAGGAAAAAAAGGCAGGGGGTTGAAAATTTTGCGACTTGTTGTACGGTCGCTGTTTACATGCTTGACAGTTGCAAGATATCCTGAAGAAAAATGGAGAGCTCCTGAGCTGATCTCCCAACCTCGCCTTGCCGCCTGCGAAGGGATGCCCGGAGGCATCAATTATTTCAGTCGATTGAACTGGATGCTGTTTAGGGATTTCGTGGGATACTCAGTGCCATTGAAGTTTACCTTGTCAGCGACTTGAGGCTGGCGTTTACCTTCTTCAGCTCTTGGAAACATAGACTGCACCGCTCCAACCTAGCAAGATATGCGCTAATGAAGCAAGTCCATTGTGTACACATGATATGAGCAAGAAGCAGGATCCATTTCAATGAGATGAAATGAGGAAAATACCTCTGCTCTGCCTCAAGGTCTACACCAACAGGCGGCGTAGCTGACAAAGCTGAAGAAATAGTGGCACCAAAGCTCTTAACAAGACTGAGAATCATCCCCAAGGCAATGTTCACATGCCTGCATCGAAAATGTCAAAGCACATCGATTAACCGTGAGCTTTCACTTTTCTAACATGTAATTGTTTATATTGGCAGTCATTTTCCATACTACTGGCACCATATACAAACTGTGAAAAACAAAATTTAAAACTGTGGAACGTCAGTTAGAGATTGCACAATCCATTGTATGCACCGATAAATGATGCCATTGGTGCTACCATCAGTAAAGGGAGCCATGTCAGGATCAGCATTCTTTTTTAGAACAGGTACAAGTTTGGACCCTTACATAATAGCTAAACCGATTGGTTGCAATCCAAAGACTAATGCATGGAACCATGGGACCCATGACTCAAGTGAATTGAAAGAAAAAACATAATTGCGCAAATATTAGATACTAGCGATGCAGAATTTTACACAAGTGGTCATAGCCAAGAATACAATTTGACTAAAGCCTGAACCATGAATATTATGTCATATTGGTGTATTCAGAGTTCCAACCCTTTCAGAAAGGGAGGTGGTTATAGTCAGATTCTCCTTACATCACAAGGTCCAACTCTCCACAAAGCATTTAGTCAGTTTGAACTCAAATAATCAGAAAATGTACAATAGTAAGGTTAAATCTAAATAATCCCACAATTCTAATATTGCATAAATTAAGAGGAAATATGAGAAATTACCAGTCATATTTGCTTTCAAGAAGACTGGAGGAAAGCCGCAAAATAGAAGCGCAAATATCTAAACTGATACAGTTACTATTCTCCATTAGAGCATTAATTACACCAGTAGTGACCTAGAAGAGTAGATGTCAGAGATTGTAATGCATGGAACTACAACAAAGAGGGTAGTCGAGAGTACAGACAGCAAAATCCAATATTCTCCATGTAGCATCAATAGATCCCTTTATATCATTTCTTTGCCAACACCGATAAACCACCTGCAAACATCAGTATATCACATAGTAACTACCATTACTCAATATATATAAAATGATTGTCTCACCAGAAAATGAATTCTTGATAAGTACTCAGTAGATCTTATTCTGGACCTCTTTATACCTCTAGTTTTGTTAGCCGAGACTTCATTACATGAATAAAATCTTGATGGTTTTCCATTAGACCATACATATCATCTTCATCACTAGCTGAACCAATAAGTTTTCCAGGAAGTGAAGGGTGCAGCCTCTACAGAAAATAGTAAGACAGGGAGCATTATGTGTACATATCAACTAAACCAACATTGACGTCCAAATGACACAATGTCGCAAGTAAACATACCGAGCCATATAATGTTGGTTCACACTGGATGCTATCATAATGAGAAGAGTAAGGTCCTGTTCCAACCACAGCTTTGGTTATAATTATGGAGGAGGCTGAAACCAAAAGAACAATGCTAGGTTGCTAAATGACTTAGACTTACGATGTCTAACAGCGTGCCTTTCACTTGATTCCCTCCATTTGCTCGTTCCAATCACTCCATTTCTGTCAATGTCGGCAAATTCTGGATTCCATGCAGCATCAGAATTCCATTTGTCAAAACAAGACACGCCGTACCAGCTACCAGCTTCATTAGACTCAATTTTTTCAGTGCATACTGAACCAGAACGGCTATTGTCCCCAGCACCTGAAGATTCTCTTATAAATTTCCTCTGTGAACTAATAGGCTTTGACAGAAATATATGCTCACGGTCTTTTGGGCTTTCTTGAGCCCTCCTTGTATAGTCAATATCTGGATTAGCTCTCAAATAACTTTCTGGGATTATTTTCTTATATCTTACATCATCAGTGATTCTTCTGCAGCCACTTTCGTCAACCATCCTTGACCTCCTTGAATCAGTTATAGGTACCAACTTGCCACTTTCTTTGCCATGATTAGCAGATAAACCTACTTTTTCTATATTTTGAGGCTCAATAACTGGTAACTCACCTGTGGCAGCTTCATTGAGAATGGGATCAGCATTCCCCTTTGAGCTATGCCTTGGGGCAAGAACAGGTATGAAAGATGATTCCTTACCGCCATACCCTGAAATGTGGGACATTGATTTATACATGGGAGCTGCTGGTACAACAGTGGCTGGCTGTCTCTTCAGGTCATCAACGAAATTTGGGTTCAATCTAACTCTAGGAGAAAGCAGAGGTGCAGAATCAGATCTCGTGAGCCAGAGATCCTTTTCTCCAGGTGGCTTTGCCAATCTCTTCCTTACCACAGAAGAAGAGGAGACAGGAATTTCTTTTGAAGCAGACATTGAGCGTTCAAGCAGAGTATCCGAACTAGTTTCATTGGCTGTTTCAAGAAGCACAAAATTATATCCGCTTTTAGAGTGCAGAGATAACACAGATACGTTGTAAGAAATGTGGTAGCTGCTTTAAGTACCTGGGCTTCTGGAAACTGATAGTCTACCAAACACTGATGGTATGCTATTATCTGATTCAATTAGCCTATCTACAGTTCCATTTAAGTGTGATCCAGCACAACTATCAGCATATGGCTCATGTTTCTGAAAATTTATTTAAGTACCATGTCAGGAAGAAACAACTCAATCCCTAATTACATAGTACTATGCATAACACTTCATACCATCAAATCCACAACCCACACACCAACACAGTTTTGGTTATATGAGCAACCAAGAAGCTTTCCTTCATCAACAGTTAGATCGGCCAATGTGGACCAGCCTACATCAACCACATCATGACATATGATGGGTTCCCAGGAAAGAACCTACAAGCAAAGTGATAATATGTAATGACCTTTCTTCCACTGTTATCTCCTTAAGAATGAAATGAGGGCATGATAAATCAGTAGGGCATCTACCTTTAAGCTTTGATGTAATCCACAAAAAAGTGTTTTACCATCACTGTTGAATTTCATAGAACGAACTATACTAGCCTGAAAATCGAGGACAGCTGCCATTAAGCAATCGATTATCTGATTACGGATCATGTGCTTTGTTTCCAACAAGCACTCTCATCCATTTCCACACACGAATCCAAGACATATGATGGTATGAAGAAATTGATGATGAGAAACCATACCGGCTCAAAGTATTCTCGGCTGTTCTGCATTAAGCTGTAAAAGGTTAATTATATCCAAGAAAAGAGACAAGGCAGGACAGAAAAATTAGCTTCTTCTGCACTAAAATCAAATACAGCAAGTGTGGTTATGTACCCCTATTTGGCCTGCGGACAATCTACAGAAGATTAAAAAAACTACAACCAATATACCTATTTTAGGAAACCTCAAATTTAAAAAAGTTGTTTCACAAAGAAATTATTAAATTACATAAGCTTAATATTAGCTACTTCACCTCGAAAATTCTTTGTATGTCTGGCATGCTGCATTATTGGTCGCTTCTGTTTGGCAATTGGTACTATTTCATGACCCCAGACATACAAAAAAACTGGTGCTACATGCTAACTTTATGTGTTTCTTGAATCCTTCTAAGATCATATTTGGGTAGACAAACCAATGCTTAAAATGATTCATAGTAGTTTAAAAATTCATAACGGTAGATCTTAGTTTGAATATATTTCATTTAATCCAAGCACATGATCAAATCACCTAGTGCTTAAATACAACTTGTTAAAATTGCAACCTTCAAGAGATAGGCAGATAGCTTTCCTAGGTGACTATATAACCTTAGGTTCAAGAGCTATGCTGATTCATAATTTGAACATTGGATAGCTTGAATTTGGGACATGAACAAATTTACTAGTCATTATATATAGATATATGGTACCTCAGGTCCAGAAGAACCAATCAACTCAAAAGTCTCAAGATCCCAAAATTTAAGAGTCTTATCAGTTGAACCTGCAAAAGTTTTGAAAAGAACAGCACGGAATATGTCACTTGGATATCCAGATGATGTACAAATAAGAAGCATGAGGGACTAACAAGTCCACAATAAAAAATAAAAAGTTTCTATTAGAAAAAAATGGAGAAATTGTCATCCTAGGGAAATTCATGAAGACTAACCTGTAGCCAATAAGAACTCATGGGGGTGAAAATCTAAGCAGTTGACTGGACCTTCATGAAGACTAAAGTCATGCAAGAGTTTTCCAGCCGTCAAATCCCAGATCTAGCAAGGTATTTTAAACACAGTTTCAGTGATCAGGAAATATGAGCTATATTTTCTGTTAATAATAGTATGAGATTGTCCATCTTGTTGACAACAGCCAGGCTGTGAGCACACCTTGAATTTTCGGTGCTATGATTTTGGAAAACTTTGCATTATATTTAATGTACATGCTCACAATTTTTACCTTCACTGAGTTATCAGCCCCTCCAGAAACAATCCATCGACCATCTGGAGTAAATTTAAGCACATCAATTAGCCGGGTATGGCCCTTGTATGTGTGAATGCATCTCTTTTTTCGTATATCCCATATTTTCATGTTTGTGTCTGAAGACCCAGAGGCCAAAAATTCTCCAAAAGGATGGAAATCAAGCGATGCACAATTCGATCTGTGCCCAGTGAAAGTTCGGACAACTGCGCATTGTGCACAATACTCAATCAAAACAGAGATAATTGCATAACACAATTGCAGTTTATGTTTTCAATGCAAAATGCACCAAGCATCAATACTGGTCATACCTTTTGCCTCCTCAACATCCCATATTTTTATTGTTCCACTTGCAGCACCAGCACCTATGGTAAGTTCAGAAGAGTCAAAGCTCACTGACTCAACTGGACTTGTAAGGCCTGATAGGCTCTGCAATGTACAATGACAATCACTTGAAGTAGATAGTTGACTGCCAAAAAAGCAAGAATGACATTACACACGAACCAGAAGAGTATCCTATAGGAAATTACCAGGAGGGCACTGGGTTTCCCTACAGCCCAAAGATTGACCTTCAGATCCTCCCCACCAGTGATGAGGATCCTTGATGTCCGCCTCCCAAATTTGGCACAATTCACATTGGAAGCATGCGCAACAAACTCCTCTGATCATTATCAAAGAAACAAGATATATAGACGATTACATCCTACCACAAAATTATTTTAGTGGTGTCATGATTTTATTTCTGTAGCTGAACCATTCATTCCATGCAAGCACATAAGACCTAAGTTCTCAATGGAAACAAATAACAAGTATGACATCTGGACATCCTGAACTGATCTTCCCAACTCACTGTCCATGCTATGCTACCACCTACTTCTTCCAACAGTACAACACATAAGTGTCATAATCTTAAGTCAATAGCTGAACGCCTGAACCATTCATTCCGTGCTAGCACCTAGGACCTAAGTTCTCGATGGATAGGATAACAAGTATGACATTCTGAATCGATCTACCCAACTTTCATTTGATAGGTGTGAGGAATCAGAACATACAGCATGATACCGTTTACAGCAACTGGTACAACCCATCAGACAAATGCCAAATTACAGAGCACGGAAGTCACATTTTCCTGGCAGACAATAGAACAAGGCTCCTGTCTCTGGCTAACCCAGACCACCGAAATTAGTTTAGCTTTGATCTTATGCAGAAAACTGTATTATTCTAGGTCTGAAACTTCACGATACTGTTTTGAAATTTCATTCTATCCCCAACTTCACAAGTAGCAATAGCAAGGCAGCTCGGATGGTCTTGAATAGGTTCCTAGCTGCCATCGCAACTCCTCAAATCACAGGCTCGCAAGTTGCAAGAACAAAAGTACAAAACCAACATGAACAGTGAACACCAGAACAACCCGAGACCCAGTCACCCAGAAGCAGGCACGAATTCGATCACTGCGAGCGAACCCAAGTACACAACCCAACCGAAACCTAGCGCTACACCGATTGAAACAAGCAGGCAAGAGCTATCCGATTTGGAAAATTCCGATCCAGAATTCCTAAACCGGCAATTTACAGGATACGTAGCTTATAGGCTCGCTTGGTGGCCATCTGCGACGGCCGCCGTCATCAATAGCATGGACACCCGCTGCGGGGGAGAGAAGGACGCGGATTGCCTCGCTCGCTCTCAGGATCCTCCCGCCCGCGGCCTCTTCGCTGGCGCTAAAACTTCGCCGCAGTTGTTAGGTGGAGTGGGTGAAGGGAGAAGGAATGTTGAGGAAGGAAATCGAACAGCTAGGAGAAAATTCCTTATATCGCAACGGATAAAACACTATAAAATTTTACCTCCCTTTGACATTGAAATTCTTTTTTCCTTATTTGATATCGGAATTTATTTTTCATTCCTTTACACTTATATTTCTAATTTAATATCAGATTCATTTTTCATTTCTTTCGTAACACTTCTATTAGTTTGGCTCGTCTCGGTGTTTTAGACTGGCAACCCGCCTAGGGGTACCCTAGGTAGTCTTTTATACAGTGGGTGTCGTCGAGAATCAAGGAGTCGATGGTGACGCAAGGAACACGATTTAGATAGGTTCAGGCCGCTAGATCGCGTAATACCCTACGTCCTGTGTGTTGATTGTATTGAACTTCTTAGCTGTTTTTTCTGAAGGGATCTCTGCCCGTCCTTATATAGTCGGGGAAGCAAGGTTACAGGGTGGAGTCCTAGTCGAACATGGTTACAAAATTCTACTCCTAATCGGTAGAGTAGTTTCCTTATCTATTCCGATTAGTCTTCGAAGGTATGTGGAGGCTACGTTACCCAGCAGTGTAGCCTTCCATATCTTGATCTTTGTCCGAGTACGTCCCTGAATGGGTCGTACAAGGCCTACTCGTGGGCTTGGGGATGTACGCCTGACAAGCCCCCGAGTACTTTGTAGTCGAGAGGAAAGCTCCGGGTACTTGAGGATGTTGCCTGAGTTCTCCTTGGTGCTTTCTGAGTTGTAGACGTGGCCGATCCTTTTGAGTTCTTCGCGACTGGAAGGTACTCTCAGCATCCTTTCGAGTAACCTTTTCCTTAAGACTTTTTATATGGTAGTGCGATGACAATCGCACTCCATATGAAGTAGCCCCCGAGCCTTAGGTTGAATCGAAGAATCAGACTGAGGATCAATCCTGTGATTTTGCTCTAATCTTTAGTAGTCTTTCAGAAAAAAAAAAGAAAACTTTATCCATCGGGTACGGTATCCGCAGCCCCTGAGCACTTAGACGATTATTTGTAGTTGATGAAGTGGTCAAACCTTTGGTTAGAGTATCCGTTGGAAATTATGGTGGTAAATCTGATTTATATCTGACCGTTGCTTGATTGACGCTTGGAATCCGGAGGTGATGGAGATATAACAAGGGAGCCAGTGGTAATTATCAGTGCATCGTTTAGATCTGTTTTTTGCGCTCCTTTCCCGCGCATCCTAGAGCCGCCGCTCTCCCCGGCGCCGCCACCGCCATTGTTGCCTTGTCCTCGCCCTTGAGTGAGATCTGCTACCGATCCTTCCCTCCTTCACCTTTTTCGAGACTGACTAATGCGCGTCAAGAAGATGGGGAAGAAATCAGAGAAAACCTAAGGAGAAGTCGCGGCCACCAGTAAGGGGAGATCTAAATCCAAGAAAGGCAAAGAGCTTGCGCTGCCGGAGTCGAAATGTTACCCGACAAACCAGACTGCTCCGCCGCCGCCTGGGATCACCTGGCAGCACTCTGTGATGAAGGAACCAGCGGTCCAGGCTTTGGTCGATGCTAGGCTATTTCAACCAAAGTTCGAACTTGAGTGGAGGCCTGCCTTTGGTAATGCGTGGCAGTTTGAGGAGCACCCGAAGCAGACGGTCATGCTTGCACATTTCGTCGAGAGAGAACTAACAATGCCCACCTCCGACTTCTTCAGAGGTATTCTCGGGTACTACAACCTTCAGTTAGTTCACTTGAATCCCAATGGTGTGCTCCATATGGCTATCTTTGTACACTTGTGTGAGGTGTACCTAGGTGTCCCTCCTAGTCTTGATCTTTTTTAGAAAGTTGTTTCGCTGTAAGCCACAGCCTAGTGTAACTAGGACAGACATTTTTGGAGGGGCTGGGTTTCAGCTGAGGAACTCGAATGCTTATCTCGAGTATGTCTTGCATGACTCTCATGGCGATCGGAAGAAAAGATGGTTTTATGTTGGGAATCATGATCCTGTCTTGCCAGTGGTCACCGGTCACGCTCCAAAGCATGCAAATAACTAGGAGAGCGAGCCCGAGGACACCCCTGAAATTGCTGACCTGCTGACTCAGATTTGCCGAGTTGAAGTCTTTGGGCTTGACTGGCATCAATGTGGCCGCCAGTTTTCTCAAATGGAGGGTTCAACCTTTGCAGCAACGAGCTCGCTCAGGCTCGGAGTACTCAGGTTTTGATGACCCGTCATGGATGTCCCCTAATGACATATCTGATGATAATGTGGAGGTGTTGTTGGGGAAGTTTTTAAAGAACTATCAAGAGGTACCAGTGCTTAAAGGAGTTCTTCGTCAGTTTGATAGTTGGTATGGACCAACAGAGGTATGTTCCTTTGCTTGATTTGTGTATTTCGAGGTATGGTAATACCTTCAAGTAACAATTGTTTGTTTGCAGTCTTGGGTGCTTTTCGGCTTCTTGCCGCAGCCTGAGGGCAGGGAGATTGCTGTTGTTGACACTGATGATGAACCTTCTCCTCCTGCCAAGAAACGGCGAGTAATTCGAAAGAAAGCTGCTGTGCAGCCTATTTCTTCATCGAGTTTGACCTCGAGGGTTCGCAGAGTGCCAAGGTACGTAGTCGTGTACTTAAGTATTTGAAAAAATGTTTCTTTGCAGAATGTTGATGATTTTAGTCAGTTTGGATGGCCGACGACTTGACCAAGGGTAGTGATAAGGCTACTTCTGGTGAAGTAGTCACGGTTGCCAAAGACGCGGTTGTCAGTATCGTGGCTGTTGAAGAGCTGCTTGTGGGGGTGCCGCTTGTGAACTCGGAAACAGCAACCTCCGAGCATGCAGCATCAGCATTGCCAGCCTCCCGAGTTGATAGCCCCTGAGCAGGTTTTCAGGGTTACGTCTTCGGAGGTGGCAGATGTCGTGAAGACACCGGTGGTTGCTGCTAGTGCCTTGTTGTCTGATGTTATCGCCAGTGGTGAGTACTTTGATTATTTTGGTAGTCTGTTCGTACGTAGTTTCATCCTTGATTTTTCCAGGACTCGGCGAAAAAGTAGAGGTCGTGCCTCCGACAGCTCCTGTGGTGCCGAGTACTCAACCGGCAGTTACCGAGAAGAAACATGTGCGATTGCCACCGCGATCATCTCGGTGAGTTTTTATGTGATCTTTCTTTTGATTGTATTTTTTGAACTTCCGAAAAATGGGTGATAACCTCTTGTTTTTGACTCAGGGATGCTGAGGATACCATTCCTGTGGACACTGGGGTCGAGGCTAGTCTTCCGACTACACTCTCTGGTCCCTTAGTCGATTTGTCGATGGATAACGCACCTGAGGTTGAAGACACAAGTCGTATTGGTGCCACTATCTCCATGCTTCAAGAAGTTATCCGCTCGATGAAGGTCCCAACAGTTCCCTCGAGTTCTGGGGGTGTGCCGTCTTCAACGATTGTTGGTGGTATCTTGGCTTTAGTTGATGCGACTAAAGTGGTTGAAGTCGACGCGTCGGGTATGTTGATGGAGTATAGGTGTTTTGAAGTGGATGTCTTTTGTATCTTGTAATGACCCATGAGTTTTTGTTATCAGAGGATGTTGTGGGTGAAAGTCTGGAGCCTCAAATTGCTAAGAATACTGAGGGTCCAGTACTTGAGCTGCCGTCGGAGTCAGAGTTTCGAAGAGCCATCCAGAGCTTTCAGGTGTGTGAACTTATTATCTTTTGACTAATTGAGTTTTGACAAGTCTTGACGACTTGTTTTGAGTTGCTTGCAGGACCTGTATGACAGGGCCCAAAGAAATACTTGGGCCCTTCAAGAGCGTAATGACACCATGCAGCGAGTGGCGCAACTGGAGTAAGAATGTAGCCGACTTACAGAGTCCTTGAGAGTTCATGAGGAGGCTGCAAAGTCTTTTACAGTAGAGCGAAGTGACCATGAAGTCCTTCAGGAGCGATTGGAGAATCGCTATAAATCTTTGAACAAGAAATATCAGGGTGAGTACTCGTGATTGTTGAGTATGTTTGACTATAGTGGTAGGTTCTGATCTATAATATTTTGGTACAGAGCTCAAGAGAAAAGAGGCTGCTGCAAGTAGTCAACTTCTTGATTGGAGAAATGCTCATGATCGGGTAGCTGATGAGGCTGACCATCTCCAGGCATCGCTGGCTGAGGCTCAGGCTGCATATGAGCATGAGAGGAACAGGAAGAATCAAAATGAAGTTATGCTTGCTATGGCGATGGTGGCTTGTAGGGACCATGGTAGGACCATAGAGAGGCTACAAGGCGAGCTCCAAGAGTTGACTAATGCTGCATAGGATGTAGTCAATGCCATCTCTCCGCTTGAAGATGATGTTGGGCCTTGCTCACTAGTCGAAAGGCTGAGAGCTACTTCGGGTAAAGTTGCTGGCCTCTGTAAGGTTGTCTGCAAACAAGTCCTTGCGGTGGTCAAGTCATATTACTCGAGAGCAGATTTGACGGTAGCTGGTGATGGAGTTGCTCGGAACTGCACAGAGGATGCCTATGTGCAGTATCTTGAGGAGGCTAAGCCGATTGCTTCGAAGATGTCCGAGTTTGTATCTTTAGAAGAGCCTTAGTCTTATTGAACTTTTGAGTTGTAACCTGCCAAGAATTTTTTGGGAGTACTCAGAACAATTCTCTGAATTTTATTTGAAGTCTGAGTTGTGATCGATGATCTTTTATCTTGGCTAAACTTTGTAGTCGGGAAGAACAAGTCCAAGTACTCGAGTAGTCGTAGTATCTGATGCGGTCGTCAATTATTGGTGTTGCTGTTAAAAGTACTCTGACCTTTCGAGGAGTGCACTGGTGAACTGTTTGCTTTTGTCTGTTGCAGTTGAATGCCTTCACGTGAGTGGGGTCAGAAAGCGCCTGGCTAACCCTTGTCAGCGTTTCAGGCTAATCGTCATGAGCGAGCAGTAATTTTTGAGTAGGTGGTGGTTGTGGCGCTTGGCTATAAATAAGCCACTAGGGGCTCGACCAAGGTCATGCTTCTCTGGTGTAGCAATGGATTGCTTTAGATTGCTGTTGTTTTATTGTAGAAAGCTTTCAAAGAGTGCCTTGGTGCTAGAAGATTCCTCGTAGATTAGAGTCTCCTTCCCTCCACATACTCTTGCGCTCGTAGGGATAGCCACGATGCTAGAAAAATCCTCGTAGGAGGGTTTGCCGCGTGCCTAATCTTGCAGCTCGTGATCCAGCTGAGTTCACACTGGAACTCGCGAGCGATGGGTGATGAGTGCCGCGGTCTTTATCCGGCTCTCTGATCAGAGGTGGAAGTGTGGCGTGCAGTGTGGAACGGCGCACTGAAGCTAGCAAGGGAGCAGTCTTGGTTTTTCTTCTCGCTTATGTTGCGTTGGGGATTCATTGTTGCCGCTGTCGAGGGAGCGGCGGTGAAGGAGTTCATGGGGTTGTCAGGGAGGAGGACCAGGATATGGCTGCGTACTGTGCAGCTTCCTTGCGTGCGGGTCCTGCCTTTTGACACTGCTTACACCTTGGTGTTCTAGTAGTCGCTAGGCCTGTGTATCCTTGTGATATAGTAAAAGCCTGGAACTTTTGTGCAGACTACCAGTAGGCAGTTGCTTGTAGTCGTTGCTGTGCTGTTGTATTGAATTTTGTGTACCCTGACTCCGTTGAGTAGTCGCATGTAACTTTGGAAATTATTCAATGCAAAGAATGCAATCTTGAGTTGTTGTCCGATGATTGTGTCGGTCTTGCTTTGAGTAAAGAATGACTAATGATGTAGTCGCGGCTTTGTGAAGCCTGCTTTAGTCTTTTGAAGGCAAGTTTGAGAACTCGAACCGGAGCTTCAGTAACTTTGGGTACCTCTACGGGCTGTGATGATTTGGAGTCTTGATCGACTCGAGGATGAGAGCTCGCAGAGCTGAAGTACTCGAGTGGCTGTGCGTAGCCGACGAGTTGTGATAACTCTAAGATGCTATGATGAAGTCAAGTCAGTCGGAGCGTTGGGGCTCGGAGAGCTAAAGAGCACGAGTGGCTGTTGATAGCCGGGTCAGTGGCAAAGATGGGAATTTTGCCAAACAATTTTGTTATTAACTCGCATGAAGACCCGAGTGTTTATTTTGTAGTTTGCTATGGGTAATAGTGACATAGATGTTCTATGTTCTAAGAGTTTGCTATTTCTTCTCCTGAGAGATCTTGTAGTCGATACAATCCAGGTCCTATGACCTCAGATATGACGTTTGGACCTTTCCATGGCGAATTGAGCTTGGGCAGCCTTGATGTGTCCTGGATGCGTTTAAGACCATGTCTCCCAAGTTGAAGGAGCGCTCTTTAATGTTGCGGTCGTGGTAGCGTCGTAGCCCGTCGAGATATCTAGCTGACTGTATTAGAGCTGCACATTTTGTTTCTTCCAGACTATCGAGGTCCAGGCATCTTGTTTCTTCTGCTATTCCTTTGTCATATTGTTCGACTGCAGGAGACTGCCACATGACGTCTGCAGGGAGGATAGCCTCTGACCCATATACAAGGAAATAGGGAGAGAATCATGTAGACCTACATGGCTGATTGCGTAGTTCCCAAAGGACATTGGGTAGTTCTTTGAGCCATTTGCCTCCTTTTGTGTTGCCGATGTCGTGCAACCTTTTTTTGAGAGCTTCGAGTAACATGCCGTTGGCACGCTCGACTTGGCCGTTGGCCCTTGGGTGAGCAACGGATACGTATCATACGTCAATTCCGCTATTCTCGCAGTATTCCTAGAACTCATGGTTGTTGAAGTTAGAACCTAGGTCGGTGATGATACCGTTGGGGAAACCGTAGCGGTGTACAATTTCGTCCAGGAAGTCGAGGACTCGGTCTGCCTTAGGGTAAGTAACAGGTTTGCTTCAATCCATTTGGTGAATTTGTCAATGGCTACGAGTACTCGATTGAACCCTCTTGGCATAGTTGGTAGTGGTCCTATCATATCAAGCCCCCAGCAAGCGAAAGGCCATGTTGGAGGTATCGTGATGAGTTTGTAGGTAGGGACATGATGTTGCTTAGTGAAGAACTGACAGCCTTGGCATTTGCGGACTAGCTATTTTGCGTCGGCCAGTGCCATAGGCTAGTAAAAGCCTGCTCCGAAAGCTTTGCCCACGATCGTTCGCGAAGAGGCATGTTACCACAGATTTCTTTGTGTATTTCTTCTAAGATTTCTTGGCCTTCTTCTCGTGTAACACACTTCATGAGAATCCCTGATGATGTGCTTCTTCTGTAGAACTTGTCTCCGACTAGAACATAGCTTTTTCCTCATCGCGATATTTGCTCAGCTTGGTTTTTGTTGGATGGCAATTTGTGATCTTTGATGTAGTCGATGAACGGTGATCTCCAGTCAACTCCTATCATCCTCTCAACTGGTTTCGGGAGGTTTGGTGATTGCTAGGATGACTTGTTTCGGTATGGATGGCTTGTGGAGCTCGTGTACAAAAATTCCTGCTGGAACTTCGGCACGAGTTGAGCCTATTTTTAACAATACGTCAGCAGCTACATTGTTGTCGCGGACAATATGATGAAATTCCAAGCCTGAGAACTTATTTTCTAGTTTGCGAACTTCTTTATAGTAAATGTCCATGTTTTCCTTGTTTCGATCCCATTCATCACTGACTTGGTTAATGACGACCAGCGAGTCGCCATATACAAGCAGTCATTTGATTCCGAGAGAGATTGCGAGACGAAGACCATGTAGTAGTGCTTTGTACTCGACTTCGTTGTTTGAGACTTCCCAAAAGATTTGGAGAACTTATTTGAGTTGTTCACCTTTTGGAGAAATCAAGAGTGCTCCTGCGCCGGCTCCTTCAAACTTGAGGGAACCGTCGAAGTACATGACCCAGTGTTCTGGCCGTTCGACTGGCGTTGGTACTTGATTTTCCCTCCATTCAGCCATGAAGTCGACCAGAGCCTGAGATTTGATAGCTGTTCTTGGTTTGAAGTCTAGAGATAGAGCCCCGAACTCTACTGCCCATTTGGAGATTCTACCCATAGCATCCCTATTCTGAAGGATTTCGTCGAGCGATAAGTCGGTGATGACGGATATGTTGTGTTCTTGAAAGTAATGTCGTAGCTTCTGTGAAGTGAGTAGGATTGCGTAGAGCAGTTTTTGTATTGGTGGTATCGAGTTTTGGAGTCCGAGAGTACTTCACTGATGAAGTATACAGGTCTCTGGACTTTGTAAACGTAGCCTGGTTCAGCTCGTTCGACTACTACTGCGGTGCTGACAATATGAGTGGTAGCAGCTATGTACAGGAGCAAGTCTTCGTTCGTAGATGGAGTAGTGAAGATTGGTGGTTTTGACAGGAAGTCCTTGAGTTGTGTCAAGGCTTTGTCTGCCTCCTCTGTCCATTGATTCTGCACATCCTTAATGCCAGCTGGAGCTTGCAAATTTGTGATGGCAGATATTTTCTCCGGGTTGGCCTCAATGCCACGGTGGTTGATGATGAACCCGAGTAGTTTTTCGGAGGGTACACCGAAAACGCATTTAGTAGGGTTGAGTTTACATCGGAATGCTTGTAGACTTGAGAAAGTTTCTTCTAAATCGGCGATTAGATCATCCAAGTCTCTTGTTTTGACGACTAAGTCATCTATGTAAGCTTCTATGTTGCGGTGTAATTGCTTCTTGAAGCACATCTGTATAGCACGCTGATAGGTCGCACCCGCATTTTTTAACCCAAATGACATTATCTTGCAGCAAAATACTTCAAACGGGGTGATGAAAGCTGTTTTGACTTGATCTTCTTCTTTAAGGCTTATTTGATGATAGCTTGAGTAGCAATCGAGAAAACAGAGCAACACACACCCAACTGTGGAGTCGACCACTTGGTCGATCCTAGGTAGTCCAAAGGGATCCTTTGGGCAATATTTGTTGAGATCTGTGTAGTCAACACACATCCTCCATTCGTTGTTCTTCTTGCGAACGAGTACATGGTTGGCTAACCAATCAGGGTTAAAAAACTTCTTTGATGAACCCTGCTGCGAGTAGTTTGGCTAGCTCTTTTTTTATTGCGTCTCTTCTGTCTTGAGCAAACCTTCGTAGACGTTGTCTTTTCGGGGTAGCCTTGGGATCAACATTTAGTGAATGCTCAATCAGTTCCTTTGGCACACCGGGCATGTTAGCTGGCTTCCGAGCGAAGATATCGTGGTTAGCCCAAAGAAAACTAATGAGCGTAGTTTACTATTTGGGGTCTAACCCTGTTCCAATTAGAGCTATCTTGGATGGGTCACTAGTTTGGAGATCAACGGTTTTGAAGTCCTTCTCACTTGCTGGTTTGACTTTTGTTGATCCCATCTTATTTTCTAGGATTTCAAGTTCTGTGGGATTAAGTTTCTTTGAAGTCGAGAAAACTTGTTGCATGCTTCTTGGTTCTTGAGAGGTTGCTGCAATTTCAATAGCTTCGGTGTCGCATTCGTATGATTGCCTTAGGTCTCCTCGTAGCATTAATTCTCCCTTGGGTCTTGGCATCTTGAGTACCAAGTAGACGTAATGTGGTATAGCCATAAACTTAGCCAAGGCTGGTCTTTCGAGTATGGCATGGTAAGAGGTTTCAAAGTCGGCGACTTCGAATCTGATATACTCGGTTCGATAATGTTCCTTAGTGCCGAAAGTTGCTGGTAAGACAACTTAGCCTAGTGGTATGGCTGCATTTCCTGGGACAATCCCGTAAAACACTGAGTTTGTTGGAGTGAGCATGTCTATGATATCAAGGCAAATATTTCTTAATATTTTGGCAAAGATGACGTTGAGTCCGCTTCCACCGTCAATGAGTACTTTGGTCAATCTTGAGCCTGCAACAATAGGGTCAAGTACCAGAGGGAATCGGCCTTGTTCTAAGAAGTTTGTCCATTGATCCTTTCTGTTGAAGGTTATGGGTACCTCAGACCATTTGAGTGGTATGGGAGCTGCTGGCTCGATGGCCATAATTTCTCTGAGTACTAGCTTGTTGGACCGTTTAGATGCGGTACCTGGGATTCCGCTAAAAATGACATTGACTGTCTTGGAGGCGGTCTGAAAATCTCCTTCGCCTTCTTCATCCTTATCGATTTTGTTTTTGCCCTTATCCTTTTTCTAACTATATTCTTCGGGAGGTGGTGGTGCGGGTAGATCTTGCATTACTCGGCGCATGCTGTAGCAATCTATTGCTGAATGTTTGCTGTTTGGGTGCCATAGGCATTGCTTCTTGAGAAACTCGGTGAAGGTGGGTCCCTCATCGCGTTTGCGAGATCCTTTCTTCCCTGAGTTGGTCATAGTATTAACAATATTGTCGGGTTTTCGTTTGCGGTTCGGATTACCCGAATAGTTGTTTCGAGTATCAACATTTCGATTCCTGTCTTGTTCATGACTGTTGTTATTGTTGTCGCGACCGCGGTTGTGATGGGAGCCGAATCGCTCACGCTCTTTATCTTTTTCGTCTGCCCATTGTTGTACCATGACTTTGAGATCTTTGACGGTGACTGGTCGTCGTCTACCAAAGTCTTGGTATGCCAAAGTCTTGGTATGTTCGACGATCATAGAGGCCATTTTGAAAGCACTCGATGATGTCTGTTTCTGAGATGTCGACTATTATAGCCTTCTTTTCGAAAAATCGGCGCAGGTAGTCGCGGAGTGTCTCGCCTTCTTTTTGTTTAACTTAACTTAGATTGATTTTATTGCCTGGTCGGAACATGGAGCTCGCGTAGTTATTGGGAAAAGTTTTTGTCAAATCTTTCCAAGAGTCAATGGTCTCCGCTGCCGTGTTGATGGCCCAAGTTGCGAGGAATAGATGGGATTGGGGATTTCTTATCGAGTAGTTTGTAAGCTTGCTCTGCGAGTTGCACAATTAATCCATTGCCTCATTGCGCGAGTTGAGCTGTTAATTCGTTGTTTCTGTCATGAGGTATGAGAGTTGATATGAGATTGATTGAGGCAATTGCTACGAGTGGAGTGTTGTGTTCTTGGGCTTGTACTGCGTCGAATGCTCTTTCGAGGTTCATGATGGGGATGTTTGTAGCTAGTAGTCGTCGACGTTTAGCCCGAGTAACATTGCGTGCCCTTTTTTGATTTCTCTGTTCAGAAGTTTCGTCTTGCGGGGCGTTAGCTGATGACTCATCTTCTGAAACGTTGTCGAGTTGTGCTATTTGTCGAGAAGTTCTCTGTTGGCTAGTACCCACGTCATTGTTTTGTGTGATGACGAAAATTTCTGTCTAGGTAGTAGCCTTCAGAGCTTGATGTTGCAATCTCTGTAGTACTTTCTTCGTGGTTTGAAGTGAGCGGACGCCTTCTTGATACGGGAGGTTGCCTATGTGAGCGACAAGGCGCGACTCGTAGTCATGGGTGAGGAAGGATGGCTTCATCCCCGGCCAATAAATGAATTTGCCTTGTGGGGTTGAAGTAACTACCAAACCTTGAGCTGGGCCTGATAATGGAATTTCTTGGACATAGTCCGAGTCGTAGTCGTAATCTTTAACTGTTCCGAGTTCGGGTCGGGTTCGAGTGAGGAAACCTTGGTGGACCTCAGCTGAGTTGCGGAATCCGTACGGGAATCGTCTTCGGGTTGAAGTCAACTTGCGGGGTAACTTGGACTTCAGTTGGTGCAGACTAGTCCGAGTCGAGGTCGAGTCCGAACCGTAGTCGAACTCGTTGTTGTTGACGATGAAAACTTGGTTTTTCTCGACGAAATCTTCCGTTTCTTGCTAAAAAAAGTTTTTGTCGAGATGTTCCTTCTCCTGGATGCCAACGATGCGGCGCCAAAACGATCTAGTGTTGTCAGCGATGCAAAGCTAGGATCCAAAAACAAAGGTTGGGCCTGCCTCAAAGGTGAAAACAGGCTTGACAATGACTGACGCCATCGATGTCGCGCGGAGAAACTCGGCGACTCCCCCTACCTGGCGCGCCAGCTGTTGGTGTTTTAGACCAGCAACCCGCCTAGGGGTACCCTAGGTGGTCTTTTGTATGGTGGGTGTCGTCGAGAATTAAGGAGTCGATGGTGACGTAAGGAACACGATTTAGACATGTTCGGGTCGCTAGATCGCGTAATACCCTACGTCCTGTGTGTTGATTGTATTGAACTTCTTAGCTATTTTTTCTGAGGGGGGTCCCTGCCCGCCCTTATATAGTCGGGGAGCAGGGTTACACGGTGGAGTCCTAGTCGAACATGGTTACAGAATTCTACTCCTAATCGGTAGAGTAGTTTCCTTGTCTATTCCGACTAGTCTTCGAAGGTCTGTGGAGGCTACGTTACCCTGCAGTGGAGCCTTCCGTATCTTGATCTTTGTCCGAGTACGTTCCTGAATGGGCCGTACAAGGCCTACTTGTGGTCCTGAGGATGTACGCCCGACAACTGGTAAGTCCCACCTAAAAAAATATTTTTACCACTCATCTTATCTAATGATATATGGTGAGTTTCATGCGGCTGATCAAAATCAAGAAGTCCTTGTGATATATGGTAAAATATATAGAACGTGCAACAATAAAATTAAATAATTTACTGTGAAATATCCAAAGGATAATATAATAGCTGCACATTATGTTTGCGGATTCTGACAGTTTTAGCCAAATAATTATTCATTGAAATTTTTAGAGATTAATATTCCTCACAAGCATTGAGCATGAACATGCATTCTCAAAAAGAAACATTACATGATTGATGTCCTGTATAGAAAAAATGTTTCTATAGGCTACCATGTATGTATATGACAGTACAAGAACCAACTAGGCTAGGGTGCCAGGTGCATCATGAGTTCACGACATGGCTGTGCTCTTGGCCCACTGCTTTCACCCCACTGGTCATTGAGACATCATCAGCCTGTCACCAGCCTGGATACCATGGCACACTCGAACAGCTCGCAAAGGAATCGTTCAGGATAAGAGTAGAAATTTCAGGATTATTTTGGTACATGGTGATAGTGAATTTGATGGAAGTTCATAATAGATCGAGTGAAAGTGTCAAGAAAGGAATGAAAGATAAATCCTAGTGTCAAATAAGGAATAGAAGTATCTAGAAAGGAATGAAAAATAAATTCCGGTATCAAATAAGGGAGGCAAAAATTTTTAGTGTCACGTATGAAATCAGGTTTCCGGTGCCATAGAATTTTTTCAACAGCTAGTACTTTTCCTCCGTTCACGACCTCTTGTTAGGCTTTCCAGTTTCTGCTTGATTTTTTTAGCTTTTCTAGTTCTGTTTTGTCAATAGTTTTTTATTTTGGAGCCATGGAGAAAAAGGAAGCTCAGGTGACTGACAAATCTGACTGAAAAAGAAAAGTAGCCGTATGGAACTAAGAAAATTCGTTATAGAGTAAAAACTACGCATTTCGCCGGTGAGCTTTGATGTAAATACTCCTTATTGTTAATCCATATCCTCAAGACATATTTATTTGCCCTTTACCTTTCTCCCCGATAGAACTTTGTCTACCTATTTCACAGGATAGCTAAAGGGTGTTTGATACCGGGTGCTAAACTTCAGCACGTGTCCCATCAAATCTTCGTAATTAGAAGGACTAAATATGAGTTAATTATAAAACTAATTGCAGAACCCCTAAACTAATTCGCAAGACGAATCTATTAAGACTAATTAATCCATCATTAGCAAATGGTTATTGTAGCATCACATTATCAAATCGTGGACTAATTAGGCTTAATATAGATTCGTCTCACGAATTAGACTCCATTTGTGCAATTAGTTTTGTAATTAGCTTATGTTTAATACTTCTAATTAGTATCAAACATTCGATGTGATGGGTACTAAATTTTAGTTGTGGGAGCCAAACACCCCATAAATAAAACTCCTCTCCTGTCGAAAAAAATGCACTAGATGGGTGGATCCGGATCCAAAGTTGTCAAAATAGTCCAAACTTTCACCACCCTTTATTATTAGTCAGAACTCAGGGCCTGTTTGGGAGCACTCCGCTCCAGAAAAACCAGCTCCACTCCACCAGCTCCACACTTTCCTAGCTCCACTCCACCAACTCAAAAAATCATGGAGCTGTTGCACGTGTTTGGCTAATGGCAGTGCTCCAGCTCCAAAAACATTAGCACTTGTTGTGAATGGTCTATTATACCCATATGAATGGGTCCTACTTGTCAGTCTCCTTTTCTTCTCCTTCTCCTTTCTTCTCCTGCCTTCTCCTTCTCCTTTCTTCTCCCGAGGCGCAGGGGCGGCGGGTGGGTGGCGCGGGGCGCCGGGCGCAGCAGGCCGAGGCGGCGCGGCGCACTGGGCGCAGGGGCGGGCGGGCAGGCGCGGTAGGTCGGGGCGGGGCGACGCGGCGGGCGGCGGGCGGCAGGCGGGCAGGGGCAGCATGGCGAGCCGGGGCGAGGGGTGGCGACGGGGCGTTTTCTTTTCTTTGAATCGATGTGTAACAAGTGGCAATGGTGGGTAAATACCCACCAACTCCACGAGGAGGTCTGTAAAGGGAGTTTTTGGAGCACCCCTTGAGGTACTCCACAAAAAACGTGGATCTACCCCCTGCTCCACCTTTTTCCTGGAGCCGGAGTTGCTGGAGCTAGACGCGTTTGGCTGCGAAATTTTCAGAGTTGGTGGAGTGGAGTAATTTTTCGTGGAGTGGAGTGGTCCCAAACACCCCCTCATAAGGCTATATATCTGGGCCTTTACTGGGCCTTAGGACCATATTAGGGCGTGGGCCCCGAAGGATAGACTCGGCGGCTCAGGTCTTCTTCATCCGGAAGACCGGAAGCCAAGCGATTTCCTCTCCTTCCCCCGACTTGACTCCAACGGAAGCCGCTGCCCAATCCGTCTTCTCCAACCCCGACCGGTCGAGCCGCCCTTCCCCTCCTCCCTCGCGCCCGCGTGCGCCTCGCAGCTGAGCCCCCTCCTCCCCGCGCCTGTACTCCGGATTTCGTTTCCCAGCGGCCAATTTTCCCTTGCCTTTTCCTTTCTGCGCTCCACCCTCTCGGCCTTATCTCCTAGCGGCGACGACAGGGCGAGCAGCCACTGACAGGTCTTTTGTCGGCCGACCACCTGGCCTTCGTCGGGCGCCGGCGACGAACATCCGACAGGTACGCCCACCTATTCCCTTCCCTTCCTGCGGTGCGAAATCGAGCCCCCAAACCCTGATGTTTTGTATTTATATTTGGATCTGACCATGTATTCTTCTAAACTTCGAATTTTTTTTCAAGCAATTATCGGGTGTACATGTGTACACCCATGTCCTAAACTGGGTCCGCCCCTGATACGTGGGTAGTCATTAGTCAAACTGCAGCATTCCCATGTTAGTGTAAGCAGAGTTGCTGAGAATTTTTGCGAACGTGCTCAAGTGCTCTAAATGTCTTGCCTTACGCGGTGTTTCATTTGAGTGTTGGATTGCTATTTTTTAATACATGCTAGTAGGGTGCAGCAGGATTAGGGTTTGCAGTTGTCAATCTGCTATCTCGCTTTAGGGTTTAGGCAATGTCTCAGATGAGGTGTGATTGCCACGTCGTTCCTTGCCATTTATGGATACAAAGCCAAACTACTGTAGAGGTTACTTTACAGAATCAGTGCAGGTTGCCACTAGATCCTCACCTTTTTTGCCGGGCCACAGAAAAGAAACAATGTTTCTTTTTTGCGAGGATAGGTTCGTTAATCCATCCACTTTGTCCCTAGCGGATCTTTAAGGCTGTAGCGACTGCTCAAAATTAAGGGTTCAGTTGAATTCAATGCCTCATATTATTGTCTATGCTTCAGGCCACAGATCAAATCATCTGTGCAAATGCCCCTGTAAGTGGGCCCATGCGCAACATGTTCAGTTTGGTGTTTTTCTTGTGTTATTGGCTGAACATAAATTGAGGCTGCTAAAACCTGTGTAGTTAATGACCTGGAATGTAAGGCGACCTGCAGCGTTTGTGTGTTAGTGTTTGCTATTTGACCAGATTTACTGCATTATTCTTGTACACGTGCTGAAGTTCCCCATACCGTAAATGGCTGCTCTTATGTGGTACTTTTTCGAGTGTTGGGTTGCTTTTTTGGTTACATGCTAGTAGAATTGTAGTAGGATGTGCAGCTAACAATTTTCCATTTCACCTTTGGTGATGACGTATTATTGTCAAGTCATTCCTTGTCATTTACGAGCACAAAGACTAGCTATTTTAGAGGCCCACCATACAGAATTGCTTCAAGTTGCAATTGCAATGATGCCTTTTGCTTATATAATGTAATGTTAGTGATAATGTGCCTTAATTGAGCTTGGGATTGTAGCTTCCACATGCTACTTAAGCCACTCGCAATGCATGATGTCCAAAATTATTTATTAGAGAAATAATGCAAGAAAGGCAGACAGTAGCTAGAATGAGTCAAGTCTTTAGTTTTTGTTCAGTTTCATTCAGTGTTCAGTTAGCAGTCAGGTAGAAATATGTTAGCAAGTCCTGGTCTTCAGGAAGTAGTGTTAGCTGAGTCAATTGCTCCACTAGTGATCATGTCCTAGATGTTAGGGGCCACTATGGCCAGTAGTTTTCGGCCACCAAGGTCATGTCTTCCAAGTTGTAGTAAGGAGCAATAGAAACCAAAAAGCTGCATCATTGCAGCGCAAAATACTTGGTATCCTTGAGTTCCTGAGAGAACTGTGAGTTGAGTGATTTTACATACCTCTTCCCCCAATGCATATTTGGTTGTTTTTCTTGTCTCTAGGATTTTTGAGCCCAGCTTGTTTATTCCACAGGACACTAGCTCATTCTCTTTTCTCATTTAATTGCTTGACACATAAGATCTCATCCTACATGGACATGTATTAAATACCTAAGGCATTCGCCAAAGTCGGGCATTGGGAAGGCTTATAGTTTCATGCTAATCATGTTTGTATAAAATTCAAGCTGTAGCTATCCAGTTGCATATGCCTTTCCACCCTGGTACAACCGGTTTCAACGTAGGAACCAACAGAACTGTAATTTTATTTATGCTTTGTTCATTTAGGTCTTTATGGAATGATAATGGGTTATTTTCTGTGCCTTGAATCCTTTTATTCTAATTTGGTGAAAACATTGATGAAGAAACTTTGTGTCAAATCGTTTATTTCTGCTACAGCCCATCTATGTTAAATGTTTTCATCTATGTATTGAAATTAGGTGTGGCACCTTAATACAACATTCCCTTTTCCACCATGCTGGCACTATATATGCATTTCTAGATAATTGAACTTAAAAATTGTATTGTGACTAAATATATTTATATATTAAAAAAATAAATTGCTGGTGTATCTTAAATCAACATGAGTTGTGGTTACTGGGGTGTCTTGACCTGTGCATGGTTGAAGCCTGTTGTACGGATTGCCTATACTGGTATTATGTAGTACAAAATAGCAACATGAACTTTTCACAGCAGTTTCTGGATTTTGTTATGTGTTTGTGTTTGTGTTTGTTGTCGTCAGAAATGCTTGGCTTCTGTGCATGCAACATCCTTGCAATACGATCTTCTTATCAGTATCTTATTCAGTTTGTTTGTGCTGATGAATCTTTCATTATGTTGACAAAGGTGGACTACAAAACTGAGTGCAATGGATTATGATAGTTCTAGAAGAAGTAACTCCAAAAAAAGGACGCATTCCAATTCTGATGATGGAAAGAGGAAACGGTTAAACTCCAGGCATGATGACGCATCTATGCCCTCTGAGCCAATTGAAACCATTTACAGGATATTGTGCCCAGTAAAAAAGATAGGCAGTGTCTTGGGGAGAGGTGGTGACATTGTTAAGGCCCTTAGAGAGGAAACTAAATCAAAGATAAGGGTTGCTGATTCCATTCCTGGTGCAGACGAGAGAGTAATTATCATCTTCAACTACCAGAATCAATCTGAGCAAGCTGATGAAACAGCTGAAAATATAACTAGTGATGGCTCAGAGAGCATGAAGCCCCATTGTTCTGCCCAAGATGCCTTATTGAAGATTCATGATAAGATCGTGGCAGATGAAGTTCATGATGGAGTTGCCAACAATAAATCTGAAAGTGCTGATGATGTGACTGCCCGAATTTTGGTTCAAGGCAATCAAGTTGGCTGCCTTCTAGGAAAAGGTGGCTCCATTATACAACAACTGCGAAGTGATACTGGTGCGGGGATCCGTGTCTTGCCATCTGAAAGCCTTCCCCAATGTGCACTTAAAAGTGATGAACTAGTGCAGGCAAGTTATATAAATAGTAAAAACTCCTGTGGCCTCATATAGTGTTTCTTTATTTTGGATTAATATTCAACTATTCATGGATTACTTTTATGGAAACAAATACATCAATTGCTGTCCTACTTGGCGAGTTTCTCATGCTTTTGATAACTTAATTTCCCTGCCAATTAATTGAATGAACTAAAGTGGAGTTTTGGATCTGGCCTGTTGTTCTCATCTCCTGAAAATTGTCTTTATCATGCATAGTTTCATTCTTGGACATGAATATCTTAATTCTGCTGTTGATATTTCAGATATCTGGAGCACCTTCTCTTGTAAGGAAAGCTCTCTATGAAATATCTACTCGTCTCCATCAACATCCTCGTAAAGAAAATCGACCTCTTGAAGAAATAATAGATGCAAGCACACGAAGGAAACGCGAGTCTCCACCACCATTACCACATGGAAATCCAATGTCACACCTGCATATTGATCATCCACCACCTATACCCCTGCTTGATCCGTATAGAGATGGACCTTTGCGAACTGTTGCTGAAACTGAGGAGTTTTCTGTCAGAATTCTGTGTGCCTCTGAGCTCATTGGTTCAGTTATTGGGAAAAGTGGGGCCAATGTTAAGCGGGTAGAGCAGCAGACTGGTGCTCGCATTAAGGTTCAAGAATTTGACAAAGATGCTTCTGGAGAAAGGCTTATTATTGTTTCATCTAAGGAGGTAATGCAGATGGTTGTTCTGATTGTCAACCCCTTCTAACACCAACTTTCTGCATGAGTACTCACAATTCTACCTCCTCATTTCTCCAGACACCAGCTGATCCAATATCCCCAACAATTGAGGCACTTATGTTGCTCCATGATAAAGTAAGTGTACCCTCTGAGAAACGCCATGTGAGTACAAGGCTTGTTGTACCATCAAGCAAAGTTGGCTGTATTCTTGGGGAAGGTGGGAAGATAATTACTGAAATGAGAAGGCGAACTGAGGCAGAAATTCGAGTTTACTCGAAAGCAGATAAACCAAAGTACTTGTCTTTTGATGATGAGCTTGTGCAGGTGATTTAATATTTGCAAACAGCTGCATCACGATAGGTATATATATTTTTTCTATATCCAGACCTTTTATATTTAACTTTTGTTATGCCTTTATATTTGTTCCAAGCTTTCAGGTTGCTGGGCCTCCAGCTATTGCAAGAGGAGCCCTCGCAGAGGTTGCTTCGAGACTTAGAACTAGGACTTTGAGAGACACCAGTTCTACCAATAATCCTCCACCTGCTGCCCCTTTTCATGATCATCCTGTTGATAGCAGAGAATTCACACTATATGGAAGGCCTGCCAATGATCCACCATATGGAAGGCCTGCCATTGATCCACCATATGGAAGGCCCGCCATTGATCCACCATTCGGAAGACTTACCAATGATCCACCATATGGAAGGCCTGCCATAGATCTACCATTTGGAAGACTGACCAATGATTCACCTTATGGAAGGCCTGCCGCTGTTCCACCATTTGGAAGACCTACCAACGATCCACCATATGGAAGACCTGCCAACTATGCACCATATGGAAAACTTGCCAACGATCCACCATACGGAAGACCTTCCAGTAATGTACCATATGGAAGACTGAACGAAAATGCACCTCGTGATCCTTCCCATTCATATCCTGTAGACTACTTTTCTAAAAGAGAATATCCCAATGGAAGCCCTCTGTTTGTTAGTAATTTCCCGTCATCTGCTTATGAGAGATATGCAGCACCTGCTCGTGTTCCTACTAGAGAACTTCCCTCCTCTTTCAGTCCCGGTGCAGATTATATGTCCCATCGTTCTTATCGTGACCATGTGCCTACTGATAGCTACTCTAGTAGGGGAACACAGCAATTAGGCATTGCAAGAGATGGAAATTCAAATGCTTACGACTATACTGAGGTACATCTTTGACGAGCTAGCTTCCCTCCTTTTGAAATGGCCACCACATGGAAAAATTTTCATTAGAAGCTTTAGACTGAACACATGACTTTTCCAATCTGCCTATTTTGTTCCAATATTGGGTGTGATACATCTGAATAAAGGGAAAAAAACATATGTTGTCTTATGGTGATCAACTTTCATCCTTACAGCTGTCACTTCTGTAGCAGCTATATTCACTCTATAATG
The DNA here is from genome assembly GCF_005286985.2 of Setaria viridis. NCBI lineage: Eukaryota > Viridiplantae > Streptophyta > Magnoliopsida > Poales > Poaceae > Setaria > Setaria viridis. Next base: position 14,699,849 of record NC_048271.2, on the reverse strand, counting down.
CGGACACGATGGTGCAATTCTGTTGATTTGTTATCACCTGTGAATCCTAGATTTGGCTGCTGAGATGTTCTCTGCTTTATTCTTTATTTTATTTATGCCTATCAGAAAAATTGAGTTCTGAATAGATTTAAGTTTCTTTCTGGTCAGGCTGCTGGACAGATGCATGGACGTGCGGATCACCGAGGACATACAAGTGTTGCTGGGTATGACTTTGGAGTCCTTCTCCCTTCCTAAACACATTCAGTTTTACCAGTACAAATTTCAGTGAAAAAGGGTCCTTTGGCAGCAGGTACTCAAGCACTATTGAACTGAGGATTCCAAATAGTTCCTTGGAATCTATTATTGGAGTTGGCGGGGTCAATCTAGCAGAGATCTGTCAGGTATAGGAGCTATGCTTTTTGTTCCATGGGCATGGCTATCTGAAATTCATCCTCTGTTATGATCTGATAGATTCTCATGAATGTTCTATTTGACCCCAGATTTCCGGTGCAAAACTGAGGCTACTTGAAGCACATGCCGGTTCTTCAGAGTCGGTAGTGGAGATCCAGGGCACGCTGGACCAAGCGAAAGCTGCGCAGAGTCTCCTGCAGGGCTTCATCAGCGCGAACAGCCGGGGCACGCAGCAACAACCCCAGTCTTCCCGCATGCCACTTTACCCCAGCTGGGGCTAGTTTCTGGTCTCCTGGCAGAGGAAAGGCAGATTCCGCATGGTTCGACGTGTGGCTGGAGCTATCTCTGGCTGCAGATTAGCCGCTCGCTGCAGATTAGCCGCCTTTCTTGATTTCCGGCTAGATAGCTGTTATATTGTCTTGTGCGAGCAAAGATAACATAGGTTATGTCTTGTGACAAATAAGATCGTTTACCTCGCTCATGGAACACCTGGTAACAAGTGCCGCCGCTCTGTGGTCGCTGTATTTGAAACTGCACATCTGGTTTTCTTGAGACTGGCTTCACCCATGCTAGTTTCACTTGCTGGAACGCAGTATACTTCAGAAATATAAGAACTCAATTATTTTTATCCGTAGAAAGGAAGAAAAAGAATATCCATATTTTTCATTCACGCCAGTGGCTGATCGATGTTAATCCTGCCACACGCATTCCCTGAGGCACTCCTGATTCATGGCGTGTTTGAAGTAACCCAATGACATAAGAGAGCATTGCAAATTTCACTCGCATGCATGCATTGTTGTGGCTGGCTAGCAGCAAGTTTATCGAATCTTAACCAGAACAATGTGCAGTACATCGCAGGGTCATGAAAACCGATATGCCTGCCTGATCATCTTGCATTTTGGTGCGCTAGAAAATAAAAATACCCAAGAAATAAGCTGATCCACAATGCAGTTAAGCTGGGTGTCCAGTCCAGGAGTAGTTGCTCGGATTAGTGCACGTTGACCGAATGACGATGAATTTGAAATATAGAAAAATGATTTGAAGCTTTAGTTATTTCAAATGACGGGGTAGAATGGTAGATAGTACGTATAGTACTACACATTTGAAAATTTGGAGCTTTACCGGGATAGAGCAATAAGCCTAAAGCTGGTTGCAAACGCAGTATGGTTGCGTTAACCGTGGCAAATGGGCTCGTTCTTTTCTAACGCTTTGCAGAGTATTCTTGACTTAAATCTTTATTTGCCGCATTTGGTTCGAAAGCTTCGTACTCTGGGCAATCAGGTAGGAACACATTTGAAAATTTCCGTAAATTGATAAACTGAATGACGCTCAAAATATACTGAAAGTTTCTACGTTCGGAAAACGCCGCTCAGGATTGTTTAGCTCTTCCCAGTTACTATTTCACTGCAATTGCACTTTAATATGTACTCAAGTAATGGCAATTGGCAGGCCTTACAGTGTGGTGATTCAAATGAGAATGTATCCATGTAATATACCAAATCCAGCACATTATTATACGCACAAATCATACGAGCTACCGTCTAACCAGCCCCATATTACACCGCCTGAACTCATGCAGTACACCAGATAATGTACTCCACAATGGCACCCAATGGAAAAGAAGCAAACGAATAGTGGCAGCGACGGCAAGATGACCATCACTCATTGAGGCCTGTAGTAGTTGTTGCTCTGGTGGGGAGGGTAAGCCCCGGGGGCATTGTAGGGTGGCTGAGGATATGGGCCCGGTTGTTGCGGCTGAGGTTGATGGGCGTTGTAGTACGGCCCGCGCCATCCAGGATATGCCGGCTGACCGTAGTCGTGACCAGGAGGCGGCTGGTGCGGTGGCTGCTGGTACTGACCGGGGTGTGGCGCGCCATATGGAGGCTGTTGCGGTGGTGCGCCATAGGGCGGGGGGTATGGCTGTGAGTATGCAGGTCTTGGCTCCGGTTGGGAGTATCCAGGCCTGGAGTCGCCCCCAATGGGGGCCTGAGCATGGGGCGGTGGTGATGGACTGCTCTGATCAGGAGGTACAGAAGCATTCCTCTGCATAGACGAGTGGCTGGAGGATGAGAAGTTGAAACCCGCTAGCTTCCTCTGCACATCTTCAATCATTTCACGGCATTGAATGTTTCGGGTCATTATAAAGTCACTGCACTGCTGTTTTATTTTGCCAATTGCTTCCTGTAAACAGGGATCATCAGAGAATCAGTAGCCCATCTGAGAAGAGACATCAGCATTCCCATGTTCAATGCAAATGGAACAAAATGGAAATGCAAACACACACCTGTAAAGTAACATAAAAGTTTAGGCCCTCATTGATGTTCTTCTTAATCTCCCGGTATTTAGCAACAGCAGCAGCGATTTGCTTGTAACATCTCTCACGAGCAGCTGAAATGAAAAAAAAAGAGGAAGTTTCAGAAATCGGAATTACACATTACATCTCCCATAAAGAAAAATGAATTACTACACATTACATTATTTAGAAGATCTAACTCCAACAGGTCTAAAAAATTAAAAATAATAGCACCTGACTGATAATATTTCAATGCAACTTTCCCTCAAAATTCAATGCAACAATGATTACAAGTTAGAATGTAAGAAGAACAGTATCAGTTTGAAGTAACTCCAGAAAATTATGCACAGGCAGCAAAGGCATGCATACAAGCGGACTGCTGTAAGAAGTATGCAAATAATGTAATGAAGTTTATGGATAACTGAAGCAGATAAATTGCTTCAATTTGCAAAGAAATGCCAGCAAATCACTAGTTTCCCGACCTATCAGCACAAATCTAGGGAATCACTGTAATTGTTGGGCTCAAGAATGGAAAGTCCACTACCAAAGTGATTAAGTGCATGATAGCTACCAACAATAGGATGGACAAATTCCAAAAAATAAGATGTTAACAAGTATAAAATTTTAAAGCAACGAAAGGTAGCAGTACATCACATGGATAGCTGAAGCAATAACTGTAACCTTGCTGGCATGAGGTAAATTAGAATAAGTAATCTAAAGAGCCTGTTGTAACTTTTGGACTTAATGTATATAGCAAGCTGCAACAGTCACTGTGTGCAGGCATCTATCATAACTATGACAAGGGGAAAAACACTAGAAAGGTTACCTTTGTAATCCTCTAGATTGAATACAGCAGCAAATTGCTCGTTTTGCGCCTGTGCAAGGATGCAATATGTAATTATCAGACACAAGGAAGTAAATGACAAAATATAGCACATTGGCTCTAATAAATACTTCTCACACTGTTTCTTTCTTTTCTCATCTACTGGAGTTAACTCACTCAGTTGCAAAACAATTGTGCTACCACTCACTCAGTTGGAATAGAAATTTTGTTGATAGGTATATGCTTTTAGACTAACTTCTCGCACAAAGGAAGTCTCAAAGCGGACTGCACCAATGTTTATCAGGCATGTCTGCTTACCTGTATTTGCAGCAATAATTGTTCCTGTGCCATAATGTTATCAGCAATTTCAGCACAGATAGAATCATACTTAGCAATCTCCTTCTTGAAAAGATCGTCATGTGATCCAACACCAGCCATCAACTTAGGCAGTATATCATCCTGGTAGAAATGAATATTCTCAGCACACACAATAGTATATGACCACATCACCAGTTATTTACCACTCATTTCTAAGAAATGAAAGACAGATTGAATTTCAGTTATTGTAAGGGCTAACAAACTTGAAAAGCAGTCCGCCAGGACCTCCACAAATCTTGTCCAATGGAATTTGGAAGGGTCAATGGGAAGCAGAAGATTTACTAAGTAGAGCAACATTAGCACGCGCGCGCGCACACACACACACACACACACACACAAACAAAAAGCACTCATAGGAGCTCATGACGAATTAGTAATTAATACAGCACTCCAAGCACACTAACATTTTAAGAATAATTTGATCACTGAGAAGATAAATCGCACCATAGCTTGTAATTTAATGCTAGTGCCAGACTTAAAGAATTCTACAAAAGCACAATTATCAAGAAAAAATCGCCTAAGAAAAAATTATCAAGAAAAAACACAGGAACAATAGTTGTACCTTTCTTTTCATTTCTTTTAGCATGTCTTCAAGACCTGCCCTTTGTGCTCCAAGAGATTCCAGTTGTCTCTGTGTTGACACATAGAAATAAGTTTTGCCAAGTTTATAACAAAGTCTTACTCAGCTAAGAAAACTAATGTACCAACCAAGCTTTGTTTCAGGGCTCCAACAATGGCATCTTCATTCCCATCCAAGGACATGATAGGCCTAGAAATACTTGGAAGTGCAGACTCTATCTGCAACATATAACAGGAATGTGTAACTATCTAGATATGAAGAATATAATGATGATAACAGAAAAGGGTCATGGTTCATAGTGAAGCACACAAAGAGAGGTAATCCACTCAAATGTTAAGTCTTAACAGTATTTTAAAGTTTCATGTAACATACTAATGTTAAATTCTTACTGGTCGTTTGTCAAGAATAGACATCAAGGGATAGTTCTCCTTCACGCCTCGTTCAATCAAAGAGTCACTATCAGCAGCTTTCTTAAGATTAGCAGCAAACAGATTCAATCGATCCTGAATGTTTTTAGTTAGGGTGCTTGATTGAGGTCTGGTCCAGCGACTCCCAAATTGCGTACGAAATTGTGCATCTTCATTCGCCTCCTTCTGCAGAAGCTCTTCAGTCTGAACAAGTAGTTCCTGATTGACCCTCCTCAAATCCCTAAGCTGCTGCAGCTCAGATTCCAAGGCAGCAGGCCCACCACTTATCTGCACAGCCTCTACATCTTCCTTCAGATCGAAGGGTAAGGTTATATTTCCTTCCAATGAAAGAATAGAATCTGGTAAGTCCATTTCCTTAAATCTGACTCTAGCGATCTCACTAGCTTGCTGCAATTTCTCTGCCTGAGTCCGGATAATATTATCTACCATCTCTGTGTACTTGGAAAGTGCTTTCATGCTGCCATCAGGCACAAGTGATGAAAAAAGCCTTTCCTTGCTGGCATCTAAAGCTTCAGCCAGAGAGGTAGGCTTTACAAGTGATGCTGCAGGGAGGGCACCCAAGGAACCAGCAGCTGGAACCCGCATCAGGTAAACACGATCATTCTCCTTCATAGCCCTTTCCAAGTTGGTTTTCATGTTACTTTCCAGCTTGTTGACGGAATCCAGAAGCTGGGCAGCAACTCCCTTTGCAGCCTTCTTAGCATCTGCCAAGGCGCTCATTCCAATCTTCAAGCATGCAATTTCCTCAGCAATTTCTTCTTTCTCATGAAGATCCAGTGAATATCTATAACAAGCATCAGCATAGAATTGGGCTGCCTTCAGCTGGACATGAGACACCCATGACTTATCGAAGTGCTGACTTAGAGGAGGTGCACTGAGAGATGCATATGCTTCTTCGTAGAATATGCCCACCTGAAAAGATATGTGAACATGTAATGACACCAAAGTTTCACAGAAGAGAAGAAATGTAGCAGTATCATGAATAAGAATATGCTGTAATGTTAGAAGCTAAACAACAAGAAGAGAAGAAATGTGACGGTATCATGAATAAGAATGTGCTGCATTAATAGCAGCTAAACACCAACCATGCAAATCATGCATAATCAAGTCCTAATATATATCCAAATTAAATCAATAGTTGGAACTAATCTCACTACCATCAGGATACACACTCAAACTCTAGCAAGTCAAACATAACGAAATCTTTACAGGATGAATGATCATACTACTACTACCGATTGCTTGCTACTCCAGAAATGTTTCAATCAAACAATTTAACCACCCTATAGGCCTATAAGATATTCCAGAATTAGGTTTATCATGATGTTATGATAAATGAACTTTCCTAGCTTAGGGTTCAGCATGCTATAATGGTCTCTCAATTAGTTAGGTTCTGAATAATATATAATCACAATTCACTTATGGCTGGTAAACTTGTTGTCGCTGCTCAAACAACTTCAGAAACATTCAAAGCTCCATTCCACATCAATCCAAACTAAGCCCCCGTAGCGCTGAGTTCAAAGCGACAAAACAACCTGGGCAACAGCTAGTAACCACGCACCTGCCGCGCCACCTTGGAGCACAGCGCGGGCGGCTTCCCTCCACCAATGACCTTCTCGAAGAAGCACTCCTGCGCCTGCGCGAGCATGAGCTTCTCGAGCATGCCGGCACACTCGGGCGTGACGTCCACGGTGGTAGCCCCCGCGGCGACGGCCTTGGCCGCGATCCCGCTCTCCCTGAGCCACGCGAACGCGCCCGCGGCGCTCTGGAACGCGCCGCACGCGGTCCTGATCCCGACATCGGTGGAGCGGTCCGCGGCAAGCGCGATCTGGGAGTAGACGGCGCCGAGGTTGAAGAGCACGGCGGCCTTCTCGAGGTGGATGGAGGCGAGGGCGCACTTCTTGTTCCCCCTGAAGGCGTCGTGCCAGGTGAAGGTGAGGGAGTGGACGTGGGCGCGGTCGGGGGAGATGGGGAAGCGGGGCTCCACGAGGGCGAGCGCCCGCGCGTAGGCGAGGAGCGCGTCGCGGCGCTGCTCGAGGGAGGACGGGTCCGGGAGGGAGGGCTGCTCGACCTCGGCGCGGAGGTCGCGCACCGCGCTGAGGTCGTCGTCGGCCGCGGCGGCCTCGCGCTCCGAGTAGGCGGAGGCGATGTAGAGGCGGAGCGGGCGGTAGAGGTCGGTGGGGGTAGTCTTCTTCTCGTGGATCGCGAGCATCACGTTGGAGGACCCCGCCGCCGACGCCATCGTGGGGGGCGGACGCGGTGGCCGGAGGCGGGGTGGGGAGGAGGGATCGGGGGATTGGGGTGGGGGTGGGTGCTTCGGGGTGAAGGAAATTTGGGGGGAGTTGGGAGTTGTCGCGCTGTAAGGGCAGCAGAAGAAGCGAACTGGAAGAGAATGCTTCGCCGCGTTAGGGACGCTGGGTGCTTTGAGATCAGTGCGGACGACCAGCAGAGTCCGGGTCGGCGGTCTCGGCCTGGGTCGGAAGTTGGAACGGGGTCGGTGTTGGGTTCTGGACACTGACACCCGGGCACACACGGTCGCTGTAGACCTCTTTCCTCCACCCATCCTTGCCTTGTTAACGTTCACACTCTACTAGTCTACTTTTGCCGGTCAAGCAGTCACAAATACATGACGATTTGATTAAGTTTTTTCAAGCTTTAAGAAACTTTGACTAACATGACTCTTAAATTAATTGGTTCAAAAACACAAATTTCTTATACGTTGTCATACATCTATAGGCCCACCAGAAGGTTTGGACAATTCCAAATATGGAGCGGGACACCAAGATGCATCTGACATTAAGATCATAGCATAGGGCGGCGTAGTCTATATGGAAAGATAGGAACTAGTCGAGAATTCGAAATGTACTTACTGTACTAAGAGTAGAACTCCTAACCCTGCCCCCAACTATATAAGGCGAGGCAGGGACCTCCTCCAAAGCAATTCAATCTAACCAACACACAGAATGTAGGGTATTACGCAGTGTTCCACAAAGGCGGAATTCCGCGACTGCCTAAACGCGCTTATGCGTTGGGTGGCGGGTACCGCGGTGCCTAGGGGGTAGGCAGTCCCCTAGGCGGCCCATGGTGGTGGCAGAGGCCAGGACGTGTCTAAATCATGTGTCTGCATTTACCTTCGAGTTCCTGATCTCGACGAGCTGCATCAACCAAAACACTATCTCGAGCACCCCCTCGATAGGTTGCCAGGTCTAAACACCGACAACTGGCGTGCCAGGTAGGGGATCTCACTGAGAATTCGCTGGTGAATTTGATGGTACAAGTTGTCATCAAGCCCATCGGCGTGTTAAAGGAAGGCGCGATGTTCGTCTTCGGTTCCTGGGTCTGTGTCGCGGATGGTGCCAAAAGTTTCCACTGCTACATCGCACCGGCCTCGGAGAAGAAGTCCTCAACCGTCAAGCTCCAGCCTGAAGCGGTGGAAGACCCCGTCAAAAATTTCGATAAATTTTCAATCTCTGACCTAGTCAGAGGTTGGGGGACGAGGCCTTGGATTGCCCACCTATGATTTCTTCTGGGGTCATCTTGATTACTACAAGTTGGAGTTAGTGCATCTGAATCCTAATAGAATTTTCCATACTGCTATTTTCATCCACTTCTGTGAAGCTTTTCTAGGGACCAGGCCGCACTTTCAGTTATTCCGAAAGTTTTTCCGTGTGAAGCCAAACCCTCGAGGGAACACATATTGTTGGTTGGAGGCGCCAGAATTCAGATGCGGGAGACAGTAAGCAGCCTGTATTTGAATTACGAGTTGATAGACTCCAATGCTGGGTGGAAGGAAAAATGGTGTTACATTGACAACCATGATCCGAAACTACCCAAGCTTACAGGACACCGCCCGTCTTGGAACAACCGGTGGCTTGATGAACCGAAACATGAAGATTGCCTCCAACCCAAACTTATGGATAGAATTGCCAAGTTGAAACAAGAAGGGCTCACTGGAATTGGAGTAGCCTTTAGCTTTATGAAGCGCCGAATCCAACCTTTGCTGCAGCGATGCCACTATGGCTATGAATACACTGGTCTCAACGATCCATCCAGATTTTCTCTTGATGAAATTAGCACATATGAGATCATGGTTAGGCTCAAACGGATGTTCAAGAATGTCGGTGGGATCCCCACTATTGTGCGGGAACTCAACACCTCACACCCATCAAAGCCTGTAAGTACTCGTGACCGTGGCCCCCCCAAGTACTTATTTTGAATGTACTAGTCAACTTATTTATCTCATTTTGCAGGAAGATGTGGCTTTGTATTTCTCTGCTCCTCCTCCTCTCGGATCTGAAGATGTCTGTGAAGCCGATCCTCACTTTATTACGCGGGAAGTCATGAGAGGCAATGACCAGGAGGAGGAGGTAGTCGAGTTCTCCAGCGGCACTAGTTCTGATGTCGCGGATCGATACGAAGTCAAGGCCTGGCTCAGTTAATGCCGGATCTTCCTCCGTAGCAAATAAATGCTCAGCCACAAATGAACTTGAAGTCGTGATCCATCCACCACCAAAGAAGAAATAGACTGCCCTTGCATAGCGGGTCGTGAAGAAATCCGTCACTGCGGATGATGTGCCTCCCAAGGTAATTTACCTATGAGGAAGGACAAGATCCTGGGTATCATGTACTCCCAAAGCATGTTTACAATGTCACCACCGTGTCTACTCAAGATGACATTGGTGGTTTGCAGGTACTCGAGCTGGTGACGGAAACTGAGAAGGCAGCTGCCTTGGCTGCTCAGGACAAGTCGTCGATCACCGAGGAGGTGATCGATGTTGAAGATGATCCAGAGTCTGTTGTTAGCAATGAAAACTCCTCTAGAGATGCGGTGAACCCTGCTAGCGCATAGATGATATCAACAGCGGGGGCGGTAACTAAGGCTAGCCAAGATCAGGCTGCAACTTCTCAGGCTGAGCCAAAGGCACCGTCTCCAGCTATTAAGCAACTGCACCTGATGGGAGAACCAAAATTGAAACTAAGGAGATCTTCAAGGTATCCTCTATTGCTCTTTCGAGTACTTATTATGATTCGAAAGTAAGTTGCTTGTGATAGAAATATGTGCCCTTATGCAGGAAATCGTCAGACATAGATTTGGCTAGGCCTGACTCCAATCCTGTGACTGATGGTAGCAACCACTCAGTTCAAGACATCATCCAAGCTCAAGCAGTCCTTCCGCCGCAGGAGCAAATTGTGGAGAAGCCGTCTACTCCAAGGGCTACGTTTGCTATGGTGGCTCTTAAGCATGAGGTGTTGGCATCATCAACTGATGTTGTGCCGCTAGCCACCAAGCAACAAGTACTCAAAGAAGTGGCGACGACGACTTCTGGTACCGTGGCTACTCTCGTAGCCCCCGAGCCAGAGGTGGAAATTGAAGCGGTGACAGTTTTGGAAGTCATGGCCGCCGACGCGTCCTCCGAGCCAGGTCCGTCGACAAACCTTGACATGGTTCCGCAAAGCACAATGGATTCTAAAGCTCGTGCGGATCCTCTGTCAGCCGAAGAAATCCGTCTTGAAGAAATCCAACTAATCGACGACCCCTTGTTGAATATGGACATGGCCACTGGAATGATGGAGATGCACCACCCTATCAGCAATTATGCAGAGGTATTTTCTTTTTGACTTGATTTGTTGATAGTTGCCTTGTAACTTGTACTCGTGTACTAATACGAGTACCTATTGTGTGTGTTGCAGGATGTCATCAAGCGCTCCCACCACAAATCCTAGATGCTTGAAGGATATGGGGACACTGTTCTTCGTTCTGAGGCCCTTGAAAAAGAACTTGCTAAGGAGAGGGAGCACTTTTATCGATTAATGATGGAGCTGCCACTGAATATCGGAATCGCATCTTGCAACTTGAATAAGAGAAAGACCGACTCAGCGGATGCAACAAGTCCTTGAACCAACAAATTAAAGGTAATTGTTATTCTTGCTGCTTTCCGAATACTGATTCTACTTGTGGTACTAACCCTCTACTGCCTTAATGTGCAGAGCTTGAGAAGTCAAATAAAGAACTCTAGGAGAAATCCACCGATTGGACCAATGCATTCTATCGTGTGACTGACCAGCACGACAAACTTGTCTTGCAAGTTGAGAAATCGGAGCATAACCTAGAGAAGGAGAAGAAGATGCATGAGGATGGCGAGGTTGATCTTGAAACTGCCATGGAGACCATCAAAGATCGCGAGGCTAAGGCGAAAATTGCTACATTCACCCTAAGTAAGATTTGTGAGGCCGCCCAGCCGATTGCGGATATGATAGAGCACCTAGCTGAAGGTGTAGAGCCTCGTCCGCTATCAGAGATACTCAAGGATGCGCTAGAAAAGATTTCTAGCTATATTCAGAAGATGGTGAAATCTATCTCCCAGCAGGTCTTGAGCTTTGTGAAGTCTTTCTATCCACGGGTAAATTTACAACCTGTTGTTGAAGGGATGGTGTCAGACTACTTGGACGAGCAATTCAAGGAGCTTATGCGGGAGATGGATCTTATCACTGAAGAAGTAGCCAAGCAGCTAGACCTTGAGTAGATATGGAGATGAACAAATATTAGTATTTGTATAAAGAACAATAGTTAATTCTTGTAATATGTTGAAGTCTTTATGCAACTATTTTCTTGCTTTGCGACTTGTTAATTTTAGTGCCTCTTACAATTAAATCTGATCGTTGCTCGTACGATTAATGTGAGTGTCTGCGCACAAGGCTTCTTTTGTGGGCCTCATCAGATGCACATTGTAGAGTACTTAGGACGTGTGTCCTTTTGTGGAGCACGAGTACTTGAGCTATCTATATAGTAGACTACTGGGTGAGTAGTCTCTTCAGCGTTTCGACGACTAGAGCCTATCTTTACAACCTCTTTGAGTTGTGTTGATGTTATGCTCTGGAAAGCCTGGAACTGCAGACTTGGTTTTACAAGCCAGAACTAGACATATTTGTCTGGTGAATAGTCACTTAGGTAGTTAATTAACTCCTGAGGTACTGATGGCTTCTTTTTTGCAAGCTGCCAAGGGACAGATTTGTCCAATGAGTTAACTAACTCATGAAATTTACTGCAGACTTGGTTTGCAAGCCACAATTGGATAATTTTATCCATTGAGTTGAATAACTCAGGATGAATACTGCAAACTTGCTTTGCAAGCCGTGGTGAAACAAAAATAAGTAGTCAAATTATGCCAAAAACAAACTTTGCTTTATTGAATTGTAAATACATCTAAGGCCAATGGCCGATTACATAAATTGTAAATCTAATTTATGGATAAAAATGACATAGATGCTCAATGTTCCACGAGTTATCGACATCTTCACCGGAGAGATATTGGAACCTATACGACCCAGATCCAGTGACCTTGGAGATGACGAGCAGTCCTTCCGATGGTGAGTTTAGCTTGTGCGGCCTCTTGGTGTCTTGGATACGCTTCAAGACCATATCGTCTACATTGAATGAATGTTCTTTGATGTTGCGATCATGGTAGCGGCGGATCCCTTCCAGATACCTTGCGGACTGGACAAGTGCTGCATAACAGGCTTCTTCGAGGCTATCTAAATATAGACGTCTTGTTTCTCTACTGCACCTTCCTCATACTGCTCGACTGTTGGAGGTTTTCATATGACATCGGCAGGTAGCACGGCTTTAGATCCATAGACCAGGAAGTAGGGCGATTGCCCTGTAGGCTTGCACGGCTAGGTACGAAGGCTCTAGATAACATTGGGTAGTTCTTTGAGCCACTTGCCTCCTTTGTTGTTTGAGATGTCATGCAACTTTTTTTTGAGAGCTTCTAGTACCATCCCGTTGGCACGCTCAACCTAGCAATTGTCCCGCGGATAAGTGACATAGACGTATTGGACGTCGATCCCGTTGTTCTCGCAATATTCCCAAAACTCATGATTGTTGAAGTTGGAGCCCATGTCTACGATAATGCGATTGGGGAACCCGTAGTGGTGGACAATTTCATCAAGGAAGTTGAGTACTATATCTGTCTTGGGGTAGGTTGCTGGCTTCACCTCGATCCATTTCGTAAACTTGTCAATTGCCACCAGTACTCGGTTGAATCCTCCAGGCGCCATAGGCAGTGGGCCAATCATGTCGAGCCCCAGCATGCAAACGGCCAAGAGGGTGGTATGGTGATCAGTTTCTAGGTAGGGACGCATTGTTGCTTGGCGAAGAATTGGCACCCTTAGCATCAGCGGACTAGTTCCTCAGCATCAATGAGAGCTTTAGGCCAATAGAATCCTGATCTGAAAGCTTTACCCATGATTGTGCGTGAGGACGTGTGGTTGCCGCAAATGCCTTTGTGGATCTCCTCCAATATGTCCTTGTCGTCTTACCGTGAAACACACTTCATGAGCACTCCTGACGATGCGCCTCTTCTGTAAATCTTGTCTCCAATTAGAAAATAGTTCTTATTGCACCATGAGACTTGCTCTGCCTCTTTCTTGCCACGTCATGCTGACAACGTGAGTAGTCACGACGATGTAAACCAACAAGTCTTCGTTGAGGTTTAGCGCCATGAGGACCGGTGGCTTTGATAGGAAGTTCTTCAATTGTTGTAGGGCTTGATCTGCCTCCTCGGTCTTTTAAAACTTGGCTTGCCGCTTGAGTAGTTTGAAGAAGGGTAGGCCCCGTTCTCAAAGCCTTGCGATGAATCTGTTGAGGGCCGTCATGCATCCGGTCAGCTTCTGGACATCCTTGATGCCTGATGGGGCATGTATATCTGTGATGGCGGAGATTTTGTCTGGATTCACCTCAATTCCTCGATAACTGATAAGGAAATCGAGTAGTTTCCCGAACGGCACGCCAAAGATGCACTTTGTCGAGTTTAGCTTCCACTGGAATTCTCGCAGGCTGGCGAAGGTCTCTTCCAGGTCAGCAATCAAATTGTTAGGATTTCTAGTCTTTATGACCACGTCATCCACGTACGCTTCGACATTGCGGTGTAGCTGTTTCTGGAAGCACTCTTGGATTGCCTGTTGATAAGTAGCGTCTGCGTTCTTCAATCCAAAAGACATTATTGTGTAGCAGAAAGCTCTGTATGGTGTGATGAACGTGGTCTCTGGTCTTCCACCTTGAGAGCTATCTGGTGATACCCCGAATAGTAATTGAGGAAACAGGGAAGGGCGCATGCAGCTGTGAAGTCGATGACTTGATCAATCCTAGGGCGCCCGAAGGGATCCTTTGGACAGTGCTTGTTGAGGTCTGTATAGTCGACACACATCCTCCACTCATTGTTGTTTTTCTTTCACACCAGGATAGGATTGGCGAGCCACTCTAGATGATAGACTTCTTTTATGAAGCCCACCGCGAGTAATTTGGCTAGCTCTTTCTTGATAGTTTCCCTTCTATCTTGGGCGAATCATCGTAGGCGTTACCTTTATGGTGTGGCTTTTAGATTTGCATTGAGTGAGTGCTCAATCAACTCCCCGGGTACCACTGGCATGTCCGTTGGTTTCCACGCGAAGATGTCTCGGTTGGCCCGGAGGAAGCTGACAAGCACGCTTTCCTATTTAGAATCCAGCCCTGTGCCAATTAGGGTTGTCTTGGAGCTATCACCAGTCTCAAGGTCAATGGCTTTGACGTCTACTCCACTTGTCGGCTTGACCTTAGTTGCCCTAAACTTCTTTTCTAGAATCTCGAGCTCTGACGGGGACAGCTTCTTGGATGCAGTGAAGACTTGCATCATAAAGTTTGGTACTTAAGTAGTTGTTGCTAGCTCCACGGCTTCTGTGTTGCAGTCGTACGACCTCTTCAAGTCTCCGCGCAGGGAAAGTACTCCCTTAGGTCCCGACATCTTGAGTACTAAGTACACGTAGTGCGGGATGGCCATAAATTTGGCCAATGTTGGTCTTTAGAGGATGGTGTGGTATGATGTTTCAAAATCCGCCACCTCGAACCGGATGTATTCTGTTCGGTAGTGTTCTTTGGTCCCAAAGGAAATTGGCAAAACCACTTATCCGAGGGGTACAACCGCGTTGCCCGGGATGATCCCATAGAACAAAGAGTTCGTCAGGGTGAGCATATCGATGACGTTGAGGCCCATCTTCTTTAGTGTCTTGGCGAACAGAACGTTGACACCGCTGCCACCATCGATGAGTACTTTTGTAAGTCTAGAGCCAGCGACAACCAGGTCTAGGACGAGGGGATACTGTCCTAGGTCTAAGAAACTAGTCCATTGGTCCTTCCTGAAGAAGGTAATTGGCACCTCAGACCATTTGTGGAACATTGGCTCCGCAGGTTCAATAGACATTATTTCTCGAAGAATGAGCTTCTGGGACCGCTTAGTAGTAGTACCCAGGGTTCCGTCGAAGATGACGTTGATGGTGTTGGATGGGTTCTAGAACTTGCCATTATCACCATTGTCTTCGTCTTCGTTGGCCTTGTAATTGTCTTTGGTGTCAGATGGTTCTAGCAGGTCCTTCATGACTCTACGTAGACTGAAACAATCTAACGCAGAGTGCTTGTGGTATGGTGCCATAAGAACTGTTTCTTTAGGAGCTCGTTAAACAAGGGCATGTCTTCGTTCTTGCCACCACCTTTCTTGGACGACTACGAGATTGCCACGACAGTATTGTCTGGCTTGCACTTGCGGTTCTGACTTCCCGAGTAGTTATTTTAGTTGTCATTGTTGGGGTGATCATTGCGGTTCTTGTCGTTGTGTTGGCCATTGTTCTAATTGTTGTTGTTCTAGCCCTTATTCTGATTGGACTCAAACCTTTCGATCTCCCTATCTCCTTCATCTGCCTATGTGTGTGCCATGATCTTAAGAGATTTGATATTAGCGGGGCGTTTTCTGCCAAAGTCTTGAAACATCCAGCGGTCGCAGAGGTTATTTTGGAAGTAGTCAATGACGTGGCACTCCATGCCATCCACGATTGTGGCCTTCTTATCGAAGAAGCAATGTAAGTAGCTCCGCAAGGTCTCGCCTTCTTGTTGCTTGGCTTGGGACAAGTTGATCTTGTTGCTAGAACGTTGCATTGCCCCCGCGTAGTTGTTGGTGAATGCCACCTTGAGGTCCTTCCATGGGTTGATGGAGTTCTTATCCAATAATTCGAGCCATATGAGTGGCGCCGCCTCCATGCAGATGGGGAAGTAGATGACTTTGGTGTCGTTGTTTCCCCCAACTTATTGTACTGACAGCGAGTAGCACCGGAGCCATCGAACCAGGTCTTGCTTGCCATCATACTTGGTTATGCCTGGGGGTTTGAACTTCTTGGGTAGAATTATCCTCCTCAGAGAAGGTGAATCCGTCAGTATCATCCCTTGGGTGTTCGACTTCTTGCTCGCGCTCACGGCGCCATCCCTCGATGATGGTACGCGCGTCGCGGCTGGCGTTGATCTTGCTGAGAAGGTCTCCTAATGGGTGTTCAGGCTCTGGGTTAGCCCCACTGTGGCCACAGCCTCCCGAGGGTCTTGCCCAATTATCTTCAGCTCTAGCTTGGCTTGGTCTGGTGCCTTCGAGTTGACTTGGTCTAGACCGAGGGTCTCTATGGTTGCTGCCATGTTGAATTTGCTAGGATGCGGAGCGTTAGACTCACTGTATCGGATTCTGCTGATTGAGTTGTTCGTACACGAGTTCCACCAGTTCAGCCAATTGTCTAGTGTACTTGTTCTAGGGCATCGCGTGGGTGATGAGATCAATAGACGCGATGGTAGCCAGGGGAGTACGATGGTGATGCGTTTTAACTGCTTCAAAGGCAATATCCAGGTTCTGGATTGGTAGATCCGCTGCAAGGTGGTGGCGATGCTTTGCTCTTGCAGCGTTTCTTTCTTGTCGTCGAGTTTTTTGAGCTTCGGACTCTTCTCCCATAATATTGGCGGTGAGCTCATCCTACGAGACGTCATCCAGGTGATGCTCATGTCGCGGGTTTTTATCTCGTCGCTCTTCTTCTTTTTCCTCTTCTCCAGCAACGATGATGAAGAGTTCTCACTCTGGAGAGTAGCTTCCCGAGCTTGAAGTGATGACCTCTGTGGTGCTGCCTTCCTCGTAGATGGGTGACAAAGGAGCTCCCTCCTGGTACAGGAAACTGTCGAGGTAGGCGATGAGGTGCAAATCTTCGTCCTTGGCAAGAGCGTGTGGCTTCATGTTGGGTCAGTAGATGAATCTGCCTTGCGGAGTTGATATGATTACCAAGCCCTGCTGTGGACCTGATAAAGGAGTCTTCTCGTCTGGATTCGAGTAGTAGTCGAGGTCCTCGATCGTATCCGTATCGGATTGTGATATGAACAGGAATGCCTGATAAACAATGGTCGTGTTGTGGAATCCAAACGGAAATCGACTTTGATGGTAATTCAACTCGTACATTGGCATATGCGCCGGCTCGTGCAAGTCAATCCGATCGGTGGAAGAAGTCGATTTGTCCTCAGACTCATCCCCAAGCCTCTAACTAGGTCGGAAATTAAAAATTCGCCGAAATTCTTGATGGGATCCTCCAGAACTTGCCGCTAAAGTTTCATGGTTCGTTGCTTCTTCTCCGGGGCCGACACAATGTGGCGGTGGAAATTTCCAGCGCCGTCTGCGATGCAAACCCAAGAGCCGAAGATGAACGTCACGCCTGCTTCAAACGCGACGATTGGCTTGATGTTGACTTCTGCCATCGAGTTCGCCAGTGGATTCTCAGCGAGATCCCCTACCTGGCACACCAGCTGTTAGTGTTTGGACCTGACAACCTACCGAGGGGGGTGCCCAAGGTAGTGTTTTGGTTGGCAGGGCTCATCAAGATCAGGAACTTAAAGGTAAATGCAGACACACGATTTAGACAGGTTCGGGTAACTAAATTCCGTAATACCCTATGTCCTGTGTGTTGGTTGGATTGAATTTCTTTGGAGGGGGTCCCTGCCTCGCCTTATATAGTTGGGGGTAGGGTTACAGGTCGTTTGGTTATAAGAATACTAGTCAGATACGACTAGAAGAAGCCTACCCTATTACAACGAGTACTTTCCTAATCCTCGACTAGTTTCTGTCTTTCCATGTAGACTACGCCGTCCTGCGCCATGGTCTCCATGTCAGATGTGTCTCGGTGTCCAACCTCATATTTGGGTGTCCAAACCTTCTGGTGGAAACATAGATGTATGTACGACAGGGAGGTCATGATGATCAACGTAGACTGGACGGCGCCCTTCATTGACTACATCAAAGAGCACAAGCTACCTCCAGAAAAGAAGGAAGCAGAGCAAGTCTCACGACGCAGTAAGAATTATGTTCTAGTCAGAGACAAGCTATACAGAAGAGGTGTATCATCAGGGGTGCTCATGAAGTGCATCTCACGACAAGATGGTAAGGATATCCTGGAGGAGATACACAAAGGAATCTGCAGCAACCATGCATCCTTACGGACAATGGGTGGCAAAGCTTTTAGATCAGGGTTCTATTGGCCTACAGCTCTCACTGACATCGAGGAACTAGTTCGCTAATGTCAAGGATGCTAATTCTTCACCAAGCAGCACCACGTCCCTGCCTACAAGCTGATCACCACACCACCATCTTAGCCGTTGGCATGCTAGGGGCTTGACATTATTGGCCCTCTACCAACTGTGCCGGGAGGGTTCAACCGAATTCTGGTGGCCATCAACAAGTTTACCAAGTGGATTGAGGTGAAGCCAGTCACCTGCCCCAAAGCAGTTAGAGTACTCGACTTTCTCAACGAGCTTGTTCATCGTTACGACTTCTCCAATTGCATAATTATGGACCTGAGTTCAAACTTCAACAATCATGAGTTCAAGGTATACCACGAGAATAGTGGCATCAATGTCCGGTATGTCCCTGTCACTCATCTGCAGGCCAACAGCCAGGTTGAGCGTGCCAACGTTAAGGTTCTGAACGCTCTCAAGAAAAGGCTGCACAACAACTTCAATACCAAGGGAGGCAAGTGGCTCAAGGAGCTACCCAATGTACTCTGGGGGCTACGTACCCAACCATGCAAGCCTACAGGGTAATCGTTCTACTTTCTCGTTTACGGATCTGAAGTTGTGTTGCTTGCTGACGTCATGTGGAAGTCCCCAACAGTCAAGCAGTATGAGTAAGGCGCAGCAGAAGAAACAAGGTGTCTAGACATTGACAGCCTTGAAGAAGCTCACTGCACAGAAGTGAAACTCGTCCAGTCTGCAATATACCTCAATAGCCTTCGCCGCTACCATGACGAAAATATCAAGGAACAATCATTCAACATAGGCAACATGGTCCTTCGTCGTATTCAACACCAAGGAGTTGCACAAGCTCCACTCACCATGGGAGGGGCCTTTCATCATCTCCAAGGTCACTGGACCTAGATCATATCAGGTACAATACCCCTCTAGTGAAGACATCAACAACTCGTGGAACATCGAGCAACTCTATCGATTTTATCCTTAATTTAGAGTTCCATATTCATGTAATCAGCTAATCGGCCCTAGTTCTAGATTTACAATTCAATAAAGTAGTTATATTTTTGTCATAATTCGACTACGTATTTCTACCTCATCACAGCTTGTAGAAGCAAGTTCGTAGTACTCCTAATAAGCTATTCAGCTCCCTAGGAAAAATTGCCCAATCGCAACTTGTAATAACAAGTCTGCAAAATTCTAATGAGCTATTCAGCTCATTGGGTAAAATTGTCCAATCATGGCTTGTAATGACAAGTCCGCAATATCACCATGAGCTATTCAGCTCCTTGGGCCACATCGCCACACCTTGACTTGTAAAAACAAGTCTACATATACTCAGGGGTTATTTAACTACATAATCAACCACTATCTAGACAATTATGTCTAGCCGCAGCTTGTAAGAATAAGTCTGTAGTTTCGGGTTTTTATGAGCATACGTCGATACAACCCATACGGATTGTAAAACGATGGGCCCTATTTAAGAATTCTCGAAGAGACTACTCATCCAGAGATCTACTACCCAAATAACCTGAATACTTGCACTCTGAATATGGAGAGCTTGACTACAAATAGTTTATATTAGCATTTGATTAGGCTAACATTAGTAGCCTTGTGTACAACAACCTACATCAATTACATGAGTACAACTCAGAATTGCTTGTAGGATGCACACACAAACAAGTTGCAAAGCGATAAATATTGCACAAAGACTTAGTTATATTACATCACAAACATTACTATTTGTTCATTACAATAATAATGTTTGTTTACATGCAGAATTACTCAAGGTCTAGTCGTTTGGCCACCTCTTCAGCAATGGTGGTCATCTCCTGCAATATTTAGAGTCTACTAATGTTAGCCTAATCAAATGATGATTAAGGTCTAATGAAGCCTTCAACTAGACCTTGAGCAATGGGTGGTCATCAACTACATCCAGAAGTAGTCTAGTCGTTCGCCACGCCTTCAGCAATGGGTGTCAAATTGGCTCCCGGGTAGAACGACTTCACGAAGCTCAGCACTTGTTAGGAGATCAACTTCGCCATCTTCTGGATATAGCTGGTCAGCTTGTCTGGCACATCTTTGAGTATTTCTGACAAAGGACGCGGCTCCACACCTTCAACTGTAGGTTCTATCATATCCGCAATGGGCTAGGTGGCTTCACAAATTTTCTTCAAAGTAAAAGATGCAGTTTCCACCTCTGCCTCACGGTTCTTCAAAGTCTCCATGGCTTGGACCAAGTCAGCTTCGCCGTCCTTGCGCATTTTCTTCTCCTTCTCAAGGTGATTCTCCAGCTTCTCAACGTGAAGAACAAGCTTGTCATGCTGGTTAGCCACACGGTAATAAGCGTTCTGCCAATCCATGACATGCGCCTGGAGACCCTTCTTGGCCTTCTTCAAAGCTATACATTCATGTACAAAAAGGGTCAAAGACTACAAGGCAGAATCAACACACACAAGTTGCAAGAGTAAAGGATTACCTTTTACTTTCTGGCTCAAGGATCTTTTCTGCCAAACAAGATGGTTCTTTTGTTCAGTAATCTCTTGGATGCGATTGCGGTACTCGGCGGTCATCCCATCAAACTTCATAAGGAGGTGCGAGGAGTACACTTTTTCTTTGGCAAGCTCTTCCTCCAGCACCTCCGCACAAAGTACTGTATCTCCATATCCTTCAAGCATTTGCGGCTTGCGGCGGAAACATTCAATGATATTCTGTAGCACCAAATTAGTACTCATGTCAGTTCATGGGTACAAAACTATCAAATACCAAAAATAAGTCAAGGGAAAGAAGATATACCTGCATATAATTGCCCAGGCGACAATGCGACTCCCTCATCAGTGCCACCATTTCTGGGTTCAGTAGAGGGTCGTCGATCAATTGGATGTCCTCCAGACGGATATTCTTATCAGCTCCAGATTCTGCACGAATTTCTTCCTGTGACACCAAGGCAAAACTACTTGATGGTCCAGCCATGGAAGTTTCCGTTGCCATGGCCTCTAGAGATGATGCCGCTTCAATTTCTACAACTGGCTCGGGGGCTACAGGAGATGCCACAATGCCAGGAGTAGTCACTGGGTCTTTGGGCAATGGCTCGGGGGCTGGCACTTCTACACTCGCCATTGACTCGACTACCTTGTGTATTAATGCAGCCACACTGGCTACAACACTCGTTGTAATCGTTATCTCTTCAGGATGCTCTTGGGGCATAGGGGTTGGCGGCGCCAAGGCAAGATTTTTTGCTGAGAGGCCAAGGCCATCAGTACTGGATTTTTTGCAAGGCCGTGACAATTCCATGTCCGAGGATTTCCTACAAAAAGCAAGAACTCATAAAGTTGAGTAGCAAAGACAACGCGCTATAATAAGTAGTCTCAGGAGAACCAGGATTACCTGGATGATCTTTTCAGCTTTAGTTTGGGCTCTCCCATTAAGCGCAAGGGCTTGACGCTCGGGGAAGGTACCTTGGGTGCGGTCTGCACATCCTCAATGGGATCTTGACTAGCTTGCGGTACTTCCTCCGATCCTTGAGTTGTTTTTGCACCAGTAGGATCCACGGTTTGACCATATGGATGGTCATCAATAGCATCGTGGGGTGACGGATCGTCGTCAACCTCAATTACCTCATCAGTCACCGGCGACTTGTCTTGAGCAGCCAAAGCAGCTGCCTTTTCGCATCCATCACCAGCTCAATCACCTGTAGTGTCATCCAGAGTAGACACGATGGTGATGTTGGAAACATTCTTCGGCAAAGAGTGGTACTCGAGGTCTTGACCCTCCTCAAAGGTAATTACCTTGGGCGGGGTATCCTGAGCAGCCATAGACTTCTTCACGATCCACTTTGCCACAACGAATCAAGGTTTCTTTGGTGGTGGCGGGATTGTTAGTCCCAAGGCTTCTGTCGCAGAAAGTTTACCAGCCCTGGATGAGGCACTAGCTTTAACAGTCGGCCGGGCCTTGACCTCAAATTGCTCAGCGGCGTTAGAGCTGGTGCCGTTGGAGGACTCGACTACTTCTTCCCCCTCTTCTTCATCAGCCCTCACATCCACCAACGTAATCATGCAAAGGGTAGCATCAGAGGCAACTTCTGAACTGGGAGGAGGAGGAGTAAGTAGTACAAAGCAACATCTTCGTGTGAACGACAACAATTTAGCAAGAAAGCAAGAGACAATAAGCACTCAGGGGCTGCGGCCATGAGCACTTACAGGCTTGGGTGGGTGCAAGGCGCTAAATTACTGCACAATAGTGGAGATCCTGTTCACATTCTCGAACATGCGGCCCAGCCTGACCATGGTCTCGTCAGTGATGATGTCGTCTGCAGAAAATCTCAACGGATCAGTCGGGCCAGTGTACTCGTAGCCTATATGGCAGTGCTGCTGCAGAGGTTGAATCCGTCACTTCATAAAGCTGAAGGCGACTCCAAGACCAGTCAGATCCTGTTTCTTCAGATCTGCTATCTACTTCATCAGATTGGGTACTTGCATGCACTCTGAAGTGTTTGGTTCATCCAACCAATGGTTGTTCCATATAGGCCTGTGACCTGTTAACTTGGGTAGTTGAGGACCGTGGTTGCCAATGTAGCACCATCTTTCCTTCCGCTCTGCATTAGAATCTATGAGTTCATAGTCCAAATATTGATCACTCATCGTCTGCCGCATCTAGATTCCTGCACCACTAACAAGGGTTGTGTGCTCTGTCTTGGGTTGCGGTTTCACCTAGAAAAACTTCCAAAAAAGCTGAAAGTGGGGTTTGATTCCTAGAAAAACCTCACAAAAATGCACGAAGATTGCCACATGGAAGATCCCATTGGGGTTTAAATGAACCAACTCCAACTTACAATAATCCAGTAAACCTCAGAAGAAATCTGAGGTTAGCAATGCAAGACCTCGCTCGATAAAATGGGCAAAAATTATCGTCTCATTGGGATAGGCCTCCAAAGGGTAGGCGTCGTCATAAGCAGATCTCCACTTGATGAAGTTTCGGTCTTGGAGAAACTTGGCGGCCACGAGCATCTTGATTTCCTCCTCCTTCAAGGTTGATTGCTTGCAAGCAGCAACGGGATTGGGCGGCGCAGTCTGATTGGTTTTTCCGTACTTGGGCGCCCGTAATTGCAGCTCCTTTTTGTTGAACTTTTTGTTTTTCTCACCCCCGGCATTCTTGGATCCAGAAGCTTTCCTACCCATCTAGATGTTACGAGTGTTTTCTCTCACATACGCTCGGGGAGCTATGTGTGTGGTGGAACGCTGGCGCTAGCACTTGGAGATTGAGCAGTGTCAGCGATGCTAGGGCTACTGTGCGGAAGATGAAGAGGCAAAAGGCAAAGGGTGAAATAGAGAGGATAAATTCCCCCATTATTTATAGCACCACAGCGAACCTGAGCAGTGGATCTTTTCAATTTAAAGGATTCCTTAAAATTAGGGAATTTGATTAGTAGTTGCCTTTATTTTGGGAAGAAATAAGATTATTTTTCAAAGATGGTCACGTTGACCAAAGGTTGACCCTTATACCCACCAAACTAGTTTGGCTAAAGGCTCGGGAGCTATGTGCCATGTGTCCATCGATAAAAAGTTTTTTCTCCGAGTTTTAAGGGGGAATTGATGCAAATTACAGATTGGCCCTCAGTCTGATTCTTCGATTCAACCTAAGGCTCAAAGGCTACTCCATATGAAGTGCGACTTTCGTCGCACTACCATAAAAATTCAAGAATGAAGATTACAAAGTCAAGTTTAATAAGACTTGAACACATTCCAGCCTCATGGCAGTTTTAGACACCTTTAAAGATCCAACCAGATGAAGTACTCGAGAAGTATCAAGAGTAGTTGGTGGAGATTTTAAAAGTACTCGGTTCTGCTACATTCGGATTGTCGTACATACATCTATGAGCCTACCAGAAGTGTCATTGTCAAGAATCACGGGTCAAGACTCTGGCAAGTAAA
The DNA here is from genome assembly GCF_005286985.2 of Setaria viridis. Lineage (NCBI taxonomy): Eukaryota > Viridiplantae > Streptophyta > Magnoliopsida > Poales > Poaceae > Setaria > Setaria viridis. Next base: position 14,675,682 of record NC_048271.2, on the reverse strand, counting down.
TTTGTTTTCTATGTGCGTAAGGCTCGGATGGTTGCACGAGAGGACACGGGAGGCGCGGCTGACACACCCTTGCCGCCAGGCCGAGCGGGAAATCGAGCGGCGCATCTTGCAACATGGGCCAGAGTGCCCTATGACGAATGCCACAGGGTAGGGTTAGGACGGTGCAGCTGTAGCCCTGCACAGTCGTGGCAGCAGTACGCCGCTCGAAAACTCCGGCGGGTCACGTCGAGGAACGCGGGCGCCTCTCTGTGTGTTAGAGCCGTGTTCCGGTCATGCACGCCCCATCGGTGGCATTTATGGCGAGATCGGTGGGGGCCCACAAGATCTGCGCCCTCGTCTGCTGGTCCACGCACGTCCTTGGGCGAGGCAAAGCTCTGTCCACTGGGTCCGGATGCGTCCGACCCCTTGCGCCCGGGGTCGGGAGAGGCGGAGCCTTACAACGAGGGTCGGGCACGTCCGACCCCTAGCGCCCGGGGTCGGGCGAGGCGGAACCTTGCAACAAGGGGTCAGGCAAGGCGGAGACTTGCCGCGAGGGGTCAGGCACGTCCGACCCCTTGCGCCCGGGGGTCCGGCTAAGTCGGCGGAGGTCACTGTTGCTGGAGGTGGGCCCGGGCCCTTATGATCGTCGTTTAAGGAAAATGAGGAAATCGTTAATATTTTCCCCCAATAAGAAGATTTAGATAGTTCCAAATATGAGGCTGAATATCAAGATGCATCTGACATGGAGACCATGGCGCAGGGCGGAACTAATCTAGGATTACGAAATTACTCGCTGTAATAAGTGAACTCCTCTAGTCGTATCCGACTTTGTAAATCAACCGACCGCTATTCAGCGGCCTGAACCTGTCTAAATTGTGTGTCTACGTTTACCTTCGAGTTCCTAATCTCAACGAGCCCGAGCAACCAAAACACTACCTCGGACATCCCTCTCGGTAGGTTGTTGGGTCTAAACACCGATACATTGTTTTCGTCATAAAAAGTGACTTCATAACCTCGTGCACTTATATCATAACCATATTACGATGGAAATAGTGTCGAAGTTGCACCTCAAATCTATATCGTATTATTAAAGCGAGTAACGTCTCTGCCAGCAATTTTCGTCCGTCGCGCTCGTTTTGCAAAAAACCCCTCAGACTTTCGTGAAATCAACCCGCAATCCAATTCTGAATATAGGGGGGCTCGGGTGGAAAAAAGAGGAAAGCTAGGATGCTTCTTGCAACGGTCGACCCTCGTGGTCAATTTTCAAAAAAGCCGCTCAATTTTCCTGGAATCAACACGCGGTCCAAATTCTAACAAATTGGTGGCTCGGGTGGAAAAAAGAAGTAAGGGAAGGGGTTAAACTGAAACAAACGGTAATCGCTTCACCCTCCCTCCGAGCCGCATCCCGCGCCGGATTTGGATCCGACGGGAGCAGGGCGGCGGCGACGGAGAGCAGGAAGGGGGCGGTGGGAGTTGAGCGGTAGGGAGCGAGGGCGGGTGGCGGAGCCGGGGAGCCGGGCGGCCAGCGGCCCCCTCCCTCCGCCCTCCGAGCCGCGCCCCGCGCCGGATCTGGATCGGGAAAAAGGAGGTGCCGTGTTCGGGCGGTGGGCCAACTTCTCGCCGGCGCGTTCGTGCCGCCCCGCATCGGCAATGGTACGGGGAAGCCGGCGAGCCTCGGCTCCGGCGACGGCGGACCCGCTCCCCAACAGCACCGCTCTCCTGCCGCCAGGACCGCCACCTCGCGGCACCTCCGCGCGGCAGAGCTGAGGCGGCGGCCGCGAGGGCGCCGCAGCGGATGCGGTGGTGGTACGCCGCTCGGCCGTCGCGCCGTGCCTCAGCTGCGGAATCTGCGGCGGCCTCCTCCGCGACGCCACCTCCATCTCCGAGTGCCTCCATGCCTGTAAGCTCGCTCCCCCGCCTCCTCCGCGTAAGCTGATGGGATCAGGGATCCTCGATCGAAATGCTACTTCCTCTACTTCCTCTTCTGGGGGCGGCGTTCCCCAAAAGTTTGCAGATGTGGGCGTCCTGGCCGTGGCCGGCGGGCGGGGATGGTAATGGCCTTCTTGACCAGTTCCAGTTCGCCTGCCATCGATTGGATTCCATTCGATTTCGACACTGTAATAGGGGCTTTCAACTGGGCAGTGGTCAGGTGCGCATCAGTTGCAACTCACAATTAGATCACCTGAGCATGAGTGCAGAGGGTTCTCGATCTGTGCGCGAGTGTCTTGTCACCCAGTCCTAGCTGCTCAATGCCATCGTGTAGCGCTGTCATGAAATGAATTATAGAGCTGTTGTGCTAGCAATCCGTAAACATCCTGGACTTCCATTTCTTCAGTCATCGATAATAGCATGCTTTGTTCAGTTTGCAGGCAATGCATATATGACAAATTGACGAAGGGGGATACAAAATGCCCGACGTGCGACGTTCTTTTGGGCCCTGCTCCATTGGAGAAGCTCAGGTATTGTTTGTTTCTTCCCTCCATGTTTGTTCGTAGTCTGCTCAATGCTCCTTATTGTTCATAGGTTGGGTTAGTTTTTTATAGTCCTTAAATTGCATTCTTTTTTCAGAATCTTGCTCCTATTGGAAGAGATGCTTTGTCACGAATCAGGTGTGGAGACTTTTACTCAGCATGCCATCTTTCTGCGGAGACTGGAGCCTTGATTGTGTGGCAACCACCACCTATCCCAGAGGAGATGGTTGCCCTTGCCCATGATCAGTTAGCCCCCAGGCAGGATTCACAGACTTTTGGGCCTCCAGCGACCTCTGGTACTGAGTACCAGCGACAAGCACTAGCTGTACAAATGACCAATACCTCGGTTATGGCAGGCAGCTCATTCCATGCTAGGATGATTGTGCAGGATGATGATAACCTGAGTGGAGATATTCTCGCATTGTTCAATGATGTAAACACATTTCTTCCACGAGTTTGATTGAAGGTAATGACTATTATTGGTTGTAATTTTCTAACACGTATTCCAGAGTACTACAAGAATCATGGGGAGATATGATGCTCACATAAGCCAATTAAAGGCAAAGAACTCCAAATTAATGGAGTGAGCTTCCTCAAAAGTTTCTTTAACAGAATTTTGGCCCTATGAACAACAATGTGTAATCGTGTATACTTGTTACTTGATCACACCTGTAGGCAATTGGAAAATGAAAGAGCAGCTGCCCTTGAGAGGACAAGAACACTTGAAGAGAGGCACCAACAAGAATTGGAAAATGAAAGAGCTGCGGCTGCTGAGAGGACAATAATGCTTGAAGAGAGGCACCAACAAGAAATGGAAAAAGAAAGAACAGCTACTGCTGAGAGGACTAGAATCCTTGAAGAGAGGCTCCAAAGGGAGTCCAAAATAGCCACGAGTGCTAGAAATCGAAGGTGATCCTTGAAAGCACAAAATGCCAGACTTTATGAGTTCTTGCCGGGTGTGGCATTTCTGCTTAAATTGCACGATCAGATGGCTGGGACATCTCATTCTTTGGGTAATGGTGAAAATATCAAGCAAACAATATAGCTGATAGGAGTACTGCTTAAATGTGAATGTGATATGTTTTCGCTCTTGGATGTTAGAATTGATGCATGGTAACAAGTAGCCACTACAAAACTTCTTAAACTTAGGAAATGTTAAATGCTGGATATAGTTGTTATCGGGAACCGAAAGGAAAAAAAGGATATGGCAGCATTTGTGTTGGTATAAAATGTCATTAGTTTGAAAAACACAATCGATCTTTTACCGTAGCAACGCACGGGTATTTTGCTAGTACCATGTAAAACATGGATAGCATCAACAAATTTTGACCGGACGTAGCATAAGTTTTTGACAAATCAAATTAAAAGATTGCTTACTTAGTGTTTTTTCCAAATGTTTGTTCGTATCTTTGCTTTTGTGTCCAGTATGAAAATGTGGGATTTTGCACCAAATATTATATAAAATGAACTTTTCCTGTAAAATTCCTCCATTTTAAAGACAGTCCGCAAATACATATTTCATGCCAACACAATAAGGCCGCGATTATCCGGAAAAAAAAAAGGCGATGCTGTAGAGTCTTGATGCTCATGCTGTAGAGGCGAAAAATCTCAATGCTGATGTACACCGCTGGATTTTTATATCTAGTATTCATTTCTTATCTGAACTTTTAAGACTACAGCAATTTTGTACAAAAGAAGATTTCGGTCTTTCAAAAAACAAAAGAAGATTTCGAGTTTGTATCCGTATCCCAATTTCCTCGTCTTTCTAAGAACTCAAAGGATGTTCACTGTTCGATAACAGTAGTGTTACTGTCACCGTCTGCCGAAGAATTGCCGGGGAGACCCGCCGGCGGCGACCCCACCCCAACTCCATACCTGATGCGGCATATCTCGGCGGGGCTGGGCGCGTCCCACCGCTCCGCGCGCGCCCTGAGCGCCTCCACCTCCGCCACGCACTCCTCCGCGCCCATCCGCGCCACGCTCCGGCGCACCGCCGCGGCCTCGGCGCCGGCGACCTCGTCGAACAGCGCCTCCCACCCACGCTCCCACGGCCCGCTGGCGTCGCAGAGCTCCAGCGCCCCGCCCCGCCACTCGGTCCAGCTCCACCAGCTGTGGAGCCTGGCGACGTGCCGCGCGACGCACCCGCTGCGGCAGGCCGGGCGGCAGGGCCGGCACTTGGCCCCGCTGAGCGGGCCAGGCGACGCCAGCGACGCCACGGGCACCGCGGACCTGGCCCACGGCGGGAACGAGTAGGTCCGGTCGCTGAGCACGCAGAACGGGAAGCGGCGCTCCCGCGCCGGCACGCCCGCGGCGCGGAGCTGCGCGCGGAACGCCGACTCGGAGTTGAGGTCCCGGTGCCCCGCGGCGGCGAGGCGCGGCAGCGCGGAGAGGCGGGCGAGCGCGGCGTCCGAGGCAGCGCGGGGCCCCGCGCCCAGGCGATCGTTGAGGCCCCCGAAGCGGGAGCCCTCCGGCACCACGTAGGCGGCCGGGTGGAAGGCGCCGTCGGGATCGAGCGGCGCCGACCAGAAGCCGTCGACGCGGGTGCGGAGGACCCAGGCGTAGGTGAAGTTGCCCCGGATCTCGCGCTCCCGGATCAGCTCCAGGCATCCCTCCACAAGATGGAAGTACTGCAGCAAGCCCTGCGTGACTAAAAAATGTTATCATTTTTTGATTAATGTCACAACAGGATAAAGTTTTACCCCCTACTCCAAACACCCCTCAAAAAATGTTTACAGTTCATGCAGTCTACCACGTGCTGATGTGTTGTGGCCACGTTTGGATTTGGAAAATGCCATCGTGCGTTGAGAATCCGAGCACTATTCCACAGGCCAAATTGGCATGCTTTCACATGCACGCGAGGAGGGGGGCAAGGAGGGAAGGAGGAAGGAACAAGTGAGCTGACCCTGACCTGGATGCCTTTGGGCGAGTGGTCCGCGGTGAGAGCGCGCGCCCGCGCCGGGGTCACGGCGATGCGCTCCGGCCGGAACACGCGCACGGCGGCCAGCGAGGCCCCGGGCGGCGCGGCGCGGGCCAGGACGGAGAGCCTGTAGGCGTCGGCGTCGAGCGGACTGTGCAGGAACACGTCGGCGGCGTACCGATCCGCGGCGAGGAGCGGCGCCAGGACGTGGCGCGCGATGGACGGGCCCGTCAGCTCGAACCGCCGCGCGCCGCCCACCAGGCACACCGCCACCCGGGGCTGCTGCGGCTGCCCGTCGCGACGCGGTGGCGAAGGGGATGAGGAAGAGGAAGTGGCGTCGTCGTTAGGGGACGCGACGCGGGGCTGGTGGGAAGGGAAGGAGAGCTCGGCGGCCAGGAAGAGGAGCAGCGGCCCGAGCACCGCGGTCAGGCGGCGTCGGCTGCGGCGGCGAGAGGCGGCGGGGAGGAGGCCAGGCTCGCCGAGCGACGCCGCGGCCTTCATGGCTCGCGACTGGCGAATCAAATGCGATGGTTGCGGCGAGAACCGGCGGCGAAGCTATATATGAAAGCGAGGGGACACGATCGCTCGACGCGTCGCGGGGCGTCAGGCCGGACGCGACCAAGAGCAGTGGCAGCAGAATCCTGTGATTTCGCTCTAGGAGGCTAGGAGCAGACAAATGCTAAACGATCACCCGAGTTGTTTGAGAATTTGGAAGGTGGAAGTCAGTCGGCAAAGCTGGCTGCTGGCATGCCTTTCTTCCTCTTGGAGATTCCAGAATGGCGTCAAACCTCCATCCGAGTCGACTGCCGTTGCAGTTGCAGGAAGCCACCCAGGTCTCATCCGGGCTGATACAATTGAAAAACTTTGCTAAGGTTGTGCCCACATGCGACTATGCGAATGCATACGGTTTCTTCTTCATTAAATACCTTTTCAGCTTCAACATGAAGAACGTGAGCCGAGATTAATACTGTATAATGGAGACTAAAAGATGGGTCAGTTGCAATTTTGTATAGCTAGGGTCAATTAATTACTAAATGCCGTTTGCCTACCAAAACAATGATGAAGAAATGCAAAAGAAAAATCCTATTGGAGGCTAATAACTGGACAATTTGATATAGTTAACAGAAGTAAACCAAACAAACAGATAGTTTAGGGATTAGCTCGACTTTGACCATAATGAAACCACAAGTTAGCAAGACAAAGAGCGGCTGCTGACTCCGTCCCAAAGTCCCAAATTAAAGGTCATTTGGATAGGTTAGGTGTTCATATGCATCTGTATGTTTAAATGCATAATAAATCTAAAAAAGTCAAAAACGACCTATAATTTGAACCGGAGGGAGTAGCATCGAAAGTGGGAAGAGGATTACAGATTAAGGAATAGACGACGCATCAAATATGTTGGCCACTGGAGTGACTCTCTAAGGAATGGGAGGAGGAAGAAAGACAAAATACACCACGTTTTAGACAAACAAAGCAAACTAGGGTTTAGCCATCAAAACATGCTATTTCTGCAAAAATTTAGTCCCCATCAAGTAACCCGCCGTGACATGTACTATTGTACCACGTGCTCTACCCTGTAAATCTTCTGTGTTTGGAGTAACAAAATGCATCTTCCAGAATCCTAGTATTATTCTAGTACTAGCAATAACGTGTTGTCACGCTTTCACAAGCGTTCATACCGGGGCGTGGTTTTCTTTCGCGCGCATGTGCGCTCGCCCACGCGGGAAGGTCGTTGGCCGACCCGTCCAGCCGGGGCAGCATGGCATGCAAGCGAGGCAAGGAATTCATCGATCGAGCGAACTGACCTGGATGCCTCTGGGCGAGTTCATCCCCGTGAGCGCGCGCGCGCGCTCCGGCGTCACGGCGATGCGCTCCGGCCGGAACACGCGCACGGCGGCCAGCGCGGCCCCGGGCGGCGCGGCGCGCGCCAGGACGGAGAGCTTGTAGGCGTCGGCGTCGAGCGGGCTGTGCAGGAACACGTCGGTGGCGCCCGCGGGGAGCGCGCCCAGCACGTGGCGCGCGATGGACGGGCCCGTCAGCTCGAACCGCCGCGCGCCGCCCACCAGGCACACCGCCACCCTCTGAGGCTCAGGCTGAGGCTGCGGCTGCTCATCCTCCTCTAGACGCGGCGGCGTGGGAGGCGGAGGCGGAGGCGGCGGGGGCGACACGGACGGTGATGATGATGAACGGGTGGCATCGGCACGAGGCGCGAGTAGCAGGAGCTGGTTGCTGAGGCGGGTGGAGGAGGAGAAGGCGATCTCGGCGGCGAGGAAGAGGAGCAGCGGCGCGAGCACCGCGGCCAGGCGGCGTCGGCGGGATGCGGCGTGCGGGAGGTGGCCCGGCTCGCCGAGCGAGGTCACGGCGGCGGGCTTCATGGCCGGCGCCCGCACGCACGACGTGCTCTCTGTGACACTACGCTCGTGCGGGTGCCGCGGTGGAAGCCAAGAGGAGATCGAAGAGCGGAGGTTATGAAGGGACGACGACGGGACGCGAAGCGGCGGGAGGGAATGCAGAGCGGAGGAAACCGAAAGAGATGCAGCACACCACGTCACCAACCGGCGCCCGTAGCTGTTGGGGACTCTAGAAGGGGTGGAGGAACCGAGGAAGCTGTTGATGAATGGCAAGCGTCCACTGAGGCGGCTGCCATTGCAGGAAGGCTCCGGCTTCCAGGTGCAGGTCTCATCTGGGACAACCGCAAGTTTTTGCTACGGTTACACAGATAGATGACGGTTGTACACAACTTACTTGACACATTTCTTTCTGAAATTAGAGAAGCTCTACTTTGGTTTTGGGCCTATTTGGCACAGCTTCACCTCCAAGAATTTCCGAAGGTGGTCATCTCTAGCTCTCAAAATTCTTGGAGCTCTCATTTTTTTTTCTCAATAAACTAGGTCAATCTCTTTTTCTTTCTAATAGTACCACAACAATGCTTTTGTACAATCGGCTGAGAAGTTCAGACAAAATCACAAGAATAAGGCTTTTCGAGCTTAGATGGATGAGGAACTTGATGGCACCGTCTGCACCAAATGATACTTGGCTGCAGTAAGTTCTGGAGCCAGAGCTACGACACAGCCTCCGTTGATGGTTGGTAGCTGCAAATCGTAAGTATTGTACGGTTTAGGATCCAGATTATCTCATAAACTGAATCAATCTCTTCTTCTTGCTAATATATGTTTCGGATTTTCGGAAAATAAAATCCACCCACCTTGGCCAAGCCAAGAATTGACTCGATCCGAGGCCAGGTTCTGGTTAACGTGTTACGCACATGGAAAGATCGAAACTGGCGAATTATCTAGAGGAGGGCAGACTCCGGTTAGGTAGCAACTAGTTTCAGCATTTTTTTAACAAATCGATTTTTTTACTGGTGCTACTATTATTTTTTTTCTTATTTTTCTTCTACGTGTCAACATGACTGTTTTACTCTCCGTATATGTTTTAAGCACCGGCAAGTGATCGGATCCCTGAGATCATTAACGACGTATACTAAAAATATGACAACATCGATTCGAAGAAACACTTGTCGTTCATTGCGATGCCATGGCCACGGGCCGGCCAGGTTTGCATGCTGATAGAGTGAGATGATCGGTGCATGCACGCACGGCGAAAAGGAGAAAGAAGTGGAGCACGCGCTGCTTCAGTTCACGAATGCGATGGATTGATGGATCGAGCTCGATGATCAAATCACTCAATTTTTATGCCGTGATAAAAAAAAAAGTGTTCCTGAAGTGATACTGATAAATGTTGATGCATATGTGTTTTCTTTCAATGTAAACTAACACTCTCCCGGGGTTATGTGTTGACTTGTTGTAAATTCATATCGACTGATATGGACTATTTTTGCCTCTGTTTGAAAGTTCGTTACTTCAGGAGCAAACGTGCATATTATTTAATTTTGTTTAACTTGACAACGGTAGATTAACAAATTAACAATGTGGATATCTGGTTTTGTTTCAATCTTCCCCTATAGATTAGAAAACAGTTTTCATGTTTTAAATATAAATTCATTTAAATTTCGAAAATACTTAGCAGCAGCAATTTTGCTTCAAGAAGAAGTACACTTTAGCAAAAAAGGGAAATGATTCTTTCCTTTCTTATCCTTTAATTTGAAGAAGTCCGAGTTACTGGACCGTGCCTTTTTCGGAACCATGGCCTCTCATAGTTGGGCCATTTTCCAATCGTGCCCACTGCCCAGGAGGATTTGTCCAGCTTCTTCTAAAAAACTTTGCCTGTTTTTTCCCCCTTGTCATAGTTGACCTTGACCGATGAAGCTCCGATTAATGATAATTTTAAAATATATAATTATATAGCATGGAAGTATGATTAGATCAAAAGTAGGCTACCAAGAACCAACATTCAATATTTGTTTAAATATTAAATGGTCAAAATTCGACATGTTGACTTATTACCAAATAAAGTATAAACGGAAATAGAGCTAATTAAGTACATTATGCGCAGTCTAGATTTACGATTTGTGAGTGATTTTAATTCAATTTATTTTCTGATTTTCCTCGACCCTTCTTCAAGTCTCGGCACAAATTTGAACTGCAGGTCTGCAACGACGTGTCAAGCAAGGCTTCGTTTAAGTAGGCTGCTAGGCTAAATTCGAGACTTGTAAGTAGTGATGGCTATGGCAGACGGATACACGAGGAGCGATAGCGACTGCGTCCATCTAACGAAGGCCATGAACATGAACAGCTTGAGTAAATTTAGGGCTCCTTAGGCAGGACTCCGGCTCCAACTCCGCGTGTTTACCGAAGCACGGAGGAGCCGCAGCCGCACCAAACGGCATCAATCGCGGAGCCATTTTTTTGGCATATTTGGGAGGAGCCGGAGCGGTTTTAGAGTTTTAGACCTGCATGGTGGAGCCTAAAAAAATGGCTCCGCGGCTTCAGCTCCGGCTCCGCACGAGGAGTCCTTATTAGAACTAAAACTTTTTTTTACAACTGTATATTCTCTACATAAAACGAATGCAACTCTCAGCTGATCTGCTTTTCACTCTTTTGCAATGGATGCTTCTCAATCAAACGATGAATACGACGGAATCATCCCATCTCATCAAAAGCATAAACAAAAGAATCAATCACAAACCATGGCTGCACGGCGTTTAATTTCCTCGCCGAGCACACGATTGGATTCGAACAGACTTGCAGACCAACAAACAAACTCGCGCGCGTAACAAGAGAAAAGAATTCTAACCACCTCCATCACAAAAGCGTCAATGGCGAATCGTCGGCGCCCCGCCGTTGGCCAATGCCGCCTCGCCGTCCGGTTCCCTGAGTATCCTCTCCACCGCGGTGGGCCGCACCAGCCGCTCT